>NC_090393.1:24990999-25690374 GCF_036365525.1 Heterodontus francisci
TATTAAATCTCCCTGCAACCTTCTCTGTTTAACTGTTCATGCTGAGGAATGGAACGTACTCCCAGACACTGGAGGAGCACCCCTACTCCACCAATGGAACACTTCTGTTTCCTGCACTAGCCAGCCTGTAACCTCTCTCAATTAAATTTCCACCTAAGCACCAATTAGTGTTGTACTTGGCCCATGCCCACTAGTAACTGTGTTCAAAATTTATATGAGGCAGGCCCCTCACAGCTATCAGAGAGAGGTGACCTTCATCTTAATAGTCCAGCTGCTGTTTCTAGTTGAACTGGTACCAGTTCACACCAGTTATCAAATGGGAAATTAAATCCAGTTCACCAGTTGAACTGCTGGTGTTTACAAGTTGAACTGATGGTATGTACCAGTTGAACTGGTGTTATTTACCAATTGGGCTGGTCCCAGCAGACCAATTGAATATCCCAGTTGGAAGCACCATTTGAACTGGTGATATAACCAGCTGAACTTGTTCAATGCCCAGATCAACTGCCAGACCAGTTTGGGCCAGGGGGCAAATGGCTCCAGTTGATACAGGCTCAAAAACAAATTTAATACACCCACGATGTGAATACTATTATCCATTATGTTCATTCAGTGTACAGCAATCAGAGTACAGTATCATGGTGTTCAGTGTAGTATGGGCATGATTAATCAAATCTAGCAGAATTTGAATACTCCATTTGTTCAGACAAAACACTCTGAGAATAAAAGTTTGAGTAAAGTTGGACAAATTTTATTGTGAAAACACAAATAACGCAGCAGTACACATCTCCAAAAATTTAAATTTATTGACCTTTCGGCTTCTTAATTAGATCCTGGATCTTCTCAGTTATATAACTGTTGAATCTCGCAAGCTCTTTTGAGACTGCCTCGTCACTCAGCCCCTTCGTGTGTAGGTGATGGTTGAAACATGATGCCAAGAGAAAAGAAGGAAAAAAATTAAGCATTGACTGGGCTGTATTTGAAACTAGGTCCTCGAGGCGAAGGGTCTGTGCCTAACACACTACTCAGCGCAATGCCCCAATATGTTTAATGTCTATATTTCTCAGGGCAAGTGAACAGAAAGTACTTTCTCCCAACTTCTGCTTGTGCTGTTTTGCAAGAGGCCAATCAGGAGGTTATGTGAGAGGGGAAAGGGAGATAAGCAGAGATTTTGGTACGAATAATATGCAAAATAATCTTTAAACCTGTCACCTCTAGTTCTAACACCATTACACAAAAAGGCACAGTTTAATTCCTGGAAAATAAAGCTTCTGGTGTTTGTGTTCTGTGATGGAAAGAGATTGATTAACACTAAAATGAATTGGCAGAAATAATTTTGTAAGTTCACGCTGTGGCTTGATGAGTAACTGAGTCAAACCCTGGAAGGTTCAATGTTACACCCTGCTTTGTGCTGAATTTACAATCATACTCAGGATAGCAGATGGAACGGTACGATTGATTTCAGCTTCCAGGGATAGCGAAGGGAAAAATCAACAAGAGTCTTCATTCCTACATACATGTGTGCATGTATGTGCATTTGTGTGCATGAGTGGCATGCATGCTTGGAAATGGTTGAGATGGTTTGTGATGGCCCACATACTTAATTAGTTTGCTAATACTCCAGGGTAGATTTTCTGTATAGGCTTCTGATAGGGTATTAGTTAGACTTTGTTTTATTAGCATCTGCCCAATTATTAGATTCTTCCCCTTCCTAGATCTTCAAAAGTCAGCTTTATTTACAGTGAAAGCCCATAATGGACTTGGCAGTAGGGGCTTATTAGCAGGTGGGATGGAATAATGTGTGTATGTAGTTCTTAAAGGGCTGTTTACAATGGCTGATGGGTAGATTTAAAGAGATGGGATAACTTAAAGGTCATTGATGCATCTGGGAACAGATGTATGGAGAAGGACGATGTAGGTGTAGAGATCAGGGAGGGGGATTCTGATATACTTGAACATATTAGCATTGAAAGGAATGAAGTATTTGTTGTTTTAGTGGGCTTAAAAGTGGATAAATCCCCAGGCCGGGATGAGATGTTTCCCAAGCTGTTATGTGAGGCAAGGGAGGAGAGAGCAGGGGCTCTGACACAAATTTCCAAATCCTCTCTGGCCACAGGAGAGGTACCAGAGGATTGGAGGACAGTGAATGTGGTACCATTATTCAAGAAGGGTAGCAGGCCGGTGAGTCTAACATCAGTGGTTGGGAAACTATTGGAAAACGTTTTGAGGGACAGAATTAATCTTCACTTGGAGAGGCAGGGATTAATCAAGAATAGTCAGCATGGCTTTGTCAGGGGGAGATCGTGTCTAACTAACTTGATTGAATTTTTCGAGGCGGTGACTATAGGTGTAGATGAGGGTAAAGCAGTTGATGTAGTCTACATGGACTTCAGTAAGGCTTTTGATAAGGTCCAAAATGGGAGATTGGTTAAGAAGGTAAGAGCCCCTGGGATCCAAGGCAATTTGACAAATTGGATTCAAAATTGGCTTATTGGCAGGAGGCAGAGGGTAATGGACGAGAGCTGTTGTTGCGAGCGGAAGCCTGTGACCAGTGGTGTACCACAGGAATTGGTGCTGGGACCCTTGCTGTTTGTAGTGTACATTAATGATTTAGACGTGAATATAGGAGGTATGATCAGTAAGTTCACAGATGTCACGAAAATTGGTGGTGTCATAAATAGTGAGGAGGAAAGCCTTAGCTTACAGGACGATATAGATGGGCTGGTAAAATGGGCGGAGCAGTGGAAAATGGACTTCAATCCTGAGAAGTGTGAGGTGATGCATTTTGGGAGGACTAACAAGTCAAGGGAATGTGCAATGGATGGTAGGACCCTAGGAAGTACAGAAGATCAGAGGGACTTTGGTGTACTTGTCCATAGATCACTGAAGGCAGCAGCACAGGTAGATAAGGTGATTATGAAGACATACTTGCCTTTATTAGTCGAGGCATAGAATATAAGAGCAGGGAGGTTATGATGGAGCTGTATAAAATGCTAGTTAGGCCACAGCTGGAGTCCTGTGTACAGTTCTGGGCACCGCACTACAGGAAGGATGTGATTGCACTGGAGAGGGTGCAGAGGAGATTCACCAGGATGTTGCCTGGGCTGGAGCGTTTCAGCTATGAAGAGAGACTGAAAAGGCTAGGGTTGTTTTCCTTGGAGCAGTGAAGGCTGAGGGGGCACATGATTGAGGTATACAAAATTATGAGGGGCATTGATAGGTTAGATAGGAAGAAACCTTTTCCCTTAGCGGAGGGGTCAATAACCAGGGGGCATAGATTTAAGGTAAAGGGCAGGAGGTTTAGAGGGGATTTGAGGAAAAAAAATTTCGTCCAGAGGTTGGTTGGAATCTGCAACACACTGCCTGAAGAGGTGGTTGAGGCAAGAATCCTCACAATATTTAAGAAGTATTTAGATGAGGACTTGAAATGCCATAACATACAAGGCTATAGGCCAAGTGCTGGAAAATGGGATTAGAATAGTTAGGTGCTTGATGGCCATCACCGACACGATGGGCTGAAGGGCCTGTTTCTGTGCTGTATAACTCTATGACTCTATGATATGCTAGCAGCCCTTATAATAGCTGCTGATATTGTATGCCACACTGTACAAAGATTGATTGGGTACAAAATAGCTGGCAAAATCAAGTAGTTGCCATGATATCTGTGGAGGTGGGACATTGAACTTGTGGTCAAGTAGTGACTAGCAAAGTGGAAGCAGTGGTGAATGAGATGGCAGTGAGGAAGGTAGCACTGTTTGCCACTCTAGAGCACATTGCCCATAAGAGAGTGTGAGGGCACAACTGACTGTTTCTGCTACCAACTGTGTCAGCCCAGTGATACGTACTAACTGATGCAGAGCATGTGAAGTTAGATCCACATGGTTTTGGCTAAATAGAGGCATCTCTGCCTTTCGTTACAAGTGGGAAGATAGCAGCAGACGAGCACAGTACACCCTCATTCCTACCTATAGATTTGACTGTTCCTACATTCTCCTGGGTGGCCTCCCATCTTTCTCCCCTCCATAAACATGAGCTCATCCAAACCTCACTGCTCATATCCTAAATCACACTATGTCCTGTTCAACCATCACCCCTGTGCTCGCTGACTGACATTGACTCGATTTTAAAATTCTCACCCTTGGTTTCATATCCCTTCATGGCCTTGCCCGCCCTCCCTATCCCTGTAACCTTCTCCAACCCTACAACCCTCTGAGATCACTCTGTTCCTTCAATTCTGGCCTTTTGCATATCTCCCATGCTAATCGCTCCAACACTGGTGGGCATGTCTTCAGTTGCCTAGGCCCTAAGTACTGGAATTCCCTCCTGAAACCTCTGAGCCTCTCTCTTTCCTTTCAAGACACTCATTAAACCCTACCTCTTTGACCAAAGCTTTGGTCATCTGCTCTAATTTATGCTTATGTGATCTGGTATCAAGTTTTGTTTGATAATGCTTCCGTGAAGTGCCTTGGGATGTTTTACTACATTAAAGGCACTTATATGATCTGAATTTTGTGCGGCTGTTTAAGGTGGTATTGGGGGATGGAGTATTGCTGTGGAGCCGGTTGCCCCGAAACCTGCTGTCGTTCTGTAGTATCCTGATTTGGTCAGAGGCAGGGAAGTACTATGGCAGTATTGATGCCCAGACACTCTGGGAACCTAATTTACATTGGCAAAATGCTGTTTAACATAACTTTAAATGCAATTATTTCCGATTTAATGGCTGGACCGTAATTTTGTGGATGTCGAGCGACATTCACGTGCCTTCAACTTTACAACCGAAGCAGTGGAGGTGAGAGGCCTCAGTGCCATGACAGGGAAGTATCCCGACCATGACAGCAGAGGGGAAGTGGGGT
Organism: Heterodontus francisci; assembly: GCF_036365525.1. NCBI lineage: Eukaryota > Metazoa > Chordata > Chondrichthyes > Heterodontiformes > Heterodontidae > Heterodontus > Heterodontus francisci. The sequence continues at coordinate 24,995,853 of NC_090393.1, forward strand.
GTTCTGCAGCAATTGCAGATGTAGAGTTGGCAAGGGGGCTCTGCAAGGGGGCTGCGTGTATCGGGAGCTCTGCAAGGGTGCTGTGTGTATCGGCTCTGCAAGGGTGCTGTGTGTATCGGAGGGCTCTGCAAGGGTGCTGTGTGCATCGGAGGACTCTGCAAGGGGGCTGTGTGTATCAGAGGGCTCTGCAAGGGGGCTGTGTGTATCAGGGGGTCTGCAAGGGGGCTGCGAGTATCGGGAGCTCTGCAAGGGGGCTGCGTCTATCGGGAGCTCTGCAAGGGGGCTGTGTGTATCGGGAGCTCTGCAAGGGGGCTGCGTGTATCAGGAGCTCTGTGAAGGGGCTGCGTGTATCGGAGGGCTCTGCAAGGGGGCTGTGTGTATCGGAAGCTCTGCAAGGGGGCTGTGTGTATCGGGAGCTCTGCAAGGGGGCTGCGTGTATCGGGAGCTCTGCAAGGGGGCTGCGTGTATCGGGAGCTCTGCAAGGGGGCTGTGTGTATCGGGAGCTCTGCAAGGGGGCTGCGTGTATCGGGAGCTCTGCAAGGGGGCTGCGTGTATCGGGAGCTCTGCAAGGGGGCTGTGTGCATCGGGAGCTCTGCAAGGGGGCTGCGTGTATCGGGAGCTCTGCAAGGGGGCTGTGTGTATCGGCTCTGCAAGGGTGCTGTGTGTATCGGAGGGCTCTGCAAGGGTGCTGTGTGTATCGGAGGGCTCTGCAAGGGGGCTGTGTGTATCGGAGGGCTCTGCAAGGGGGCTGTGTGTATCAGGAGCTCTGCAAGGGGGCTGCGTGTATCGGGAGCTCTGCAAGGGGGCTGTGTGTATCGGAGGGCTCTGCAAGGGGGCTGTGTGTATCGGGAGCTCTGCGAGGGGGCTGTGTGCATCGGAGGGTTCTGCAAGGGGGCTGTGTGTATCGGGAGCTCTGCAAGGGGGCTGTGTGTATTGGAAGCTATTCAAGGGGGCTGTGTGTATCGGGAGCTCTGCAAGGGGGCTGTGTGTATTGGAAGCTATTCAAGGGGGCTGTGTGTATCGGGAGCTCTGCAAGGGAGCTGTGTGTATCGGGGGCTCTGCAAGGGAGCTGTATGTATCGGGGGCTCTGCAAGGGAGCTGTGTGTATCGGGGGCTCTGCAAGGGAGCTGTGTGTATCGGGGGCTCTGCAAGGGAGCTGTGTGTATCGGGGGCTCTGCAAGGGAGCTGTGTGTATCGGGGGCTCTGCAAGGGAGCTGTGTGTATCGGGGGCTCTGCAAGGGAGCTGTGTGTATCGGGGGCTCTGCAAGGGAGCTGTGTGTATCGGGGGCTCTGCAAGGGTGCTGTGTGTATCGGGGGCTCTGCAAGGGTGCTGTGTGTATCGGGGGCTCTGCAAGGGTGCTGTGTGTATCGGGGGCTCTGCAAGGGTGCTGTGTGTATCGGGGGCTCTGCAAGGGTGCTGTGTGTATCGGGGGCTCTGCAAGGGTGCTGTGTGTATCGGGGGCTCTGCAAGGGAGCTGTGTGTATCGGGGGCTCTGCAAGGGAGCTGTGTGTATCGGGAGCTCTGCAAGGGGGCTGTGTGTATCGGGGGCTCTGCAAGGGGGCTGTGTGTATCAGGGTCTCTGCAAGGGGGCTGTGGGTATCGGGGGCTCTGCAAGGGTGCTTTGTGTATTGGGGGCTCTGCAAGGGTGCTTTGTGTATTGGGGGCTCTGCAAGGGGCCTTTGTGTATCGGGGGCTCTGCAAGGGGGCTGTGTGTATCGGGGGCTCTGCAAGGGGGCTGTGTGTATCGGGGGCTCTGCAAGGATGCTGTGGGTATCGGGGGCTCTGCAAGGATGCTGTGGGTATCGGGGGCTCTGCAAGGGGGCTGTGTGTATCAGGGGCTCTGCAAGGGTGCTGTGGGTATCGGGGGCTCTGCAAGGGGGCTGTGTGTATCAGGGGCTCTGCAAGGGAGCTGTGTGTATCGGGGGCTTTGCAAGAGGGCTGTGTGTATCGGGGGCTCTGCAAGCGGGTTGTGTGTATTGGGGGCTCTGCAAGCGGGTTTGTGTATCGGGGGCTCTGTAATAGTGTTGTGTGTATAGGGGGCTCTGCAAGGGTATTGGTTGTGTGCATCGGGTGCATTAGAGGGTATCATAAATGCAGTGTTACTGTGTATGGTAGCTCACACTGCTGGAAAAGATGGTAGCCCAACAGTAAACTTTAATCCTGAGACACATCAGGCATTCCACCAAGGAAATATTGAGAAGCATAGTTGCCAAGTCAGGCTCATCTCTGCATCTGAAGTGATCTGAAGGCCCCAGGACACCTGCCATGGGCCTCATACACTCTGTGTTTTTGGATCCCCTTGGTGTGTTGAGGCGCCTCCGATGGAGAAAGCTGCGGATGACCCCGATGCTAACAAGAGCAGCAGCAGCCTGTCAGGCCAAGAAGGGCCCACATACACCAGAGAGTCTACAGGACTCGCATCACCTACCTCCAGATGTCCAAACAACACTGTCAGCAAAGATTACGGCTCTCCAAGGAAGCCGGCAACGACTAATGCGGCCTTCTGCAGGATATTTTACATCCTCTGGGATTGGTGGATCACCCTATGTCAATGGCCCTAAAGATTCCAAGGATCCACCAGGGGACATGTGTGGGGTCTCCCAGGCCGCAGCACATTGCTACCTCAATGAGGTGACCAATGCCTTGTTCAAGAGGTGGTGGCGTAGTGGCAATGTCATTGAACTCGTAATCCAGAGCCCAGGCTAATGCGCTGGGTATGTGGGTTCGAATCTCATCACAGCAGAAAGTGAAATATGAATCCAATTAATAAATCTGGAATTAAGAAAACTCTAATCTAATGGTGACCATGAAACCATTGTCGATTGTTGCAAAAAACCCATCTGGTTCCGTGACTCCAGACCCACAGCAATGTGCTTGATTCTTAAAATGCCCTCTGAGATGGCCTAACAAACCACTCAGTTCAAGGGCAATTAGGGATGGGCAATTGCCACATCCCATAAATGAATAAATGAGAGGGTCGGTGACTATGTATGCTACTGAATCAACCGTGACAGTCGGGCCGAGAGGGCTGTCAGAATAGGGGCCATAGCTGGATTCCCATAGGTGCAAGGTGTAATAAATTGCGTGCATGTGACCATCAAGGCTCCAATGGATCAGCCAGCTGCCTTCATCAACAGGAAGTGCTTCCATTCCATCAATGTTCAGTTGGTCTGTGACTACTGAAAGCGTTTCCTGCAGGTGTGTGCCCTCTTCCCAGGAAGCAACCATAATGCCTACATACTTCGACAGTCCCAGGTGCTTCAGCTTTACAATCCCCTCTGCTCACCTCCAAGGATGGATACTCGGGCACAAGGGCTACACGTTGAAGACTTGTCTGCTCATGCCTGTGGGGAACCCTCGTAATGCAGTGGAGGAGAGGTGCAACACTTGCCACGGCTCCACCCGAGTAACCATCGAGCAGGCCATTAGGCTGCTGAAGATAAGGTTCTGCTGCCTCGATCAATCTGGTGGAGCCTTGCAGTATGCCCTGTTGAGGGTCTCGCGTATCGTGATGGTCTGCTGTGCTCTGCACAATCTAGCACTGCAAAGGGGGGAGGCCTTGCAAGAGGCCTTAAAAAAGTAATTAGCAGAGTAAAGAGGGGGCATGAAAAATCACTGGCAGACAAGATAAAGGAAAATCCCAAGGCGCTTTATAAGTATGTTAGGGGCAAGAGGATAACCAGGGAAAAAGTGGGGCCCATTAGGGATCATAGAGGCATCTGTGTGTGGAGCTGGAGGACATAGGGGAGGATTTGAATGATTACTTTTCATCTGTGTTCACTATGGAGACGAACGATGTAGGTGTAGAGACCAGGGAAAGGGATTGCGATATACTTGATCAAATTAGCATTGAAAAGGAGGAAGTATTAGCTGTTTTAGCAGGCTTGAAGGTGGATAAATCCCCAGGCCCAGATGAGATGTATCCCAGGCTGTTATGTGAGGCAAGGAAGGAGATAGCAGGGGGTCTGACACAAATTTTCAAATCCTGTCTGGCCACAGGAGAGGTACCAGAGGACTGGACGACAGCGAATGTGGTCATTATTTAAGAAGGGTAGCAGGGATAAACCAGGTAATTACAGGCCAGTGAGTCTAATCAGTGGTAGGGAAATTATTGGAAAAAATTCTGGGAGACAGGATTAATCTCCACTTGGAGAGGCAGGGATTAATCAGGAATAGTCAGTATGGCTTTGTCAGGGGGAGATCGTGTCTAACAAATTTGATTGAGTTTTTCGAGGGGGTGACTAGAGGTGTAGATGAGGGTAAAGCAGTTGATGTAGTCTACATGGACTTCAGTAAGGCTTTTGATAAGGTCCCACATGGGAGATTGGTTAAGAAAGTAAAGGCCCATGGGATCCAGGGTAATTTGGCAAATTGGATTCAAAATTGGCTTAGTGGAAGGAGGCAGAGGGTGATGGTAGAGGGTTGTTTCTGCAAGTGGAAGCCTGTGACCAGTGGTGTACCACAGGGATCAGTGCTGGGACCCTTAGTGTTTGTAGTGTACATTAATGATTTGGATGTGAATATAAGAGGTATGATCAGTAAGTTCGCAGACGACACGAAAATTGGTGGTGTTGTAAATAGTAAAGAAGATATCCTTAGACTACAGGACGATATAGATGGGCTGGTAAGATGGGCGGAGCAGTGGCAAATGGAGTTTAATCCTGAGAAGTGTGAGGTGATGCACTTTGGGAGGTCTAACAAAGCCATGGATTATACAATGGATGGTAGGACCCTAGGGAGTACAGAGGGTCAGAGGGACCTTGGGGTGCTTGTCCATAGATCACTGAAGACAGCAGCACAGGTAGATAAGGTGTTAAGGAAGGCTTACGGGCTACTTGCCTTTATTAGCCGAGGCACTGAATATAAGAGTAGGGGGGTTATGTTGGAGCTGTAGAAAACGCTGGTTAGGCCACAGTTGGAGTACTGTGTACAGTTCTTGTCGCCACACTATAGGAAGGATGTGATTGCAATGGAGAAGGTGCAGAGGAGATTCACCAGGATATTGCCTGGGCTGGAGCATTTCAGTTATGAAGACCAACTAGATAGACTGGGGTTGTTTTCCTTGGAGTGGAGAAGGCTGAGGGGGGACCTGATTGAGGTATACAAAATTATGAGGGGCATTGATAGGATAGATAGGAAGAAACTTTTTCCCTTAGTGGAGAGGTCAATAACTAGGGGGCATAGATTTAAGGTAAGGGGCAGGAGGTTTAGAGGGGAGTTGAGGAGGAATTTTTTCACCCAAAGGGTGTTTGGAATCTGGAACACACTGCCTGAAGGGGTGGTAGAGGCAGGAACACTCACGACATTCAAGAAATATTTAGCTGAGCATTTGAAACACCATAACATACAAGGCTACGGGCCAAGTGCGGGGAAATGGGATTAGTTAGGACAGGTGCTTGATGGTCAGCATAGGCTCATTGGGCCGAAGGGCCTGTTTCTGTGCTGTAAAACTCTATGACTCTAGGACGATTTGCCTGAGTGACAATCATCTTCCAATGAGTAGGATGCAGAGGAGAGACAGGCGCAACTAGCAATGGATGATGATAACACAGTGATGGAGGCCAGACACGTTGAGCGACGCACAAAGGAGGCAAGAAACAACCTAATAATGACCCGCTTTCAGCCACCCTGATGTCCGGTCAATGAGAAGCCAATAAAGACTCACCTTCATGCAGGTAGACTTCCACCTCCTTTCCATCTGTATTCCCTGAATGCCGAACAGCTGCAATGTGCACTAGTGCCTATAGGAGAACATATGTTAATGAGATCTGCAATCACATGGCCATGATAATGAGGGCCATGGTCACATTGTCACTGCACTGAGGGGTAGGGTGGAAGTCAGAAGCTCATAATTAAGGCATGTTGGAACATGGTTTTCACACAACGATGGCAAATGATTGACACAAAAGAGCATTTAATTAAATTCCAAATAACATATTTGCATCACCTGTGAATACCTAGGTGCTTTTCTTAATATGCTTGCGGGTGCTCCTACGCGGTGTTACCCTGCACTAGCGGTTGTGCTGGAGTCAGGCTGCTGATCAGGCCACCCTTGTCCTAAGACAAATTCGGCAGCTGTCCTCTCGGTGCCTGAGGCCTAGAGGGCCCCGGCTGCATAAGGGTTTCCTGCACTGGTGCATGACTTTCCTCAGGCATGGTAGTTGCTGGAACTGGAGGGGCTGAGGAGCCAGTGTCTACACTCGAAGGGCTCTGAGGCACAGCCCCAGATGTGGACTGCAGCCTCTCCTCCTCCCTTTCAAGGCTCACTGGAACCTCCCTGCTCACCAGAGAAGGAGGAGGAGCTGGAGAAGTCTAGAGGCTCATGGTCCCTCTCCCACCTTGCCACTGCTGATTTGAGCTCATCGCCATGGAAATGGTGTGCAGGTCCTGGCGCATTTGTGGAATCTGGCTCTCCATGAGGGTCACCAACCTCTCGATAGAGGAAGCCATGTGCTCGTATGCCTGGGACATGGCAGTATTCATGGCATGAATGGACTCCTCCATCATCCGCTCATGCCTACGCATGACCTCTGGCATTTCCGGCAGATGTTGCTTTACCCCTTCCTGCAACTCCAGCATGCCCTGTGCTGTCAACAACAAAGGCTCATCATCAGCCTGGGGCTCAGCATGGGCTTGACCATCTACAGTTCCAACTTTCGAAGGCCTCGGCTGTCTCAGCCTCAGCCTCAGCAATGTTCTCACCAGCTTGTTATCCTGATTCTAATACCAATTGATTACTCTCCTCGGTGAAAGTATCTGCACTGGTGGAAGGTGAAGGAGAGTCATAGGTCGGTGCATCCTCTGAGTGGTCCTCCTCCTCAGAGGTGACGGGTGTCCCTCTAGGGCTGCAGTCACCTGCAAATGCCGATCTGCATGATAGAACAACAACATGTGTGGGTTAGGCTGCACATATCCCATTATGGCAAACATGTCTGAGGTGGCTCTCCATCAGTAATGAGTTTTTTGATGAATGGCAATAATCACTCTCTTGCACAGGGTCTCCAGTTTCTCTGTCAGATACAGAACATCCACGTTGGCTCTCCACTAGTTCTAAGGCCTCTTCCTTGGCCTGGCTGAGAGAAGGTATGTCAGGGATCCCTCAACCAGTCCTGGTCCCTTCCCACCTGTTATGGACCCTCTTTTCCTGCAAGAACAAGGATGGCGACATTATAAATTGGCATAAGTATCACCATGACTGTTCTGCTACTATGGGATCCTCATCACCAACTGGAGGATCTCATGCTGGCACATGCTTTCATGGGATATACTGGGGCTGAGCTATGAATGAGGGTGGCCTGTGGCCCAGATGCAGACATGCATCTGTCATGATGAGATGAAACCCTAGTCCCTCTGCCATTGCCGTGGTAGTGCCACCCTCGCCATGTCGCACACCCTCCCCCGTAGTCAGATGCAATCCCCAAAAAGGAGAGTGGTATGGAGCACTCACCTTGGCCAAACGCAGGAGGTCATTGACCCTCTTCCTGCACTGCACTCAGTGGTGTCTGGTGACTCCATGGCTGCTGACCTCCTCTGGGATCTCTGTCCAGGCTTGCTTGATGATGCGGGTGGACCTCTTCTTGTCATCGCTGGGGAAGAGAACCTCCCATCTTTCCCTTGTAGCCTGGATGGCATTAAGGCATTAAGACAGCAGGAAGGCATTACTGAAGCATGGGGCCTCACTTGGTCTAATGTTTGCCATCTTCTTCACTCTTCCTGGAGGGGGTTGAATGTTGTTGGAAGCAATGCTATGACTTTGTACACCCGCAGTAAACTGACCTTCTCTCAACTGCAAGGCAGGGCTGGTAGGCTTTTAAAGATAGCGCTAGCACTTGATGAGCTGTCAGCTGACGCCGTAATCAGCATCTCATCTCCTGCCCCTGCCACGTGATTGGGGTAACTGGTGCCTCCATTATGTAAAATGGCTGCCCGCCATGTAATTACACGACGCACGGGAACACCACTTTTTTCCAGCGGCGGGCTCATTAAATTCGGCCCTTTAAAATGCAAGTTGTTGTTGGTATGTCCTGGCAAACTTTGTGTCCCTTCATCCTCCAAAGTACATACGTTAAGGGGATTCCCATTCAGAAACCCGATGTGGCAAAAAAATGGCTGTGGCAGAATACTTGGAACAAAGCATCTTCACCAACTAGATAGAAACAAAATACAAACAAAACAAGAACAATGTTTCAGAAGTGGCCTCAAATGCTGCTGCATATTTTACTGTAGAGCTGTTTAAACCCACTTGCCTAAACAGTGCTGTCTCTAGCATCCTTAATGCCCATTTTACATGAGTGGGTTGATGACTGAGTACTACACTGATGTCAGTGCAAGCTAGCAAGTTCTTCATGCACCAGTAAAACAACGAGCACACAACTTGATGGGATAGTATCTAGAATGATGGGTCACTGCCTATTTCTTCAAACGTTCTGCCCATTTTACACCCGTTTACCTGATGCGGCCCAGTGGGAAACCTATTTCCAATATCTCGGCATACAGGTAAAGAGCGGCCCATTGGCCAAGATGCTTGTTGAGCCTTATCGAGGTCAGACAGTGCAGCGACAGGTCAGGAGGAAATAAAAAATGCCCCATTCAGCGTTGCTGATCATATGCCAAAAACTTGTGGGTTGATAGGTAAATTGGCCATTGTAAAAATTGCCCCGAGTGTAGGTAGGTGGTAGGAGAATTGAGAGAAGGTGGGGATGTGTGAGGGAAAATGGGATTAATGTAGGATTGGTATAAATGGGTGGTTGATGGTCGGCGTGGACTCGGTGGGCCGAAGGGCCTGTTTCGGTGCTGTATCTCTCTATGACTTTATATTGTGAGGACAGTGCAATATGAGATTCTGTCACAGGGCACATTATTAGTTCTGTAATATATATAATATATAATTGCTTTTGAAATGAACAATTGTCAACCAGGTGCAGTTTTTTTGGGAAAAGCGTCACTCGTGCTATCATGCCAAATTCCTGTTTCCAGTTATTTTTTGGGAGGTGGATGAGAGGCAGTGAGTGATGGTGAGATTCTCTTGGTCTGATGGTTCAGTACATCCAGAAGCTGACCATATCAGTTGTGGTCAGGTTATCTGTGGATCAATTGTAGTTTCCCGTCAGTATTTCTCTCATTGTGCATTCATCAATGTCAGGAGCTCGTTGATTAGATGAGGCGGCTCCTCAAGGTGCTTGGATACAAACCCTGCCTCTTCACTGACAGTAGCTATGCTTGCCCTGACTCTGTATGAGAGACCACAGCTTCAGATTCACATTCTAGTGCCTGGTTTGTACTCTAACTGTAGATTTGGTTTGAACGGCTGGTTTCTTTTTACCATATTGATGCTATAAAGCCAATGTACCAAGTAAACTTAATTCTTCTTTCAAAAGTGAGGCCTTATACGTGAGTTAATATGGTACTCTATTGAATTTCTTTTGTCATCAAGGTGAACGATGCCAGTACAAGGGATATTCCATTTCAGGCACCCAGTGTCAGCATCAAACACTCCCAGGCCAGATGCAACACAGTTAAATGCAAAGCAAAGCTTCCTCTACTCTACTCTGCCCAAACAACATCCCTCAGCCCAAACCTCCAAAAAACAACCTTATTGCATCAGTGTGGCATTTTCCATTCCCCGCAATGGTCATTGCGTGACCTGAATGCAATCAACCATTTTTGTTCCATATTAGTAGCAGTTTTGTGCTGTTAATTCATAATAGGAACTACTTGGAGACTCATTTTGCATAAGAACCTCACAGCCAGCAGAAATAATTGACTTTTGCCCTATTGATCTGAGCTGAGTTTGACTGTAAGTCCCTGAAATGAAAAGTTAATGGGGTTGAATATTCTCAGCACAGTGATTGCACCTTGCAATGCTGAATTCACTGGAGTTTGCAGGGTCAGTTGGAGGGCGACACATTAGCACGGGACAGGCAGGTGAACACGAGCACCAGTTCAGACATACTTCTGGTACTTGCCTGCCCACAGTAGCTGCAAACCCTCCCTACCCTCCTCCACCCCAAGCCAATCATGTCTTTTTTGGATCCTTAACTTAGAGATGGAGCTCCCTTTTTATTTAAAAAAAAGTCCTTTGGAGGCTTTGGGGGTGGAGGGTTTCTGGGCACTTTATTGGCCTGGGATCCAAGGAGTGAGGCCTATATCTGAACACTTGGAGATCAGTATGTCGAACTTCACTGGGCTTACTATCCTGCACTGATATATCAAGTACTGACCGAGTCAGGGCATAGGAACTCCTGGCACAGGGTGTCCAAGTCCCTGGCCCTGCCCCATTGCTGTCATTTTCCTTGTATTGGGTGGGTGGTGAGTCTGTTCCTCCTAAAGCCAAAAAGAAACTCTCCAATGGAGCAAGACCTTGCAATAGACCATCAAAAATATCAGAACCCGTGAAGTATTTTGGCCTCAGTGTTTTGTTTGAATTTACATTGTGTTTGGTTTCTATTTGGGATTAAAAATAAATACGTCTCACTCCCAGTGTGTTCCCATTTCTCTTGTCTGTACCACACACCAATCTCCAGATGTTGGGTTGAGTATGTGACTCTCAGTCATGCCAATGTCACTGTTTCTCCAACTGCCAGAAAATGTATGCCAGTGGTGCATGCTGACTTGCCCTAACCTCATCCTGGGCTTGGTGGAGATAGAATCCTAAGAAATCAGGAAGAGACTTGGAAGAACACAGTGCAAGAGGAAGAGAAGGGGATGAAGAAAGCGAGGAGAAAAGGAGGAGGGAGGAGAGAAGGAAGGACAGTGATCAATTGGATAAGGGAAGGAGAAAGAAGCTAGAAAAAATGAGAGAAATTCCATGATGCATACACTTGGAGTGGGACCCATGAACTTGCTTCATGTCCTGCATACAGCCATTCATACATGAATTCTGGATTCAGACCTTATTATGCATTAATGACCAGCTCCCATTTGCAATATGTGCAGCCTCTGGGGCCTCTTGAAGTGCTGCAGCTATGTAAAGGGTAGCAGCAGTCATTCAAAGGGAAGAGGCAGTTTTTAGGCATGTGACTATTGGAACACAAATAAAAAGTTCAGCCAGTAAATGGAGTATCTATAATAACTGATGGAGTACCGCAGAAACGGAACCTTCCTGCTATTGGGATGGCAAAGTAGAAAAGTTAATGGACCTCAACCCCAGTTACTCCATCTCCCTTAATCCCTAACAAAACTCTACCATTCGCACCCTTGAAAATTTGAAATAACCTAAATACACTGGGGAATCAATGCACGTCTGTGTTTCGCAGCGCTACGTGAACAAATTTCTCCCCCCAAAGGTTTTTGTGGGGAGAGTGTTGCAGATTTATGCTATCCTTTGTGCGAAAAAGTGCTTCACAATTTCTTTCCTAAACTGCCTAAACTCTGATTTTAAGATTATGCCCCCCTGTGCTACAGTTCCCAAACACAGGAAATAGTATTCCAGGGAAGTTATTATCTTCATAAGAGGAGGGGAAAGAATGAGCAAAGATCTGTGACGCTGAAATCTGAATTGTTGGTTTATTTAAAAGGGGTTGAAGTGTACAGTAGGAAATATTCATCACCATGTGTTTCCAAAATAGTCCCTCAACAGTCTACACTTTCTATCCTTAATAGGGTGAACCTTCACAAACATTTTGACAGTAAATGTCCCGAATGACCATGAAGAGGTTGGATTTACTGGACCTGCACTGAGACCCTTTCAATGATGGCCAGGGAATGCTATGTCCTGAAACCAGCATTCCCATGGCAACAGTCCTGGCATTACTATACGATTCACTTCCCACCTGTCCAGTGACTTCCAGTTGACAATGCTGTTTCTCTATCTCTCTCTCTCTCTCTTTGTCTCTCCCCTTCTCCCTGTCATCTCCCTGTAAGACTCATTTCATTCCATCTGATTTCTAAATTAAATATTTCTTTCTGTATTGTTGCCTTTCTGCTTTTATATGTTTTCGAATATCTTTCGGATCATAAATGCAGCCTTAACTGATTAGATGTAACCCAGCAGTGGGCCCAACATCCCCTCCCCCATTCCCGCCTTTCCCTTTCCATTTCCTTTTTAAGAGAAAAAAAACAAGCACATTTTAAAATGTTCAATCGCGAGTCTGCTCAGTCTTTTTAATAAAATTCTCATCTTGAAATGATAATCACAAAAGATTTCCTAAAAAATTGTTATCGGGCTCCAGCCGATGTAATATGCTTGCGTGACATTTGAGGTTTGAGTGGCTGCCTGCTGCCCTCTCTCAGGGGCCGATCTGTTTGTAGCCGTTGGCAATCGTTCAGGCCGCCTGGTGAAATAAATTGATTTTTTATAGCTGCTATGCCGTGGGTTTAATGAATCTGTTAGTAGCTGCTCTCTGCTCAAACCATCCCGGCCTTCTGTGAACCTTGATTTCATTAAACAGAGAGACTTCAGCTCATCCGTTAAGGAAGGGCTACATCATCCTTATGTGGGATTTCTTTTTTTTTAAAAAGAACTTTGTTGTGCTTACTTAATAGAGTATATAGACAGCTGCTGGACTAAAGCAGAGCACTGCATTCTGTACAGAGTTCACACATTGCTGGCAGTTTTGTTATTTGTGTAAGTAAATTAATATAAGAAAACCCTTGAAGCCAAAATTCCAGTGACAATCCTTCGACCATTCACACTGTCAAATGTGGGAAAATATTATTTTCTCTGGTCATCTGTGAATCAAGATGGGAAAATATATATTTTAGAAGTGCGCTAATTCTTATGAAATTGTGTAATACGTCTGCCCATCCTAAATTTCCATCCATCCTCTTCCCAAAATGTTGACTCCCTGGTGTTGGACTATTGCACAGTTTGGTGCAGAATGTGTGCTTGTATGCTGCCCAGTGTATTGGATGCTGGAACCCTGGTTACTGATGTTAAACTGGCACAGCATCATTCAATTTCTAACCTTGAATGTTTGGAGGTTATTTGACTATAAAGGACAGGTGGGATGGGATTAATATTATTTGATGGGTCATCTGTGGCTCAGTTGGTAGCACTTTTGCTTCTGAGGTGGAAGGTTGTGGGTTCAAGTCCCACTTCAGGACTTCAGTACAAAAATCAAGGTGTACAGTACTGAGGGAGTGCTGCAGTGTTGGAGATGCTGTCTTTCAGATATGATGAGATGTTAAACCAAAGCCCTGTCTGCCTGCTCGAGTGGATGTAAAAGATCCCACAGCACTATTTCAAAGAGCAGGGGAGATATCCCTGATGTCCTGGCCAATATATATACCTCAATCAATGTCACAAGAACAAATTATCTGATCATTATCACATTGCTGTTTGTGGGAGCTTGCTGTGCTCAAACTGGTTGCCACATTTCCTGCATTACAACAGTGACCACACTTCAAAAGTACTTCATTACCTGTAAGCGTTTTGAGACGCCCTGTGGTTATGAACGGTGCTATATAAATGCAAGTCTTTTTTTAACTGCACCAGCTGCTATCGGCTTGAAATCAGCAAACAGCACAGTGGAGACTTTCTAATCTGTGTAGCTCATATTTGTCACCCATGCTGGGTTGTGCATGTTGTGGAGTTGCTGTATGCATTATAATGATGGGCCCCAGTCTGCTTTATCAGACATTACGCAGTGATAATTTATTGGACCATTCAATGTCAGAGAATAGACTAAATGCAAAGAGAACTCCCTGGTTAGTTCTCAGAGACCATGAATTGGCCTGATATTAATAAGTTGTTCCACTAGGAATGTATTTTTTCCTTTTTTTATATAAAGCTCTAAGCTGTTGCTGTTTGTTGTGGATTCCTGATTTTTCCAAAGAGTCTTAGCAGCAAGTGAACAACAAAACTAAATGTAGCAGAGCAACAAACAATCAGTTATACATGTCAGAGAACCAGCAATATCTTCAAACCCAATATATCGCAAATCAAATGAGAACAGAAGGTGCTAGAAATACTCAGTAGGTCTGGCAGTATCTGTGGAGAGCTCTTATATTCCAGGTCAATTATACATAACAATAATTTCTGTTTTATCTCCATATTCAATTTGACCTCCAGCAATTGGAGTTGGGGGCTGGACGACGGTGGGGTGGTGTAGGTTAGATATTGATCAGAGCTCAGGTGGTTTCATCTTATCCTGTTGATGGAACCCCATTAGATTTCATGCTTCCTGTGGAACATGCAGAAGAAATATTAACCACACTGTAACTTTTACAGTAATGGATGAAAGGTCAATTATGGTTTTAGTACAAGCTACAGGCTTCAGGTTTAAAATGTGTCAGATGTGGAGAAGGGATTGGCAAAATACTAAGGGAATGCTGCATTGCCAGAGGTGCTGTCTTTCAGATGAAACATTAAACCAAAACAAAAGCAAAATACTGCAGATGATGGGAAATCTGAAATAAAAACAAAAAGTGCTGGAAATACTCAGCAGGTCTATCAGCATTTGTGGAGAGAGAAGCAGAGTTAACGTTTCAGGTCACTGACCTTTCATCAGTTCTGATGAAGGGTCATTGACCTGAAACGTAAACTCTGCTCCCCTCTCCACAGAGGCTGCCTGAGCTGCTGAGTATTTCCAGCACTTTTTGTTTTTAAACCAAGACTCCATCTGCCCTCACAGATGCATATTAAAGATGCTACTTCAAAGACGAGCAGGGGAGTTCTCCCGGTGTCCTGGATACCATTAATCTCTCAACTAACATAATCAAAGAATAGATTATCTGACCATTATCACAATGCTGTTTATAGGACCTTGCTGTGTGCAAATTGTCTGCCATCCTTCCTAGATTACAAGAGTGACGACAGTTCAAAAAATACTTCATTGTCTTTAAAGCGCTTTGAGCTGTCCTGAGGTCATGAAAGGTGCTATAGAAATGCAAATCTTTCTTTAAGGTAAAATGAGCAAAATGCCATTTAATTTCAGCCCTGATTTCTGCTTTATTACACAAGTGTCCTTATTCTGTGTCATGTCGGCTTTTCAAAGTGAGTGATGGGTCAGTAGGTGAATCCACTACAGGATGTACACCTAAGCAATCCAAAGGAAGAAACTCCAGGGTCACTCCTTGGCCTGTACTCTGAAGCAGCAGTATGGTAGGACAGCTGGCCTCTTTATCGCTAGAATATGAAGTCAAAAATAGCATTAGTTCTCGATTACTATCTGGAGGCCCTTGCTAGAAAGTGTGTGTGTCTGGATGTTGGGTGAGGACAGAATCATGCTTGCCTGTGATGCTTCTCACAGTAGAATAGCCTGCCAACACTCGCTGCCTCGGGCGAGGGACCAGAGAGCATCCACGCAAGACTCAGCGGGGCAAATTTCCATTCTTCCCACCTGGGCATAAAGCATCATCTTCAAGGCCCAGAAAGGAAAATCAGAAGTCAAGTCAGGAATGGAGTTTTCCCCGAATCATCTTCCATTGTGTTCATCCTGCCCAATTTCCCTCTTTGCGCTCTGGCCAAGTGATACAGCAGTAAAGACAAAAATTCACGGCATATTAAAGATGCTGTAGAGGTGGGGGAAGATGGGAAACATTTGAAAAAAATCTTCTGTTAAAATCTGCAAAGGTATTTGGCAGCTGCTTTCACTTTTAGAAGTGCAGCTGACAGATGTTTGGTTCTCTTACCATTGGCTGCATTCCTAAGTATAAATGGCCTAACCTGAAAGGAATTAATGTGAACCTACCGATCTGCTCTTGTATTAAGGCCTCCTGTTGCAGCAACTTTAAATATGGAATAAGTACTGTGTGTTTGCACTTTCTAGCAATTGTGCCTTTGTACGTTGTGTTGCAACCCAGCAGTGCCCCGGAGACCAGCACCTGATAACAAATGGATAAAGGAGAGGGCAGGGCAAGGAGGCTGATCTCCCATGACAGGAACAAAGAAGGATAAAGTTAAAGCACCTTGAAGTCTCCAAGTGTTGACACAGCTCAGCTGTGAATATTTGTTGGTTCTAATCTCTTCTTTATGATCTGGAAGCAAATATTTTTTCATTAATACATAATGATTTTAAAATGACAGCAAATTCATTCCATCATTAGAAGGTATTAGGCGCAGGATAATTGATGGCTGATAGTCTAGCTCACTGCTTAGATGTGACAATGGGCTTTAATTGGATGAGGTACAATCTACAATCTAGGAAGCAATAACTTTGAAGCAATCACTCTTGACTTTGGGAAGGAGCCCTGTGGGGAAGAAATCTTTAAACTGCAGCCATCGCTGTACAAAGGGATTATGTCAAGAGCCATTCCAAAACCCATAATCCATCACTCACCCTTGCAATACATGTTCCTGACAATTCCTATGCAGGCCGGCAGCAAAAGTGGTCTAAGGATTTTCAGGACACGGTAAAAATAAAATCACCAATGGGGCCTCGTCTGAATTACTTGTAATTCTACATTTTTTTTTTGGGCAAGTACAAGAAATTGCTAATCGTAATTCATCTCAAATCCAAATTGAACATTTGAGACAAAGACTCATAACAGGCCTCTAATCATATATTTATTTTAAACTGCCTTGGTGACTAATGAGACAGCTATCACCATCCTGAGGAGCTGGGATTGGCTGAACAGGTTGATTTGGTATGTGCACTACTCCTGATGCCTGAAGAAGTTGCTCTGGTACTTTCCTCAATACTGGTTTCACCAGCAGACAAGTCGACTGCTGTATTGGGGCCCATCAGATTGTCTGTTTGATAGCAGCCAGCAGAATTTGGAGGCTGGTTTGGGCTGTAAGGTGTATAGGTCCCTAAAATGGCAAATTACATGGGTCCCACATGCACCCATTGCCACACTTTTCAATCAAGCTGGTATGTATCACCTGCTTGTTGCAACTGTATATCATTCATACTTCCCACCCTCCCCCCAAAAGTCTCATCATTGAGGAGAGAGGATGTGACTGTTAGTGGGTATAATTGAGGCCTTCTCCTTCATGCAAATCAATTTATCAACTTTAAATTCCAGCACTGGTCCACTTCTTTAATGAGATAAGCTTAGAAATTAATACTCTGTTTCCTTGCCCTCAAAATAGAAGCAATCCCCTTCCATAAGCCCTAGAGAAAGATAGTTTGATCATTCAGGCTATTAGATGAGATTATATTGTATGTTCCTTCCTCACTCAATACTTCTGACCAAAATTCTTGACAGGGTCAATTTTGTTATATCTTTGGCCAAGGATGGGAGGGGAAAATGTGGAGGGGAGATGGCTACAGAGACTGGCAAAAGAGTGCAGTAATTATTTTAAATGAATTCATTGCAATTCAGTCCCAACTCTGACTGATTATAGTAATCCATCATCTTGCACCCCATTGCTGACTTTGAAATCAAATAATCACTTGTTAGTCTTTTACAAAATTAAAACAATTGACTTCACCAATCATTATAGGCAATTATTGGTCACATCTAATTGATCAGTCATTCTCTGAGATCTATTCTACATTGTCAGCATGTCTGTGAAATGATGAAAATTTCATTTAACTCCCACAAGAATGGACTCCAAGAAATAATAGCTTTGTATTTCTATGTTCTCCCACATTTTAAAAAACCTTTTCCTATTCTATAGCGTGCGTGTGCACACGCATGTTTGTGTGTGGTTCTGCAGAGGTGGTGAAATGGTCTGGACTATGGAATCCAACACAATATTCAGATTTTATCAGCTTGGTGGGCATAGGCGGTCTAGGTTACAGGCGGGTTCTGTTATCCTTCCCCGTAGTAGCAATCGGAAGCTCCAAAATCCATGGCTTTAGTCATTTGCTAGATGCCTTTTTAGCAGGGGGAGATTCTGTCATCACAGAATTATGAGCTATTCTTTTATGCTGCCCAGATTGTCGTGTCTGTGTTTGTACTTTGAGCCGTTGGGATCATTTCTTTCTCAGATGGGGAATTTTCACTCAAACCGAATCAATGTGTAACATAAATATTGACATTTGCATAAACCATTGAACAGCCCCATAGGGCAAACATCCAATAGCTAATGGGAACCTTAATATGAAGACCGGTTAGCAATTCCTGGTTTTAAGTAGTGAAGATAGCAGCTGGTATGTGACATGAAGACTAATACACCTGGAACATAATAAAAAAAAACTACTGAACATAAAAACAATTGATAAATAAAAGACAAGGCTAAAATCCAAACTATCAACTATAAATAAGTAAATAAATAAACCTGACGCTATCAATAGATATTATTGGCTCACCAAACAAAAAGTGAACAATAGAAGTAACTAAAAAAGATTAAATACATTTGTTCAACATAATTTAATATTCAGGGCATATCAGCATTAGAAATCAATAAATAAATAACTGCAGGAAATAAGTAAATAATTAAAGTGGATAATGGCAGCACAGGCAGTGTGTGAGATCTGCTGGATGTGAGAAGTTGCAGATAATGAGACTGTCCTATATGATCACACCTATGAGAAATATTTATGTTTTGAGTCATTCCAGTTCCCAATCATTAAAGTGGAATGTGAGCTAAAGACACTCTAACACATAAGGAGGGAGAGGGATATCTGAATAGATTACTCCAGAACATAGGTACACCACATAGAGAGACAAAGGTACACTAAGAAAACTATGTGTCTGACCGTCAGCGGGATAGAGGCTACCAAGTGCAGGTAGAGAAAGAGGAACCATAGAAAATGGTCCCGTCAACAGCTTTAATGCACTTGCTACCAGTGGGGATAAGGAAGAAGGCTATGGGAGGATGGCCAGAATGCTAACCAAGGCAACCCTGGGATGGTGGGATTGTCTTAGGAGAGATTGAAGAAACTGGGCCTGTATTCTCTAGAGTTTCAAAGAATGAGAGGTGATCTCATTGAAACTTACAAAATTCTTATAGGACGTTACAGGGTGGATGTAGATAGGATGTTTACCCTGGCTGGTGAGTCTAGAACCAGGGGATAGTTTCAGAATAAGGGATAGGCCATTTACGACTGAGATATGGAGGAATTTCTTCACTCAGAGGGTGGTGAATCTTTGGAATTCTCTACCCCAGAGGGCTGTGGAAGCTCAATCATTGAGTATGCTCAAGACAGAAATCGATAGATATCTGCATGCTAATGACATCCAGAGATTTGCGGATAGGGCGGAAAAGTGGCATTGAGGTAGATGATCAACCGTGATCTAATTGAATAGCAGAGCAGGCTCGATGGCCTGAATGGCCTACTGCTGTTCCTATGTTCCTAACACAGAGTAGGAAGCAATTCAACGGGATGATGGCATGGAAGAGAAAGATTGTAAGCTAAATGGATTCAACTAGGACTTGGACCCAGGCCCAACGCTGGAACCCGGAACTCAGGTAAGTGAGGAGGGGTCACCGGGACTGGTCCGGAAGGCCCCAACGAGGGGGTGGGGGAGTGGGGTGGGCATGAAGTCTGGTGAGGGGGTGGTGTCCAGGGAGTTATACGTTTTGCTGGCAAGGGTCCTCCGTGGGCCACAGTTTGCCATGAAGGAGGGACACCGCCAAGCCCGCAGGGAGGGTGCAGGGCACCCTCCCCACGTGGCAGAGGCATCCCCGGGGGAGGGGGGGGAGGAAGAGGCCCTCAAGTGGCTGTTAATAAGCCAATTAGAGCCTCAATTGGTCTCTGGGTAGGAAGGCCATCGTTGGCCTATCCCGCCCCCCAGAAAATCGTTGGCGAGGGGCGGTGACGGGCCCTCCACGCCTCCATAAAATCCAGCCCATAGGGAACATAAAAATATATAGGAATAAAGAAATAAAAGCAGAAAGTGCTGGAAATACTAAGCAGGTCTGGCAGCATCTATGGAGAGAGAATGAGAGTTAAGATTTCAGGTCTGTGACCATTCATCAGAACACTTTATTTTATTTTAGGAAATAATAATACTGGTTAAATATAAAGCGGAATTAATGAAAAATAACAGTATATTAAATTTCCCGTGTAGTATCAACAACAAACCAGTGCAAATGGAAGAAATAATTATGTGAGGAAAGAGATAGTAGCGATAATGGAAATATAGGCCTCAATATTTATTGGGGTGAGTAATGTAGGCGTAGGGTTGGGGGGGTGGGAGGGGTCAGGGATTGATGGCGTTCCGGATAGGAAATCTAGAAGCCTGGAATTCTCTGTATGCTGTGGAGATTTAGCTCTGTAGCGTGCGTCTTTTGACCTCGACAAGCACCCTGTCTGGAAGTCAGCCGAATTGATAGACTTGTCTTGCAGTGGGGTGGGCAGCACTCCAGAGCAGGCCACAGCACCAAGTAGGCCCAATCCATGACCCTGGGGAAGGTCTGATCCCTGGGACGTGGGGGGTGGGGGGAGGGGGCAGCGGGTGGTGGCATGTGGTGGTGGCATGTGGTGGTGGTGGGGAAGGTCTTATCCCCAATTCTGGTGTGGGTGGAGGTCCAATCTCTAACCCTGGGGTCTTTCTATGGAGTGCTTGTCTGATGAAGGAGACCTTTAGGATAGGGAGGAAGCACTCCTGCTCCTTCTGGCCCACAAGCAGAACTGTAAGGGCACTGTTAACAACTGAGGCTGGAGGAGTGCACTGTCCACTAGCTCCACTTCTCCATGGGTCACAACATATATTAAAATGTTTTATCCAGTTACCGATATGGCCAATTATATATTTAATCTAGTTTTAGTTTCAGAATAAAATCCTCTAAACAGGTTTCTTTAAGAAACACCAAAATTATTAATTTATTATAAAACAAGACGCATTCAATAAAGATGCAAAGCTTATGAATGCGCAGGTTGAAATATGAAAGTTCCCTTTTAAATTAACCCAACACACACACACCTGTTAAAGAAAAAATAAAGACGTTTTCTCTGCAGAGAACTCTTTACAAAAAAGACAAAAAAATATTTTGGCCAAATACTTGTTAATTCTTTAATATAAAAGGATAAGATATGGAATTTTCCCAAATGGCCCTTTTTTTGGCATCCAAATACACGTAAACGGCTATCACTGGGATCTTTCTGGAGCTGTTCTTTTCAGGCGACATCGAGGATTAGTCTGGCAGGCTTTCCAGGAGAATCACTGCATCGGGGTTTCAGCTATCACACTGGATTCTCAGAGTTTCTCAAAGAGGTGGAAAAAGGATGAGCTGATGGCTTCTCTCTTAGCAGGCTTACCCCCAGCTGACTCAAAACAATATCCAAAACGAAACCAACTTTTGACCAGCATAAATCAAGTCATTTCTCTGTAAACAACTCCCATTGTCATCAAGGCTCCTTCTGTTTACTTAGCTTAAAACATGTGACTTCCAGTAAGCGTTTGTTTTTAATCAAAGTTCCAAGTCCTTCCAGTGACCTTTTACTTAAAAAAAAACAAAGTCCTTCATCTACGGAATCTCTTCAGTCTTTCAAATGAATAAATTTCCACAATTTTTAAACACAAGTCCTCAAAAAATATTAAAAATGGATGCACTTTCAAAATAGCACTTATTTTCTCCCTGGAGCTGTCCTTACCTTGCCTCAGCTGCAGGGTTTCTGGAGGCCTGGGAAACACAGTGTCCAGTGTAAAACCTGCAAAGCAGGTTAAATCAGAGGCTCAGCAGGTCAGGCAGCATCTGTGGAGAGAGAAGCAGAGTTAACGTTTCAGGTCTGTGACCTTTCAACATGTTCAAAGAACAGGGCCCTGTGTATTAATATATGTAGCTTCCAGTATGCACAAATGCATGTGAGCCCTACTGACAATTTTAAATTGGTTGTCAGCATAATTCTTAGCACACTGCAGATTATTTAGCAAATGTTGTCCAATCGCAGATTCACATCTAATGTTGGATGCTGTGTTTTGCAGACAGAAGGAACATATACACACATTGCACCTGTTTCAGTGGAACAAAATAAGTGACAGCCATTCGCTGGTTCATTCCTCAGGTGCAATGCCTTGACCAATCAGAGTCAAGCTGCCTGGTTTAAATTCCAAACATAGCTTGGCAGTTTGCTGTCAGTCATCGTAAACTGGTGCATTCGCCATGGCAACGCCTCTACTAATCAGAGTTCACTTTCTAATCAATCAGCACTCTCTTCTCATGCAATATAAGTTGTTGTTTTCCCTTACTTTGGTGATTCTTGTGTGTTGTCCTGATGAGTGCAAGATGAAAAGCTTTGACAACATGTCTCTATTGTCAGTAATTCTCAAGTTCTGTACTACCAAACGACTATTTATATCCATATTTCTTGTTCAAATCTCTCCAATCATGTTCATGGAATGTAAAGGCCAATGAGACCTCTTCTTCCTTAGTCGTGTTTTTCACAGGAACTTAAGGAGTTCAGAAGGCATTAAACGCATATACCCAATGCTTTCTGATGCCCTGACTCTCCACAATTATAGCAGCATCACCTTTTCCGGAAACTATCCCAGACTTGAACTCTGTTTTAGCAGGAGGTTGGAAAAGCTCCTTTATACTTTTTTTAAAACTTCATTCTTCTTAAAAGTACTATAGGGTTTTTTCAGTGGACGCAACATAAACTTACTTGGCTCTCTTTCCCTCTATTGCTATCTTATTTCCAAATCCCATTTTTAGTCTCACTGCCTTACTATTTGTCTGTTCCCCTGTTATTTCTCCTTTTTCTGTCTGTTTTTCCATTTCCCTCCTGTCTCCCTACTTCTGCCCTGTCTTTGATTTTCTTTTGCTCATTGTTCCTCTCCTCCTCTCTACTGGAACCTCTACTCAACTCATTTAAATAGGTCAGTTGTCCTATTGACAAGACCCCCTCCTCTGAATGCCCATATTAAAAACAGGGCTAGTAGAATGGAAAAACATTGCTTAGCATTTTCAGTTAACTGGAACACAGATTCTAATACATAAGGACAGTGAATAACAAAATGTCCATTGGATTTTGGCAGCTCATTTAGAACTATGTTGTATTCCCTAACTAAGAGCAAAGTGTCACTATTTCTGGCTGCTATATCACAGAAGACAAGAGCTGGCTGCTCTTGGCTCTCACCATCAGTACAGCTGTGTGAAACTCTCAGGGATCTGACCCCATTGACTGAGTCCCAGCAGAGTCCAAATGAGCATGCTCAGAGCTTGATGTGTGACTCGAATGTTTTTCAACACTCAGTCACAGATCTGATTGGAGGACTCCCTGGAGTACTCTGCAGAGAGAGTCATGAAGTACTAGTCAGCCCTACTTCCAGAGAAGTTGCTTGTTGCCAAGACATGTATTTGGCTGGACTTTAACCAACTTTCAGGAATATCTGAACTTTAGATCGCTATGATAGGAGAGGGAGTCAACAATATGGAGCTGTTTTGTAAAGGTCCAACATCATGAATTTCTACTCTTTTTCCACATTATAAATTTATTCTGTCGTTTCCATCATTCCTGTAGAACTATTAATTCAATTAGCGTTAAATAAACTATTGACTGTAAGCACAAAATATTTGCGCTGGTATGTTGCTGAAACTAGGATTGTATTGATATTGTGGTCTGACTGCTGAAGAAACAACAACTTTTGATTAATGCTTTGCTTGAGCTCCCCGAAGGTTTAGGTGGATAAAGGAATATCTGCTGTGGTACTGACCTATTGACCAGAAAGGAACTCTTTTTCATGTCTAGAGTACCCTTAATTCGCTTACAAAGTATTACAACAACATCTCATATTTACAGCACAGAAACAGACCATTTTGCCCAATAGGTGCATACTGGTGTTTATGCTCGACATGAGCCTCCTCGCACCCTTCTTCATCTAAACCTATCAACATATTCATCGAATCCTTTCTCCTTCATGTGCTTGTCTAAGGTCCCCTAAAATGCATCTATACTATCTGCCTCAACAAATACTTGTGGTAGTAAGTTCCACATTTTGGGTAAAGAAGTTGCTCCTGAATTCCCTATTGGATTTATTAGTGTCTATCTTATCTTTATGACCCCTAATTCTGGCCTTGCCCCCAAGTGGAAACATCTTCTCTATGTCTATCTTATCAAACCCTTTCATTATCTTAAAGACCTCAATCAGGCTACCACTCAATCTTCTCTTTTCTAGAGAAAAGAGCTTATCTTAATTAAGACAACAGTAGAAATACTATAATTGGCCTCAATACCACTGGACTAGCAACAGGAATAATCAAGTAATCACTTCCAATCCCTATCAAGTGATTACTGCTGAAAAGTATAGGTGCATAGATTGAATTATAGAAACATAGAAAATCGGAGCAGGAGTAGGCCATCTGGGCCTTTGGGCCTGCTCCGCTATTCAAAATAGATCATGGCTGATCATCTAATTCAGTACCCTGTTCCTGCTTTTTCCCCATATCCCTTGATCCCTTTGGCATTAAGAAATATGTGGTAGAGAATTCCACAGGTTCACCCTTATAGTTGAACCCATTCATCATGAACACCCAAACAATCCGCACAACTGGTAACTCCAAGCTCCATTGACCTATCAACCTGCCTCCGTGCTATTAGACTGCTTGTCCTAAACATCAAGAATACTGAAGCTAATGTCTTCAGCCCCTGCCACAAACTTGTTTCCTTGCCACTGATTTTCTCCCCTTCCCAGTTGTTCCCTAGGCTGAAACAAGGTATTCATAACCTTGCCATTTCGTTTGACTGAGCTGAGCTTTAAATTCTTTACTCTCATACCCAGACTTCACTACTCTTAGCATGAATTGTTTCAGGAGACAAACAAATTGACCTTTGAAGAAGGAAGCAACTGGAATTCTGTGCAATGGGTTATCATATTATTTTTGCTCTATTTGTCCGTCCGCTATCATTAATGCCCTCATTACTTTGCCCTTCATGAGGACTGATACTCTCCTCAGATTCTGGTAGAATGCTTATATACAACCTATTCCATGAAAACTGTTATTTCCCTGTGAGGCTGAGTTTTGTCCCTTTTTCTTTAACCTTCCATAATCTCAAATTGTGATTCTCTGCATAGAAATGCAAACTTGCTTTCGACCCAGCTGGTCTCTGACACTGGGCAAATGTTAAAGAGGCCAGAAGCTCTCTCAGGGCTTGAATCAAACATTGGTTATCACCTTGAGGAGGGCAGAAGAGAGGAAGAGATGCTCACATCCAAGTTGTCTCCAACTTTCAGTGGCTTGGGCATCCCATCCACTGCTGTCACAACAAGTATTGACACCCCTCTTCTGTCCTCACCTGGGTTTGTTGGTACTGCAGAGGAAAGGTGGGAAAATTATCTCACTCTTCTGGCCCCCGCCCACCGATGTCAATTAAATGTTAAATGTGGCTGGGTAGTTAAGGATGCCTAGATCCTGCTTGGGGAGTGGGGTGGGATGGAAAGTTCCTGTGCTGTTCCAAGGGGTGGGGACCCAACTGTAGGCTGCCTCACCCCAATTTTCCTGCTCTCCTGCCTGAACTTGGGCAGTAGAGCAGAGAAAATTCCAGTCCTGATCTTTGAGTTTGAAGAACATCGCTCTACTGTACCATACTGATCAAATAGCTCAGCACATACTGGAGATGAAGTATGGGACCTTCCTGGTCTGAATGGTTTAGTATTACATTAGGGGGTGATGTCCACTCACCAGACTAGTAAGCAGCTTCAAAAGTAGGTTTAAATCATGGGATGAACAGGCCCAATCAAAGAAAATTAATGCAGAATGGGATTAGTATCAGCCATGACAAATTCACATCCCAGGCCATGCAGCCCTCTTAGTGCTATAAGGTCTCCTGCTGGCAGTAGACAATTATCTGGGGAAAAGGAGATTAAAAGAAAGGAGGAGTGAATAAGTGAGTAGAGCAAATGTAAACAATTCCACTGCTGGATTAATAATAGACTATTGACTTATCCAAGGTTTAATGACCTTATTTACATGCATGGTGTGACTCCAAAGGCAACAACAACGCAGACCGGTCAATAACCTCCATCTTTTTGCACTGTCAAACAGCCAGCCAGGGCCTTGGTCAGGGCCCAGCATATGTTCCAGTCTCAATGGGAATAATAGACGAAAGGAACAGAGTGTTCTTATAACTCAAACTCTGCCACAGGACCCACAAGATGCTGACATTAGGCATCAGTCATGCATATAAGCCTGACAACACACTAGTTATTAAGAGAAATATAATTGAAATGCTGTAAATACCGATAGAAATTAAGGCACATGAAAATCCCAGAGACAGGGAGACTGCTTTTAAAGAGGCATTATCTTCTTTTCCTAGAAGTGTATGACAATCTCTTTCTAATTGTTTACAAAGTACTTAGCAGAATGAACTGAACTGTGTCAAAGTCTGTCACTGCATCATAAAAATACAACTGCACTGTTTACACACTGCTGTAACAAAAATATGAACGGATCCTATGGTTATATGCCATCCATGTTGACAAAGGTAGGCTCCACCCCCTTTCTACTTTGTCCCCCACTGAGGACATGGACCCTCATCCTTGCAGCCATTGCCCACTGATACCCATTACCCTAAACAGCTACCGTAGCTGATGAGTGTTGGAAGATCATTAAAGGAAAGAAAACCTTGCACTTATATATCAAGTTTCATGACCTCAGGATGTCCCAAAGTATTTTACAGTCAAAGAAGTACTTTTTCATGCGTAGTCACTATTGTAATTATCTAAAAGGGCACAATAACAAAGTCTGCTCCTGGTTTCAGCCAACACACATACCCTTTCCAACAGAGGTTACAAAATAATGATCAGGAGTAGGAATCCTTCCTGATATTCTCACCACTCCCTATCCCATTGGTACTGAGATGAATTGTAGCACATCTACTGCAGTACAGGTTGAAATCAGCTAACTCAGCATCAGCTGTTGTGATAGTACACAGGGCACTGCCTTTCCTCCATGAACCATTGGAGGGCTTTTGTGTACCATCTGAAAATCTGTTCCAATAAACCTCCTTTGTTGATACATACGAACATACGAATTAGGAGCAGGGGTAGGCCACTTGCCCCTTGAGCCTGCTTCGCCATTCAATAAGATCCTGGATGATCTAATTGTAACCTCGACTTCACATTCCCGCCTACCCCTGATAACCTTTCACCCCCTTGCTTATCAAGAATCTATCCATCTCTGCCTTAAAAATATTTAAAGATTCTGCTTCCATTGCCTTTTGAGGAAGAGAGTTCCAAAGACTCACCACCCTCTGAGAGAAAGAAATTCTCTTCTATCTTAAATGGACAACCCCTTATTTTGAAACAGTGACCCCTAATTCTAGACTCTCCCACAAGGGGAAACATCCTTTCCACATCCACCCTGTCAAGACCCCTCAAGATCTTATATATTTTTTTATTTCAATCAAGTCACCTTTACTCTTTTAAACTCCAGCAGATACAAGCCTAGTCTAGCCAACCTTTCCTCATAAGACAACCCGCTCATTCCAGATATTAGTCGAGTAAACCTTCTCTGCTCCCAACTCATTTAAATCCTTTAAGTAAAGAGACCAATACTGTACATAGTACTCCAAATGTAGTCTCACCAATGCCCTGGATAACTGAAGCATAACCTCCCGACTTTAGTATTCCATTTCCCTTGCAATAAACAATAACATTCTATTAGCTTTTCTAACTACTTGCTGAATCTGCATACTAACCTTTTGTGATTCATACACTAGGACACCCAGATCCCTCTGCATCTCAGAGCTCTGCAATCTCTCACCATTTAGATAATATGCTTCTTTTTTATTCTTCCTGCCAAAATGGACAATTTCACATTTTCCCACATTATACTCCATTTGCCAGATCTTCGCCCACTCACTTAACCTATCTATAGCCCTTTGTAGCCTCCTTATGTCCTCTTCACAACTTACTTCCCTACCTATCTTTGCGTCATCAACAAATTTAGCAATCATACCTTTGGTCCCTTCATCCAAGTCATTTATATAAATTGTTAAAAAGTTGAGGTCCGAGCACTGATCCCTGTGGCACACCACTCATTACATCTTGCCAACCAGAAAATGACCTATTTATGCCTACTGTTTCCTGTTAGCTAGCCAATCTTCTATCCATGCCAATATATTACCCCCGACACCATGAACTTTTATTTTCCGCAATAACCTTTGATGTGGCAACTTATCAAATGCCATGGTCCAACTCAAGCATATCATCACTGCATATTCAGTCAGCAGAGCCATTATTCAAGCTTTGGTGCTCCAGCCAAACAGTCCCACTCTGTGCTCCGAGATCTACTTGAGTCCATTGTCAACAAACAGCATATGATTCACGTTTCCAAAGGTAGAACCAGAATCCTTTCGAATAAAACTGTGGGCAGAATAGGATAGCTTTTCTAAGAGTAGTTCACTCCCAAATGATTAGAAACAGGCTCAAAACTCACTTTAAGCGAAGTGTACTGCTTTCATTTTTTTTTGTGGTCAGCTTATTATCACAATTATGCTTAGCTCTCGATACATATTTGGATATGTGCAGAGAGCACTGGAGTGGGAACAAAATATTGCTGTGCATGTGAAATTTAAAGGGATGTGGAAAATAAAATGGAAGGACAAAAAAAAACGTTTGCAACCTTTGGAAACTTTCCAAAGGCATTTCAGATCATTGGAGGCCTTTGCTAAGGCTGAGGAGAGAGGGTGTTAAGAAGTGCCATGGAGAATTGAAGTGAATGGATTCAGGCATGGGTCTGCAGGCAAGTAATAGAGCAGCCCCGTTTCAGATGCCATGAGATCGATAGATTTCTACATATTAAAAACATCAAGAGTTACGGGGATAGTGCAGTAAAATGGTGTTGAAGTAGAAGATCAGCAATGATCTCATTGAATGGCGGAGCGGGCTCTAAGGGCTGAATGGCCTACTCTTGCTCCTATTTCTTATGTTTTTCTTATGTTTGATGCCTGCTGAACTGGAGGTGGCACTGTATGAGATGGCTCTGAGAAGAAAGGGCTCATTTGCCAGTCCACACCATTATCCCCAGAGGTCAGTATTGTTGCATTCCTGGAAAGAGATGGAAGGCAGGTTGGTGGCTAATGCCAGTGTAACCCTACAGTGCACGTTAATGGAATGTATCCTTGTGGCAGGTGACAAAGCACTACTGACTTGACCTTTGTGAAAACAATTCCCTACAGTCAGTGCCAGGTATGTGTGCCAATATCAGCAGATTATGGTTAACAGCATGTTGGCAGGTGTGCCCAATCCAGCTACGCTGGCTCTTGACCACCCTGGCACACTTTTTTCATGCAGCAACAACAAAAGCAAGACAGCCTACCTTAGGCACTGGAGTCTCCATTTACACTTATCCTTTGCCAACTGAAGTTCGTGCACGTCTATCTGTAGATGGGGATGTGAGGGTACCAGTGTTTTGGCACACAACACTTCTAATATAAGCTAGATTGCCTAGCATCCCTCTGCTGGTCTTCTATTCCTTCCTCCAGAAAGCTAAGGTGGGGTGGGGGAGGTGGGATTTCCATGTGGAAGCCCATAGGTAGCGTTGACAGAACTGCAGAGGGGAAAACATAGAGGTAGCAGAGCAATTGCCACAAAGGCTTCTCAATACAAAGACAAACAAAAACCAATGCTGAAAAAGCATGAAAACTATGAACAAAATGAAGTGCAATCTTTAAATGAGCTTCCATACATGGCTGAGTCATCGGCAACACTGGCCCATCATACCTGGGTGCAACTATCAAGACTAATGTTCAGAAACAGAGAGCAGGACTAAATCAGATCATTTTAATATTTAAAGAGGCTCCCTCCTGTTTCAGGTGGGTGCTTTCTGCTCCCTTGTATATCCTGCCCTTTGAAATGCATCTGAAGAGCTAAGTGGGTGAAGTTTAGCGTAATGCATCTCTGCCCAACATTCAGCTCAGGTTCACCCAATCTATTGCAGAACGTTGGATGAACTTGAGTGGATAATCCGCATTACCACCCTGATTTTAACCAATTCAACGCACATTTACAATACTTCGAAAGTGGCTTGGGTAATTCGCCTCGGTGCTGCTAGCCCACCATTTCCCTCTCATTAAAGTAAAGAAAATCACTGGCTGGCGAGCGAGTGCAGGAGTGGAGAACCCTGGTGAAATGTTCTGATGTAGGTGTTGAAGTAAATTATGGAGATGATTTTATATCTGCAATAGCCTTCTTTCAAATTGTATGAGGAATTGCTTTAAACTAGCTGGACACTGAGCCTGAATAATGTAATGTTACACTGACCCATTTACACTGAACAATTAACACATTAGTATTCAGAAGACAGACACTGGGTCATTAGTTTACTGATTAAATGCAAAACGTTTGTAGGAAATGCAAACTTAAAAGAAAATGATCCTTCTTATACAGTTAATAGAGCAGATTTCCATAGAAATGACTGGAATGCAGATACAGGGACCTATTTAAGTCCACATTTTAAAAGGTTTTACATTATAAAAGAGGGTGCCAATAGCAAACACACCATTCTCCTGCTGCTGGCTGCACTTAGAAATTTAAACTGCCCACTTTTCTGCTTTTCTTGATAGATTCTCCAGCTTTGCTTCTGTCTGGCATTTAATGTACAATGAAAGGTGGGTGGAAATGTAAATAGGGGAGAGTAATGCTGGGAATTCGGTAACGGACCATACTCTTGAGATTGGCACAGCGACACAGAAGTGTTTTTCGCTAAAACAAAGATAGAAGGGAAAGAAAGGACCCGAGATAAAAAAAATTAGGTTATTAAATAGAAGTTTCAATGATGTGATGACATCACAGGTTCATCAATATATGCCGGTCACTAAATTTTTATTTTACAATTTGAATCTAAATTCTAATGCTAGGGACTGGCAACTTGTGCCACACTCCCCACATACAGCTACATTTCAAAAGGGAAGGTTTTGAAGCAGGCTTTGCTGGAGCACTCAGTGTTGTGAACCCTAAACTGACCAGATAGAAATTTCATTCCCTGTGCATCTATGATGGGCAGGTGCACAGTGAGCCATCCACCCAGTATAATTGGATTTTGCAACATAGATGGAAAATGGGTGCAGGAAGGCCCAATTTGGGGTACTAACTTCCCATGCCCGAACAGCATCAGAAACATACTATATAGCTCTGGGGGCTACAGAGGCTATACAGCCACCTAAAACAGGCATTAAGCCCCTTGAATATGCTATTAAGGGGCTTAATGACTATTTTTGGGCCCCAAAGTGGAAATTGGCAATAGGCCTCAGAGAGACCAGGTCTACGTACGGCCTAACATGCACTCTTGAAAGGGACTGCTGGAGGCTACCACCAAAAAGGTAAGTTAAAAAATATATATCTTAATGTGGAGTGGGAGAAGGACTCAGGCTACATCCATAATTCTCCGATGGATTATACCATTAGAGGCATTTTTAAAACAGAAAATGTTATTGTGACAGCAAGCATAAGTAATTTATGACATTTGTAACTTATTTTGTCAACATTACATTATTTCCACGTGGTAATGACTTGAACTCGCAGCCTATGAGGGTGGTGGAAGCAGAGATGATCAATGATTTCAAAAGGGAATTGGATGGGTATTTGAGGGAAATAACATTGCAGGGCGACAGGGATAGAGCAAGGGAATGGGACTGACTGGACTAGATGGACCGAATGGTCTCCTTCTGCACCATAATGACTCCATTAGTGCTTAGCTCAGTAGAGAACCCAAGAAAAAAGTATTTTTACCAATTTTCTACTGCATCTTCTCATTTTTATTGATAGTTGTTGCTAATTACCCATTTTTGATATGTGTGATTTTGAATTACATTTTTGGCGGTTTTCATTATCGGGCAAAAGATGTGCTAAAGATACCATTTTAAATGGACAGATTTCATTATACTCCTATGTTAGTCACCAGTGTACTTAAGCAAGACTTTCCACAGAGTTAGAAGCTGGATATTACTGGGGATGAAGTCATTTGTTGGATAGAACCCTTTTATTTTGCAACGATAGTTAAAAACCAGCCCACATGAGCTGTGATTCTCTCTTTGCTGGCTATGAGGATTCTAAGTGTAATGTGTTTGGCAGTTTCACGCAGAGAAGCCACAGGAATAGTGAAGTGCCAAAGTGGTACAGAGGGCTACTTTTCTGAAGCTGGAATTAAGGCGCCTGGTTGATGTTTCATAAAGGGAGGTTTACTCTGCAGCGAAACCCGTTGTATGTCTGTTCTTAGATAGATTGACAAGACAGTGTAGAGGGATCTTTACCCTCTACCTTAACCTATGATTTAACAGATCTAGGTATGCTTCATAGGGATCTTTTATTTTGTATCTAACCAAATGTTGATTACAAGATTCTGTCCAAAGTCATAGCCAGTCGAGTCAAGTCTGCTCTGCAGTTGGTGATTCACCCCGATCAGACCTGTACTGTACCCGGCAGGAAGATCTCTGATAGTCTCGCGCTACTCAGGGATACGATCGCCTACGTACGGGACAGGAGGGTGGACACCTGCCTCATCAGCCTGGACCAGGAGAAGGCTTTTGACAGGATATCGCACACCTACATGATGGACGTGCTTTCCAAAATGGGGTTTGGGGAGGGAATCTGCAATTGGATCAAACTGCTCTACACAAACATCAGTAGCGCAGTCTCAATCAACGGGTGGGAATCTGAAAGTTTCCCGATCAAATCTGGAGTCAGACATGGCTGTCCTCTGTCCCCGGTCTTGTTTGTTTGCTGTATTGAACCCTTTGCTGAGTCTATTAGGAAGGATGCGAGCATAAGAGGGGTGACAATCCCAGGCAGCGGAGGCACTCAGGTGAAAACCTCCCTGTACATGGATGACGTCGCCGTCTTCTGCTCGGATCCGCTGTCCGTGCGCAGACTGATGAGCATCTGCGACCAGTTCGAACTGGCCTCGGGAGCCAAAGTTAACCACGGCAAGAGCGAGGCCATGTTCTTTGGCAACTGGGCTGACCGATCCTTTGTCCCCTTCACCGTCAGGTCAGATTACCTGAAGGTGCTGGGGATATGGTTCGGAAGGGCCGGGGCGTGCACCAAAACATGAGAGGAGCGAGTAGCCAAGGTACGACAAAGGTTGGGCATGTGGGGGCAGCGATCTCTCTCCATTGTGGGTAAGAACCTGGTCATCAGGTGCGATGCGCTCACGTTGTTGCTCTACGTGGCACAGGTCTGGCCCATACCCCACTCCTGCACCGTGGCAGTCACCCGAGCCATTTTCCGCTTCGTCTGGGGATCTAAAATGGACCGGGTCCGGAGGGACACGATGTTCAAATCTCTGGACAAGGGCGGGAAAAATGTACCCAACGTGGCCCTCATCCTGATGACCACCTTCGTGTGCGGCTGCATCAAGCTGTGTGTAGATCCCCAGTACGCAAACTCCAAGTGTCACTACGTGCTGAGGTTCTATCTGTCCCCGCTGTTGCGAAGGATGGGCCTGGTCACATTGCCGCGGAACGCTCCATGCAGTTGGGCGGTGCCGTACCACCTATCCTTCGTGGAGCAGTTTCTGCGGGAAAACACTTTTGACCACCGGTCCATCAGGCAGTGGTCTGCACGGAATGTCCTCAAGGCCCTACGGGAAAAGGAAACGGTGGATCCTGTCGGATGGTTCCCCGAGCAGACCGTCAAAGTCATTTGGCGGAATGCCTCATCACCAGAACTTTCAAACAAGCACCAAGACGTAGCTTGGCTGGTGGTGAGAAGGGCCCTCCCCGTCAGATCCTTCATGCACACCCGAAGTCTCGCCCCCTCCGCACAATGCCCCCGCGTTGGCTGTGGTGGGGAAGAGACGGTCGCCCACCTCCTCCTGGAATGTGCCTTTGCAAAGCAGGTGTGGAAAGAGATGCAGTGGTTTTTGTCAAGGTTCATCCCAAGCAGCTCTGTAACACAGGAGTCTGTGCTCTACGGGCTGTTCCCAGGGACGCACACCGAGACAAACATCAACTGCTGCTGGAGGACTATCAATTCGGTGAAAGACGCCCTTTGGTCTGCCCGAAACCTGCTGGTCTTCCAGCGCAAAGAGTTGTCCACCACCGAATGTTGCAGACTGGCACATTCCAAGGTTCAGGACTACGTGCTGAGGGACGCACTAAAGCTTGGGGCAGCCGCAGAAAAGGCTCAATGGGGAAAGACCACAGTGTAAGGTTCCCCCACCAAGGTGAACTGAGGGGCTGGACCCATGGGAAACCCCTCGAACTGTATCGTTAATATTCTCAATTGCTGTAAATGTAAAACTGTAATTGACATGACAATTGTGAAACGGAAGGGTTGGGAAGAAACTCATGACAGTATTGAAGGAAACTGATCTCCCTTGCAATGTTTGTATTTTTTGGTGCTGTTTGGAAACTGTTTGGCAATGTAATTTTTGCAGATTTTTATGAATAAAGTATATTTTGGAAATTAAAAAAAAAAAATCCTCTGCAACTGCTGCTGGTGGACTATCAATTCGGTGAAAGACGCCCTTTGGTCTGCCTGAAACTTGCTGGTCTTCCAGCGCAAAGAGTTGTCCACCACCGAATGTTGCAGACTGGCACATTCCAAGGTCCAAGACTACGTGCTGAGGGACGCACTAAAGCTTGGGGCAGCCGCAGCAAAGGCTCAATGGGGAAAGACCACAGTGTAAGGTTCCCCCACCAAGCTGGACTGAGGGGCTGGATCCATGGGAAACCCCTCGAACTGTATTGTTAATATTTTCAATTGCTGTAAATGTAAAACTGTAATTGGCATGACAATTGTGAAATGGAAGGGTTGTGAAGAAACCCATGATAGTATTGAAGGAAACTGATCTCCCTTGCAATGTTTGTATTTTTGGTGCCGTTTGAAACTGTTTGGCAATGTAATTTTTGCAGATTTTTATGAATAAAGTATATTTTGGAAAAAAAAAAAATCTAACCAAATTGTTCAACTTTTGTTGTACCTTGGCTACTCGCTCCTCCCAGATTTTGGTGCACGCCCCGGTCTTACCGAACCATATCCCCAGCACCTTCAGGTAGTCTGACCTGACGGTGAAGGGGACAAAGGATCGGTCAGCCCAGTTCCCAAATAACATGGCCTCGCTTTTGCCGTGGTTAACTTTGGCTCCCGAGGCCAGTTCGAACTGGTTGCAGATGTTCATCAGTCTGCGCACGGACAGCGGATCCGAGCAGAAGACGGCGACGTCATCCATGTACAGGGAGGTTTTCACCTGAGTGCCTCCGCTGCCTGGGATTGTCACCCCTCTTATGCTCGCATCCTTCCTAATAGACTCAGCAAAGGGTTCAATACAGCAAACAAACAAGACCGGGGACAGAGGACAGCCCTTTCTGACTCCAGATTGGATCGGGAAACTTTCCGATTCCCACCCATTGATTGAGACTGCGCTACTGATGTTTGTGTAGAGCAGTTTGATCCAATTGCAGATTCCCTCCCCAAACCCCATTTTGGAAAGCACGTCCATCATGTAGGTGTGCGATATCCTGTCAAAAGCCTTCTCCTGGTCCAGGCTGATGAGGCAGGTGTCCACCCTCCTGTCCCGTACATAGGCGATCGTATCCCTGAGTAGCGCGAGACTATCAGAGATCTTCCTGCCGGGTACAGTGCAGGTCTGATCGGGATGGATCACCAACTCCAGAGCAGACTTGACTTGACTGGCTATGACTTTGGACAGAATCTTGTAGTCAACATTAAGTAGTGAGATGGGCTGCCAATTTCTGATTTCTGCCCTCTCCCCCTTCCGCTTGTAAATGAGGGTGATGATGCCTTTCCTCATGGATTCTGACATGCTGCCGGCCAGGAGCATACTCTCGTATACTTCCAACAGGTCCGGGCCGACCCAGTCCCACAGGGCCGAGTACAACTCGACCGGTAAGCCGTCGCTTCCGGGAGTTTTATTCGTCTCGGAGGACTCGACGGCCTTTGTCAGCTCGTCCAGAGATGGCGGCTTGTCCAGTCTCTCCCTCCTGCTGTCGTCTAAGACCTCTGAGAGAGATGGCATCTCTCTCTATTGTGCATAAGAACCTGGTAATCAGGTGCGAGGCGCTCACGTTGTTGCTGTACGTGGCGCAGGTCTGGCCCATACCCCACTCCTGTGCTGTGGCGGTCACCCGAGCCATTTTCTGCTTCATCTGGGGATGTAAAATGGACCGGGTCCGGAGGGACACGATGTTCAAATCTCTGGATAAGGGCGGGAAAAATTTACCCAACGTGGCCCTCATCCTGATGACCACCTTCGTGTGCGGCTGCATCAAGCTGTGTGTAGATCTCCAGTATGCAAACTCCAAGTGTCACTACATGCTGAGGTTCTATCTGTCCCCGCTGTTGCGAAGGATGGGCCTGGTCACATTGCCGCGGAACGCTCCATGCAGTTGGACTGTGCCATCCCACCTATCCTTCGTGGAGCAGTTTCTGCGGGAAAACACCTTTGACCACCGGTCCATCAGGCAGTGGTCTGCACAGAATGTCCTCAAGGCCCTACGGGAAATGGAGACGGTGGATCCTGTCGGATGGTTCCCCGAGCAGACCGTCAAAGTCATTTGGCGGAATGCCTCATCACCAGAACTTTCAAACAAGCACTAAGATGTAGCTTGGCTGGTGGTGAGAAGGGCCCTCCCCGTCAGATCCTTCATGCACGCCCGAAGTCTCGCCCCCCTCCGCGCAATGCCCCCGCGGTGGCTGTGGTGGGGAAGAGGTGGTTGCCCACCTCCTCCTGGAATGTGTCTTTGCAAAGCAGGTGTGGAAAGAGATGCAGTGGTTTTTGACGAGGTTCGTCCCAAGCAGCTCTGTAACACAGGAGTCTGTGCTCTACGGGCTGATCCCAGGGACGCACACTGAGACAAACATCAACTGCTGCTGGAGGACTATCAATTTGGTGAAAGACGCCCTTTGGTCTGCCCGAAACTTGCTGGTCTTCCAGCGCAAAGAGTTGTCCACCACCGAATGTTGCAGACTGGCACATTCCAAGGTCCAGGACTACGTGCTGAGGGACGCACTAAAGCTTGGGGCAGCCGCAGCAAAGGCTCAATGGGGAAAGACCACAGTGTAAGGTCCCCCCACCAAGCTGAACTGAGGGGCTGGATCTATGGGAAGCCCCTCGAACTGTATCGGGAAAATTTTGTGTGCTGTAAATGTAAAAATGTATATGGCATGACAATGAAATGGAAGAGTTGTGAGGCAACTCATGATTGTATAGAAGGTAACTGATCACCTTTGCACTGTTTGTATTTTTTGACTTGATGCTGTTTTAAACTGTTTGGGCATGTAATTTTTACAGATTTTTATGAATAAAGTATACTTTGGAAAAAAAGATCTTACCAAATTGTTTTAGCCATCGTCCCAAAGGGCAATCGGCATCTCTCTCCATTAGAGAGATACAGTTGGTAATATATAACTTGAGGGCCACCACTTTTCAAATGTGGGGCAAGCCAAGGAGGCAGGCCTCCATGAACTACCACAGCCGGTACGGGGATTGAACCCATGCTGTTGGTGTCTTTCTACATCACACTCCAGCTGTCCAGCTAACCAGCCCCCATCTAACCAAATTATACCTGACCTGTGAATTGCGGATGTTGACATTACCATAGATGTTAGGTGACAACAATGAAAAAATAATTAATTCATGGACTCTAATATTCATCTGCTTTAACAGCTGAAAAACTCACTGAAAACATATGTTCAATAAAAATTAGAGATTGGACAGCACTCTGGGTTTGGGGGGGTGACTTTGACATCCATCATGGAAGTATGATTGGCTGAAAGGAACACATCAATTTAGAATAATATTTTCATTTCTTTCTTTTCAGCAAAACAGGAAAGGAACTGCATGCTTGCACCTCATCCAAACAAATTCCAAATTGATTCCAAGAAGGCCAGAATGTTCCAGTGCTTGAGACAGTGCTATAGACAGATGTGAACTGGGTATATCCACTGTGTTATAGAACATAAAACATAGAACATTACAGCGCAGTACAGGCCCTTCGACCCTCGATGTTGCGCCGACCTGTGAAACCATCTGACCTAAACTATTCCATTTTCATCCATATGTCTATCCAATGACCACTTAAATGCCCTTAAAGTTGGCGGGTCTACTACTGTTGCAGGCAGGGCGTTCCACGCCCCTACTACTCTCTCAGTAAAGAAACTACCTCTGACATCTGTCCTATATCTATCACCCCTCAACTTAAAGCTATGTCCCCTCGTGTTTGCCATCACCATCCGAGGAAAAAGACTCTCACTATCCACCCTATCTAACCCTCTGATTATCTTATATGTCTCCATTAAGTCACCTCTCCTCCTCCTTCTCTCTAACGAAAACAACCTCAAGTCCCTCAGCCTTTCCTCATAAGACCTTCCCTCCATACCAGGCAACATCCTAGTAAATCTCCTCTGCACCCTTTCCAAAGCTTCCACATCCTTCCTATAATGCGGTGACCAGAACTGCACGCAATACTCCAGGTGCGGCCGCACCAGAGTTTTGTACAGCTGCAGCATGACCTCGTGGCTCCGAAACTCGATCCCCCTACTAATAAAAGCTAACACACCATATGCCTTCTTAACAGCCCTATTAACCTGGGTGACAACTTTCAGGGATTTATGTACCTGGACACCAAGATCTCTCTGCTCATCTACACTACCAAGAATCTTCCCATTAGCCCAGTACTCTGCATTCCTGTTACTCCTTCCAAAGTGAATCACCTCACACTTTTCCGCATTAAGCTCCATTTGCCATCTCTCAGCCCAGCTCTGAAGCCTATCTATGTCCCCCTGTACCCTACAACATCCTTCGGCACTATCCACAACTCCACCAACCTTAGTGTCATCCGCAAATTTACTAACCCACCCTTCTACACCCTCTTCCAGGTCATTTATAAAAATGACAAACAGCAGTGGCCCCAAAACAGATCCTTGCGGTACACCACTAGTAACTAAACTCCAGGATGAACATTTGCCATCAACCACCACCCTCTGTCTTCTTTCAGCTAGCCAATTTCTGATCCAAAGCACTAAATCACCTTCAATCCCATACTTCCGTATTTTCTGCAATAGCCTACCGTGGGGAACCTTATCAAACGCCTTACTGAAATCCATATACACCACATCCACGGCTTTACCCTCATCCACCTGTCTGGTCACCTTCTCAAAAAACTCAATAAGGTTTGTGAGGCACGACCTACCCTTCACAAAACCGTGCTGACTATCGCTAATGAACTTATTCTTTTCAAGATGATTATAAATCCTAACTCTTATAACCTTTTCCAACATTTTACCCACAACC
Source organism: Heterodontus francisci (assembly GCF_036365525.1). Lineage (NCBI taxonomy): Eukaryota > Metazoa > Chordata > Chondrichthyes > Heterodontiformes > Heterodontidae > Heterodontus > Heterodontus francisci. The sequence continues at coordinate 25,034,828 of NC_090393.1, forward strand.
GAAGTAAGGCTCACAGGTCTATAATTACCAGGGCTGTCTCTACTCACCTTCTTGAACAAGGGGACAACATTTGCTATCCTCCAGTCTTCCGGCACTATTCCTGTCGACAATGACGACATAAAGATCAAGGACAAAGGCTCTGCAATCTCCTCCCTGGCTTCCCAGAGAATCCTAGGATAAATCCCATCTGGCCCAGGGGACTTATCTATTTTCACACTTTCCAAAATTGCTAACACCTCCTCCTTGTGAACCTCAATCCCATCTAGCCTAGTAGTCTGTATCTCAGTATTCTCCTCGACAACATTTTCTTTCTCTACTGTAAATACTGACGAAAAATATTCATTTAACGCTTCCCCTATCTCCTCTGATTCCGCACACAACTTCCCACTACTATCCTTGATTGGCCCTAATCTAACTCTAGTCATTCTTTTATTCCTGATATACCTATAGGAAGCCTTAGGGTTTTCCTTGATCCTATCCGCCAATGACTTCTCGTGTCCTCTCCTCGCTCTTCTTAGCTCTCCCTTTAGATCTTTCCTGGCTAGCTTGTAACTCTCAAGCGCCCTAATTGAGCCTTCACGTCTCATCCTAACATAAGCCTTCTTCTTCCTCTTGACAAGCGCTTCAAATTCTTTAGTAAACCACGGCTCCCTCGCTCGACAACTTCCTCCCTGCCTGACAGGTACATACTTATCAAGGACACGCAGTAGCTGCTCCTTGAATAAGCTCCACATTTCGATTGTGCCCATCCCCTGCAGTTTCCTTCCCCATCCTACGCATCCTAAATCTTGCCTAATCGCATCATAATTTCCTTTCCCCCAGCTATAATTCTTGCCCTGCGGTATATACCTGTCCCTGCCCATCGCTAAGGTAAACCTAACCGAATTGTGATCACTATCACCAAAGTGCTCACCTACATCTAAATCTAACACCTGGCCGGGTTCATTTCCCAGTACCAAATCCAATGTGGCATCGCCCCTGGTTGGCCTGTCTACATACTGTGTCAGAAAACCCTCCTGCGCACACTGGACAAAAACTGACCCATCTAAATGCACTAGTTAGCACCAAGTGTGAGAGAAGGTGTTATTTCAACATATATCTGATTGGTGACAAAATTTATCAGGCCCACTAATGGGAAGCTTAGCTATCATGTTCAACTGAAGAGCGATTTGGTTTTAACTGTAGGAAGATTCCACATGAGGTTCTCTCTGTTATACCTCTTTATGAAGTGACTTGAAAAGTGTCATGGCAGGATTCACTGTGCCGCCATCTTGTACACTGCCAAGCTGAATGCTTTGCTCCATCAGTAATTTTTGGCTTCCGAGGCAGAAATTCCTGATGACATGGACCTTTTCAACATCAGCCAAAGCTTTATTTGTTTTAATAATCGCGGCTGCTTCACTGAGGTGGGCCAGACCGGAGCCTCACAGATCATTCTGACTCCAAGTTAAATTTGTGCTGGCTCTGGGAGCCAGAAAGCAAAGATTGTGGAATTGGCTCCAAGTTAATGATTCCTTTTCTGAAGTTCCTGTCCAATGCATTACAGGAACCATTTAAACTGCCTTATGTTGACCAGGCTGGGATCTATCTTTCTCCTTGAGCAATCTTTTTAAAAGAAATTATTCGAGTGAGCAGTCGTAAACATTGACTGCAAATGATAATCAGTGAGCTGGGATTCTGCCACCAAAAGTTTGTGTATTAAAATGTAATTTGAAGAATGGCACTTCTCCCACACAGGCATTACTGCTATTTTTATTTTGGATGGTCTGAGCAGACGGGGCTCAACTTTCACACTCCCCCAATGTCATTTTGGTGCCCACAGAACAGGGCCATTGTCCAACTTTGGAAAATGAATCCCGAGTTAAAGTCTGAGGGCAGGAGACTGTAGTCCAGTCAAATCCACTAGTAAAAAGCTTTTGGTGGAGCAGCCAGTCAGCAAAGCAGAAAGGCCCAGGTAAGATCTGAGGAAGGTGAGGAGTGGATCTAGGATCTGTCGGGCCAAGAAGGTTCAGAATTTCTAGTGTGATTAGTGCTGAATTAACTGGTACAACAGTTGGATTCTTAGAGATGGTTACATATGGGGGAAACTTCTGATCACTCGTCAATGTTTCCTAACCGCATCTGTGGACAACAGATGAAGGGAGGATCAGGCTTGGTGATGATGCCTTCCATGGTGACACATGAAGAACAACCACTTGGCTGAGGTACTTGAGGATGGCCAACATCCAAGGTAGTTCCCCATTGGAAGTCAGAATCTTCAGAAGGGGAGAGAGAGACAAGGAAATAAAACCACTCAGTGAGGATGGGGGATTTGAATGCAAATTAAAGATGGGACTGAAGCATGGGCCATCATTTTGATATCATGGTAAAGTCTCAGCCTGTACTTGCAATGTGAAATAACTCCCTTAACAAGAGTGAAGCAAGCAATCTATAGCGTGAGAATTACTTCTCATATCATCAGACCTATGTGATATTAAAATGGACCTTTCCCTCCTTTGGGATTGACCCTGTAGTTGTCAAGAGACTTTTACTCATTTTGTTTAAATAGCCCAAGAATTAACATAGTGCAAACCAAACTCAAGCTGTGACTGAATCCTCCACAGCTTTCCCACGCACTTCGGAACTTTTACAAATGACCAGACTTTATCTCCTGGAATCTGTTATTGCCTGAGCACCATTGACCCTGATACCAAACAGAGAGAAAGGTACAATTCATCAAAACAGGAAGCAGAATCTGGCTATCTGACAATTAGCTGCAGCCCTGAATTTATGCATTGAACTTTCTTTGGTTATCCTTAATTGAGACAATACTGAAAAAAAAGAAATGGAGTTGAATACTATTTCCCCTCTTTCGTCTTATTCGTGTTTTAGTGGAATCCTTGATTGGTCACTCACATATAAGAATCAAAATCTGACAGAATCTTGTTAGACCTGTTTATAGTTCTCAGTGCAGATGGTTGGTGATCACTTTAGTGCCATTCCCCCAATGTTGAAATGGTCTCATGTGTAGCATTACGAATCTTACACCATCTAGCATATGAATGGATAATGACATAATTAACTGGCCTTAATTGTGAAGGATCCTGAGATGAACCAAGTCTGCACTGCTAACCAGTGCTGGTCAGCACTCACCGACACTTTTAACAGCTGAGTAAACATTTGATGAAACAGCATCTACTTCCTGATGCCTTTCCCATAAAACCAATAAGAAGGCACTGGTTTGCCCCTGTGTCATGAAAGAAAAACCAAACAAAAGTGCCCCTTTTTTTCAGAGGGGCACAGCTAATAAGGAGCTAAACCATAAAACAAAGGAACATAAAGTTAAATAATAATGTTATTATTAATGTTAACTGTTCCCTGCAGTCCTGTCATGAAAGGCCCCAAGTGACCGGACGATAATGCATGCTGCTTCTCCAGGGCCAGCCAGACATGGGCAAGACTGTGGAAGAGAGGCAAGCAGCCATCTAGGCACCATCCCCGTGGGATGCTATAAAAGGATGGACACTTTTGTTCTATTCGCTGTTTTGTCCCAAAACCAGCACTCTGTGCTTTCTGTCACTTTAAAAGTCAAACATTGAGTTGTTTAAAGTGGTGAACAGTGTTGCCCAGCATTACTACCTTCTGATATTCTGATCAGTCAGTTATTGGTGATCGTTCAGATTACTGTTCAGAAGAATCACAATAGCCGGATTCTACTATCAGCTTGTCAATGTGGCAATTCCACTGAAGTACTCCTCCAGAAAGTCAGCAACAAGGCCACAAAGTGGGGTGAATTAACTTCAGAGTTTCTTTTGCTCCACTGCTATAGCTACAGAAGAAAACCCAATTATGTGTGCAAATGGACCTTGTGTTGTGACTTCCTTTAAGAGTGATGTCCCTTTAAGGTCTTAGTATGCTAATGAGCTAAGTGCCAGGATGCAGTCATGTGACTCTGAGCCAGAGTCACTCTGCTACTGTAACACTTCGAGGCAAGTTCTGTGAATAGTTAGCTCTGTACTGTAAAATAGTTTAGCTGTAATAAACCTGTTTTGAGATCTTCAACAACCTGTACTCCACACATCTCATTTATGTTGCATCGGACAACATAAAAATAACTCATTATATGGTGGCAGCTCCTCATTACATGGTGGCAGTTGTGGTGAGAAGACAGAATTTATAATTGAAGACCACAGGTAAGACAATTTTAAAAACCACCTTCCTGCAGTTAAAAAAGAGAAAGTTAAAAAAAAATACTGGTCCAAACAGGGAAAGAAGAAAACCCTTACCTCAAGCTACAGAAGACAGAGTGCTGAACAACAGGCTGCAAATCAATTACTGCGATTGGGTGAGACATTGTCCTGACAGTCCAGGAATCCCCATTGCAAAAATGCTTTGAGGTGCTTGCAAAGTTGATTTTTTTAAAGGCTAAGTAAAAGAAAAAAGAAGGAAAACCCAATCCCTATCTCAGGCTGATCGATTGTTTTCAAAGGCTCCCCCGGACTGTTCAAGGTCTGCACCATTATAGGAGTTGCTCGATGGCAAAAAGTGCAGGAATCCTCCATTCATGCAGCTCACAGCTAAAGTTTTTGAAAAAGTCATCAAACCACTCGAACATGAAGAGATTTCATTCATGTAGCCAAAGCTTAAAAAACTCATAAAACCACACAAGCGTAAAGATCTTTTATTCACTCAGCCAGAGTTTAAAAAAACTCATTAAACCATACAAACTTGAACAATTGCCTTTACAACAGCTGTATAAACAAACTGTAGCAGAGAAAAAAAAGCACTTGAAATGTCTATTGCCCAGCTATTTAAACAGATAGACTAGAGTGCTGGAAGCTAGATAAACAGACAATCACTGCTAAACACCTGCTCCTGTCAATCAAATCAGCCCAGTGATGTTTTTCTAAAGGAAAAGCAGTACAGAGTCACAGAACCAATTCTTAAAGCAAGTTTTAAGCAACAGAACAGCAGGAAGATGGCTACCAAATTTCCCAGCATGAACTGGAAAGCCATGGATATCCTATCCGAGTTTCAGCTTTTCAAACATTTATGCTTCACCAACCAAGTGATTACAGAACCTGAAAAACAGGCTGTAAAAATAATGATAGCGATTGGAAATGAGGGATTACACAGAATCAATACCTCAGGCTTATCTGAAGAGGACCAGAAATATCCCACAAAGATATGGAAAATGCAAGAAGATCAGCTCAGATTAAGAGTGAATTTTAGAATTTACCGCCTGGAATTGATGTCCTACAGATAACAGCCACAGGAATCAACAGACCAGTTCATCAGTAGATGCTGTAGTAAAAGTAACGAATATGATTTTTCAGAAACTGAGCTGTCAGACTGAATAATGGAGCTGCTGATTGTATCAACACCCATTGAATCATTTCAGAAAGACCTCTTGGAAAAAACAAAGGTCACAGCATTGATGGTCTGCTGGAGGATGGCAGGAAATATGAAGCCATTGTAGCTGAGCAACAGCACCTGCAAGCACTAGATGCAGCCAAAAGTATCAGCACCATACCCCAGGTCAAAAGGAGCAAGCAAGCTGTGTGGTAAGCGTGGTTGTTCCCACTCACTGCTAAGCTGTCCTGCATTTCAAGACCTGTGCAAGGCATGCGATGCAAAAGGACACAGGGCCCACCTATGCAGGAAATCTGGCTCCGAAGATGTTGCCAGAAGTCACAGTAAGGGGCAGACAAACAGACAACAAGTGCAGAAACAGGGCAACAGCAGCAAGGAGAGCTCCAGAGACTGGCATACTGAGACAAGACTCAAAGAGAAGCAGTTCTTATTCAGGAGACGAACAGACCTTTCACATTGTGAACCTGACATATCATGTTGATGAAGTCCAAACCACTGGAAACATTTGCCACTATTAACATCATGTGCCCAAAGAAAGTTGGCAAACATACACTCAGGGTCAAGTTTGACATTGGTGCTCGTGCAAATATCCTACCAGACCAAATCCTGAAAGATATCTACCAGAGTCGTTGGAAATCAATGATACAACCGACAACTGGCAAGTTATCTGCATGCAATGGGTCACCCATCCCTTTCAGTGGTACTTTAACAATGAATGCAGCTATGGCAAGTCGGCATGGAAACCACAAATATTTTATCTAGTAGACATGAGCGTACCAGCAGTGGCAGGACTACCAGTGTGTAAGGACCTCAACATCATAATTATCCATGAGAGCATTGCCAAGGGTAAATCTCCAAGGATTGGAACCCACTTGTAGACTCTGGCCAGCATCAAATGGTGCAGTCTGGAAACCCAGCAACACTACAACTATGCCGCACCTTCATTTCTGCTTTCTAGAGAACCACCATCACCACAACGAACCGGAACGGACAGGTACCTCCATAAGACCAAATACTCTTCCCCCAACAAGTCCTTGACCTTGAGCCTCAAACCTTCAGATGTGGAGGGCACGCAAATGTCCTGAAGAGGCAGAGGAGGAATGAGTTGAAGAATTGTCTGTTCACTCTTCGAGATGAGGAGCTAGAACTTTCCAAGAATGACAAGGCCTCAAAAGTGGCTATCTTGAGAAAAGCAACAGAGTATGTGAGCAGGCTGAAGGTAGAGCAACAGAAACTAAATGCAGAGAGGGAGAAAGTTCAGAAAAAATAGCAACAGATGAGACGCAAACTCCCCGAGCAAGAGTTGTCAAAGCACCGAGACAATATATGGACTTTTGAGCCTCGATATTTGTGAATTTCATGTGTAGATAATTTTGATGTTATCTAATTTTAAGTATTTTTACTTTTAGTATACAAGACTTATGTTTATGTTTAGAGATACAGCACTGAAACAGGCCCTTCGGCCCACCGAGTCTGTGCCGACCATCAACCACCCATTTTATACTAATCCTACGCTCATTCCATATTCCTACCACATCCTCACCTGTCCCTATATTCTCCTACCACCTACCTATACTCGGGGCAATTTATAATGGCCAATTTACCTATCAACCTGCAAGTCTTTGGCATGTGGGAGGAAACCGGAGCACCCGGAGGAAACCCACGCAGACACAGGGAGAACTTGCAAACTCCACACAGACATGTGGGAGGAAACCAGAGCACCGAGCAGAAACCCACATGGTCACAGGCAGTACCCAGAATTGAACCCGGGTCGCTGGAGCTGTGAGGCTGCGGTGCTAACCACTGCGCCACTGTGCCGCTTATCTTTGAAAAGAAAGGGAATGTTATGTGATTGCCTTTAAGAGTGATGTTCCTTTGAGATCTTAGAATGCTGATGAGCTAAGTGCCAGGATGCAGTTATGTGACTCAGTGCCAGTGTCTCTTTCCTACTATAACACCTAGAGGCAAGTTCTGTAAATAGTTAGCTCTGTACTGTATAATAGTTTAGCTGTAATAAACCTGTTTTGAAATCTTCAACAACCTGGACTCTACGCATTTCAGTTCTGTTGCATTAGACATCATAAAAAGAACTCATTACATGGTGGCAGCTCCTGGCAAAGTTACAGTGATGCAGCAGGAGAAGCTGTGACGAAATTCACCTTCATAGTCAATTCTGAGGATTCTTTGGATTATTTCTGTTTTTCAGTTTATATTAAAAAATATATATTTGCATAAACAATGATGCTGATATCATCAAGTGGGCCATTTATTGGTCTGGATTTTGTAGTCAACACTAGCATTGAAGAAAGCTGCCCCCAACGAGATCTAGTGACCTCTGTGGCGTGGATTTCCTGTTTCCTGACGTCGGATTACATCTCGCGCCAAGTCAAAGGGATGTCTTAGCGTGCAGCTGCAGTCATGTGAGCAAGCAGGTAGGCAATCTATTACATTGAAATATCCACACACAATAAATCAGAAAGTTAAAAAGCACTTAACATCCTTCACTCTTAATTTAAATTTACAGATAGCGAAATAAATGTTTGTGGATTCAGAAAGAAGCTAAAATAAAGATAAATAAACTTTTTTAAAAAAGTTTTTTTAAAACTGTGGAATATTTTATAATAATTTGACATTCCACAAATATAAAATTAGCTTTTCAAGCCCAGTGAGAGTCTTTCACAGTAATTATGAAGCGAGTACACCATTAAAAACCTCGTAACACTCATTCAGCAAAGAGTAACTTTTTCTTAGGTTTTTACAGTGAGACTAATAGTGTAAGAGTGGAAGTTCTCGTCAATTCATAGATTGCTGGGGTGGTGGTGGTGTGGGGGTGCGGTGGGTGTCTCACAACGCACCCTCTCAAGAAGCATAGAATCACTGACAGCTAATTTGTGAATTTCTGCATTGTTCTGCACATTTGCAGACTCCAGAAGTCACTGTCAGTTTCAGAGATGTAATGACGGCAAACGCTGACAGCTTTACCATCATTACAACAAGGTCCAAAGCAATGGAGGTGACAGTATCATTTTAGTGATGTACTTCAGTTCAGCTGTGCAATATGGTGGGCTCAGTAATTCCCCTACTGTTTTCTTACATCATATAAAAAGACTTGGATCAAGAAAGGGCTGTTTAGCCCATCAGATCTGCTCCTTCCACAAGCAAAACACAATCTATACTACTGAGCAACCTATTTAATCTCCTGATAGAAAGTCAAAGCAACAATGACTACACTTCAACAGTAATTCATTGGCTTTCAAGTGATTTGGATCATCCTGAGAACAAGAAAGGTGCTTTATAAGTGTAGGTTCATTATTTCTTACTCCTGATCTCCAAAGTTAGTAAAGCAAAAGCCCATCCTCATATCACCACTTTTCAACTGTGGCCTCCTGTTCCCCAGCCATTGTGCTTCAGAGGCACAGGCACCACAGTGTCCTACAAAGCATTTTATCATCTCAATCTGTATCTATCCCTATAACCTCAATTATATTCCAAACCACAGATGTATATAGCTCCCTTTTAAAGGTGTTAATGGACTTAGCAGTTACAGTGTGAACAATACTCAAAAAAGCAATGGAAATGGACAGTTTGATTTTTCTACATTGTTCTGATAGTGAAACTTGCCCTATGTACAATATGGGGATTATGCAATATGGCTGCCCATATATGGCTGGACATATTGTAATGATAGGTAAATAATGGAATACATTATCCAGCATGTTTGGTGTCACTGGCAATAGTGCATAACTGTGTTCAAGAGCTGTCTGATCATGCCACACTCCTCCATATGGGCGGCACAGTGGCACAGTGGTTAGCACGGCAGCCTCACAGCTCCAGCGACCCGGGTTCAATTCTGGGCACTGCCTGTGTGGAGTTTGCAAGTTCTTCCTGTGTCTGCGTGGGTTTCTTCCGGGTGCTCTGGTTTCCTCCCACATGCCAAAGACTTGCAGGTTGATAGGTAAATTGGCGATTAGCAATTGCCCCTAGTATAGGTAGGTGGTAGGGAAATATTGGGACAGGTGGGGATGTGGTAGGAATATGGAATTAGTGTAGGATTAGTATAAATGGGTAGTTGATGGCCGGCACAGACTCGGTGGGCCGAAGGGCCTGTTTCAGTGCTGTATCTCTAAACTAAACTAAACATTGCCTTTCCTCCATTGCCCCAAGAAGGCCTTTTGAAACTAGGGCTCTTTGTCCTTGAGAAGTGGTAACAGAGGGGGGCGGGGGTTGGTGGTAATTTTAAGTTAACCCATTCAGCAACTGACTTAACACGAGTGGATCAGCTACTCTTTTACACCCCAATTGGGCAAGGTATAAAAATGGGACTTGATCCAATTCCACCAGAAGCCTGCCAAATGGATTGGGTTAAAATAAACCACTCCCCACCCTAACATTTTATAGTTATTGTTATAGGAGTGTACAGAATCTTCAATAACATAGATAAGGTGAATCTGGAGTACCTCTTCAAGGTAAGACAAGCTACTGGATCAAGGTTATAGATTAAAAGAGATGAGGAGACAGTTTAAAACATGTTAGGATCATGCAGAGTGATCAACACTTCAAATAGTCTTGGGTAATGAAAGCAAAAGTCTTAGACACTCAAGAGACAGTTCAATGATGTAATGGAGGAGATGGGAGCAGTAGTATAATGGTTATATTACTAGACTATGTAGTATAAGTGTCTGAAAGGGTTAATGTTTGGGATAGTGAGAGTAATGCCTCCCACTGTGATGATGATGTAAGAGATCACATGTGTAATAGACTTGGGAGAAGCAAGAAGCATCATGAGTAGCGTAAGCTAGATGGCTTATGGAAAGTATATATAGTTCATGTAAATATAACGAGCTACTGTTTAGATTTGCAAGGACTTGAAGATCTCTGTAAACCAAGCTCAACCTGTAATCTGAAATGCTAGCAACAATATATAACAGGCTAGTAATCTAAAGGTTTGGATTAATGTTCTTGGAGATATGAGTTCAAATCTGACCACTGCAGCTCTGGAATTTAAATTCAATTAATCAAATAAATCTGGAATTACTAAACATCTAACCTGGAATCTAACTAACTCCCCTTGATGCTCAATGGCATTATCATCGCTGAATTCTCCACTATCAACATCCTGGGGGTTACCATTGACCAGAAACTAAACTGGACCAGCCACATAAATGTTTTATTTATTTAGAGATACAGCACTGAAACAGGCCCTTCGGCCCACCGAGTCTGTGCTGACCATCAACCACCCATTTTATACTAATCCTACATTAATCCCATATTGCCTACCACATCCCCACAATTCTCCTACCTACACTAGGAGCAATTTACAATGGCCAATTTACCTATCAACCTGCAAGTCTTTGGCTGTGGGAGGAAACCAGAGCACCCAGCAGAAACCCACATGGTCACAGGCAGTACCCAGAATCGAACCTGGGTCGCTGGAGCTGTGAGGCTGCAGTGCTAGCCACTGTGCCACCCTGGTGTGTTGTGGCTACAAGAGCAGGTCAGAGGTTGGGAATTCTGTGGGGAGTAATTCGCATCCTGTCTCCCCATTGCCTGTCCACCATCTACAAGGCACAAGTCAGGAGAGTGATGGAATACTCTCCATTTGCCTGGATGGGTACAGCTCCAACAACACTCAAGAAGCTCGACACTATCCAGGACGAAGCAACGCACTTGATTGGCAGCCCATCCACCACCTTCAACATTCACTCCCTTGACCACCGATGCACAGTGGCAGCAGTGTGTACCATCTACAAGATGCACTGCAGCAACTCATCAAGGCTCCTTTGACAGCATCTTCCAAACCTGCGACCTCTACCACCTAGAAGGACAAGGGCAGCAGATGCATGGGAACACCACCACCTCAGGTTCTCCTCCAAGTCACACACCATTCTGACTTGGAGTTATATCGCCATTCCTTTACTGTCGCGGGTTAAAATCCTGTAACTCCCTTCCTTACATCACTATGGGTGTACCAACACACTAAGGACTGCGGTGGTTCAAGAAGGCAGCTCACCACCACCTTCTCAAGGGCAATTAGGGACAGGCAATAAATGCTGGCCTAGTCGGTGACACCCATATCCCACAAACAAATAAAAAAAGCTAGTATTAGTAATAGTGACCACAAAGCTAGTGGATTGCTATAAAAAAAAAACACCTGGTTCACTAATGCCCTTTAGGGAAGGAAATCTGCTGTCCTTGCCCAGTCTGGCTGAGATGTGACTCCAGACCCACAGCAATGTGATTGACTCTTATCTGCTCTCTGAAATGGCTATGCAAGCCATTCAGTTGTTTCAAACTAGTCCTACACTGCAGGGGTTCAAGAAGGTGGCTCACCATTACCTTCTCAATAAGGGATGGTCAATAAGTGATTCCCACATCCCATGAACAGATAAAAAAATACTATCAGTTTTCTTTATTCTACTTGGATGCACTAAAATGGGTTGAAAGGCCTCCCTCATCTATATCAGCATCTTGTGATCAGCAAAAGGGAATTCTTATTTTCTGCAATCAGCTAGCATAGTACTCATTAGAACTCTTCTATTCTAACTACTGCAAGCATTTTTAGGAGTTTACATGTGAGTCCTTTCTTATTCCTGACTGTTTGCAAGTTCTTGTGGGTGTTGGTCGCTGCTGGAACTATGCGTCTCAAGACACTACACATTGAAAACAGCACTTATTAAAGCCGGAGGCAAGAGTCACAACTAAAATCATCTGTTGCTGTATTGGTCAGTTAGTGGACAGTGTCTCACAATGGTCTGTCTCCTATTCCAGCAAAGTAACTGATCCTACAAAGTAGCTGCAACAGGATTATTGGTTACTTCACAGCTCTTTTCAGTTTTGATGCAACTTAGTTTGTCTCTTCTCAACAGAACAGACAAATCTGTTCCCTGTATGGGCCCTTGACTGGCATTGGAAGATGTTCTTGGTTGAATGGGCTCTTTGCCTGGACTTGTAATAGATTCTCAGTTGAATGGGATCCTTGTTTGGTTTTGGTGTGGATGCCCTGGCCTAATGCTTTAGGTTATTGAAGCAGGCAGTATAAATAGAGGCAAGTGGATATGTTTCTTGAGATAAAAGGGATCAAGGTACATTATGAGAAGCTGAGGCTGATCTGTTAAAGGCAGATCGGTTTATTGGGTTTAACGGCCTCTTCCTATTCCAGAAAGTTCTTTTAGTTTAATCATTTTTAATCTATTTCTCTGGTTTCACCATTTATTGTCACCTTCTATTTTAATTTACGTTACATTTTTGCAGCCTCCTTTATCTGTAGAACATCTTTCACTGTGAAACATGACTAACATGGTACAAAAGACAATTTCAGCAGTCAGCATGCATCGGTGACTCTGTAATACGTAAATGTTTTAGAATAATAAGGCAATGTCTTTTTTCATATTGTGCTAACTTAAATATGTTAAGTAGTTCTAATTTGCATAATTCATGTATAGTTTCTTGCTTTTAGCATAATAACATCCTTATTGGGGCTGTTGATTTTTACTATTTTCAGAAGTGACCTAGCTGTAGGTGTTGAGGTAATGGTCCACAAGCTGGCAGATGACACAAAAATTTGTGAGTGTCAAGACTGCACAGGAGATGGGACTTCTGCAAGCAAATATAAGTGTGCTGGGGGATTGAGCCAAAATCTGGCAAATAGCCTTTACCCTAAATAGGTGTACTAGGACAAGATCAATGCCAAGTGTACTTACACGCTACATGGTACAAAGTTAAGGTCAGTTCAAAGAGAAATGGACCTTGGTGTTATTGCTCATAACTCTCTAAAGATCCATGACCAATGCTGAGAAACCTTAGCCAAAATAAACAGGCTATTAGGTTGCATCAATAGAACAGTTTTGGGCCCTTCACATGGTGGGTGATATAGAAGCTTTGGAAAAAGTCCTGTTAGGGCTCATAGTTGTCTTTCTGCTGTCCTTTCTCTTCCTTCATTGTTCTGATTTTGATTGCTCTTCATCTGGTAATGTGTAAACATATGACTCTTTCCTACCTTTTATTTATGTTCTTCCAGGTGATGGATAGTGCTATGGGATAACTAAACACTCTCCAATTTAGGCATGTACTGTCAGTATTAAGCATTCCCAAGTCAGAAATAGTACTGTTAGATGCAGACTGAAGCTCCTGCTACACAAACCCATCTATGACTTCCAGATGAAGTGTAGAATATGTTAGATATAGAGTACAGTTCTCTCTGGCTGTCTCTGTCATTCTGAAGGCTGCATGTAGACCCAATCCACTTGCCTCAGTCAGTTCTGGACTGCATTTTATTCCAATCTCCCTCATTCCGTTAGTCTCTGAGATGCTTGCCACTCCAGTCTCTTGCCTCAATCTGTGCCTGAGCTGTCCATCACTCATATCCTTCTGCCTCAGCCATTAGGCTGCCTGTCACTCCACTGCCCTGCTTCAGTCAGTTCCAAACTACAAAGCATTAACGAAGTGTTGGAAAATCACTGCTAGCTTTAACATCTTTAAGCAGAACACGGCAGCCTAACAATAATACTCGGCTTGCATCTACATCTGACAGCAAAGAGGAAAACAAGGCCCCCCCACTGTGTACATTCATTAGAAGTCTTTGAAATGAAGTTATTAAATAAAGCAAGGTGGAAGATCCCTGCCCTTTATTAGGTGATGTTCAAACCAAACACAGCACAGGATAAGCCCAGCATCTAAATATTTCTTGCTCAAGGCTGTAAGGTGTGAGGGGCCACGATGGGCGTCATCGTATACTGGGCAGGATCAGTGGTGTATTTTAGCATGCTTCCTCAAGGGTTGGTTATTTACATACATCCCTTAATTACCATCTGTGCACCCAGCGGCGCTCTCTCTACAAAACGAATGCTTCCATCTGTTGATGCTGCTCTCTTACAGCGATCCAAATTTTTCCCATTTCTGTGTCTTGGCAATGAATGTCTTATCCTTTTTTAAAATTTTGTTTGTTTGCCCAAAGCTCATCTGGGAAACATTTGCTAATTCCTTTTCTCAGTGAGCTTGAATCATGGAAAATATATAAAGTACAAAAAATTGTCAATCCTACTTTCAAATAATCCTGATTTCTTTTTTGGATATTCTTCAATTTAAAATGAATTCAACTATTGCAATAATGTTTTTCACTAGCCTGTTATTATCCGAGTCTCAGTGATTAATATGCACTGACAACTGTCATTTCACGAATATTATCAGCCTTTCAACTTTATGTTTCATAAATATTTTGGAAATCAGGAACAAAAGCACCTGTAATTTCCTTTTATGCCTTAGTTGGTAAAGAAAAGGACCTGTGAGCAAATGTGCCAGCCCAGACTTGAGTTAGCTGACCTCAACTGGGCTGCAGTTAGGCTGCTACAATTGGGCTCAGAGCCCAGGTAAGGGAGAGGGAATATTAGTCAAGGTTCCTTCCTGCTGATCACTAAAAACAGGAAGACCCACAGGAAAGTATGTGTATGTGTACGCGCTCGTCAGTTGAGAACAGGATGGGCTCGACTGCGATGCCTTTCATGATCAAATATCCAAGTGACACTCACTGCCCAGATTCATCTGTGAAGAATGTTACTTGGATGAGATGCTTGAGGGCCTGAAGAATGTAGCTGAGCATGGGTGAATGTTGTCAGAAAAAAGAAGGGAAAAATTGCAGTAGGAAATAGAAATTAAAAACTCAAAGTATGTTATCCTTCATTTTATAACACTCCTCTTCCACTTTTTGCTTTCAAATTCCGTATGGTAACCAGTGGGAACAGTAACCTAGCCACCATTATGGCAGAGCAGCTGGCTGCCCAACTGCAGCAACTGGGTTTGAATTGAACGTGACGGTGACAAGGTGTTGTTCTTATATTGTTATTGAGGGCCCCTAATAATCCAGTATTGGATCATCAAGTCAACCAACTGTCTACAGATAAAGGTCTTGTCTGGGGTAATCTATTACATTCCAGATGTTAAGCTCACTAACACCAAAAAGAAAAGCCAGTCATTTCCTGCTAGTTTCTTAACCTGGGTGAAGAGCCAGAGATTTATCAATATCTGCCAATCTACAAATACCCTCTAACTGATCTCTAGCAGAGCCCAAGTTATAATTAGTCTCTAAAAGACCTCAGTATGTACCTATTTACAACAATGAGCCCTTGTGGCATTAAAAGGATAGGCAGGTGACACATAGCTCTATCTTCGAAGCAGGAAAGTATTGTATGTTACACGGTATAATACTTCTGTTGTTATAAAGCTGTTTCCTCCAATGCACCAAGAGCAACACTGCAGCGATCCACTAATAAGCATCATGGTTTTAAACAGCATCATAATCATCAGTTGAACCTTTGCTTACAAACTTTATCTTGCAGACTGGCTTCTTCTAGATCTAATCAGTGATTGAAACAGTGACACCTAAGAGAAATCTCAATGCTCAGAATCAAATTGATATATCATTAAACCAAGCACTATTGGTCAGACCTCAATCTCTGCAAAAAGCAATGATGTTCCATGCACGCCAACACTTAACAAGGAAACTGGGCAATTTAATTAAACATCAAAGGCTGTGGATCAGAGAGAAAGAGAGACTATTACAATCATGGTTCAGGATTAAATGGCTTGTTTTCCACTCAAGTGATTTGAGTTTCACACTATAGATGATTTTCCAGTTGGTCATACTCATTGAAAATCAGTTATTCCTGGACCATGATCATGATATAACATCCATTTGATTAATTTTAAATTACACTATTCTGTGTAACACGCTGTAGTAGCAATAAAAAGAGATTTTACTGAGATGTGTGATCCAAAGGGATTATATTAGTACAATATGATTTTGCATGTGTTTAGCCATTGCATGTTTGCCCATTGTATTTACCCATTGTGTTTACTTATTATTTGCTTGTGCCATTACATGTTTACTCTGTTGCAGGCTGACTTCGTTGCAAGCTTGCCCAATTACATGTCTACTCTGTTGGATATTTACCTCATTGCACCTTTACCCCATTGCACATTTATCCCTTTGCTTGTTAGCTGCAATATTTCATCTATCTGTTCGGTGATATTGATTGGAAGTGTTCAGTTCATGGGAAGAATCTGCTTGTCTGGTTTCGTACACCATCTTTTACTCTTGCCTGTATACCTGCAACCTATGTAGAAATCAGGAGGTTATATTTTTGCTGTCTCTGGCATTGGTCTCAATTTGAAGTTATGAGCATAGATCTGGTTTTCTAATCATAGGAAAGATATTTTTGTACATTGTTTATTACAGTGAAACGTTCAAACCCCATTGAGTGCAATTTAAAAGTTAGGAAATTAGGAGCAAGAGGGGAAGTTGACAAAACTCTTTCACCCCAAGAGTGATAGATCTCACATTCCCTCCTGCTCCCTCAGGCTCACTGACTCCGGCCATCTCTCCCTCCCTTCAGTCCATCATTGCTGGCATAGCCAACAGCCAACTCACGCTTACTCTATGATGTCCTTCCCTAAATCGCCCTACTCTTTCTCTCTTTACATTCAAAAGCCTTCTCCAAACCCTTCTGTTGACCTATCTTTAGTCTCTGTCCCTAACCTAAAGGCTCAAGAGCAATGCGCTTCCTTATTCTGTCAGATGGATTGGAATGTTTTTCTAAATCTAAGGTACAATATAAACACAAGTTGTTGTTTTAGAATTAAAAGACATTTATTCAGATAACAAATTGAGACAAATAATGTAATTTGATTTAAGAAAGAATTCAATATATTTTTGTCTTCTTCTTCTTTGGCCCCCTTATCTCGAGAGACAATGGGTAAGCGCCTAGAGGTGGTCAGTGGTTTGTGGGGCAGCGCCTGGAGTGGCTATAAAGGCCAATTCTAGAGTGACATACTCTTCCACAGGCACTGCAGATAAAATTGGTTGCCGGGGCTGTTACACAGTTGGCTCTCTCCTTGCACTTCTGTCTTTTTTCCTGCCAACTGCTAAGTCTCTACGATTCGCTACTCTTTAGCCCTGCCTTTATGGCTGTCCGCCAGCTCTGGCGATCACTGGCAACTGACTCCCACAACTTGTGGCCAATGTTACAGGACATCATGTCGCGTTTGCAGAAGTCTTTAAAGCGGAGACACGGACGGCTGGTGGGTCTGATACCAGTGACGAGTTCGCTGTACAATACATCCTTGGGGATCCTGCCACCTTCCATGCGGCTCACATGGCCAAGCCATCTCAAGCGCTGCTGGCTCAGTAGGGTGTATAAGCTGGGGATGTTGGCCACCTCAAGGACTTCTGCGTTGGAGATACGGTCCTGCCACCTGATGCCAAGGATTCTCCGGAGGCAGCGAAGATGGAATGAATTGAGACGTTGCTCTTGGCTGACATACGTTGTCCAGGCCTCGCTGCCATAGAGCAAGGTACTGAGGACACAGGCTTGAAACACTCGGACTTTTGTGTTCCGTGTCAGTGCGCCATTTTCCCACACCCTCTTGGCCAGTCTGGACATAGCAGCGGACGCCTTTCCCATGCACTTGTTGATTTCTGCATCGAGAGACAGGTTACTGGTGATAGTTGAGCCTAGGTAGGTCAACTCTTGAACCACTTCCAGAGCGTGGTCGCCGATATTGATGGATGAAGCATTTCTGATGTCCTGTCCCATGATGTTCGTTTTCTTGAGGCTGATAGTTCGGCCAAATTCATTGCAGGCAGCCACAATCTTGTCAATGAGTCTCTGCAGACACTCTTCTGTGTGGGATGTTAATACAGCATCGTCAGCAAAGAGGAGTTCCCTGATGAGGACTTTCCATACTTTGGTCTTCCCGCTAAGACGGGCAAGGTTGACCAACCTGCCCCCTGATCTTGTGTGGAGGAAAATTCCTTCTTCTGAAGACTTGAACGCATGTGAGAGCAGCAATGAGAAGAAGATCCCAAACAGTGTAGGTGCGAGAACACAGCCCTGTTTCACGCCACTCAGGATAGGAAAGGGGTCTGATGAGGCACCACTATGCTGAATTGTGCCTTTCATATTGTCATGGAATGAGGTGATGATACTTAGTAGCTTTGGTGGACATCCGATCTTTGCTAGTAGTCTGAAGAGACCACGTATGCTGACGAGGTCAAAGGCTTTGGTGAGAACTATGAAAGCAACGTAGAGGGGCATATGTTGTTCGCGGCATTTCTCCAGTAGCTGGCGAAGGGAGAACAGTATGTCAATGGTGGAACTCTGTGCTCGAAAGCTGCACTGTGCCTCAGGGTAGACAAGCTCAGCCAGCTTCTGGAGTCTGTTTAAAACGACTCGAGCAAAGACTTTCCCCACTGTGCAGAGCAGGGAGATTCCACGGTAGTTGTCACCCTTGTTCTTATAGAGGGTGATGATATTGGCATCGCGCATGTCCTGTGGCGCTGCTCCCTCATCCCAGCACAGGCAAAGCAGTTCATGGAGTGCTGAGAGTATAGCAGGCTTGACACTCTTGATTATTTCAGGGGTAATGCCATCCTTTCCAGGGGCTTTTCCACTGGCTAGAGAATCAATGGCATCACTGAGTTCCGATTTTGTTGGCTGTTCGTCCAGCTCACCCATGACTGGCAGAGACTGGGCTGCATTGAGGGCGGTATCAGTGACAACATTTTCCCTGGAGTACAGTTCTGGATAGTGCTCCACCCAGCGGTCCATTTGCTTGCATTGGTCAGTGATCATTTCCCCTGATTTAGACTTGAGGGGGGCAATCTTCTTGATGGTTGGCCCAAAAGCTCTCTTAATGCCATCATACATTCCTCTGATGTTTCCAGTGTCGGAGGCCAGCTGAGTACGACTGCATAGGTGTTGCCAGTAGTCATTTGACAGCGCCTGGCTGTTCTTTGTGCAGCGCTTCTGGCTACTTTAAGTACTGCGGATGTTAGCTCGCTGGGGGCTTTCTTGTAGTTCAACAGTGCAGTGTGCTTAGCGGCTATGAGGTTCCAGCTCTTCAAAGTGAGACTGAAACCAGTCTACATTCTGCTTCTCACATTTGCCAAAGGTGGTCATTGCTGAGTCATAGATGGCGTCTCTGATGTGGGCCCACTTCATCTCTGCATCCCCTGCAGGAGTGCTTTGAAGGGCTTTTTCAAGTGAATTTAGAAACTTTTGTAACAGCTGTGGATAAGAAATTCTGTTAGTGTTGATGTGCGGGCAGCCCTTCTGCTTGGAGTGATGTAGCTTCTTTGGTTAGAGTCTAATTTTGCTGCACACCAGGGAGTGGTCAGTGTCACAGTCCGCACTGTGGAAGCTGCGTGTGATTTGGACACTGTTTACAGAGGCTTGCCTTGTGACAATGAGGTCCAGCTGGCGTCAAAGACGTGATCTTGGGTGTTTCCTTGAAACCTGGTGATAGGGTTTAGTATGAAAGAACGAGTTGGTGATGCAGAGTTTGTGATAGGTACACAACTCCAGCAGTCTCTGTCCATTCTCATCCATCCTTCCGATGCCATAGCGCCCAAGGCAGGAGGGCCATGAGTCATGGTTGGCCCCAACCCTGGCGTTAAAGTCCCCCAGCAGGAAAAAATGTTCGGTATTAGGAATGCTACTAATGATATTATGGAGTTCCTCGTAGAACTGGTCTTTAACTTCAGGTAGGGAGCAGAGCGTTAGAGCATAGATGCTGAGTAGGTGTACTGGGCCAGAGGCAGTGAGCAGTTGGATGGATAGTATGCGTTCCGAGCCATTTGAAGGTGGATTTATCATGCTGAGCAAAGAGTTTCTGATGGCGAAGCCAACTCCATGCTGTCTTGGTTCTTCAGGATCCCTGCCCTGCCAGTAGAAGGTGTAGTCTTGCTCTCTTAGAGATCCGCTCACAGGCTTGAGTGTCCCAGTGTCCCCTGAAGTGCTGCAATGTCCACATTGAGTCTACTGAGCTCGTTGTTAATGATGGCGGTCTTCTGAGAGTCGTTGATTTGTGTAAGGTCTTCTGACAGGCCAGGACACATAGAGAGGAGGAATTGAGGATATGCTAAGAAAATCCATCAAAAAAGGCTGGGTTTATTGGGCCTAATTTGCTTTTCATCTTCCTAAAAATTCTTACATACTAAAACATTGTGTGTTGCCCTCTTGACTTCCACAGGCATTTACCGAGACAAACTGTAGAACAACAGGGTCCAGTGTCATAAAAAGTTAATGGTGAATTCTCCATTTGAGGGCAGCCTTGGGAACACAGTGCTCAAAGCTTCTCAAACATTGCAAATCTGTCATGTTACTGGTAATATAAATGGCTACTAATGTGCAGATCATCTAATAAATTGATGTTTGTACTGTCCTATCTAGACCACTTAAATATGTGTCTTGATAAGTGTGTAAAACATTATAGAAGATCAGGTAGATGCTTAACAGGGCCTGTACTGTGTTGCAAAATACTTTATATTACCTCTGATAAGCAGATAACGATTGTGGGAAATTGACACCGAGCATAAGTACAACATATCAGCACAGTTACCTGCACAAAGAGATGTAAGAGCCAGTACACAGTGTCGAAGAGGCAGTTCCATTTTTTATGATAGTTTCCCATGGGAAAGCTGCCTCTCAATAGCACATTACAGCTTAATTTCAGGACTCTATAAATCTTGGGGCCATATTGTATGCCTCTGTGCTATAAAATAGAGAATACTATACCATCATGCTGATAAGACACTTAGCAGCTCTGTACAGACACCTCAATGGAAATCATGTTGCGTTTCTTAATGTGGGGCAACCTTGGAAAATTCTTCCACTTCAGGAAGATTGAGAACTAACATGAGCTGGAAGAAGGTCAAACCTCCTGGCATGAGCTGAAAATGTGTCAAGCACCCTGGCATGATCTGGGACTGAGATAAACACCCGGCATGAGCTGGGAATGAGACTGTTATGACCGAGGCAGGAGGAGTGCACTGTTTATTCTAGTCCCACTTCTCCACAGGTCACAACATATATTTAAATTTTTCCACTTCCCGATACAGTCAATCTTATACTCTATTTTTCCCAGAATAAAACACACCAACCAAGTTTCTTTACTAAACAACAAAATGATCAGTTTATTATAAAACAAGTCTTAACTAGCAATGAAGTAAAGCATAAGCACACAGTTTGAAATATAAAAGCTCCTTTTTTACCTTAGCCCCTCACACTCACACACACATACATACACTGGTTAACCAGAAAAATAAAAGAGATTTTTTGTTTAGAGCTCTGTTACAGACAAAAGAACACGAGCTGAATACTTGCTCATTCTTGAAGAAAGAGCAGATGAGACATGCTGTTTTCCAAAACTGGCATACAGTCTGGCCTTCAAGTGCATGTAGACGGGTCACTGGGATCTTTTAGAACAGTTCTTTTCAGGTGCCATTGAGAATTAATTTAGCAGGCTTTTCTTCAAAGACAGGAGATGAGATGAGTTGACACAGTGGATTTCTCAGGGTCTTTTAGAGAGGTGTGGGAAAGCTGAGCTGGGTTGTGGATGTCTCTCCTTCCTTGGGAACTCTCTTCTCTCCTTGGAAGTTCTCTCCTTCTTCTTCAGGCTTTTTAAAGAGATGGAACAGGAAAGGCTGAGCTGGGGTTCTGTCCTTCTGACCTGTCATTTCTTTGCACACATCTTCCCTAGTTACCAGGGTTTCTGTTCTATTTTTAACTTGAATCATGTGACAACCAGTAAATGTTATTGTCAAACAAGTCCTTTCAGTGTTCTCTTGATGACCCTCTTGGAAAAAACTGGTCCAACATTTCTTCAGTTTGATATGAATCCTCAAAAAATATATTTAACAAAAACAGAAGCACTTTCAGACCAAGACAAACACACTGGCATGGGCTGGGAATGCCAAACAACCGGCATGAGCTGGGAATGTCAAACACTCGGCACGAGCTGGAATGAGTCAAACACCCAGCACAAGTTAGGAATGAATGAAACACCCAGCACGAGTTAGGAATGAATCAAACACCCAGCACGAGTTAGGAATGAATCAAACACCCAGCACGAATTGGGAATGAGTCAAACACCCGGCATGAGTAGGGAATGTTAAAGATCCGAAACAAGCTCGGAGAGGGTGAAATATCTGAGACGAATTGAGAATTGGGCTAACATCCTGATATAAGCTGAGACTGAACCCAGCATGCCGGCATGAGCTGAACTTTTGTCATACACTTTGGCATAACTGGGAGTAAATCAACATCTTGGCATGATCTTAGATTGAGCTAAAGATGCAGGCATGAGCTGGGAGTTAGTCAAATACTTCAGCATGAACTGAGATCAAGTCAAACATCTGTCAAAAACTAGGAGGGGATTAAACAATTTCAGCATGAAGTGGGAGTGAATCCAACACCTGAATATTGAAAGCCAAGACTTAAATATTTTACGTTGTACAGCAATATTTCAGGTACAGTTCTCATACCAGAGTACAATTAGAGCTGTTACAGTTTATAGAGAAAAAGATTTATCTGCAAAATCCAAAATAATCAATTAAAACCCACAACAGGCTACACAGCAAACACATTATATGCATATCACAACATAGCAACCTGTCACCTTCATCTAAATCCGTAAAATAAACTATCAAAACAGAGAATAGTAGATGCCTGAGGTGATCATTGAAGGGGTTATATGAGCCATCATAGAGGGCAAGAATGAAGCTTAACCACCTATGGCAGCCAGCTGAAACCTCCAGTTTGTAACTCATTCCCAGTATATAGTATAATGGAATCATTATACTATATATAAACAATCTAAACCCCCCTCACCTAGACTCCAGCCTATAATGCACTCCCAGTTATGCCCATTCCCTATTGTCCCTTTTGCGCTACTGCCAAAAGATGAATTGTACCTACAGGAATTTTTGGGCACATTAACCTCAAAATTGGACCAAGGCCATTTTTGGGCACACGTGGGATGTAGTTCACGTTCCTCATGCCTGAATGCTGAGGTCCGAGGCTGTCCAGGTTTTGGACCGCTGGCTTGATGATGAAGAGGAGTCTGAGTTAGGGCCACTGCTAGCTTCACAGCAGCGCTGAGGTAAGTGTTGTCAGGGATAGGGATGGAGGCCTGGGGTCTGTGTCTAGGATCAAAGTTAGGAGGAGAGGGAAGATCAGGATTCAGTTGGGAGCAGTGATGATGGGAGGGTTGGTGTGGGGGGAGGGGAGAGGCTTGAGAGTGCAAATCAGGTCATTTAATGTGAATATCTTAATGCCTGCTTCAGGCATTGGTAAGGGACAACTTTTCCTTGTCCCTACCTAATATGGTGGACAGTGCACTTCCAGCCTGAAACTTGTGCACACTTCCTGCCTGCTCTATTGAGCGCTACGTGGACCAATGTCTTGGCCAACATGTCAGGGTTGATGTCAAGATTTGCTGATAGGTTGAGTAGAGATGGTCTGCCTCTAAGGTTTCTCTCCTCTCCTCAGCAGTGAGTCAGTTTGGCTTTGGGTGTACAGCAATGTTATTTTCAAAGATGCTCAGATAATCATCTCATTCAGAGTACAGACTGACTAGGAGTATTCAATGAGATGCAGGGTCTGATGCATGCTCAGGCCTCACTGATGCCTACTGATGAATGTTAGAATGCTGGGTACAGCCCGTACTGTCAGGCTATAACTCACTTGCACCTATTTCCATTTTTATTTTTCACTTGTGTGAATTATCTCTCCACTGGGGAGGAGAAAAATCATTCACTCCTGTAAGATAAATAGAGCTCCTGGCGATTGTAACAGGTTTACTGGGGAGTTTTAGTGGCTCTTACCTCCCCTCTTAAACAGCATTTGCTAAGTGCTGCTTTTGTCCGGAGGTGTGTGAGATTTTAAAGCTTTGCTACAAAGACACTAATGAATTCTTCTGTCTGTAGCCGAATGTTCAGTGAGGTTTGCTTCACACCTGGAAGAAAATCATGCACAGCAGACAAGGCAACAATCACATCGAGAGGTTCAGGTGATATCAATCTATTCTATATATATAAACCATCTGAGCATTTTGATTAGATTCCAGCTGGTAACTCATTCCCAAACATACGTTATTCCATATATAAACTATACAATCCCTTCAACCAGATTCCAGCCTGCTATTCCTCCTGGGTATCTATTATTCGATAGATAAACCATCCAAACCTCTCAATTACATTCCAGTCTGTAACACATTACTAGATATCTATTATTCAGCATAAACCGTCCGAACACCTCCATCATATTCCAGCCTGTAATGTACTCCTGGCTATTTGTTATTCTACATATTATATCATTCAATCCCTTTTATTGGATAACACTTGCTGTGTTACTCAACATAAAGTGTCTGTTATACTATTTTTAAACCATTCAAATTCATCAATCAGTTTCAGAACAGATTAATTGAATCAGATAAAAGCACTGCAAAGTTGCTTCAGTAGTTACTTCTTGACCTATGCTTCCTCCTGTCTATCCTCTGCATTTCAATTTCCTTTCCCACTGTGTGCCTTACTATTGTCCCTCACAAGCTTCTTTCTCTCTATCTAGTCCCAGAAGTCATCAATTGCTTCCACAGGACCAGGCAGTTTTATTGCGGGTACCACTGTAGCAACCTCAGGCTTTGTATAATTGTGCAGGGATCATGCCTACTGGATAATAGTTACTGCTGATAGGAAAAATGACTGGCAATGGGAATATAGGAAATGGAGAAGGTTGTTTGATCCAGCAAACTTGCTCCACAATTTTGTCAGCCAAGGAGCTTCTATCTTTTTCCATTTCAGTAGCCCTTACCTTTTCTCCATATGCCTTAATACATTTACAACAACAACCTGCATTAATGTAGTAAAATCATCCAAAGGTGCTTTACAGGAGTGTTATCAGACAAAATTTAACACCGAGTCATCTAAATAGATATTAGGACAGGTGACCAAAAACTTGATCAAACAGGTAGGTTTTAAGGAGCAACTTAAAGGAGGCAAGAGGGAGGAAATCGGAGAGCTTTAGGAAGAGAGTTCCAGAGCTTGCGGCCTAGGCAGGCTGAAGATATGGTGGAGTGATGAAAATAGGGGATGTGCAAGAGGCTGGAATTGAAGGAGTGGAGAGATCTTTCAAAGTAATTATTTATTATCCCATCTACTGCATGTTGTGGGATTTTCTGTCAACTGTTTGTCATGCTTTGTTCACCAGATTCTGTGATACAGTGAAAGGGGATGTTTTCTCAGGATGCAACCAAAACCAGAAAATTTACAATAAGATCCTCGAAGCCAGTCACTAAAGCAGCTGTCAGATATTTGGGGCTAAACATTCATATGTTTTTTTGCTACAATGAGGTTAATGGGCCCCAATCAACTTGCCCCAAATAATTTTTGGTGTATGCACAGTTACAGCAGCAAAGGCTACATTCTACTAACTGCTTTAAAGCAAGACTTTCATCCGTTGTGTTGTGTTGATGTCAATGTGTCCCAGGGGCTGCATTTTAAGAGTTCGCTGCCGAAGTAGGTGGCGGAGGTAAAAAAATGTGGCCCGACCGCATGGGCAACCGCATCACAGAGCCGCCGCGATTTCAAATGTGATAGCTTATTTGCATGGCCGCGTTGCCCGCCCCTTGTGGTGATGTGGAGGGGTGGGTGAGCCATCGCCGGCGACAGCACCGATGCGCAGGCACGCCGCCATTTTTAAAGGGCTTACAGCCCTCAATGGACATTTAAAATTTAAAGGGCCAGTTAAGTTAAATTTCCGCGAAACAGAATTAAATGACCTTTCCATGTATTCCCCCCCCCCCACCCAGTGGCATTTCCAAACATTCGTGCCCTTCCTCCCCCGTCACCCTGGAATTCTAATATTGAGAACTTGACCTCCCCCACCACCCTCCACAAAGTTTGGCAACTTTGCCCTTTACTCCTTCCCGTCACCTACCCCCGCCCATTCCACAGCGATGTTACCCCGCTCCCCTCTCCCGCACAGAGAAAAAATCCTCCTTCCCCCTCCCCAAAGGTGTCATGCCACGTATTCCCGAATGGGGATTCGAAGGCGTGGCATTGTCAGCCGCCCGAATGAAGATCAGTGCAGCAATCAAGGAGGCGACAGGACCCTCATTAAATCAGGTATGTAAATTAGTTTACATATTGAAATGGGGGTGCCATCGCCAAGCGACGGGGCGGCCGCCATGAGGCCACGCCGCCGAAATCGGCACGGGGCCTGTTGCTGTCGGGTTCGGTGGTGGGCCTCCACCACATCAATCTTCAATGGCCCCCGCCACCATTCCTGACAGCGGAGGGGCTTTAAAATCCAGCCCCTTGTGTACATAGTGATCATAGATATCTCGGTGTAGAAAGACATGGTTTGTCCTATTGTATTTATGCCAGGATGATCTAATCAAATCCCATTTCCCTGCTCTTTCCCTTACAGGGTATAAGAGGATCATTGCTGCTTGCCCTCATCTCACGAAAGCCATCGGCAGATCCACTTTTTGCGTTTATCTGAATGGTCTGCAACTGTCCCTTTTAAGGACTGCTTGTTTAGCTACTCAATATTGAACTCCACTAGGTACAGCATTTAACTGCGCCCATTGGATGACCAAAATTGAATGGGATCCTAACTAGGAATTCAATTTAAATAATTTTAAAAGACAGTACTACCCATTTTGGGTGGGAGCACTGGCCACCAATGCTGAAGCCTGCTCAAAGTTTGCAGCTGGTGGACCTTGGGCGTGAAATCAGTACAAAGTGTTTCTTCTACTTTTGATTTACTACTATTCCATTTACATGGAAAAACGGGGGTGGGGGGGGTGGGGTTATGCAGATTTTTAAAAATCACCATCTCTGTCTCAAAGGAATAACTTATTGTAATTTGGCTGACACACAGACTGGTCCACAAATTAAAGTAGCACCATGGTCTCCAGCTACTGTACCATTGTGTGTATCTGTTGCATGTTTCCCAATGTCGTTTAGTTATCCTTCTTTGGCCTCCTTATCTCGAGAGACAATGGGTAAGTTTAGTTATTATGGAGCAATTTATAGATGGACGTTTTCAGGATTACAAAAACAGGTTAAAACGACTTTTTGCTATCATTGAATGGTTAAAACACCAGGAAACACAAGTTACAAATTAGGAGCAAGAATGAAAGTCAGACAGAACTTCTAGACTCAAAAGATAAGGCAGTTGTAGAATAAATTACTGAGGAAAGCCATTACAGAAGACTATATAAATGGGTTCAAGAAACAATTATTGTTTTTATTGAGAGAAAAGGGTCTGAGATATACTCTGAATTGGTGGGTCAGTGAGGTTGAGCTATCAAGAAGAAATGTGGTGGTCGTATCTGATCGACTTTTCCTGTTCCTAAAAATCACATATTCCTCTCGACTGGAGCATCTGAAAATGCATGTATCAAAATGATGGTAAAATAAAGGAATAAGCTGCACAGAAATGCAGTGTAGACATTGAGATTTATCATCGATAGGGCCCATTTATTGTGTGTGTGAGTTTGTATGTGTGTGTGAAGCTGGGATCCTGTCTACAGTAAGGTCTATTATTGGAACTATTCAATGCTTTTAAAATGTACCATGCATTTATGTGTGTGTGTGGGTGGGTGTGTGTGGGTGGGTGTGGGTGTGTGGATAAGGCACAATGTAAACCTCCAATCCTTGTAAACGTAGCTATAGAGTACTCCTGGCTAGCGGTGCAGGAGTAACTCTCAGTCGTACTGTCAGATTGCCACAAAGGTCCAGAAAGTAATGATTTGCTCACTATAACTCTGGTCAAAGTTGCCCTCAGTGATAAGGCTGAGGAGTGTGGAGTTGGGGCACCATTACGTGGCATGTGAAGTTTGGATCCTTTCTACAGTATGCTCTATTATTGGAACTATTCAGTGCTTATAAAATATACCATTCAGTTATCCTGAATAGTTCTCTCAATCCTCTCGCCTATATCACAGTTTCTACAGGGAACTCCTGTGCAACATTCTGATGTTAGACACCGTCAGGAACAGGTTAGTTTTTCAATCTGACGGAGTAAGCATTATGTACAATAACTGTAAAGAGTCCCTCACTACGTGACTGTGTGGAGTTCCAGTTGATTCATCAGGGTGAGGGTTATTCATTGTGCAACTGTATGGAGTTATTATTTATTTAGCAGGGTTAAGGATTATTCACTGTATAACTGGCATTCCAGCTTATTCAGAAGAGTAAGCATTAAGGGAGAGATTGCATTTGTAGGTATTATTCTGACTATAGAATATGAAGCATTCTGGTTATTTTATATATTGGCTGTGTAATACGTGAACTTACTGTGAAATAATATTTTATCTCCTTTCTCAGATGAACCTGAAATTTGATTACGGAATTACATATTTCCATTGATGGTTGAAGGTGCTGGAATTTTAAAAAAATATTCTATTTCTCAACAGAAATTGCAGTGTGATTTTAAATGTAGTTAGAATGCATTGAGCAGCCTCGCCTGCAGTCTGTTACTGGTATTCTAATACTTTGTGCGTCAAACAGCTTCCAGATCAGAACAGGGAAGTCAGATTTGACTATTTTTTCAGAAAGTGATGATTTCTCATTTATTCTCGGCTGAAGTGCCCTCATGATAGGACATAGGCATGATGCAAGGGGCATGAGGCTAGCAGACAGCCCGTTCGGGTTGGAAACTTTGCATTTGTCTCTTTTTATTTAAAATCTTTTCCACCTTTTTCTCCCTCTTCTGCTGAAAATGCTGAATCTTCCTGGGGAACAGTTCTACATGCAGTCCTCTGACCCAACACCCAAAATGGTGAGACCAGACAGTGATTTCAGTCAGATATTCAACTGCTGATGCCATCGCAACTGAGCCTGACCCTGTCCTTGCCCAAAAATAACACACATACTGTCAAGAATATACTATATGCTAAATGAGAAATATTAATTAATTGGCTGGAAACTTAGATTAGACTTTTAATGGGGAAAATCCTACAGTTAACTTTTTTTTAAAACTGGCAGCCAAGATGGCCACTGCAATTTGCATCTGAAACACCTTTGCACATCCCAAGGCCTGACTGGAGCCAGAAGTCTAACAAGAAGCCCAGCCAGGATAATGCTTTGGCTAACTGAGTAGATTATCCAGATCACCCTCGTTCGTAGGAAATTCAATGCCATCTTGAGACATTCATGGACCGAGATGTCCCTCCAGGGGGTAAACACTGACAATACCACCTGAGAGAGGTTTTGGGTTTTAGACTTTGGACTTCATTAGAAATAAAGGGGATTGAGGGAACCATATGACGATCTCCCCAGGCTGTGAAAAACTGGGAGTTTTGTTACACACAAAGAGATAAGCAGTAACTAAGTTTGCAGCAGCAGAGAAGGCTGTGTGTCTCCCTTTCTTTCTCTCTCTCTCTCTTTCTCTCTCTCCAAAAAACATCAAGTTTGAAAACTGTCTGCAACTATGGACCCTCCAAGCCTACTGACTGCTACAGCCAGAGACCAGCGGAAGCGAGTCACCTATAATTCTGCCTCAAAGAAACCGCTAAGCAAAGTGGGCCAACCACAAAGTGCACTTTGACCAGCCAAAGACTTTAAGAATACAACTCCAGTCGGAAGACCACTGACTCACCCAACCTCAGACTGTGTATTTAACTTTTATATATTCTGGACTTCAATCCAACCAAAAACTTTGTAATCTATTTGACTGTGTGGGATCCTCGTGTGAATGTCTGTGTGAATGTGTAACCTTTTTTGTATTATTATTTTAGATCAGGTTTAGCTTGTTGAGTGTAATAACTTTACCTCTTTCTTGTTTAAACTCAGGAAAACCTGTCCGATTGGTTTTTTCACGATCACATGAAAGGTAAAAGATAAAACACTCACTGAGGTGGTAAGCACAACCACTATTTAAAAGGAATAAACCATGTTGTGGTCAAATAAGTGGAAGGGCAAGAGGGGTGTCCGTGACCCCTTCCTCACCTGCCCGTAACACATACACTTTGAAGGGGGGATCACTTGGTAGTGATCAGCAGCGTGATCTCCCATCTTCTGTAATCTTTCTCCTGACTGGACCAACAGGTCCTCAGGCCAATTGTAAGGCCATAACTACCATCCTAGCCAAGATCAGATCAATCAGTAACTATCAGAGACAAGGGCCCCCCACAAAGAATGGGAATGTGGCGGGGTTTGGTGGTGTAGGGGGGTTGGTGGTGGTGGGCAAAAAATGGAGTGGGAAGCTTGGGTGGGGGGGCCCTTCCCGACCCGCTCCCACCTCTGCTGCCACTTTACGCAGGGTGGCAGCGGCAAAAAATGGCCACCCACCCCAGGCCAATCAAGGCCCTTAACTGGCCACTTAACGGCCACTTAACGGCCACTTAAGTTCCTCCGCCCACCACCATGGGGATTTTATCTATGGCAAGCGGATGGCCTAGGCCCAAGAAAAGCTGCCTGTTAAAAGCAGGCGGCTCTCTGACGGCCTGGGGGTGGACCTCATGATTGGGCACCCTGTGCCTGCGGAGGGCCACCCCCACTGCCCCAACCACCCCCAACACACAACACACCCCCTGTCCCTCCAGTTGACCACCCTTGCCTCGCCGGGGCCCGACCGATCACTCCCGGCGAGGCAACCAAAACTTACCTTGGTTCCGGGCTCGCCGACATCTTTGTCTTGAAGCTAGGCTGCAGTCCCAGCAGTGGCCACTGCTCCCAGTGGCGCTGCTAGGACTAAGAGCTGGCAGCCTGCTGATTGGCCAGCAGCTCTAGTAGGCGGGACTTCCTGCCTCAAGCAGGTGGAAGTCCCGCCTCAGAACAGTTTAATGCCGGGGACCCGCAAAATGCGGGTCAGATCCCCAGGCCAGGCGGAAGAGGGTTCTCCACCAACTTTTCAGTCGGTGGACGGCTCCCGTCCGCCAAGGGTAAAGTCCCGGCCAAGATCATTCTTGTAAAATCTCCCATCTCCGCCCCGCCTCAGCCCAACTGCTGCTGAAACCCTCATGTGTTTCTTTCTTACCTCTAGATTTGGCTATTGCTATGTTCTCCTGACTGGCTTCCCGCCTTGCATCCACCCAACTTGAGCTCACTCAAAACTCTGCTGCCTGTTTCCTAACTCACACCAAGTCCTGTTCATCCATCACCCCTGTGCTCACTGACTTACATTGGCTCCCAATTCGGCAGTGGCTTGTTTTAAAATTCTCATCCTTGTTTTCAAATCCCTCCGTGGTCTCGCACCTCCCTATCTCTGTAACCTCCTCCAGCCCTACAACCCTCTGAGGTCTCTGCATTCATCCAATTCTGGACTCTTACACATCCCCAATTTTCATTGCTCCAGCATTGGCGGCCATGCCATTAGCTGCCTCGGCCCTAAGCTCTGGAATTCTCTTCCTAAACCTTTCCGCCTCTCTACCTCTCTTTCCTCCTTTAAGACGCTCCTTAAAACCTACCACTTTGACCAAGCTTTTAGTCACCTGTCCTATTATTTCTTTATGTAGTGCGGGGTCAAATTTTGCTTTATAACGCACATATGAAGCACCTTGGGCAGTTCACTAGGTTAGAGGCACTATGTCAATGCAAGTAGTTGTTGTCCATGTGGCTTCGTACCACACAGGGCAGCACATTTCCCAACTGAGCTGTTCGAGGAATATGAAATGCCTTCTCAGTACAAATGATGGTTTGTTCTTGTAGTTCATTTACCAGTAATTAGGTTGGAGCATATTCTATTAAGACCCACCCTGCACAAGCACAGGGTAAGTGTGAGACCTCACTGCTAGCACCTAATGCAATTGATTGCTGCGTGCAATCAGTTTATCTCATTAGTAATGCGATTCTCCACTCCATTTGCTCTCATATCCAGAATGTAAATGGCATATCAAGGAAAGTGACATCACTGGAGTGATTTGAATAATAACCAAATGCTTTTTCTAGTGTGGCTGTGTTTAAAGATCACATGTAAATCAAATGTCAGGGGGGGAAAAATTGCTTTTTAGGCTGTCAGGAAAACAATTTAGCATCAGTTAGAGGTGACTGTTGGTAGCTGTCTGAATTATGCAAATGAAATCTCACGGCAGTCAGTCCGAGCCCCTTGTTTGCAGAAAGGAAACTGTAACGTTCTTTAACCCCTGAATAACCTTGTAGCGGCAGATAGTCCATGTAAGATAGACACAGATGCCGCAACTGCCAATCCAACCATGTTGTGTTGGTCTCACTATTTTGCTCTGCAGTAGAATTTGCAACCACTGCCACCACCACCACCCCCCGGCCCCCATTCCACCCCCACCCCGTTTCCCTTCCTTCATTCTTGAAGGCAAAGACACTTTCCTGATGCTGTTCGAGGTTTTGATAGGGTAGATAGAGAGAAACTATTTCCTCCCGAACAAGGGGGCATAACCTTAAAATTAGAGCTAGGCCATTCAGGGGTGATGTCAGGAAACACTTTTTCCACACAAAGGGTACTGGAAATCTGGAACTCTCTCCCCCAGAAAGTTGTTGCTCGTTTATTTGAAAATGTCATTACTGAGATTGATAGATATTTGTTAGTTAAGGGTATTAAGAGTTACAGAACCGAGGCAGATAAATGCAGTTAAGATACGAATTAGCCATGATCTAATTGTATGGCCAAACAGTCATGAGAGGATGAATGGTCTGTAATGAGTTCTTTATGTTGTCCGATGCAACATAAATGAGATGCCAGGAATCCAGTTTGTTGAAGATCTCAAACAGGTTTATGACAGCCAAACTATTTATAGAAACTTACACTGGGTGTTACACTTACAGAATGAATCTGGCTTCGAGTCACATGACTATATTCTGGTACTTAGCTTATTAGCATACTAAGATCTTGAAGCGACATCACTCTTAAAGGCAATCATACAACATCCCCTTTCTTACCAAAGATAAGTCTTGTATGCTACAAATAAGAAACACACAAAATTAGATAACATCAAAATTATTTACACATGGATAGAGATCGTGAAATTTACAAATGCAGAGGCTTAAGAGTCCATATATTGTTTTGACAACTCTTCCAGATCTGAATATGGTATAACCTTCTGGGGATATGGATTTCACTCTTGGCTGCTTTGGGTTTTCAGGCTTGTTGTCAATATGTTGGTTATTGTGCTGTTGTTCCGTCACGCCCTCATTGTCGGAGTATGTTCTTTTGAATCCGCTGTGTGCAATTGGAGTATTGCACACTTCCCTTAGTTGGTTTCAGTTCCTTCTCAATACTGCTCTGCGAGATGTTGTAATGTCGTAGGACCTAGGATCACTACATACTTTGGATACCTCTGCAGGTAACCATGTTCTCATTGTGGGGTGTATGACCTTGACCTTTTGTCCTACATGTAGTTGAGGTAGTTCCACCTCTGCATGTCAGTCATGCACCATCTTCATTCTACCCTGTTTTTTGAACAGCGTCTCCTGCACCTCAGAGAATTTGGACAGATGATGGCTTGGCAGAGTCGTCTGCACTTGTCTGCCAAACATGATCTCTGCTGGTGACAGTAAGCCCATATCCATAGGTGTAGCTCTGAGGTAGAGCATGGCAACACAAAAATCTTGTTTTGTTGCCCTGCACTTCAGGATAAGTGATTTGACTGTGCGAACCATTCACTCGACGAGACTATTAGACCTAGGGTAATGTGGTGAGGACATCATTTGGTTTACGCCCCATTTGGCACACATATCCCTGAAAGGTTTGCCCATATACTGTGGTCCATTGTCAGAAATTATTTCTTCAGGTGCACCGAATAGACTGAATATGGCACTAATGTGTCTGCGATGACTGTGCTTGAAGTGTCTTTTATCTGTCTGACAATTGGAAATTTGGAGAAATAATCAGTGACTGAGATAAAGTTGTCTCCATTAACGGAAAATAGATCAGTGGCAATTTTGTACCAAGAGAATGACAGAATCTCATGAGGGTGTAGAGGTTCTTTGCGTTGTTGTGGCTGGTGGCTCTGGCATGCCTTGCACCTCCTCACTAACCTTTCGATGTCATTGTTGATCCCTAGCCAATAAACAGTGTCTCATGCCAGTCGTCTTGTTCACTCTATGCCCATATGGCCTGGGTGAAGTTGTGACAAGATGTCCTGTCGGAGAACCTTGGGCAGAATCACTTGTTTCCTTTGAAGGTGATGCCTCTCAAGATACCGAGTTCATCTCTGTAAGGCCAAAAGCATCTGACGGTTTCTGCCACCTCTTTCACCATGTCAGGCCAACCTTCTATGATGACTCTCCACAGTGCCTTCAGTGGTGGGTCATTGACTGTTTCTGATTGTAGTTGGTCACATTTGTGCTGACCAAAGTGCAATAAATCAGTTCTGAGCGCATCTTCCTCCTCAATGTCCATGCTGTCTATTTGTAGATCCAATGGAACTTCTTCATTCTTGCTCGGGTTTAGCAATATGCTCAGCATATCTGAGGTGGCCATTTTGGTACCCGGTTTGTAGAAGACGTCAAAATTGGAACCCTCTACTTTCACTAAGAGCAGCTGTAGTCGAGGTATTCAATGGTTTGCACCAGATCATCCCCAGTGGTTTGCGGTCAGTTTCCATCATGATCTGCTTACCAAACAGGTAGGTTGGAACCTTGTGATCCCAAACACCAGAGCAAGTGTTTCACGGTCTATGTTTGAGTAATTGGACTGTGCTGGGGATAAACATTTGGACCCGAATGCAATTAGTTTGCCATCCTGTAGGATGCACGCTCCTAGCCCTTTCTGTGAGGTGTCGACTTCCAGGATTGTCTTCTTCCTTGGATTGTAGTACTGCAGCATTCAGGGTTCTGATGACAATGCTTGTTTGAGAGACTCAAACATATGCTGATAGTCCTCCTGCCATACAAATGGAGCGTCTTTCTTTAAGAGCTCTGTCAGCGATGATGCTTTGTCAGAAAAATTTGGAATGTTTGGTGCCAAGAAGTTGAAAAATCCAAGACATTTTTGGAGGTCTTCCTTGTCTTGTGGGGTAGGCATATGCCTTACATCTTCAATTTTGCCTGGGTCAGGACAGATTCCACAACCGGAATAGACAGAACCAAAGAAATTGATCTGACTTTCACCTGGCACTTCTTGCTGTTAAAAACAAGCCCTTCGTGACGAGCTACTGCCATCAGTGAATGGAGATTTTGATCATGTTCTTCTTTGGTTTTGCCCATTACCGCATTATCATCAGCAATGCATATGCAGCCAGGCACATTTTCCACAATTCTGTCCATATATTGCTGAAAGAGATCTCGACTGTCAAATAAGCTGAAGGGTAGTCTCTGGAAGCAGTATCTTCCAAATGGTGTCCTGAAGGTGGTGACTTCTTGAGATTCCTTAGCTAAGTGCACTGACCAATATCCATGTTTAGCATCCAACTCAGAGAAGAATTTGGCTCCTTGAACTTGAGATTCAATTCCTCTAATGTCGGAATCTTGTGGGGGCATCTCTTTAGGGAGAAGTTTAGACTCCTCAGATCTAGACATAGCCTGATTGCTCCATCCTTCTTCAGTACGCACGGAATTGAGCTGCATCAGTCTGTGTAATGATACACATGATGGATGATGCCATTGCGTTTCATGTAATCTAACTTGCACTTGAGCATTTCTTGTAAGTGCACCCTGCACTTTCTGGGAGGGTTGATTGACGGAGTTGCATCCTCTTTGAGTTGCAGTACGGCATCACCTTTGAAATCTGCTATGGTGTTGAACCTGTCCAGGTACAATTGTTGTAGGTCATGTACTGACCCTTGGTCTCTTCTGCTAAGGTCATAGTCCTTAGGTCCTTGCACGCTGCTAGTCCTGCCACTGCCGGTCCGCTCGTGTCTACCAGGTAGAATATTTGTGATTTCTATGCTGACTTGTCATATCTGCATTGCATTGTTAGTGTGCCACTGCAAGGGATGGGTGACCCATTGTATGCAGATAACTTGGCAGTTGTTGATTGTATCATTGATTTCCAACGACTCCAGTACATATGCTTCAGGATTTGGACTGATAGGATATATGCACTAGCTCTCGTGTCAATCTTAACCCTGAGTATATGTTTGCCAGCTTTCTTTGGGCACATGATGTTAATGGTAACAAAAGCTTCCAGTTGTTTGACTTCATCAACATGATATCTCAGGTTCACAATGTGAAACGCCTGCTGGTCTTTTGGCTGAGAATTGCTTCGCTCTGAATCTTATCTCAGGTCTGTTTTACTGTGGACCTTGTGTATTGGCTTGTGTTTATGCAGGTCTCTGGCGCTTTCCTTGCTGCTGTTGCCCTGTTGCTGCGCCTGTTGTCTGTTTGTTTTTGTCTTATTGTAACTTCTGGCTGCATCTTTGCGGCCAGATTTCCTGCATAGGTGGGCCCAGTGTCCTTTTATACCACATGCCTTGCACAGGTCTTGAAATGCAGCACAACTTTGCGGTGAGTGGGACCAACTACACTTACCACACAGCTTGCTTGCTCTTTTCGACCTAGTTATCATGCCGAAACTGTTGGCTGCATCTAGTGCTTGCAGATGCTGTTGTCCAGCTACAATGGCTTTATATTTCCTGCCATCTTCCAGCAGTGCATCAATGCTGTGGCCTTTCTTTTTCCCCAAGAAGTTTATGTTGGGAAATTTAGTAACCATCTTCCTGCTGTTCTTTAGCTTAAAACTTTCTTTAAGACTTGTTCTATGACTCTGTGCTATTTCCCTTTAAAGAAACTTTCTGTTATCTAGATGAGCTGCTTGGATTGAGAGGGACAGGTGTTTATAGTGTTCTGTGTTTATCTTGCTTGCAGCACTTAAACTGGTCTGTTTACACAACTGTTCACAAGGCAGCTCAATAGCATTTTTAAGAGTTTGTGTATGCTCTTCATGCTCATGTGGTTTAATGGTATTTTTATAGCTGTGGCTGTGTGAATGGAAGTTCTTCTTCATGCTTGAGTGAGGTAATGAGTTATTTTAAACTTTGGCTGCTTGAATGAGGCTCTGCAGTGATTGATTGTTTGCTATTGGACACCTCCTGGACTGGCACCGACCTCGATCAGCCTGGGAAAGGAGTCGGATTTACCCTCTTTTTTTCTATCTCCCACAGAGGCTTTGAAAGAAAAAAAATCAATTTGTATGCTCTTCAGAGATTTTTCTTTTGACTCACCTGATCACAGCCTGTCATTCTGTGTTCTGTCTTCTACAGCTGGAGGTAAGTCTTTTCTTCTGTCCACTTTTATTGGGCCAGTATTTCTGTTGATGTTTTTCTTCAGTGGCTGTAGGAAAGGTCATTTTCAAAGCTGTTGACCTGTGGTCTTCAAACCTGGACTTCATCTTCTCACCAAAGCTGCCACCATATAATGAGATGTTTATGTTGTCTGATGCAACATAAATGAGATGCTTGGAGTCCAGTTTGCTGAAGATCTCAAACAGGTTTATTACAGCTGTATTGTACAACTATTCTACACAGTACAGAGCAAACTATTCACAGAACCTTACTCTGGGTGTTACAGTTGCAGAGTGATGCTGGCTTTGAGTCACATGACACTGTGCTGGTACTTAGCTCATTAGCATACTAAGATCTTAAAGGGACATCACACTTAAAGGCAATTATACAACATGGTCTTCTCTAGTATAATAAAGACAAGAAATGCTGGAAATACTCAGCAGGTCTGGCAGCATCTGTGGAGAGAGAAGCAGAGTTAACATTTCGGGTCAGTGACCCTTCTTCGGAACTGGCAAATATTAGAAATGTCAAAGGTTATAAGCAAGTAAAGCGGAGGGTGGGGCAAGAGATAACAAAGGAGAAGGTGTAGATTGGACAAGGCCACAGAATAGCTGACCAGAAGGTCAGGGGTGATATCTTCAATGACGGGCTGCCTGATTCGCAGCTAAAATACCACTGCCCAGCAACTGACAACTGGGGAGGATGGCACCTCGGTTCCCCCATTGATGCTCCACACCTGCCTGCCTCATGCAATTTTCACTTGTGCCTGCAACTTTGTGAACAGCCATCACTACCCCTGCCACCCCACCACCCCCTCCCGCTTCTGGTGAGATGCAGCTTAACTGTGCAAATCGGTCTCCAACGCTGCTTGTAGGATCCTGATTGTGATTGTCAGGTACAAATGGACTGCTCAAAAACTAGCTGTGGGGTTGGGAGAAGAGGAGTGCTCCTGCTGGGCCCAGAGAAACAACTCCAGCCCACTGTCAGGCATGGTGAGAGTCAGTTTGGGTACGTGGACAGCTGATTTGTTTTGCTTGCTGCTGTGGCAGATATTTGAACTGAGAAAGGGAAGGCCTGGGTGGGATTCTGGAGTTGGGTTCCGTGCACCTGTAGAAGTTGTTGGAGTTTATTTGCTGACATTTTGACTGTTTTCTAGAAGTCCATGAAAAGCTGCGACAGAAAGAGCCCAATAATCCCCGATTAGAATTCCCTAACTCTCATGTCACAACCTTTATTCCTTCTGACAATTCTATGAGTGAAGGCATGTTCACTATCCAATTCAGATACTAGATTCTAGTGCCATGGTACCAGTGCCTGGGGGTTGGTCACAGGTTGGGGTGTTGTTTTCTTTTGTACTCCGTTTATGATTGATTGTTGTAAAAGAATCAGATACTGAGTTGTGAAAAGGGAGGTTGAGTATAGAGGACAATATTTTTTTTCTTTGGCAAGGATATAGCAAGCAATTCAATAGAATAATGCCAGGGATGAGAGGTTATAGTTATGAAGGCAGACTTGGAAAATTAGGACATTTTCATTGGAACAGAGAAGGTCCAGCTTGCACCACAACCTCCTGACTCAGAAGGGAGAAACCTCAACTGAGCCGAGTTAATGGCACGAGAGACTGAAGGCTCTGTTGGTTGGGTCACTGTCCTCCGCCCTCCGGATGCAGTGCTGTTGGAGTGTTGCATTGCTCAAGGTCCATCAGCTTGTTGCAGCAGCCCTAATGGCTCAGGACCTGCTTTTCGCCATGATATTGGGGTCCCAATGCCTGCTTTAAAATCCAGGTCCTAGAAGCTTCCAGCACAGCAAGAGGCCATTCGTGCTAGTGCCGGCTCTTTGAAAGAGCTATTTAATTAGTCCCACCCCGGCCCATCCACGCTCCCCCCACCCCATCCCCTCTGCTCTTTCCCAATAGCCCTGCTAATTTTTTTGCTTTTCAAGTAT
Organism: Heterodontus francisci; assembly: GCF_036365525.1. Classification (NCBI taxonomy): domain Eukaryota; kingdom Metazoa; phylum Chordata; class Chondrichthyes; order Heterodontiformes; family Heterodontidae; genus Heterodontus; species Heterodontus francisci. The sequence goes on from NC_090393.1 coordinate 25,074,101, forward strand.
TTTTTCAATTCCCTTTTGAAAATTACTAATGAATCTGCTTCCACCACCCTTTTAGGCAATGAATTCCAAATCATAACAATTCACTGTGCAAAAAAAACTAATCTCTCCTGGTTCTTGTGCCAATTATCTACCCAAGTGGTACCAAACCTCCTGCCAGTGGAACCAGTTTCTCCTTACTTACTCTATCAAAATCACTCATAATTTTGAACAACTCCATTAAATCTTCTCTTAGCCATCTCTGCTCTAAGGAGAACAAACCCAACTTCACTAGTCTCTCCACAAAATTGAAGTCCCTCATCCCTGGTACCATTCTGGTAATCTCCTCTGCACCTTCTCCAAGGCCTTGACATCTTTTCTAAAGTGGGGCCTAAACAGCTGCTCATCCCAAATATGTAGATGAGGCCCTAGGTCAAATCTCTACTGAAATAAAAACAAGAAATGCTGGAAATACTCAGCAGGTCTGGCAGCATCTGTGGAGAGAGAAGCAGAGTTAACGTTTCAGGTCAGTGACCTTTCATCAGAACTGGCAAAGGTTAGAAATGTAATAGTTTTTAAGCAAATAAAGTGGGGGTGGGCAAGACATAACAAAAGTGAAGGTGTTGATAGGACAGGCTCGCAGAGAATAACTGATCAGAAGATCATGGAGCAAAGGTAAATGGTATGTTAATGGTGTGTTAAAAGACAAAGTGTTGGTGCAGAGAGGGTGTTAATGGACAGAAAAATGAACAGCCCTGGCCCAAAGCACAAACATGAAAAAAAACAGTGGGCAGGCACATTGCTCTGCTCTTCAAATCTCTACTGATCCTCGTTCTATGGATGCACTTTGACTAGCACCACCCTCAAACCAACAACAAGTCTGGTTCTGGAAATGGGCCCAGATAGAAATCTACACCTTTGTATTGTATAGTTATCTTTCCATTAAAGATTGTAATACAATATGTGTTTTTAAAAAAAGTTCATTTACAGTGGCCTTTCTACTTCTTCTACATTTCAATCCACCTCCCAGTAATGAGCCACCTCTTGGTTTGCAGTACACAGACAGCTTTGGGGGCTAATGTCTAAGAAGGGTGACAAAGAGAAGTAAGTTAGCAGACAAAATGAGCCCTGAAGTGAAGGACCCTCCAGAGAGCTACTGTGATAGGGGCAAGTCATCGAAGGAAGTATAGCAGACAAAAAAAAAGACTTGCACTTATATAGTACCTTTCACAACCACAGGATTTCTCAAAGCCATTACAGCCAATGAAGTAATTTTAAATGTAGTCACTATTGTAATGTAGGAAACAAGGGTTGGATCCTTCATTCACGCCCAGTCACACAGACAGACAAGGAATGCCCTAGAAAACAAGGACAATATCACACAGTATGATATTGTTACTCTGCAGTCTGGACCTGTTGCACAGTTACAGGTCAAATTGCATTTGTTCATATATCAGGTTGGGGACAGTAAGCTGAGTAGGGTGATTGCAGGGAATCTATTGACTGCACTGGCCCACAATCAACACCCTCGATCACCCAGAGACATTTCACCACAGGTTCATTTGAAATCAAGCTGGGCGGGATTGAGGTTGTAGCCACAACTACCACTGTACTTGTTCTAATGTCCTCTTGGGACCTTCATCTTCCATTGATTCAATTTTCCAATGCTTCTTGATATTAACACTACCATTAGTGGTGAAATAAGCTGAAAATCTATTGTCTTTTATTACATTTTGTCTCCATTGCCTTTTTCTTGTAACTCATGCTTCACACATTTCCTGGTGCTGCATTCTTCCTCACAAGGCTGGCACTTTTCTCACCTTCAGCTCTTTCTGGGCGGCTGGACCATTTTTGGGTCGTGAACCCGATCACCACAGCAGTGGGACTACGGGTACAATCATCCGTGAGGTGGCCAATTAAGAGGGCACCTCCAGGATCATCGTCCGACTGGGGACGCCGGGCAGATTGAGGGGGTAGGAGGGTGATTCAGCGCGTGCAATTGCAAAGGTGTCCGGCAGCCTTCACTTTGTCTGCAGTGAGAGTGCCGCTGAGCTGAATGGGACGAGAGAGTGTGAGAGGAAACGGAGGCATGAAACGACTGGAGGAAACGGCAGCCACTTCTTCACCACCAGCACTATCCCTGACATTAGTCATCAGGAGATAATCATGCAATTGAAACCTCTGCCTGCGGATGAGCTCAGGCTTGCTGTTTTGCACCTAACGTGCAGATCGCATATTACCTTCGTGGCGTCTGACCATCCGCTGTGCATTCGCATTGTGTGAGTTGACGAGCTGCACATACTGTGGGGGTCCCATGCGCTGCCGGTAAAATCCATTGCCCTCAGAAAATGCCTGCTAATTGCTTCATTAGCAACCTCAGTTGGCTTCTTGCTGCTGCTGGGCGAGTTACTGTCAGCACAGAGAGGCCACCTCACAGGCAGAGGGGAGAACACCTCGACATTCTTGTCTGACATTTTTCTCAACCCCTCCCCACCTCTAAACCAGCCTCCAAGAGCCTGGTAAAATCCAACCCCCCACCCCCACCCCAACCCCCCACCCTCCACCTCCGGTCCTGTTTTTGGAAGGTTCTGTTGTATATGATGGCCCTTTCTCCTTATTGTTGATTTTTCTCATGTATGTAGGTAGATGATGTCTTACCCAATGATCGTTAATCCTTTGAACATCTTGAAAAGTGTTGAACCACATGTATTACAGGCATCTTTAAATTCATCTGCGATTGTATTGAATTAGGGCATGTTTTGGGGGGTAACTGAACCAATTTGAGCTCCAAAGATATTTCTGGTGTGTTTTGGGTTTGGAAGCAATGAAGAAAGCAATCAGGGTTTTGGAGAAGATAATAAGTGTGGAAGGAGAGGCTGATGGGGGATTACTAAACTAGCAGGTGGGTTGGTTGGGGCCTTTAGAAATAGCATGGGAATTAATAAGACAGCGATACCAGCATTGAGAATTACAAGAAAAATCCTAGAGCCAGAAACACTGGCATTTTCAGAAGCAGCACTGGCCTTCAAGATGTATCATCGAACTTTCTCAGTAAAGGCAAAAAAGACAGTCTTAAAGAGACACAAGGGAAAGGAGAAATAGGGATTGGGCAGTGAACAGTTTAGACAATACCCTTTCATTTTTGCAATCTAGTTCAAATACAGCACAGACTAATGAATAAAAGCTGCCCCTGTCTGCTGGTCTTAAGAGTCCTATGTGAAATGAGTCTCAATTCAATTCCTAATATGAGAACATAAGAAATAGGAGTAGTAGTAGGCCATTTGGCCCTTTGAGACAGTTCTGCCATTCAATAAGTTCATAGTTGATCTTCTACCTCAACTCCAACGTCCTGCACTATTGTAATATCCCTTGATTCCCTTCATATCCAAAAATCCATCAATCTCTGCCTTAAATATACTCAATGACTGAGTACCCACAGCTGTCTTGGATAGAGAATGCCAAAGACTCGGAACCCTTTGGGTGAAGAAATTTCTCCTCATCTCAGTCCAAAATGGCCAACACCTTATTCTGAAACTGTGATCCCTGGTTGTAGGCTCCTCAGCCAAGGGAAACATCCTCCCTGCATCTACCCTAACAAGTCCCTTTAGAATTTTATATTGTCAATGTGGCATTATTCTAAATTCTAGGGAATATAGGCCTAAGTCGACTCAATCTCTCCTCATAGGACCATCTCCTCATTCCAGGAATCAACCGTCGGAACGTTTGTTGCACTCCCTCTAAGGCAAGCATATCCTTCCTCAGGTAAGGAAATCAAAACTGTACAGAACTCCAGGTGCAGTCTCACCAAGACACTATATATTTTTAGTAAAACTTCTTTACTCTTTGTAATAAAGGCTAACATACCATTTGCTTTAATAAAAACAGGAAGTGCTGGAAATACTCAGCAGGTCTGACAGCATCTGTGGAGAGAGAAACAGAGTTAAAATTTCAGGTCTGTGACCTTTCATCAGAACTGAATGAGCAGACTCAAAAAAACATGGCTCACAGCCTAAAATGCCTCTAATTTGACTCTAGTTGGCAATCTCACCCATAAGGCTATTGAATGGCTGAGTTGGAAGGCACCTTTATGAGGTTCAGGCTGAGGAAATTGTTCAGACAGAGTAGACAGAGCTTTGGTCTGCAGCTGACCCATGTTATACTTGATCTGGCAATGCTTGGTGGGGCTTGATGGTGCGATCTTCACTCTTCATTGAACCTTCTGCAGTAACCAAGGTGGAAATACTTGATACTAACATTGGGTGCAGAAAACACGAACGTGCCCCAATCCCTGTCAATAATATCCTTTGCCCTGACTGGCACGCACATTCCCAATTTTTTTTTTACATACGTAAAGTACAAGGGAATGACTTTGTGTGGAGGAAAGGAATGAATGTGATGGAATGCAGTGAAGGTGCAACAGCCTGGTCTGAACACAATCAGCATGCCTTCTCATGCTAATGTCATAATCAGTGATTAGAGAAAATGTTTAGTTTTCTTCCGATGAACATTAACTGTGAAGCATCGTTCAAATTCATCATAGGAGACCAACCACACTGTCAGTGTATTGAATTACATGGCCACTGTGGGGTTTTTCTTTTCTTTCTCCCTGTTGAAAAGAAGAGAATGCAGAGCAATATGTAAATGATGTAGGGAGGGAAGAAGCAGAGAGATGGGGCCGTGGTGTTTAGTATTCAGGTGCTGTTACCAGAAGCCAATTAATCAGCCCAGTGGCAGGAGCGACGCAGAGAGGATGAGTTCAGCCTTCATGTTGATGAGCTGGTCCGGGGCAAATGGTGCTGCACCTGAGCTCACAGCTCGAGATGCAGAATATGGGATCATGGGAATAGCTTCAATCCTTTGTGTTTTTCTGAAGAATGTAAAATGTCAGGCTGTGAGGGCCGGGTGTGTAATATCTACTTTAAACAATTCAAGCACTGGGCACTCTGCTTAACCCTTTCACGCATGCCCAATATCATTTTTAAACTGACTCGGCACTCCTGACAGATTTTGTGGTTGAAGTCCCGTTTAAATGTGTACTTAATTTGTGCACTTCTGCTGCACTTCAAAACATTGATACTTCGGCTAGAAATTACTGTGCATGATGCTATTGCGTGAATATTTAACACATTTGGGCATCATGCTGTTTGTTCCATTATTTTAATGGAGGCAGTGATTAATTTATTTCCAAAGGGTTAATCCCTCTGTTAAAATACTGGGCAAAGAGACTGAAACCAGACAGTTTAAAGATCAGAGATAATAACTCATGACATATTTTCCAGACCTGTATTTTGTTACATGTCCAAGTGGGCTTAGAGATTTTCCCCAATCATTATTTCTACTGAAATCATAAATGCAGTAGTCCAAGGAAATCTTCCTCCATTGTGGAAAAAGTTGATAACATGATATTTTTCTGAGCAAAGCAGTAAATATTTCAAAAACAAAAAAAAACTATTGTCTGCAGCATCAGAAAGGGAAAAGGATGCCAAGAATGCAGTGATATCTGTGCTGACTTATACAGAGACTGACAGATATTGAGGGGTGAGTTGAGAGATGAAATCTAATCAAAGCTTTTTCTTAAGATGATTTAGATATAGAATAACAGTTATGGGGGAGTGAGACACAGATGGAATTTAAGCCGCAAATTTCTTACCTGTCTCAGTCCTTTCTTTCTCTCATGATCTTCAGGCTTCTAAAACTTTTAATCTTGCCCCCACCTAATGTAAGTCATTCTTCTCTTCAGTTCTTTCCAGCTAAAAGCCAACCTAAGGCCTATTTCTGGCATTTCTCGGTATAATGTTCAATTTAGAGCAGCTTGTCAATTAAATGCAATTTTTTAAATACTGGATCAAGGCAGTCGATTTAGACATGGCTTTTCTGCCTCTTGAGTCCCAATTTGAACTCAGGACGGGTAATGGGGTTGCAGGGGCCCAAAGTGTGCAGCGATTATGAATGCGTATCTGGATCCTCAGAGCGAGTTGCCCAGGGGATTTGAATTTCCAAGCCTCATTTGAACGTCCTGATCCTGACTTCACCCACAGCCTATGCTGGTGGGGGTCAATGCCGCCAAACAGGAATGGAAAATCGTGGGAGGTGGGGTGAAGTCAGGCCATTGCCAGGGACTCAAAACAGGTCCCCTGGCAAGTTAAGTGAGGGGTGGGGGATGTGGGGTGGAATCTGTAAAGTTTGTGAGCTGGGGGAAGCCGAGGGCATGGTCGACCCAAGGTATGAACTTTTCATAATCTAAACAAAAAAGATTTACCTGGGCCTTCTGTGGCAAGGATGCTGCCTGCTGCCAGCTTTCGCCGAATGATCAGAGATTTTGCAGTCCTTAGTCCACTCACAGTTAAAGTGGTGTGTTTGTCCCGATGATGTCATCAGGATGTGACTTCACCAGTTCAGTTAAGGTCACACTTTCCTGGGGCAGACGTCCTTCCCATGCTTAATTTCATGTATGGTAAGATGGTGGAAACATATTTGGAACATGGCGTGAGCCCCACTGTGTTATCTTAACAATCCGCCCTCACCATTCTCACTGGGTAAGGGGAGTTAAAATAATTCCTGTATGTTAAATTCCAGAAAGCTTGTTATGGAAGGATAATGCTGGAGCCCATATTTACTGAGTTTCACATTTATTGTGCAGAGTATAAGGATTACAAACATGTAGCTCCTCACTCAAACCCTCCAGCAGTCTCAGAGAGTGCCTGCTTATAAGTGCTCAACTAAGACCCCAGTTAACACCCTTCACCTGCATATAATCAAACCATTGATACACAATTAACAGATTAGCACTGTAGATCATAGTTTGAATGCAGCCCAGTCAGATGGAATGAAAATTCTTCACCTGTTATCTCTTAGGGTTCTACATGAAAAGAGTTTGAGGCAGCCACAGAACAGTTCCGTGTGGGCTTGGGCCCAAAGGCCAAATTCAGCATCATATCGCCAATCTCATTCAGTGAGATCACACAATGTATGGTGTGGCAAGTGGTAAAATGTCACACTGGTGCAGTTGGGGATGTTCTTCTAATGTTTCAATTGAAGCATCTTATTAGGGAAGCATAGGAACATCTTGGGGGGATCATTTTGAACTTACTACCAGAGCATAAAACCAGCATTGTGGCTGGGTGCTCATTAAAGAAATGGCCCAATTTTCCTTGCCATCAATCGGGCAGCTTCTATAACAGGCACCTGACCTGCAATGCAGGTTTTCCACTTTGGCAGTAAATTCAAAATTACGCACCTTTACTCTGCATCCAACCTGTTATGTTACCTGACCTGGGAGTGCTGGATGGGATAGTGTAAAGCTAGCTTTACTCTGTATCTAACCTGTCCAATATTTGTCCTGGGAATGTTTGATGATGCAGATAAAGGGATCTTTTCATGACTTTTGAAACAGTGCTTTAGTTAACCTCAGAGTTTTTGATAGATCTGTACATGGTTTCTAATCCATGTTATATGGGAATATTTGATACTAACTGCAGCTGCCTGAGGTGGAAAGTATTCCTTTCCCTCACTCTTATATTCCTCACATTGAGTAGAAAGTATACATAAAATATAGAAATGGGGTGATGGGGGGCAGTAGGGAACTTCCTGGAACACTGGAGTTACAAGAGAATCCTGGAATTATGTCTTTTCCATTTATTAATTTTAGTATTAAAAAATTACAATGAAGTGTAGAGGAGACAGCACTGCTTATTCTTGTTGACTACAGACAACAGAGGGGAATATATTAACTCAAGATTCAATAAATGTAAAATGAATAGATGGCAGTTTCAACAAATATTCAGTGATGGCCTCAACAGCGAGAGTAAAGCACTGAGAATATATCACCTGACACCCTCCCCCCCTGCCTCCCACTATCCCCATCCCAAAATAAATGTGTAATTTCCATCTCAGTATTAAATTGGGTTCAATTAGCATCCTCGGAGCTGAATTCTACAAGTTCCTAAAGACAGTAATTAATTTCTCTGTATAATATTGAGTGCAAAGCGGAGCCGTTGAGATGGGAGCAAATGTGAGTTTATCAATCACATGTCTGATGGAAGGTTATTACAAGGTTATTTGTTACAGTGAGGTATCAGATTATTCACTACGCTGTGTGTATTATAATGTACTTGTTGTTGCATGCGACATTTATTTAGTTGCAAGTCCCACAGGGGTTTTGGAAAGCCATTAAGGTATACAGTATTATGTATATCCATGGCTAGTTTATGTCCTTGCTCGTTACCATGGCGCCGGTGGAATTCCGATTTGGAGTGTTGGCAGCCCAGGTGTCAAAGCTTAAAAAATAGGAAAACGGTCGTCTCCGAAATGAAATAATTTTGTTTTGGAAATTCTGAGCGATTTTGTAATTTCATGCTTGTGTATGATAATTTTATGCTGTCCTGCTTCGTGTAACTCAGTGCTGCCAGACACTGACAGCTAATAAATACGCTGCTCTTCACCCTGTGTGCAACATCACTGCAAAGGCATTGTATAGATACATATATATTGTATATGTATGTGGGGCAATTATCCATACCAGAACCGTCGCCACCCCCACCACAGACCTCAACAATGTCAGGGTGAATTTCCCATCATTTAATGGCCCAACTCATCCTGACAACACCTCTCGGTTCCTTGCACTGTGCCCATGGGGGTTGCTTTAGACTGTCCTGGAGAGAGTGAATGACATCAGATACACCAGGTATCCGATAACAGAAGTAACAAGATGCATAGGATGCACAAGTAACAGGATTAGCTGAGGTACCTGATACAGTGACAACTTAGCACTTCAAGGGATGCAGTTGGAGATGAAAAAACATATTGGATTTTAGTGTACATTAAGATGTCTTCATTTCAAGTGTCTTGACCTTTAGTATATTCAGCAATGGAAATGAATAGCAAATCATTTCACTGGGTGGTAAATTATAGAAAATGTGTATTTTGGAAATCTGCAGTGCTCATTTCATCTTCAGAGTATTTAACTGTTTGAGAACAGCAGTTTCTCACACCAGCTTCCACAAAATTCAGGTCATGCAAGATTTTAATCAGTCACCATGGCCTAGAAGTTCGTTGCCTCTGCACCCATTTTACAGACTTAAGCATCCAATATGGCAGGTCAGAAGTGTACATGCTCCAGTATTATCTAACATGCTACTGGTACATGCTCCAGTAGAAGAGTATTATCATCCAGGGCTGTGCCTGAAACAGGCATGAAATGCTCTTCACAATGCCTGTTTGGGGCTACCTTCCTGAATTTGAGCTGCCCTGAACACACCCTGTGTCAGGTTGGTTGCGTCTGGGTTAATCTTGCTTATATGTGGCCTGACCACTGAAGGTCACCACTAAAAATATTGTGGAGTCAACAGGAGAAGGTGTGCACCCCTGCCTGGATCCATAGTAGTCCCAAAGATGATTGCCAGCTTCCGTGCAGTGCCCTCACAATCAACTCTCCTCCCTCCCTCCTGATTACCCCCTCTGGACGGGGAGGCAGCTGGGCAGGCTTTGTCCTTGTGGAACTGGTGAGCAGCTTCTGGATACCTAATTGGCGGTTACAGTTCGCTACCAGTTCTGGATGAGCTTGCGGTGCATTCCAAGAGCCACACAATTCCATCCCTGCATTTCGAGAAATGGGGTGAAGACTTCTTTCTGGATATTTTTAATTCCATTTCAGACAGTTTAAAGTTTTCAAACATCAAACTGCAGATGCTAAAAAGTCAAAATGAGTTTCTTATTCCATAATTTATGTTGCCCTTTTCCCTTGCTCCACAGATTTCTCCCTTCTGTTCCTGGGGTGCTGACTGTTGCTCGGATACAGCTCCATGTCGTGCCAACATCCCCGTGATATCTCACCCAAGTGACCATTCTTCATGATCGTGGGCATTAGCAGGCTATTCCACTGTGGGGCCTTCACAAGCAAACTCAATTCTGTCTTCCGCTGACATTCACATGCATGCATTTTCCACAAGGATCACTGGATGGTTATCAAGCAATGGAATACAAGCTAATATTTCCACTCTGTCTTCTAAGAATACTAGCTGCTCTGATACTTCCTCAGTTGAGATCAGCACAACGAACTGAACCTCAGACTTGTTTGTCTGTGTTGCTCGGAACCACACTGGGGACTGCATTAGTCAGCTGAACAGGGGCTTTTTGTTAATATAAATAAATTTTATTTTATTGTGGTGAAAAGGTTTCTGATAGTCACCTCCCTCTTCGCACACTTGATCGACCTGTTACATTACATTAGGAGGAGCCAAGTCTATGCTCCAAGTACGAAGTGGCCCTCGCTAAGATTGCATCACAGGAAATGATGGGCTGTGTACCTGTGTTGTGTCCCCTAAGAGCATAGGTTGCTGCTGGGAGCTTGGGATAAGCCCTCAGGTGACAGGACGATTGGCTAATGCAACTTTATCAGTATTTGTGACCTGCTTGGTAGTTTGCACTGAACATGATTTGGGAGGGTCATGAAGAAGTACCATTTTCTTTGTAAAATAAGTGGGTGAGATGTAATGCAGTTCCGATTTAGAATTGGAAGCTCAATTGATGGTCCTAACAATATTTCACATTTAACTTGGGGATAAAATAAATGTTTGCATTTTTTATTCTACTTTCTTTAGATTCGCTCATAGTAGACGTACATCAATCATTAGGTACCGGCTCTCTATAGAATTGGGTGTAGAAACCTCAGGCCGAGCCCATGATGTTCAATGTACCTGTTGTTCCCATGCTCGAGACAGGGGCTTGAATAGGGCAGACCCAGTTCTTCGACACAACAAAACAGATGACAAAACTGCTGCACAAATTGCTTGACACAGTATAATAAAAGCAAAATACTGTGGATGCTGGAAATCTGAAATAAAAACAAGAAATGCTGGAACCACTCAGCAGGTCTGGCAGCATCTGTGGAAAGAGAAGCAGAGTTAACGTTTCGGGTCAGTGACCCTTCATCGGAACTGAACGGTCACTGACCCGAAACGTTAACTCTGCTTCTCTTTCCACAGATGCTGCCAGACCTGCTGAGTGATTCCAGCATTTCTTGTTTTTATTGCTTAACACAGTGCCTGACGGGCACTTCCTGTTGACAAGGAACATGGGTAGATTAATGGAGGGGGGTGGGGGCGGGGGGGACGGTGGATTCAATTCAAGTTCGAGGAATTGGCTACAGAGAATATTGCTGCATTGTAAAGTTTTGGGGAGGGGATTGCTTGTGGTTTAATTTCTCATCCTAGCCACCACTTTTCTGCCACTTCCAAGCTCCCAGCTACTAGATTTATTTGTGACAACACTACCCGACCTAACTGAATTGGCACTTCCAAGTAGAATAGCTATGCTATTGTTCCGATATCTTCAACTTTTGCAATATCCAGTTTCTAATGTTTCATCAATCATTTTTCTAACCTTCTGTGGAGAGAGAAGCAGAGTTAACATTTCAGGTCTGTGAGCTTTCATCAGAACATCTGATGAAAGCTCACAAACCTGAAACTTTAACTCTGTTTCTCTCTCACGGATGCTGCCTGACCTGCTGAGTATTTCCAGCACTTCCTGTTTTTATTTCAGATTTCCAGCATCTGCCGTATTTTGCTTTTATTTTTCTAACCTTGCCTTTCTTCCTCCAATTTTCACCCCTTTTCACCTGAAGGCAATATCTTTTCCTGGAGTTAAAGTGCCACGTGTCCTATGGTACCTCATCCGAGTGGCCAAAATACATGTGTGAACCTAGACAGTGAGTATTGCTGACTATTTCACCATGGACTATGTTACAGCTGAGCACATTCCTGTCTTGCCTCATGTCTGCACACATTCCCATTCTACCAAGACCCACTGGATAGTGTTCATAAGCACAAACACAAGCTGATTTTCTCTTCCATGTCTTAGGGAGCTGAGGCCAATTATAAGTATCCCAATTCCTTCCGCAGCTGAGAGGAGGTAACTCAACAGAGGCTGAGGATCTAACCTAGGAGAATCCTTCTTTTGGATTATAAGATAATACTGTTTGGTGGTTCCTGGAGCTGAACTGACAGCAACACATCTGCCTGGGTAAATATATGCAATGGTCACTGGTGTTGACCATTTTGGTGAGTGGTCTAGAATGAATCCTTCGAAAGTAATGTCCGTTTAAAAAAAGAATGCAGGAACTGTTCCTTCTTTACTGGGTATGAAAGAGTTAACATGAGCTGTGTTCAAAGACTGACTGTGCTGTACATAAAACATCATAAGGAGCAGATTCCTATGAAAATCAGATTGAAATTATTTGCATTTGATCTCACAAAGAAGTCTCGTATTCAGAGCCAATTTTCTTTTCTTTGCAGTTTGGAGATGGTTTGATCTGCAATATATGGGATTGTTCTGGGTGTTGCTTTAAATAAAGATGTTGAGAATAGATGCTGGTGTCCACCATTTGAATTGTCTTTGAGAGCAGGGCAGGATGAAACTGATCTTCTGCTGACGTCTGGTAAGTGTTCTGCTAGCTGAAACTCTATATTCTGGCTGGAAATGAGTTTACCAGAGTCTGATTGGCCGTTGTCATGGCTACTCTGCTCCAATACTGCCATTTGTCTATTTTAAAGCTTTAGTACATTACAGTGACTACATTTTTCATTTTACCGCCCAGGACAAGGCTCCTCTGTTTCTTCTTTTGTATAAGATTTAACAATCAGTAACATTCCTTGTCTGAGTTTTATAAAGGTATACACAGTGAATTGAATAGGGGAGGGCAGCGCAGCCACCTTAAAGGCACATTGACTTCATTAAAACAGCATTTGGCAAACAATCTTTTATGAAGCTGTTGGTTTTTTAAATTGGTAAATATTTGTACTGAACCCACCACTCCCAGGGGTGAAAGGTTTGCTGGTGTATTTGTCCCAATGTGTTAAGGAAACGACTGAATTGTTCAGCTGTTATTGATTTTGTACTTTTTTAATTTTGACTTTCATTCCCTCTTTCCTTTCTTCCATTGCTACTGACATAGAATGTGCAGCACAGGAACAGGCCATTCGGCCCAACTGGTTCATGCCGGTACATATGCTCCATATGAGCTTCCTCCCACCTTTCTTAATCTAACCCCATTGTTGCAGCTCTTATTGTTGGCTCCACCCACCATATATTTTGTTTCATTCAGGGTTTTTGATGGTTTGACCTGCCAACATTCAAACAGGGTAGAGGGAATGGTCTACTGTGTTTCTTTTCCTCTGTTCCCCTACCTCTCCACTTCTCTCACTATTAGCTCGTCCAAGTTTGTTAAATGATCTTTGTGCTACTGGGTGATGGGTACGGCTAGGACTCAAACGTAGGACCTTCTGCATGGGAGAAGCCATCAATCTGTTTACAGAAGTTACCAAAATGAGGTGTTCACGGCTGGTCAAAACCATATCAACTTGTGATGCTTCTCATGAGGAGTGTCATGCAGGCCCCCACCTGTGAAGAATGAGGCATATTAATTTTGTCATATGAACATTGATTTTAAACTGTTGCTGGGAAGAAGAGAAGGCCTGTTACAAGGGCTGCCAGACACTTAGCTGAAAAACATTGGAAACAAAGGACTATTCCCTGCTCCAATTGATCCAAATGGATTTTGATCACCAGAGAGTGAAGGGGTAAGGAAGCGCATTCCAGGGCCTGCTAAGGTGATACAATCCACAAAGGCCAGGACTGGTTAAACCAGCTGGTCACATGACTAACTGTCTGGTCCAGGGTTTTTTTTGCACTACCCACAGAGTGTTTGAACTGAGAAAGACTATTTGCTCCTGGACTGAGAAGACCTCTCCTGTCTGCTCCCATTGCTTTCTCATGGAATTCCAAACCCATTGAAGACGTGTGAACCTCAGGCAAGAAAAAACTCCTACATCGAACAAGGTTTAAGAAGAATACTGAGCCCCAACGAAAAGAAAGACCTACCTACAATCAAGGACTCTACCGCGAGCTCTAAGAACAGTAACCTAAACCATCTTCATATATTGCATCAAAATTTTCCACTTTATTTCTTCTGCTCTTTTCTGACTATATCTGCATGTGTGTATCATGTGTACATGCTAGCATGGGTGTGTCACGTATCTTTAGGCATTAACCGAATTAGAGTTTAAGTTTAATAAATTTCAACTTTTCTTCTTTAAACCTAAGAAAACCTGTTTGTGCTGCTTTCTTTGCCTTACAATTGTTTAGTAGTGAACAAGGATTCACCAAGGGGGAGTTAAAAATATGGTGTGTTTAAAATTAAATCCTGTTATGATAAGACCAGGTGAAGGCTGAGAGGGAACCCGAGACTCCTTTTACACTGGGTCATAACAGGAGGATAATGTGAACTGTTATAAAAATACCTTTGAACAGCTTTGGCTGTTTATCGTAGTGATAAACTATCCAACATGGTAGTTGATGATGAGCCTACTGTGCTCTTTTCAGCTTTTTGAAACTATTTAAATAGTTCCCCTCAATGGAAAATTGGACTATTGAAGTGACAATGAGCAACACATTGGAAGAAGGACTCAGCTTAGATTCTTGGGTTGTGCTAGAATTGCAAGATAATTACAGATGATGAAGGCCATTGAACCCATCTTAACTCATACGTTATATTAAAGTATCCCCAGCAATGTTTTTGACTGATTGCAAGGCTTCTGAATCCATTCCACTCATTCAACATCCTTTGTGTGAAGACAAGTTTCCTGACACGACGGAGATGGATGAGGAAGGTGCTGGAAAATGCACAGTGTAGCATCACAGGTACCCTTGGGAAGGTGGAGAAGAAATGTCGCAATGCATGTGTAAAAACAGAACAACTCATGATAGTATTAATTATTACGGTGCATTGATAGGAGTTCACCTTGTTCCTCCGGGTGAGATTATTACATTTCTGCCTGCACTTCATCCACATCCTCAGATGGCATTGATGGACTGTGGCACCTCCTGCAAAGCTCTTTGCCCCACAGTCTCAGACACCTTGCAACCATCTCCAGGAAATCTGAGGATCTTCTCAGCTGCATCTTCTGTAGCAAGATTTCTATTGCTAAATCATTGAAGCAGAAGACCCTCCTTCTCCTAAAACGTGCTGCCAGATATTTCAGGCAGATGTAATCCAAAGGGACAATGACATTTTTAAATGATGATGTGAAACTCACTCCTCCCCAAAAAAACTTAATGCACAAAAAGTTCTTCTCCTAATGGTCTTGAACCAAATTCAGGTGCTAGGCTCACACGTCACATTTAGTTTTTCTTAGTATCATAAAATTACACAGAAGGAGGCCATTCAGCCCATCTTGTCTGTCCCGGCTCGCTGAAAGAGCTAACACTTAGTCTCACACCCCTGCTCTTTCCCCATAGCCCAACAAATCTTTAGTTTTCAGTATATATCCAGTTCCCTTCTGAAAGTTCCTACTGAATTTGTTTCCAACATCCTTTTAGGCAATGCATTTTAGCTCATAGCTCGCTGCGTGAAATAACATTCTCGTCATTCCCCCCTGGCTTTTTTTGCCAATGATCTTAAGCCTAAACTGGAAATATGGGCCTATTTTCTTCATTTACATTTATGGCCTCTCAAATGAATGTAAAAGATCCCATGAGACTATTTCGGAGAAGAGCAGGGGAGTTCTGGCCAGCATTTATCCCTAAACAGATCTGTTTGTGGACTCTTGCTGTGCACACATTTAGCTTCTGCATTTACTATGTTTACAACTGTGACTACACTTCAAAAGTACTTCATTGGCTGTAACGTGCTTTTGGACAGCCTGTGGACGTGAAAGGCTCTATATAAATGCAATTCTTTATTTTTCTTTATGTTCGCATGCATTTGGTTGGAGTGCACTTCTGGAGCATTCCAATCAATGCACTGAGACAGAGTGAGGGGAGAAAAATTGCCCTGATATATAGTGTGACTGAATTTAAAGGGAAGCCCATTGAAAGAAGAGTGGCTGAATATGGGGTCAAATATAGTTTTCCCCTTATTAAAGCTCAAAATGAATATTAAGCATCTGTCAGCCATTGCCAAGACTGGGAAAGGATGCAAAAGAAATGTCAGTCAAATGTGAATTGTAAGGAAACCCAATGTGGAAGCACAAAATGAAATCTCTACTCAATTGATTGAGTGATGCAGCGCTGACTCCCTATTCAATGGCTGGAACAGTCAATGTGCATGAGATGCGTGTAAAGAGGCTTGCACTGTTAGGAATTTCAGGGACCCTCTCGAAAGGACAACAGTGTACATTGCCTATCAGGAGGTGGCAGCCAGACTCAATGGTTTGCGTAGTACACAGGTGGCATCTATGACTCCATACTCTGGTGAACCCTGCAACTTGGATTCTGTGCTCTGTGCACCTGATGCCTCCTTTCTACAAGGAAAGTGATGAACACCGTAGCCTTTTGCAAACAAAGCCTCTGCTATTGTGAACTGCTGACTGATTTGTCATTGTGTCACCTGTAAGTGGCTTGGAAGGATTCAGTAGCTTTAAGGTTTAATACAGTAGTGACCTTAACACCCACAGGAACGCTGTGGTAAGAGGTCTGTCTCCAAGAGATGGCATAGCTAACTAGCAGTGCCAAAGACCTCTCCTCTGAGGAGTCAAGAAGGACTGCCTAGGTTAGTGAAAGTATATCCTAGGCAATTGAAGAGTGCATGAATGACACCTGAGGTGCTGCCATAAGTGAATTTGATGTCCCTTCAAAAACTTGTATTTGTCATCTAAATCATCGAGCACTATAGGAACCGTCAAGTGGAGATTCCAAGATCAGCATCAACATCTGCCATCTGAAAAATTGGGGGCAGAGATTATGATCTATATGGTGCTGGTGATGGAGAGTACAGTAGCATAGTGGTTATGTTCCTGATCTAGTAATCCAGCTGCCTGGAGTTTAAATCCCACAGAAAAGTGATTGACTATTAACTGCCCTGTCATGTGGCTTTGCAGGCTATTCTGTCAGGAAGGTGGTTCCTCTGCCTACTAAAGGGCAATTAGTGATGGGCAATGAATGCTGTCTTTGCCAGTGATGCCCACATCCTATGAACAAATAAATAAATTCTGCTATTCCCATTTACTCCCATCTTTTGTTTCTTTACTAGTCCCATTACCATCTCCTTTTGCCTTGCACCATCATCCCTTTCATCATTTAATTTCTCTTGCCTTACACCCTATTACGAACCTTCCCTTTTGTTCTTTCCCCACCTCTCTACTTGCTTAATACCTGTTACACCTCTAATTTTTTTCCAGCTCTGACAAAAGATCTGAAACATTGGGCCAGATTTTAACTCTGTCCAAGCAAATGAAGTTTTGAGTGAGTTAGAATCTCACCTGTGAACTCTGCTTCTCTCTCCAGAGATGCTGCCACACCTGCTTAGTATTCCCAGCATTTTTTTTTTCAGATTTCCAGTATCTGCAGTATATTGCTTTTGTTTCAGTAGTGTGTCAGCTTCCTACGCAAGGTGCTGTCTTGTGGCTGAACTATAAAGAAAGTAAGACTTGTATTTATGGAACATTTTTCATGACCTCAGGATGTCCCAAAGCACTTTACAGCCAATGAAGGACTTTCAAAGTGTAGTCATTGTTGTAATGCAAGAAATGTAATGATGATCTGTTGATTATTTAATCCCAGTCCACTGTCCCACAGTATTACTAATGAGATGCCTCCAAGTCATTGATATTTATTAGGTGCAACAAAATATTCTATCGAGCTGTGCCACACTGAGAAACAGTGAGAAACAGTCACTGTGGAAACTGGGTCTGTAGGCTTGCAACAGACATGGATCGGCCTCCCCAGCTGGCTGTGTCTGTGGTGTTCCATAATCCCACCATGACAGTCACCAGAAAATTCGCTAGAGAATGTAAAACCTGAAGAGTTAGCCTCCGAGAGGCCAGGGAGGCCTTTCCTTTCTAAATGACTGCTCTGTTTGGAACAGCGGTTTGTACATTTACTACTGGTGGTAAAAGGCCACCTGCACAAGGCTGCTTACAGCTGGGATCCACCCTGTGGGACAGATTGCAGTCACAGCTGAGGCTGGGTGGAGAGTGCTCAGCAGCCCCTCACCATCCTTCTATGGAGAATGTTAATCGAAGCCGCCATCCAGTCAGGAGGCCCTGCTGTCTGGATAAACGAAACATCAACTCTGTGACCTCTGCAAACATTCTCCCACCAGAAAAAAAGCAAGCAGACCAGCTCAGTAAGAGATGGGAGCTGCTGACAAACAATGACAGGCAAAATAACAATGGGCGTGGAGCAATGCACAGAGGGCTAATTGCCTTTTAACTATTGTACCAAATTATCCAGGAACTTTCTGCAGTCATTTTGAATTAGTAAATATGAGTTTGTATTCACCAAAAAGTACTGGAGAGAAATCTTTGGGTTTAATCCTAAATGACTGAGGAAACACTACGGTGCGTGACCTAAAGTATTGACCAGAAATGGGTAAAACTTGAATTACGCTCTCATATGACCTGGGAGTAAAAATCACATTTCATTAAAACAGCTGAAAAACTATAAAATGTTGGGCTGTACCTGATGTCAGTCGCGTAGTACAGTTTGTGATGTTCCAGACATCAGTGCTTGGTACCATGCCCAATTACACCAGCAATCTTTCATGCTCAAAATATTTGTTTTTGAGAGCAGGTACCCTGCGTTCCAGATCAATGCCCTCATCAGTTGAGAATAGGCATGCTTCCAGACAGCAAGTGCATCTACTCCTGTGCTCATTGTGTCATCCAGTGCACCCTCCTCTACTTCTCAATCACAATACTCCAAGGTGCATAAACCCGAGCTGGTGCTTTGGAGGGTTAGACTGAGAGAGACTGTACAATGTGAGGTGCTGGTTTCTTCAGAGTTACTGGTCCTTGCCTCAGCTTCCTATGACATGCCTCAAAAAAGAGAAGGACATACATTACAACAGTGTCTTCATCAGATCTTGGGGTTCAATGATTGAACTCCTGCCCCTGGGCTAGAAAGGGGGAAGAACAGCCAGGCTTCCTGTCATTGATCCTGCTGGAAAATAGGCATGAGAAAGAACACGATTGGGTGGAGATGAGATCGGGCTTGGCTGTGGGAACATGATCCCTGGCAGAACGTACCCGGGAGAGTTGGAGCCTAGGTTGTGTTTGTCGCTGCTGTTTGCCGGGTCCCTGCTGGAATGAAACTCAGTAACAACCTGTCTGTGAGAGGAAGCCGGGAGCATGAGGATGAAAGCCCCTCATTAACGATAACTGTGCTCAGTCTCCAGGGAGACTCTGATATTTGGTGGGAATGTTTGTGTTAAATATTGTTTTTAGGGAAAACATAACACAAGAGGAGTTCTGGGTAAAGGCATAGCAATGAAATGAAATAAAATGTAAATGAACAGCTTCCTAATATTTGTCAGGTTCTTTTTTAGCAAAGCAGCCTGGCTCCTCCAGCATTATGATCCCAGTGGAAACATATTGTGTCCTGGAGGATCCCAAAGGATACACAACTTACCTTACAAGATGATGCAGGCTGTTCAAGAACCATGGAAATATTGTTGTGTCTATTGCTCTGAATAGATGCATATCTGTATAGTTTGTTTCCTTCCTCTCCTGAAGGTGCTGACTTTTCCTGCACTTTGGTTTCAAAGGTGTCTCTCCTTCTCCAATACCTTTCTCAAATGACCATTCTTCAAGGGAAAGTCTGGGCTATTCTGCTGTGGGAAGTATCATGTACGAGCCTGAACCTGTCTTCCTCCGATAACCACATGCACAGCCCTCCAGAAATCAGCAGCAGGAACACCTGCTATTTCGTCCCCAGCCCTTACACTGAGACCTAGTGGGAAATCCACTACCACCAGCCCTGGCTGCAGTTAATAAACTCAATTGAGACCATGGAGTGTACAAGAGCAGTGGTGTCCCATCTGGGGCATTGCATATACCTGGAATCCAATCTCACAGTACAATGCACAAATTCCTTTTCTCACTGAATGGAGTCTACATGGTACAGTATAAGATCCGACTGTTATTGGGGAGATTATAGAGTGTATCTTCTATATACACAGACCACTACTCAATACTGGATTTTTGTCTTGCCAAGCACTGCAAGCACTTAAATATGTAAAATGTAAATCCAACTTTAAAGAATTAATCAAATTTGTATCAAAACGTCCCTGAATAAGCTGCCTTGATAACTCATTGGGTGAAGGCTCTGCTCAGGATGATATTGAACTCCACAGGCCAATGCTACGACCCGGTGAGGAGGGATCTCAGGGCTCGCTTTCAGCCTTTGCCTGGTTTAACCGTAGCAGGGTTTAATTTTAAAACACTGTTTTTAGCTCCCCCTTCGTGAATCCTTGTTCACTGCTCCAATTGTAAGGCAAAGAAATCAGACAGGTTTCCCTAGATTTAAACAAGAAAGGTGGAAGTTTATTAATCTTAAACTCTAATCTGGTTAACGACTACGAATATGCGATGCAACCACGCTAGCATGCATACACGATAAATACAGACGCAGATAGAGACAGAAAAAGTAGAAAAGAATAAAGGGGAAAAGTTTGAGGCAATCTCTGATAGCTACAGTCCTTGAAGTTCAATGTGGAGTCTTTGGTTGCTGGTAAGTCTTGCAATTTGTTGGGGCCCAGTTCACATTTCAATTTGTTTTGATGTAGGAGTCTTTTCTCTCTTGAGGTTTATGTGTCTTCCATGGGTCCGGTGGCTTGGGAGAAAGCAAGAGAGAGAAACAGCCAGGACAGAAGCTTGCTTGTTCCAGATTTGGTTGCAAACTGCCTTCTGTTCCTTTCTGTGTGGCACAACTTCAAAAACCAAGTTGGCCAGCAGGTCAATCTTGTGACTAGCTGGCTTAACCACTTCTGCATTTGTGGATTGTATTATTTTAGCAGTCCCTGGAATGCTCTTCCTTACACCTTCGATGTCTGGTGATCAAAATACCATTTGGGTTAATCGGATCAGAGAGTAGTGCTTTGTGTCCACAAGCACCCTCTTCTAGTTGGCAAATAACCTTCCAACCCAAATATCTGGTGATCTCTTTAACAAGTCTTCACTCCAGCAACAGTTTAAAATTAATGTTCATATGACAAAATTAATATGCCTCATTCTTGGCAGGTGGGGTCTGCATGACAACCAGAACATCCCAGGTTTGATACCACACTCTACTGATGAGAGGGTTGTCCTATGAAAAGGGACTGAGGTCATTGGGCCTATGCTCTCTGGAGTTTTGAAGAATGAGAAGTGATCTGATTGAAACATACAAGATTCTGAAGGGGCTTAACTGGGTAGACACTGACGGGTAGTTTCCCCTGGCTGGGGAATCTAGAACATGGGTCACAGTCTCAGAAAAAGGGGTCGAACATTTAGGACTGAGATGAAGAGAAATTTCTTCACTCAGAGGGTTGTGAATTTTTGGAATTCTCCATCGTTAAATACATTTAAGACTGAGAGACAGCTATTTGGTCTCTCAGAGAATCAAAGGATTTGGGGAACAGTCGGGAAAGAGGAGTTGAAGCTAGAGATCAGCCATCATCATATTGAATGGCGGAGCAGATTCGAGGGCTCTTATAGTCTGCTCCTGCTCCTATTTCTTGTGTTCTTATGATCTGAGACTATCAGCAGTAGGAACAATTGGCTTCAGAGAGTTTGCACAAGGAAGGGAAAGTCAGTCAGGGTTGCTGCTCTCAGATACAATGAAGGAACTTCTGCTGGAAAGTGTTCCGAGGTGAACGTTTGTTTGAAGAAAGTATTGGACCTGGCTGTGATTTC
Source organism: Heterodontus francisci (assembly GCF_036365525.1). Classification (NCBI taxonomy): domain Eukaryota; kingdom Metazoa; phylum Chordata; class Chondrichthyes; order Heterodontiformes; family Heterodontidae; genus Heterodontus; species Heterodontus francisci. The sequence continues at coordinate 25,095,742 of NC_090393.1, forward strand.
CCCCATGAAATGAATAGCCTGCCTACAGTCACTGGTGCATCTGCTCCCACCTCTAAAATGGCCCATCAGGGCATCCTGAAACCTTACAGAAAACTGTAATGCAAGTGCTGTATTGAATGCCTCGTGATGTTCTCAGTGTGATTAAGGATCTGGCCCATTCAATGCTGTAGCTGTATCCTCTTTAATATCTCATGCCTGGAGCTCCTGATACATTAAATTCAGCAAAAGGTTTCCGTAGTGACAGTTTGCGAGGAGGAGAGCTGCTTATTGATGTTGGATATTCTGGTTTTGTTAACATGAGCTAAGCCCACTAGGCAACGAATGATGGGAAACACAAAAATAAGTCCATAACGATGAATTGACCATTAGCTGGAGTTAACTGCCTCAATGACAATTCCAGGCATGCCCGAGGTTTCAGCTTGTCACAACGTTAAACTAAGATGCAGACGAAACGGAGAGTGATTTGACCTTATTGGGAACATGATGTGTGAATATATGTCACGTCAGCACTGACCCTGGTATCCATGTTACGCAAGAGACACACTTGGGCAGGAGTGAAAGATTCCCTTTCAGTCTGTGTGTTCTGTAAATGTACAGGAACTGACATGGAAAAAATATATCAACCACATGGCACAAGGTTTAGTCGATTGACTTTTATGCTGTTGGTCCTGCATATGTACAAACTGATGTGTATTGTTCATGTACAGAAATTAAGACTGAAACAAACACATGTCATAATCTGAAACACAAACAAGAAATGCTGGAAATACTGAGTAGGTCTGGCAGCATCTGTGGCGAGAGAAGCAGAGTTAACGTTTCAGGTCACTGACCCTTCAACAGAACTGGAGTAGAACAGCTTTGAGATAAGGTGAGGTGGTGCTTCTGGAGAGAGAGGTCCAGTGTTTACTTATGGCGGTTGAAAGCACTGAGTGTTGCTCTCAGGATGCGGCGAGAACAGCAGTCCGAGGAACGCTGTATTTCTCGGAGATACCTGCAGTCCTGGGTGGATTCAAAACATGATGGGTGAAACTGCAGTTGGAAGCCACGTGGAATAAGTCAGAGCTGGAGACAGTCACTGAGGAAGGAGATGTGTCTGTGAAAACGAGTTTTGGTAGACACTTTATCAAACACCAGGAGGGAAATAGAAAGCAATGAAGGTGAACAAGGTAAAAGAGTCAAACGAAAATCCCGTCGGAGAGAAGAGCAGAACTTCTTCAAGGTAGGCATTCCTGGAAGAGAAGTGGCAGTGAATTAAACATTAAAATAAAAGCAAAATACTGCAGATGCTGGAAATCTGAAACACAAACAAGAAATGCTGGAAATACACAGCAGGTCAGGCAGCATCTGTGGAGAGAGAATGGAGGTCACTGACATGAAACGTTAACACTGCTTCTCTCTCCACAGATGCTGTCAGACCTGCTGTGTATTTCCATCATTTCTTGTTTGTGTTTCAGATTTCCAGCATCTGCAGTAGTTTGCTTTTATTTTACATGTCATAATCTATCAGACTGAAGTGATCTATTCCCTATTACTTGTGTGTGCTCAATGCGTACATGCATCAGAGCTGAGACTGAGACACACATGAGCCTTGCAGTCCTGGACATGAGTGAATCATTCGCTTTTACTAATATATATTTACATGGAGAGGATCTGACACTGAGATACACACCGGCCATTCATTACCAGAGAAAACGCCTTAAGAACAAAAGAAATAGGAGCAAAAGTAGGCCATTTGGTCCCTTGAGCCTGCTCCAGCATTCAATAAGATAATGGCGGATCTGATTGTGGCCTTAACTCCACTTTCCCACCTGCCCCCCATAACACTTCATATCTCTGCAGCCACTTCCTTTAAGACCTTCAGATGCCTTGGGACTTTTTGCTACGTGCTATATAAATATACACTGTTGTTTGTTATTGTTGAGATGTATGTTTCACTCTTCCTTACTTTGCCTGGAGTGATTTTGGAACAACGGAACCGGAGGACTACTGAACTTTAATAGTGTTCAGTCTATAGCTTAAATGTATCTACCTAGCCCACACTGGCTGTCAACCTGCTGGATGGCAAGGGAAACCCATTGACGTAGCTGGTTCAGCCACCATAAAACCAGGGCGTGTTGGCATTGTCAGCAGATGGGGAAAATGTTTAATAACTGTTCTTTTGGCCCTAACCATCAGCCCCTGAAAGACCCTGCCTCTAGGGTCCTGGAGAAATATAACAAAAATAAAAAAAACTCAAAAGATTGAATTGGCTTGAAAGAGCCATGGAAGCTTTGAACAAGGCAAATGATATTTCTCCTTTTTAAAACTTGTAATTGGAAACATGATACAGCTCCTTGCCAGAGTAATGAGACATCACAGCAATGGTAGGACTTAATGATGATTCCTTTCAGGTTCTATCAGAATGCTTTTCTGCTCTAATTAAATACACTAATGACTTGGGGAGGAGGAAACAAGATCTAATTCAAAGATTTGCTTGATTTGTCTGTAATTTTCAGAAGAAAAATTTTTTCCTGTAGAATTTACCATTTCCCTTTTTAATCTTTGATCAGCTCCCATCGTCTCAGATTTCTTTTGATTCTTTCCTCACCACAGCTTGCTGAAATATTATAAAATAAGTAAAGGCATCTTGGCAGCACCATGCAATTTGTCAACAGCAACTTGTTTTGCGATGGACTGAAGAAGATGGACGGACTGTGAGGTGATTCCTTATTACTTTGGATTAAGAACTCCCATATGGTAGATAATGAGCTGTGATTTACAGTGTTCTCACACTGGAGTGAGTTCTTAGAATGTAACTGCTTCCGGAGTGGTCCTCCCTGATAACTGACAGATACAGCAGTAAAAGCCACAACCTTGCAGAAGGAAAATAAAATCCCCATTATTCTGGGTGGATCCTATGCAGCATTGTACACAAGACAATCACTGTCGACCTCGATGATAGATCCTGAGATCTGAGCTTGCTGGGGTTCAGAGCTGTTAGATGGGATAAAAACAAAGTCGAACTGTTGACCATTTAGTTTGGAGTTGAAGTTCCCAAGTGTTAAAAAATAACACTATATAGAGCTCCTCCCAGTGCTCAGTGGATATGTGCTCCGCCTGATGTGATACTGAGCCAGACAGAGCTTGAAAGGTCCCATATTCCACCCCCTGGCTTATGCTGAGGTAATTGTTCTGGGTGACAGCAGGAGTGCGATGACTAGTCTCAGCATTGGTGGATTACAGGAGCAGAAAAACAGCAACCTGCTAATGATAACTACATGCGAATGTTCTTGGAAATTGTGTGTGAATGTTAGCTGAGGAACACAATCAGTTCAGTAGCAATGTTGCACAGTTGAATAACCCACTAGCACTGACTGTCTGGAGTCACATATGAAGGATGGTCACTTGGGTAAAGTACAGGAGGGTTACCAGAGTGCATGGAGTGTTACCACTACCAGTGGATTGTCGGTGTTTTTGGGAGGTAACTATTAAAATGAATGACTAGAGGAACATATATCTTGTTTCTATCTTTGAGTTCATTATTAGGAACAGCATAAATGATGAGCTCCTTCATTTTACAGAGTGGATACAGCAAGAAACTGTGAAAAAAACAGGCTGAGAAATCACACATATTGGGCAGGTATCCCAGGCAGACATGAAATCACAGACATTTGTCACTTGCATGTGGCAGCACAGTTGGCATGGGGGCCTGATGGTGCTGAGATGTTTAAAGGAGCTGCACCTTAGGCAGGATGTGTTGGAGCTGCAAATACTGCAAACTTGCCCCAGGCCATCAGCCAAATTAAAGCTATTGACATAAATTCTGCAGTCTTCATGAAAGATAATGAAGAGTGGAAGAGCCACATTATTATTCTCTCTTGTGCACTCTCTAGCTGCTTGTTAATGGCCACCCCCGGGCCTTGCCATTTCACGTGGTCTTGCTAGTTCCATCGTATCAATTACAGATAAAGCCATCTCTTATCATTTCCTTGTATCACTCACCACCAACATCGCCCTTCCATGCCCCAACCCTACCTCCTTCTGTATCCATCCCTGGAAAAAACCATCCCCCAATTCACCTACAACTGCCCTTTCAAAATACCATCAGTCTAGCCTCTGGCCCTCCGTTCGCCACAACATTTCTGCAGCTATATGCTCAACCAGACCCTCACCTCTACCTTTGATGCCCTAGTCCCCAAAAAAACTGTTACTCTCGTTCACCTTGGCCATTCCCCCAGTGTGGCTGTCATCTCCATGGGATGCAGGATATGGCAGAAACCTGGTTCAGCCATCCACCGCCAGATCTGGCTGGACCACATAAAGCACTATCGGGTCCTGCTCTCATCTGCTAAAACAGTTCACCATTCCAGGATCATTCTGGAATGTAGATATAACCTCCAGCTTCTTTACTGCAAACTGTCTTCTTAAACCCCTCTCTCCTGTCCCCTCCACCCTCACCTCCAACAATAAGTGCAAGGAGCTCATGAACTTCTTTGTCACTAAGATCGAAACCATCCAATCAGCTGCCTCTGCCACATCCCTCCCTTCCACTAGCCCACCTGATCAAATTTCCTCTAATGCTCCCCCCGCCCTAGCTCTGAACTCGCATCTTTTTCCAGTTTATCTTCTATCTCCCCTCATCCCCTCTCTGAGCTCACCTTATCCATGAGACCCACCTCCTGCTCCCTTAATCCTATTTCCACTAAACCGCTGACCATCCAACATCCCCTCCTGGTCCCTATGTTAGCTGATATTGTTAATGGTTCTCTCTCCTCAGGTGCTGTCCCTCTCTCCTTTAAATCTGCCGTCGTCACCTCTTTTCTCAAAAAGCCAACCCTTGACTCCACCATCTTTGCAAACTATCATCCCATCTCCAACCTCCTTTTCTTCTCCAACATCCTTGAATGTGTTGTTACCTCCCAAATCCATTCTCATCTTTCCCTGAACTCCCGTGTTTGAATCCTTCCAATCAGGTTTCCACCCCTGCTACAGTAGAGAAACAGCTCTTATCAAAGTCACAAATAACTTCCTATGTGACTGTGACAAAGGTAAACTTTCCCTCCTCGTCCTTCTCAACCTGTTGACACAGTTGACCACACCATCCTCCTCCAAAGCCTCTCCACTAGTTTCCAACTGGGTGGGACTGCTCTCACTTGGTTCCATTCTTATCTATCTAATCACAGCCAGAGAATCATTTGCAGTGGTTTCTCTTCTGCTCCCACATCATTACCTCTGGTGTCCCCCAAGGATCTATCCTTGGCCCCCTTCTACTTATCATCTACATGCTGCCCCTCGGTGACATCATCTGAAAGGACAGCGTTAGTTTTCACATGTACACAGTCGACATCCAGCTCTACTTCACCACCCCTTCTCCTGACTCCTCCACTGTTGCTAAACTATCAGACTGCTTATCTGACATCCGGCATCTTTCAATTGCCTAGGCCCAAAGCTCTGGAATACCCTCCCTATTTTCTGCCTCTGCCACCTCCCTCCCGACATCTGACATTCAGTACTGGATGAGCAGAAATTTCCTCCAATTAAATATTTGGAAGACTGAAGCCATTATTTTCAGTCCCCGCTCCAAGCTTCATTTTCTAGCTACTGACTCCATCCCTCTCCTTGGCAACAGTCTGAGACTAAACCAGAACGTTCACAAATTTGGTGTCATATTTGACCCCGAGATGAGCTTCCGACCACATATCCACGTCATCACTACGACCTTCATAACATTGCCTGAATTCGCCCCATCACAGCTCACCTGCTGCTGAGACCCTCATTCATCCCTTTGTTACCACTAGACTTGACTATTCCAATGCTCTCCTAGCTGGTCTCTCGCATTCTACCCTCTCTAAACTTGAGGTCATTGAAAATGTTGCTGCCTGTGTCTTAACTCGCACGAAGTCCCATTCACCTATCATTCCTATGCTTGCTGACCTCCATTGGCTGCCGATTAATCAATGTCTTGATTTTAACATTCTCATCCTTGTTTTCAAGGATGGGCCTCGCCCCACCCTTTCTCTGTAATCTCCTCCAGCCCCACAACCCTCTGAAATATCTATGCTCATATAATTCTGGCCTCTCGGGCCTCCCTGATTTTAATCGCTCCACCATTGGCGGCCATGCCTTCAGTTGCCTTGACTCCAAGCTCTGGAATACCCTCCCTACACCTCTTCACCTTTCTACCTCACTTTCCTCCTTTAAGGCACTTCCTAAAACCTATCTCTTTGACCAAACGTTTAGTCTCCTTGTGTGGCTCGGTGTCACATTTTGTTTTATAATACTACTGCTGTGAAGCACCTTGGGAGGTTTTATTACAGTAAAGGTGCTATATAAATAAGTTGTTGTTGTTATGGTGAGACTTGTTTATATTGATTTTCAGGAGACTGGCATCTGTGTGCCAGCTCCTAACATTTGCCCTACTAAATCCAGTTCCCTTATTCATGGTTCTGATGAAAGGTCATCGACCAGAATTGTTAACTTTGCTTTTCTCTTCACAGATGCTGCCTGCCCTGCTGAGTATTTCCAGCATTTTCTGTTTTTGTGTCCCTTATTCATGGATTTGCCATAGATCCACAAATCTGCTGACCAGATAAGGAAGTTGAATTTAAGCACTGGAAGCCAACGCCTTAGAATTCAAATTAATGCGAGGTTGATATAAGAACAACTTCTGTCTCACACATTCTCTTTTGCATACTCTGTTGCACACACTAGACCCGAGTTTAACCTAGAGTGGAGGGAGGGGACGGTGAGCACCAAACTCGCCTGATCTAAGCAGCATGAAACCGGGACAATTTTAACTCCTGGACCTGTTTTGCATGCCTCCAGCCAGTTGCCTGCCTGAAACAGGTGGGAAGCATTACCTGGCCAGCAGGTGAAAGTGGAATAAAAGCAAAATACTGCAGATGCTGGAAATCTGAAATAAAAACAAGACACGCTGGAAATACTCAGCAGGTCTGGCAGAATGTGTGGAGAGAGAAGCAGAGTTAACGTTTCAGGTCAGTGACCCTTCTTCAGAACTGGCAGATATAAGAAATGTAAGATTTTAAACAAGTAAGGTGGGGGTGGGGCAAGAGATAACAAAAGAGAAGGTATTGATAGGACAAGGTCACAGAATAGCTGACCAGAAGGTCACGGAGCAAAGGCAAACTATATGTTAATGGTGTGCTGTAAGACAAAGCATTAGTACAGATAGGGTGTTAATGGACTGAAAACTGAACAGCCACTAGCACAAACATGAAAAAAAACACAGTGGGAAGGCACAGAAGAAACAAACTGAACAAACTAAAATAAACACAAAAAATAAAGAAGAAAAAAAAATAAAAGTAGAATGGGGGGCCCATCATGCTCTGAAATTATTGAACTCAATGTTCAGTCTGGCAGGCTGTAGCGTGCCTAATCGGTAAATGAGATGCTGTTCAGCGAACTTGCGTTGATGTTCACTGGAACACTGCAGCAATCCCAGGACAGAGATGTGAGCATGAGAGCAGGGGTGTGTGTTGAAATGGACTGCAACCGGAAGCTCTAGGTCATGCTTTCTCACTGAGTGGAGGTGTTCTGCAAAGCGGACACCCAGTCTGCGTTTGGTCTCCCCAGTGTAGAGGAGACCACATTGTGAGCAGCGAATACAGTATACTGAATTGAAAGAAGTACAAGTAAATCACTGCTTCACCTGAAAGGAGTGTTTGGGGCCTTGGATAATGAGGAAAGAGGAGGTAAATGGGCAAGTATTACACCTCCTGTGCATGCTGAGGAAGGTGCTGTGGGAAGGGGATGGGATGGTGGAAGTAATGGAGGAGTGGACCAGGGTGTCGTGGAGGGAACGATCACTTCAGAATAATGACAGAGGAAGGAGAGGAAGATGCCTCTGGTAGTGGCATCACGCTGGAGGTAGCGGAAATGGCGGAGGATGATCCTTTGGGTATGGAGGCTGATGGGGTGGAAAGTAAGGACAAGGGGAACTGTCGCGGTTCTGCGAGGGAGGGGAAGGGGTGAGGGTAGAGCTGCAGGAAATGGGCCCTACATGGTTGAGGGTCCTGTCAACCACAGTGGGGGGGAATCCTCGGTTGAAGAAAAAGGAAGACATATCAGAAGTGCTGTCATGGAAGATAGCATCATCAGAGCAGATGCGTCAGAGACGGAGAAACTGGGAGAATGGAATGGAGTCCTTACAGGAGGCAGGATATGAAGGAGTGTAGTTGAGAGAAAGTGGAACGTTGGGCACAGGAGACCACTGGCCAGGAGTAAAGGAACAAAGAGGGGATTTCGGCAGAGCCTCATATTCAGGAAGAGGCGGGTGCCCAGGACAAGGGAGGGTTAACTTTCCTCAAGGAGGCATGCAGTAGTATTCCTGCTCTTTCTGGCCCCAAAAGGAAAGATAAAAAAAGACACTTGTTGGGGCCGCTCCTTCTAATTCTCTTCAGGTGGGAGGAAATCCACAATGGTTTCCCTATTCAGGCCACCGATTAAAATTGAAGCCGAGGCTCAATGATGCCGTCAGATTCTGATCTACATAGTTAAAGAAGGATCCCCTGTCTTCAGGGGGCGTCCTTGCTGCCTGCTCAGAAGAGAAAATTAAAACAGATGATAGAGGTTATGTGGGCCATCGCCAGATAAGTGCCCAGACCAATTCTACTTGCTTGCCATCCTTGTGTTTTTGCCCGACCTTGCCTAGCGTGAGTGCTTTTGGAGCCAGGGACTCTGTAAGGAAGCTGATAAATTCTGAAGGCAATTTGAAGATGATTTCCCAATGGATTGTGTTTGGATGTCAGGATGCTGGAATCTTATTTCCTTCTTACCACTCGGCAGCATTTCCCTTCACAATGTATACTAATATCATAGTGAGGAATTACAAAAATCTATTATCCCATATGGAAACAGCTCTGCTGCATTTCTGATACTCTCAGCTTTGAACATACATTCTCCTTAATTTCCTTGAAGCTGCGTTCAGCAGTAAGGTTTGTCAGATATCCAGAATCCACCTATGCTTTCACTAGTGCACCTTCAAACTATCGGACAGTTGTCATGTCTTTATATGACACAGAAGCACCTTTTCAGCAGTGTTCTTTTTTCACTACACGTAACCAATATTTCTTCACTTCTAAACTATCAGTTATGTCCTGTGATATATTTCTGATTTGGTGAGTTTTGCCCTTTTGTTCTCTGCCCTGCTGCTGTACTTTCATCTCAGCTCTTTGTTTCTTTATTACGCTATTTGTCCACGAGTGACAGCAGTGTCAAAAATGATTCATTTTACCAGGAACCGACAGTTCTTTCTTTAATGTAGGTTGGTACCATTTCTTTGATGCTCAAAATCTACATTCTGGGACTTGCATCTCACTGCTAGCTGCCTTGGTCAAGTACAAAAACAAATTTGCTGTCTCTCCTATATTTCAATGAACACAATGAAAAAGGACTGTTTTGTACATCAGGGTATTTTTTGTGAGGCTGTACATCACGTTGGGGTCAGGCACACAGCCAAGCACAGTACATATATTTTCCAACCATTGGCCTTCATGGGCAGACTATAGTGTTGGCTGCATGTGGGGCCCTGGCAGTATTGCTGAATCTCTTAAAATATACTCTTTTGTACTTTTTCTAGGTGTAAAATAAAACTTAATATAAAATGAAAATGAGGTAAATACTATTTTTGCACACTCTTGTGTTTAAATCCCTTCCTGGCTTTGCCCATCCCTATCTCTGTGAACAGAACTACAACACTGCAAGAACTCTGCCTTGCTCCAACTCTGACTTCTTGTGCAATCTTACCTTCAGCTGTCGAGGCTCCAAGGTCTGGAATTCCATCCATAAACCTCTGTACCTCTGAACCTTGCTCTCCACTTTGAAGATTGTCCTGAAAACTAAACTCTTGGACCAAGCTTTTAGTTACCCATCCTTCTTCAACTTGGCATCAATTTCTATCTGCTTTTTAAAAATTTGTTCATTGCCTGACACTTGTGTGGCACAAATGTTACTTGTCACTTATCAGCTCAAGCCTGAATGTTGTCCAGGTCTTGCTGCATATGGACACGGAATGCTTCAGTATCTGAGGAGTCACGAATGGTGCTGAACATTGTACATTCTTTAGCGAACATCCCCACTTCTGACCTGATGATAGAGGAAAGGTCATTGATGAACCAGCTGAAGATGGTTGGGCCAAGGACACTACACTGAGGAACTCCTGCAGTGATGTCCTGGGAGTGAGATGATTGACCTCAAACAACCACAAACATCTTCCTTTGTACCAGGTATGACTCCAACCTGTGCAGAGTTTTCCCCCTGATTCCCATTGACTCTAGTTTTGCTAGGGCTCCTTGATGTCACACTCGGTCAAATGCTGCCTTAATGTCAAATGCAGTCACTCTCACCTCACCTCTGGAGTTCAGCTCTTTTTCCGTGTTTGGACCAAGGCCATAATGAGGTTAGGGGCTGAATGGCCCTGGCAGAACCCAAACTGAGCATCAGTGAGCAGGTTATTGCTGAGCAAGTGACGCTTGATAGCACTGTCAACAACCCCTTCCACCACTTTGCTGATGATCGAGAGTAGACTGATAGGGCAGTAATTGGCTGGGTTGGATTTGTCCTGCTTTTTGCGTACAGGACATACTTGGGCAATTTTCCACATTGTCAGGTAGATGCCATTGTTGTAGCTGTACTGGAACAGTTTGGTTAGGGGCGCGGCAAGTTCTGGAGCACAAGTCTTCAGGACTATTGCCGGAATGTTGTCAGGGCCCATGGCCTTTGCAGTATCCAGTGCCTTCAGCAGTTTCTTGATATCACGTGGAGTGAATTGGATTGGCTGAAGACTAATATTTGTGATGCTGGGGACCTCAAGAGGAGGCTGAGATGGATCATTCACTTGGCACTTCTGGCTGAAGATGGATGCAAATGCTTCAGACTTATCTTTTGCACTGATGTGCTGGGCTCCCCCATCATTGAGGATGGGGATATTTGTGGAGCCACCAAACAGCCACTGTTTGGCATGCAATTAGTCCTGCATTGTAGCTTCACCAGGCTGACACATTATTTTGAGGTACTCCTGGTGCTGCTCCTGGCATGCCCTCCTGCACTCTTCATTGAACCAGGGTTGGTCCCCTGGCTTGATGGTAATGGTCGAGTGAGGGATATGCCGGCACATGAGATTACCAGTTGTGCTTGAATACAATTCTGATGCTGCTGATGGCCCACAGCACCTCCTGGATGCCCAGTTTTGCATTGCTAGATCTATTCGAAATCTATCCCATTTAGCACGGTGGTAGTGGCACAACATGATGGAGGGTATCCTCAATGTGAAGACAGGACTTTTTCTCCACAAGGACTGTGCGGTGGTCACTCCTACCAATACTCTCATGGACAGAAGCATCTTCAGCATGCAGATTGGTGAGGACGAGGTCAAGTATATTTTTCCCTCTTGTTGGTTCCCTCACCACCTGCCGCAGACCCAGTCTAGCAGCTATGTCCTTTAGGTTACGGCCAGCTCGGTCAGTAGTGGTGCTACCGAGCCACTCTTGGTGATGGACATTGAAGCCCCCCACCCAGAGTACATTCTGTGCCCTTGCTACCCTTAGTGCTTCTTCCAATTGGTGTTCAACGTGGAGAAGCACTGATTCATCAGCCGAGGGGGCGGAGGTGGGTGGTGCAGAGACTAGCAGTAGGTGATAATCAGCAGGAGATTTCCTTGCCTATGTTTGACCTGATGCTTTGAGACTTCATGGGGTCTGGAGTCAATGTTGCAGAATTCCAAAGCATCTCCCTCCAGACTCTATACAGTATGATTCTGTGAGTATGACTATGTCAGGCTGTTGCTTGACTAGTCTGTGAGACAGCTCTCCCAACTTTGGCACAAGCCCCAGATGTTAGTAAGGAGGACTTTGCAGGGTCGACAGGGCTGGGTTTGCCATTGTCGTTTCCGCTGCCTAGGTCAATGCCGGGTGGTCCAGCCAGTTTCATTCCTTTTCTTACACTTTTTTGATACAACTGAGTGGCTTGCTAGACCATTTCAGAGAGCAATTAAGAGTCAACCACATTTCTGCAGTCTGGAGTCACATGTAGGCCAGACTAGGTAAGGACAACAGACTTCCTTCCCTAAAGGACATTAGTGAACCAGATGGTTTTTTTTACAAAAATCAACAATGGTTTCATGGTGATTAGCTTTTAATTCCAGATTTATTAGTTGAATTCAAATGTCACCATCTGCCCTGGTGGGATTCAAACACATGTCTGACAGCATTAGCCTAGGCCTCTGGTTTACTAGTCCAGTGACATTACCACTATGCCACCGCCTCCCCTGTGAAGCACCTGGGACATTTTTTTATGATAAAGCTGCTATATAAATGTAGGTTGTCAATGTCGTTTAGCCGATGTGTTATGATAATTTAGGAGTACAGTCCTTTAGTGCTTCTCCTACATATAATTCTCCTTCATATTAGCTCTCTCTCTCATGTACATACTGCCCCTTGCTGACATCATCAGAAGACATGGTTCTACAGGCACGCTGACAATACTCAGTTCTATCTGACCACCTCCACTGTGTCTGTGTTGTCAGAATGCTTGTCTGACATAGAGGCAATTTCCTGCCGTTAAACATTGAGAAGAGCGAAGCCATCATCTTTGGCCCTTGCCATGTACCCTTTAACCTTGCAACTAATTCCATCCGGCTCAACCATTTCAGGTTGAATCAGACTGTTCACAGCCATGGTGTCCTAGTCGATGCCAAGCAGAGCTTCCGAACCCATATTCTCTCCATCACAAAGGCCGCCTATTTCACTTCTGCAACATCATCAATCTCAGCCCCGACCTCAACCTATCAGTTGCTGAAACCCACATCCATGTCATTGTCATCTCCAGACTCAACTATTCCAATGCTCTCCTAGCTACCTTCCATTCTTTATCTTTCACAATGTTCAACTTATCCAAAACTCTGCTGTCTGTTTCCTAACTCACATCTAGCTCTGCTTCCCATTACTCCTGTGCTCAGTGACTTACATTAGCTCCCTGTCCCCCAACACCTCAAATTTAAACTTCTCATTCTTGAGTTTAAATCCCTTCCCGGATTTGCCCCTCCCAAACTCAGTGAACTTCTCCAGACCAACAACCATCCATGAACTCTGCCTTCCTCCAACTCTGACTTCTTGTGCAACCCCAGTCACTCTACCCCATTATCAGCAATCCTGTCTTCAGCCGACTAGGCCCCAAAGTCTGGAATTCCATCTATAAACCTCTCTGCCTCACCACCTGCTGCTCCACTTTTAAGATTGTCCTGAAAACTAACTGGATACTGCAAAGGCTATGGGCCCTGACAACATTCCGGCAATAGTACTGAAGACCTGTGCTCCAGAACTACTACTTGGTCATCAGCAAAGTGATGGAAGGGGTCGTTGACAGTGCTATCCATCAGCGCTTACTCAGCAATAACCTGCTCACTAATTCTTAGCTTGGGTTCCACCAGGATCACTCAGCTCCGGATCTCATTACAGCCTTTGTCCAAACATGGACAAAACAGGTGAACTCCAGAGGTGAGGTGAGGGTGACTGCCCTTGATAGCAAGGCAGCATTAGAGTATGGCATCAAGGAGCCCCAGCAAAAGTGAAGTCAATGAGTAACAGATGGAAAACTATCCACTGACTGGAGTCATACCTAGCACAAAGGAAGATAGTTGTGGTTGTTGGAGGTCAGTAATCTCACTCCCAGGACATCACTGTAGGAGTTCCTCAAGCTAGTGTCCTAGGCCCAACCATCTTCAGCTGCTTCATCAATGACCTTCACTGTATCATAAGGTCAGAAGTGGGGATGGTCGCTGAAGATTGCACAATGTTCAGCACCATTCACGACTTCTCAGATACTGAAGCAGCCCATGTCCATATGCAGTAAGACTTGGGCAACATTCAAGCTTGGGCAGATAAGTGGCAAGTTACATTCCTGCCAGACAAGTGCCAGGTAATGACCATCTCCAACAAAAGAGAATCCAACCATCTCCTTTTGACATTCAACAGCATTACCATCGCTGAATCCCCACTATCAACATCGGGGGGTTATCATTGACCAGAAATTGAACTGAACTCGCCATATAAACACTATGGCTACAAGAGCAGGCCAGAGGCTGGGAATTCTGTGGCGAGTAACTCACCTCCTGACTCCCTAAAGCCTGTCCACCATCTACAAGGCACAAGACAGGAATGTGGTGGAATACTCTCCACTTGCCTGGATGGGTGCAACTCCATCAACACTCAAGAAGCTCGACACCATCCAAGACAATGCAGCCCGCTTGATTGGCACCCCATTCATCACCTTCAACATTCACTCCCTCCACCAACGACGCACAGTGGCAGCAGTATGTACCATCTACAAGATGCACTGCAGCAACGCACCAAGGCTCCTTCGACAGCACCTCCCAAACCTGCGACCTCTACCACCTAGAAGGACAAATGCAGCAAATGCATGGGAACACCACCACCTGCAAGTTCCCCTCCAAGCCACACACCATCCTGAATTGGAACTATATCATTTTTCCTTCACTGTCGCTGGGTCAAAATCCTGGAACACCATTCCTAACAGCTTTGTTGATGTACCTACACCCCAAGGACTGCAGTGGTTCAAGAAGGCAGTTCACCACCACCTTCTCAAGACCAATTAGGAATGGGCAATAAATGTTGGCCCTGCCAGTGACACCCGCATCCTGTGAAAGAATAAAAAAAATTCCAGAAATAAGGCGTAGGCAGCTGAAGGCATTGGGGATTGCAGGGGGCAGGGGGTGGGGGGGAGGCATTGGTGGTGGGGAGGTCAATAGATATCAGGTTTGTGCAAGAGGCCAGAATTGGAGGAGTGCAGAGATCTCAGGGGTTTGTAGGCTGGAGGAGGTTACAGGAATAGGGAGGGTGGAGGCCATGGAGGGAATTGAATACAGGGATGAGAATTTTAAAAATTAAGGCATTGCTGGGCTCCCTATCATTCATTCATCAGGGCATTTTGATGTTCCACATGTCACAATTAGACCATCTTCATCCAAGAAAGAGAACGTGGACACAACCTGTCCAGGCTATCATCAGCTCAGATTAAAGAAGATTTATTTCTACAATGGCTAAATCTGCCCCAATTCTGATAAGTACGTTGGGATAATAGTTTCAAGATTTCCCCTCCTCTTACAATAAGGGATGAACAGGCACAAAGTAAAGTCAGGAAAGGAAATTAAATCATGCAGAAAAAGTGTAAGAGAAGCAGGCTGGCAGGGGCAGACTGGTGGGAGCAGGCTGGCAGGAACAGACTGGCAGCAATACTGATCTCCGCCTGGTGCCCTGCACAGTGTGGGGGAGGATGTCGGGTTAGCTTCAAGGTCTGCGCTCTGCATGAGTGATCAGCATCATTTCCATACTGTAATTACCTTCCCTTGATCCTCTCTCTAGATTTTACTGCTATCTAGTAGAGGCGCACTGGGTGTGAGTAATTTAAGGCTGCATTAGATGTCAGAGCCCGTGAAACAATCAGCCGCCGAAGAAATATGGGTGCAGATAATAATTGATCAGTCCCATTAGCGGTGAGAGACCTGTTATTTCCTGCTCGGGCCTCTCCGCAATGGTCCTTGTTGATTCTCTTAATGTAGATTTTGTCACTTGAGGGAGCAGCTGCCTCATTGAAGGTATAAGTTGCCAGCACTGCGCATGCAGAACGGCAGTGTATTATAACAAGACAATCTCCTGCCTGTCAGTGATGGCAATGAGAATGAGAGAGCGGCCTTGCTGATGATCTGAGCTCGACGTGTTGTTCAAATACCATTACCATCCGATTTCATATATAGAGCACAATTTGCATTTGATTCTGTGCTAAATTAATTTTGCTGTCATATCCCACTCGCCCCCCACTCACACATACGTCCTCCATCTCTCTCCAGATTTCCTTTTTCCTATTTTGTTAGCTGATTTTTAAAAAAAAAATTCTTATTACTGCTCAGAAGGGGGAGGGTTAAAGTGAAAAGGAATGGGAGATAGATGATAATGGAAATTAAACTGCAGCCCATAAGTGATTCCGATTTCATTGATTTAGATGTAACGACTATTAAAATGTGTCTAATCCCACACTGTGATGAGTTTCAATTTGGTCTCGGGATCATGTAGAATAATTGAGAATGAATGCCCCCCCATCTGAAGCCGAGCCTTTCCCTCCCGACCACTGCTGCTTCACAGTTGAGCATCTGAGGGAATTGCAGGGAGATCTGATTAATGATACTTTTGGCAGCAGATGGTTGGGAAGGAGTTACAAGGGCTGGTGCTGAATCCATTATCTCAAGACATCAGTGCAGGTGTGATTGAAGTTCGGGAGCTCCTGGTTTCTTTTTCTCTCTTCCTCATGATAAGTGCATTGTCTTGTGCTGGGCGATGGGCCTGCAGATGTAGGTAATCCTCTCACCCAAGTGACCATTCCTCCTGTGTGGCTAACAAACCGAGACTCGGAATTTCCTCTGGTCTGGTGCTACAGTAGAGTAAGCTGACCAGCCAGGCACAGGAAATTGAGGCCCGACTCATTGATGCCGAGTTCCCACCCCTTTCTCTTACCTATCAGCATTTGCAGCCACTGGTCAGCAGTGTTTCCTAAAGGGTCGGCCCACAAATGGACCAATGCATAATGGCACCATATGAATGAAGGAATCATGTCACTTGAGAGAAATCCTGCTGTTACTGCCCCAGCAATACTGGATGCTAGCAACACCTCAGCATCTCAGGTGTCCAGGGTTGCTGAACGTGTCTGTGGGATTTTAAAGGCTGGTACAGAAATTGGTCTACTGAAAAAAAAGAATTTTTTTGGAAGATCTTCAAGCAGTCATACATTTCAGGCACTTACACAGGACCTGAACAGCAACAATTTATATTTATATAGCACTTTTCGTAATAAAATGTCCCAAGCACTTCACAGGAGCATTACAAAACAAAATATGACACCAAGCTACATAAGGAGATTTTAGATCAGATGGCCTAAAGCTTGGTAAAGAGGCAGGTTTTAAGTAATGTCTTAAAGGAGGAAAGAGATGTGGAGAGGTGTTGGGAGGGAATTCCAGAGCTTAGGGCCTAAGCAGCTGAAGGCACGGTCACCAATGTTGGAGTGATTCAAATCAGAGATGCTCAAGAGTCCAGAATTAGATGAGCATAGAGATCTCAGCGGATATTGAGGCTGGAGGAGATTACAGAGATGGGGCGAGGCCATGGAGGGACTTGAAAAGAAGGGTGAGAACTTTAAAATTAAAATTTTGCTTGACCAGGAGCCAATGTAGGTCAGTGAGCACAGGGATAATAAGGGAACGGGACTTGGTGTGAGTTAAGACAAGGGCAGCAGAGTTTTGGATGGCCTCAAGTTTATGGAGGGTAGATTATGGGAGACCAGCCAGAAGTGCATTTGAATAGTCAAGTCTAGAGGTAGCAAAAGAATGAATGAGGGTCTCAGCAGCAGATGAACTGAGACAGGGTGTTATGTAGGTGGAAACAGGTGGTCTGAGTGATGACACTGATATGTGATCAGAAGCTCATCTCAGGGTCAAATATAGCACCAAAGTTGCGAACGTTCTGGTTTTGCCTCAGACTGTTGCCAGGGAGATGGATGGAGGCGGTAGCTGGGGAATGGAGTTTGGAGCAGGGACCGAAAACAATGGCTTCCGTCTTTTCAATATTTATTTGGAGGAAATTGCTGCTCATCCAGTACTGGATGTCGGACAAGCAGACTGATAATTCAGCAACAGTGGAGGAATCGAGAGATGTGGTGATGAGGTAGGGCTGAGTGTCATCAGCATACAAGTGAGAACCAATGCAGTGCTTTCGTTGATGTGCCAAGGGGCATCATGTAGATGAGAAATAGGAGGGGGCCAAGGATAGATCCTTGGGGGACACCAGCGATG
Source organism: Heterodontus francisci (assembly GCF_036365525.1). Classification (NCBI taxonomy): domain Eukaryota; kingdom Metazoa; phylum Chordata; class Chondrichthyes; order Heterodontiformes; family Heterodontidae; genus Heterodontus; species Heterodontus francisci. The sequence goes on from NC_090393.1 coordinate 25,113,593, forward strand.
CATGAGTGTAAAGAGAAACGATTGCAAATGATAGTCTGGCTACGGAGGGTGGTGTTAAAGGCTGCAGACAGGTCAGGAAGGACAAGAAGGTTTTGTTTACCTTTGTTACAGTCACATAGGATGTCATTTGTGACTTTGATAAGAGCTGTTCCCGTACTGTGGCAGGAGTGGAAACCTGATTGGAGGGATTCAGACATGGAGTTCCAGGAAAGATTGGCAAGGATTTAGAAGGCAACAACATGTTCAAGGGCTTTGGAAAGGAAAGGGAGGTTGGAGATGGGGTGGCAGTTTGCAAGGACAGTGGGGTCAAGAGTTTTGTTCTTGAGGAGTAGGGTAATGACAGCAGATTTAAAGGAGTGAGGGACAGTACTTGAAGAGATAGAACTGCTAACAATATCAGCTAGCGTGGGGACCAGGAGGGGAAGTTGGGTGGTCAGCAGTTCAGTGGGAATAGGGTTGAGGGAGCAGGAGGTGGGTCTCATGGACAAGATGAGATCAGAGAGGGCATGAGGGGAGATATGAGGGAAACTAGAGAAAGATGCGAGTTCAGATCTAGGGCAACAGGGAACTTTGGAGGAAGTTTGGGCCTGGGAGCTTGTGGAAGGGAGAGAAATGGCAGAGGCAGCTGATTGGGTGGTCTCAATCTTAATGACAAAGGAGTGCCTCGGACTTATTGCTAGCCAGGTTCCAACTCTTCACCTGAGGCGAGTGCTGTGATTAACGTAGGTGCCTGCAAAGAAAAATTGAAATGCCGGGGGAGCACTTTAACTGAGACAGGGGCATGGGCTGCAATTGGTGGGCAGGTTCAATTCACCATACTGACAGCAGCAGAGAGGAACATCAGGACTTGAGTATCAGCAGGCTAGTTGTCCACCTCGGGAAATCATAACCAAACCTGATCCTGTCCTCATGCTGTGCCCGGATACAAATGCCCTCCTGAAGAGCAGGAGCTGGCATATTAGGAAGAGCTGGCTGATTTTTCCTCTCCATTACCTGGGCCTCTGAGGTCAAGTGCAGCATCGCTACTGCTGCTCCAGCTGATACATAATTCATTACAGATCAGCAATGGATCATGAGACCAAAAGAACTCCTTGATGTTTTAATTCTATCTCAACTTTATAATGCTTTTGTTAAGTTCAGTCTTTGGGGAATAATAAATAGGACATTGCAATAAAGCTGTAACAAGACCTGCAGCCTCTGATTTCGCATCTGTGTGTTTAAGCAGGGATATGGGTAAAGAGCAGCAGAGTGTGACTAACTGGATTGCTCTTTGAAAGAGCCAGCACAGACCTGATCGGCTGAATGACCTGTGCTGTGATTTTAGGATTCTATAAGTTGTGCTGCAGAGTGTTGCAACACAAGCTTCCAGCTTACACACTGAATTTGCCATCCCGGCTATGCTAATGGGAACCCACCATTGGGAGTGGTCGCATTGACATTGGTGCTGATTTCTTGATTGGGCACACGTTGCCGACAGGGAGTGCTGCTTGGGAAATGGCAGGTCTGCAATCCCTGATTTCCCATCTGTCTAAATGGACACAAGCCTGTGAGTTCCCGACCAGCACTCCCAGTGAGCGCTGCTCTGCGTTGGGAGCGTCCGATCAGGAAATCAACTCTGTGGTCCAGTGAGTGTCAACTCCAGGGCAGCTGTGGAATCCTACTGACAGACAGTATCTGGAACACATGGGCAGGCTGTACTGTCTGACAAGGAATGGCTAACAATGACCAGATTTAGAAAAAAAAGCCTTCTTAAAAAAAAAGTCAGGAACTGGTGGTCATCTGCATTGAAAGAAAGGAAGGGAGGAGTATGAGACACAGGTTAACAAGAGAGCCTATTTCCTCCTAACTACCAGGGTACATGGTGAAAACAACCACCACTCATTGCACTGGGACCAGCTCTGCTGCAAACCAAAATCCTAACAATCTCTCCTCTATAGGTTGTTGGATAGCACAGGAAAAACACACCTCCTTGCTCTGGCCCTCGCGTCTGCTCTTCAGTGCTGCTTCTGACTCTTTCTGGGTGCAGCTACTGTTCGAGGAAATTGGCTCTACTGTACAATACCCAACTCCACTTCTGCAGTATGACTAAACTCAAGGATTGCATGGAGACAGGGATCCAACCTGTATGCTCTGACTCAAAATTCTCCTCTGAATTTTGCAAGATTGGGAATTCCCATCCACAGTTTGCAGAAGAATTCAGTCCCCTGAAGCAGCAACAGCATCAAGTTGACCTGGTGTAGCTGTTGGGGAGAAGGCAGAAGAGTACAAGCATGAACTGGGATGGGAAGGATGGAGAAGAGTGCCAGCAGGAACTGGGGAGGGGACTAGGGGTAACAGTGCAAGCAGGAACTGGAAGGAGAGAGAAGGGTGCAAACATGAGATGGGATAGGATGAATGAAGATGAGTGGCAGTCGCTCCTAAGTGTTTTGGCCATGTACTCCTGAGCCTGCAACTCATTCACTTTCGAATGAATACTAAAGATTATATTACGTTTAATCTGCTCAAGGAAGACATTATGGTCTACTTTGATATATTTCGAAGCAATTACCAATCTTGTTAACATGGCAAAAATGGTTACAACAACTTACATATATATATCTAGCTCCTATGACATAATGAAATGTCCTAAGGGCCTTCACAACAGTGTTATCAAACATAATTTGACACCAAGCCACATAAGGAAATATTCGGACACATGACTAAAAGCTTGGTCAAAGAGATAGTTTTTAAGGAGCATATTAAAGGAGGGAACAGCTAGAGAGGCAGAGAGCTTTTGAGGGGGAATTCCAGAGTTTAGAGTCTAGGCAACTGAAGGCACGGCCATCAATGCTGGAGAAGTTAAAATTGGGGATGTTCAGGGGGCCAGAATTGGAGGAATTCAGATATCTCGGAGGGTTGGAGGGCCGGAGGGCCAGAGGAGGTTACAAATATGGGGAGGAGTAAGGCCATGGACCGGTTTGAAATCAAGGATGAGAATTTTAAAATTTGAGGCAGTGCCTGACCACGAAACAATGCAGATCAGCGAGCACGGGGGTGATAGGTGAACAGCATTTGGTGCGAGTTATGGGCAGCAGAGTTTTGGATGAGCTCATGTTTATGTAGGGGGACAAGTAGGAGTCCGACTAGGAAAGCATTGAAATAGTAAAGTCTTCAGGTAACAGGCATGGATGAGGTTTTCAGCAGCAGGTGAGCAGAGGTAGGGGCAGAGTTGAGCAACGATACAGTAGAAGCGGTTTGTCTTGCTGATGATGTGAATATGGAGTCAGAAGCATATCTCAGGATCAAGTACAACAACAAGGTTGCAAAGGGCCTGGTTCAGCCTCAGACAGCTCCCACTAAGTGAGATGAGTCAGTTGGCTAGGAAATAAAATTTGTGATGGGGATCAAACAAAATGGCATTCCAAATTACACCCAATTTGTTTTGAATAATGCAGCAAGAAAGTTGCACACCTGGAGAACATGAAATCCTAAACACAAGTCCTGGAACTGATGGAATTTACTGATGGTATTTATAAATGCAGAGGATTTCTGACCTAACTTTCTCTCGCAGGGCTGCCCATAATATTTTTAAATACTACACTTTACATTTTGCAAATGCTGATTTTAGGTGATGTTGGTTACACTTTTAGATTCCTGTGTGGCTGCAGCATAGATTTTCTCACTCTACTGCCTCCAGCAGCAATTTAGGAATTTAAGATCAAACTGATTTGCAAGCGTGTAAAATCTTTTCACCTTGGGTTGCTCAGTGTAACCACCAGGGATAGGCCCTGCTCAAGATTTCCTTGCGTGATTGGTCAGAGGCAAAGTGCCGTAGTTTTATTTAAAAAAGCATTTTGCTGGTTTTCACCCCTCACCCCAACTCAACACCTCTCCTGAAAATGTTGGAGGAGTGGAGAAAATTGGAGAGCAAAGAAAAAGTACAAAATGCAGAGCGGAAATGGATAAAAATAAAAGTATTGTGATTGTAAGATGGGAATGCGCCTCCTTCCTCTCGGTAATGAACTCTTACTGCCTCTACACAATAACAACAGTGCTGCTCTCACTTATTAACTAAAATAATGAACTCTATTGCTGAGAAATCACCAAGATGAAAGGTCAAAGGTCATTGCAAAGGACGTAGAAGTGAGGTCATGACAAGCTTGGCTTTTAAAAGGCTGTGCACTGTAAGGTGCCATAGGATTTCCAAAGTTGAGATGGTCAGATGAGTCTTAATGTCAGCAGTGAGGGTCAGAATGGAGGAAGAGATTGTAAGGTGATCTTTTTGAAATTTAGGAGAAATACTGAGAGGAAGTTTGGTGGACTGTTGTGAAACACACAGTGGCAAGAAGTCAGAGAGTGTTTGCCTATTAGGCTACTTTTACTGTGGCTGTTGTTGTCTTTACCACTTTAAGTGTGGGCCCACAACTCTGTAATGGTGCTGTTTATCCATCATTGGCATTAGCTGATACTTCATCTGTGTCTGATTGTGGCAAGCCTACATTGGAGGATGAGAGACAGAACCTACCTGAGTTTACTCTTGAACCAGACAGAAGTGCTGTCAGGGACACCCTTCTCTCCTCATCCTTCCTCCTCTTTTACTCTCATTCCTTCTTTTAACTTTCTAGATCCATGGCTTCATTAAGAGAATAAAAATGAACCTTCTATCTTCTGCAGCAGCAGACACTAAATAAAGCAGAACCGTGAACTAATCGGGTTATGTATTAAACATTAAACACGCTGTCTGCTGTGTACTTAACAGTAAAGGTCTATTAGAAATCTATTAGTGATGGTTAGAAGCACTGGCTGCTCATTACCCTCCTACTGACTACAGCAAACACACATTATTTGGGACTAAAGACAGATTTAATGAGATTTAAACCTTCCTAGTTACCAATACCTGGATTTATTAATATCCAATTTATGAAATAGTTACTGGTCTCAGTAGTCTTGTTTCTGCTGTCAGATCTCCAGGTTCTGTCTTCCTGTCTGGTTTCACCCACGTAAAAAAGTGGGATGGCCTGCTCGCTTAAATCATGCTCTTGTGCATGCTCAACACAAAATAGTATTCATATCGAGTCCTCAGTCACTCCCATCCCTGCTGGGAATGCTTCCATGGTACCTCACTCCAGCAACCATTCTCTCAGTGTAAGCCCAGACACTATCAGCATAGATATATCCCGGTGTTTGCCCCAGCTCAGTTGGTAGCACTCTCACCTCTGAATCAGAAAGTTGTGGGTTTAAGTCCCACCACAGAGACCTGGACACAAAATCAAGACTGGCACTCCAGCACAGTACTGATGAAGTGCTGCACTGTTCGAGGTGCTGTCCTTCAGATAAGACATTAAACTGATGCCCCATTTGCCTTCTCAGGTGATTGTAAAAGATCCCATGGCACTATTTTGAAGAAGAGCACTGGAGCTCTCCTAGATAGCCTGGTCATTATTTATTTCTCAACCAACAATACTAAGACAGATTATCAAGTCATTATCTTATTGCTGTTTGTGGGAGATTGTTGCACGCAAATTGGCTACTGTGTTTCCCATGTTGCAACAGTGACTGGACTTCAAAAGTATTTCATTGGGTGTAAAGCACTTTGAGACTGAGTGTATTGTTATAATAAAAGCAAAATACTGCGGATGCTGGAAATCTGAAACAAAAACAAGAAATGCTGGATTCACTCAGCAGGTCTGGCAGCATCTGTGGAAAGAGAAGCAGAGTTAACGTTTCGGGTCAGTGACCCTTCTTCGGAACTGACAAATATTAGAAAAGTCACAGATTATAAACAAGTGAGGTGGGGGTTGGGCAAGAGATAACAAAGGAGAAGGTGCAGATTGGACCAGGCCACATAGCTGACCAAAAGGTCACGGAGCAAAGGCAAACAATATGTTAATGGTGTTTTGAAAGACAAAGCATTAGTACAGATTAGGTGTGAATATACTGAACATAGAACATCAGCAAGTGCAAACCTGAAGAAAAACAACCTGAAAAAAACAGTGGGTAAGCAAACTGAACAAACTAAGATGAAATGAAATAAATGCAAAAAATGTAAAAAGGAATGCAAAAAAAAAAAGGAAGAAAAAATAACTAAAAATGACTAAAAATGAAAGTAAAGTGGGGGGCTGTCATGCTCTGAAATTATTGAACTCAATGTTCAGTCCGGCAGGCTGTAGTGTGCCTAATCGGTAGATGAGATGCTGTTCCTCGAGCTTGCGTTGATGTTCACTGGAACACTGCAGCAATCCCAGGACAGAGATGTGAGCATGAGAGCAGGGGGGAGTGTTGAAATGGCAAGCAACCGGAAGCTCAGGGTCCTGCTTGCGGACTGAGCGGAGATGTTCCGCAAAGCGGTCACCCAGTCTGCGCTTGGTCTCCCCAATGTAGAGGAGACCACACTGTGAGCAGCGAATACAGTATACTACATTGAAAGAAGTACAAGTAAATCGCTGCTTCACCTGAAAGGAGTGTTTGGGGCCTGGGATAGTGAGGAGAGAGGAGGTAAATGGGCAGGTATTACACCTCCTGCGATTGCAGGGGAAGGTGGCATGGGAAGGGGATGAGGTGGTGGGGGTAATGGAGGAGTGCACCAGGGTGTCGCGGAGGGAATGATCCCTTCAGAATGCTGACAGTAGAAAAGAGGGGAAGATGCATTTGGTAGTGGCATCACGCTGGAGGTGGCGAAAATGGCGGAGGATGATCCTTTGGATATGGAGGCTGGTGGGATGAAAAGTGAGGACAAGGGGAACCCTGTCACGGTTCTGGGAGGGAGGGGAAGGGGTGAGGGTAGAGGTGCGGGGAATGGGTCGGACACGGTTGAGGGCCCTGTCAACCACAGTGGGGGGAAATCCTCGGTTGAGGAAAAAGGAGGTCATATCAGAAGCACCGTCATGGAAGGTAGCATCATCAGAGCAGATGCGCCGGAGACGGAGAAACTGGGAGAATGGAATGGAGTCCTTACAGGAGGTAGGGTGTGAAGAAGTGTAGTCGAGGTAGCTGTGGGAGTCAGTGGGCTTATAATGGATATTGGTAGACAACCTATCCCCAGAGATAGAGACAGAGAAGTCGAGGAAGGGAAGGGAAGTGTCAGAGATGGACCATGTAAAGGTGAGAGAAGGGTGGAAATTGGAAGCAAAGTTGATAAAGTTTTCGAGTTCGGGGCGGGAGCAGGAAACGGCACCGATACAGTCATCAATGTACCGGAAAAAGAGTTGGGGGAGGGGGCCTGAGTAGGACTGGAACAAAGAATGCTCGACATATCCCACAAAAAGACAGGCATAACTAGGACCCATGCGGGTACCCATAGCGACACCTTTTACTTGAAGGAAGTGCGTGGAGTTGAAGGAGAAGTTGTTCAATGTGAGAACAAGTTCAGCCAGGCGGAGGAGGGTGGTGGTGGATGGGGACTGGTTGGGCCTCTGTTCCAGGAAGAAGCGGAGAGCCCTCAAACCATCCTGGTGGGGGATGGAGGTGTAGAGCGATTGGACGTCCATAGTGAAGAGGAGGCGGTTGGGACCAGGAAACTGGAAATTGTCAAAATGACGTAGGGCGTCAGAAGAGTCACGGATGTAGGTGGGAAGAGACTGGACCAGCAGAGAAAAGATAGAGTCTAGATAGGAAGAAATAAGTTCAGTTGGGCAGGAGCAGGCTGACACAATGGGTCTGCCAGGACAGTCCCGTTTGTGGATTTTGGGAAGGAGATAGAAGCGGGCTGTCCGGGGTTGCGGGACTATGAGGTTGGAAGCTGTAGAGGGAAGATCTCCAGAGGAGATGAGGTCAGTGACAGTCCTTTGGACGGTGGCTTGATGTTCGGTGGTGGGGTCATGGTCCAGAGGGAGGTAGGAAGAGGTGTCTGTGAATTGGCATTGAGCTTCTGCAAGGTAGAGGTCGGTACGCCATACAACAACAGCACCACCCTTGTCTGCAGGTTTGATGACCATGTCGGGGTTAGACCTGAGAGAACGGAGTGCCTCAAGTTCAGAGGGGGACAGGTTAGAGTGAGTGAGGGGGGCAGAGAAATTGAGACGACCAATGTCTCGCCGACAGTTTTCAATGAAGAGATCAAGAGCGGGTAAGAGGCCAGGGTGAGGGGTCCAGGTAGAGGGAGAATGCTGGAGGCGGGTGAATGGGTCTGCTGGTCGGGGGGAGGACTCCTGGTCAAAGAAGTGAGCCCGGAGGCGGAGGCGACGGAAGAAGAGCTCAAGAGTGTATTGTTATGCTGTGTTCTTAGAGTCATAGAGTTTTACAGCACAGAAACAAGCCCTTTGGCCCAACGCACCAGCGCCGACCATCAAGCACTCGTCCTAACTAATCCCATTTCCCCGCACTTGGCCCGTAGCCTTATATGTTATGGCGTTTCAAATGTTCATCTAAATACTTCTTAAATGTCGTGAGTGTTCCTGCCTCTACCACCTCTTCAGGCAGTGTGTTCCAGATTCCAACCACCCTCTGGGTGAAATAATTTCTCCTCAACTCCCCTCTAAACCTTCTGCCCCTTACCTTAAATCTATGCCCCCTAGTTATTGAACTCTCCGCTAAGGGAAAACGTTTCTTCCTATCTATCCTATCAATGCCCCTCATAATTTTGTACACCTCAATCAGGTCCCCCCTCAGCCTTCTCTGCTCTAAGGAAAACAACCCTAGCCTATCCAGTCTCTCTTCATAACTGAAATGCTCCAGCCCAGGCAACATCCTGGTGAATCTCCTCTGCACCCTCCCCATTGCAAACACATCCTTCCTATAGTATGGTGCCCAGAACTGTACACAGTACTCCAGCTGTGGCCTAACCAGCCTTTTATACAGCTCCAGCATAACCTCCCTGCTCTTATATTCTATGCCTCGGCTAAAAAAGGCAAGTATCCCATATGCCTTCCTTATCTACCTGTGCTCCTGCCTTCAGTGATCTATGGACAAGCACTCCAAGGTCCCTCTGACCCTCTGTACTCCCTAGGGTCCTACCATCCATTGTATATTCCCTTACCTTAGACCTCTCAAAGTGCATCACCTCGCACTTCTCAGGATTAAACTCCATTTGCCACTGCTCTGCCCATCTTACCAGCCCATCTATATCATCCTGTAGTCTAAGTCTTTCCTCCTCACCATTTACGACACCACCAATTTTTGTGTCATCTGCGAACTTACTGATCATACTTCCTATAGTCACGTCTAAATCATTAATATACACTCCAAACAGCAAGGGCCCCAGCACCGATCCCTGTGGTACCCCACTGGTCACAGGCCTCCATTCACAAAAACAACCCCCTACCATCAGTCTTTGCCTCCTTCCACTAAGCCAATTTTGAATCCAATTTGTCAAATTGCCCTGGATCCCATGGGCTTTTACTTTCTGAACCAATCTCCCATACGGGACCTTATGAAAAGCCTTACTGAAGTCCATGTAGACTACACTAATTGCTTTACCCTCATCTACACATCTAGTTACCCCCTTGAAAAACTCAATCAAATTTGTTAGACACGATCTCCCCCTGACAAAGCCATACTGACTATCCCTGATTAAGCCCTGCCTCTCCAAGTGGAGATTAATCCTGTCTCTCAGAATTTTTTCCAATAATTTCCCTACCACTGATGTTAGACTCATCGGCCTGTAATTACCTGATTTATCCCTGCTACCCTTCTTGAATAATGGTACCACATTCGCTGTCCTCCAATCCTCTGGTACCTCTCCTGTGGCCAGAAAGGATCTGAAAATTTGTGTCAAAGCCCCCGTTATCTCCTCCCTTGCCTCACATAGCAGCCTGGGATATATCTCATCTGGGCCTGGGGATCTATCCACCTTTAAGCCCACTAATGCAACCAATACTTCCTCCTTTACAATGCTAATTTGATCAAGTATATCACAATCCCCCTCCCTGATCACTGCACCTACATCGTCCCTCTGCATAGTGAACACAGATGAAAAGTAATCGTTCAAAACCTCACCTATCCTCCAGCTCCACACACAGATTGCCTCTATGGTCCCTAATGGGCCCCACCTTTTCCCTGGTTATCCTCTTGCCCCTAACATACTTATGAAACGCCTTGGGATTTTCCTTTGTCTTGTCTGCCAGTGATTTTTCATTGAAGATTTTTCTTCAATCTTCTTTCAATGACAACTGCAACCTTTACATTTAGATTCAACACAAACACTATTTATTGTCTTATTTATCTAAATTGAATGATTTCAGGTACAGGTCTTTCCCTTGCTGGTGCATGTGTGTTCTTTCTGTAAGCCATGTGCTGAGTGAGTCTCTCAAAATCCTGTTTCCTGCTTATATATGTCTTATCATGTCATTGATTGCATCAGTGACCTGATCTCTTCAAGGTACAGTTTCCTAAAGGTGAAGTCACCACTGCACTACATTACACTGAGGTCTTTCTTTCACAAGGAAGTTACCACAATAGAGCCAGAAACAGGTCCAGATATTTCACCCTTTTATGGAGTGGAACATTGGTGGTCTTGCACTGTAGGAGATGTCACCTTAGCAGGCATATCCGATGGCATCTGGGCTCCCCCGGAAATCAGAGGCAAGAGATTAGGCTCAGTAGCATCTGTTTATTTGGGTGCTACGAGTGCTATTCGGGATCTAAACTAGTGTGCCCGCGGCACGTGTAAATTTCTGATGTGAAGCTTGCTGAACGCCATCTTGGTAAAGGCGTGTAAACACGCATACAGTTAAAGTCTGCCAGAAGTATGCAGAGCAGACAGGTCATAGCGCTCTCATTTTGGAGCTCAGTCCTCCAGCTAACCTCCTTTCTTAACCTCGCACAACTGAACAGGTGTTGAGCAGCATGAAGCACTCCCCCTATCCTTCCCCTGCCCCCACACCCCTCAATCCCATCAATAATATTTAAAGGGATTATCAACTATTTACAAACTAGTTGATGGTTGACTTCTGGCTGTTGCTACAATTCTACATGTTTTTAGTGATTTCCATAGTTACTTCAAGTTTCAGAAGTCTACGGGGAGTGATGTGGCAGGTGCTGAAGTACTTAATGCTGATTTCAAAATTTCTGTGCAGATCCTTTGCTCCAGACATGCTTGCACTAGTAGGCATTCCCCTTGGAATCAAGCATGAGGGGGGAATGAACGGTGGCCATGCAGAGCAGGGCAAGCTGCTTGAAGAACAAGGAAGAGGCAGAGGATAAGGACTCACAGCAAGAGGCCATATCCATCCAGGGTTTTCAGGGGAAATTCTCCTACCTGAATCACAGTGACGACCAATGTTTGAGACATCTGCACTTTGCTAAGGAGGTCGTCACTGAAATCTGCCAACTATTACAGTCACAGTTCCAACTTCAGAGCAGAGCAAGATCCACATTACCAGGGCTGCAAAGGTGACCATGGTTATGAACTGTGATGCATCCAGCTGGTGCTGGAGATATTAGCAACATCTTGCAGTTTGCAGTCCACTGTTGCATAAAGAAGGTCTCTGAGGTTCTCTATTCAAAGACAGATAAATTTATCTCATTCCCATATATTTAGAGATACAGCACTGAAACAGGCCCTTCAGCCCACCGAGTCTGTGTCGACCAAGAATCACCCATTTATACTAACCCAACAGTAATCCCACATCCCCTACCACCTACCAACACTAGGGGCAATTTACAATGGCCAATTTATCTATCACCTGCAAGTCTTTGGCAGTGGGAGGAAACCGGAGCACCCGGCGAAAACCCACACAGTCACAGGGAGAACTTGCAAACTCCACACAGGCAGTACCCAGAATTGAACCTGGGTCCCGAGAGCTGTGAGGCTGCGGTGTTAACCATTGCGCCACTGTGCCACCAGGGAAAAGCAGATGGATCAAGGATAAGGATTTGTAAGATTTGCAGACTTCCCCATGGTGCAGAGTCCCATTGACTGTATGCACATTGCTTTGTGGGCTCCGCATGTCAACTCTACCATGTACCGGAACCGAAAGGGATTCCACTCCCTCAATGACCAGCTGATGTGTGACCATGCACAGTGAATTATGCAGTTCAATTCCAGGTATCCTGGCAGCAGTCATGATGCTATTATTCTGAGGCAGTCCACTATGCCAGCTGTATTTCAGACACCATGGCAAACTAGTATGGCTACTGGGTGACAAGGACTATCTGTTGCTGACATGGCTGATGACTCTGGTTCACAATCCATGCACACGTGGGCAGCATGCATACAATGAAAGCCATGCTGCCACATGAAATGTGATGGAATAGACCACTGGCATGCTGAAACAACTATTTAGCTACCTCGACTGTTCTGCAGGAGCAGGTCTCAAGATTTGTGATGCTGCATGCTGCACAACCTTGCCATCGTCAAAGAACAATCCTTGCCACCACCTATCGGGTGAGAAGCTGAGGAACAGGCATACAAGGAGAAGAAGGAGGAGGACAAGGAGGCTGAGGAGGTGACGAAAGAGGAAGGGATATTGCAACCTAGAGTGGGGGTGGGGGTTGCAGCACAGAGTGCAATGCAAGCAAAGTGTAACAGTTTGGAATTCAGTGCAGAGGGAGAAGAAGGTGCTGCTTTTTTCCTTCAATCCTTGTAGTGATTTGTGTTACAGGTAAATATTTAATCTACCTCTAACTTAAACTAGACCAAGTAATTAGTTAAAAGACTAAAAGTTATAAGCTAAATTGATAAAATGCATGGACAAATTAATTAAATAAAACAAGGTGATAGAGCAATGACAGTGCAGGTGGTGTGCCACCATTACAGCATGTGGGAGCTCATGGAGAGCATCATGATTGCGGACATCCACATTTGCAGTTAAGTGTCTGCATCTCAAGGAACTTCAGCTCAGAGTCATTGTGGGGCATCAGGAAATGGGGGAATTAGCTGCACACTTTGATCTAGGAGGCAGCCACACCCCTTAGGTGAGGAAGTAGTGCAGGTCTGTTTAGTGGTCAGAGACAGGAGAATGTAACTACAAGTCAGGCAGGTAAGGGGAACCCAGGTGTAGTGCTGGAGTAACTGAAGTGATTTATGACTTTAACCCCTTATAGGGATGCAACCAAATCAGGTGTACATCCCTATGAATCGTCTTTAATTAATTTCAAAGCAGACAAATTCTTATAGACACTTATTTGGGTCCAAAGAACTGAACCAGTGTTCTCTCAAAGAAAGAAAACTAACAGAGAATTTCAGAAAGCTATTTTTAATAATTATGGCTAAGTCATAAATAGCCCAGATATTATAAGGGTCTGAGAAACTCTCTTCAATACGTATCTGTCCACTTAAAGAGACACAGAGAGGGGGTTCTTGTAGTTGTATTCAGAATTCTACATGAGACAATGTATTAACTTTTATATATTTATTAAAGAATTGAACATGCAATACACTTTAAGTGGATAAAAATACCACAATATCAAATATTACCAAGAGATGTAACACATAATCTTATTTTCAAAATAGAATCCAAAGGTTTAACCTTGATAATGTTACAGGAAAATATCTTAGAATATCCATCAAAATTTAAAGTAAACTTTTACCTTAAATTCACTGAGTAAGCCATAGGTTGAGAAGCATTGGTGAGGAATTCAATACTTCTAGTTTTTTGCTTCATGTTTATACTGTTTCTAAACTATCATCTGACTTTTTAACATATAGGTGTTACCTCTCTGTGTGTGTTTTTCCTGCTTTTAAGTTCCATATATGGTAATATCATTAGCTACCATCCCCACTTAATGTTTTTGCTGGAATTCCCCTGTTCTTGAAGTTGTGAGCATTTATCTGGTCAAAATGTTTATAATTGGGTTTACTTAGAATCTGTTCCTGTAAGTACTATTCCATTTTATTATTTTATTATTCATAATTGTCTTTTAATGGTACCTTGAACACTTCTTTTGAGTCAATCTGTCTACATTAACAACACCATAAACTAATTAAGTTTATAACTACCTCTTACTGATGTCACACAGGATGTTTCAATGTGTGTTTATCCTCCAATTCCCTGGCAACAGAGATGGTGAAATGGATTTTCCAGCTTAAAAGGTGTTTCCTATTCACATTCTATTGTAACAGGGACCCTGGCAGACCTTGAAATTTTTAACTCAACCTTCTTAAAGGGGAATTTCAGTGCATCTTGAAAACTGACCATTTATTCAATCTTTAATTCGAAAAGGTTATAATATATTAACTATATCTAAATTCTACCTAATTAAGCCTATGATACCTATGTTTCATCACATAACCTCAACCTCTGCCCTTATCCAGCATGAGGTTCTTCCTGTCTGTGTAGATGAGGGAAAAGTCTGCAAAGTGGATGAGTAAACTGTCCATGGCACCATGGTACAGGGCACCAATCAAGCGGGGGGAGTGAAAAGGAATGTGGTGGCATTAGGGGATACTGTTCTCTGCAGTTGTGACCAGGAGTTCTGAAGGTTGTGTTGCCTGCCTGATGCCAGGGTTAAGGACATCTCCTCATGGCTGGGGAAGAACTTGGAGTGGGAGAGGGAGAATTTTGTTTTCATGATCCACGTAGGAACCAATGGTATTGGTAGAACTAGGAATGAGGATCTGTTGAAAGAGCTTGCGGAGCTAGGGTCTAAAATGCAGAACCTCACAGGTAATTTTCTCTGGATTGTTAACTGAGACACGCACAAATTGACATAGGGATAAAAAGATTAGAAGTTTAAGTGCGTGGTTGAAGGGGCGGTGGAGGATGCAGGGGTTTCATGGGCCACTGACACCAATAATGGGAAAAGGAGGAGCTCTTCCATTGGAACGGGCTGCACTTAAACCAGCCTGCAACCAGCCTCCTGGTGAATCGAATAACTAGGGCAGTAGATGGGGTTTTAAACTAATGGAGGGGCGGGGTTTTGGGAGGATTCAGGGAAAGGTAAATTCAAATACAGTAAGGAAATGCCAAGGCTATATAGCAAGCAGTGACTTGGTCAAATCAAGCAGAGTGGATCAGGAAGGGTCAGAGAGCTTAAGAGAGGTAATAGGGCATCAGTGACTAAGGACATCTGGGGAAAATAAACAAAAGTTAAAGCTAAAGGCACTATATCTGAATGTGCAAAGTATTTGCAAAAATAAAGGATGGATTAATAACACAGATAGAAATTAATGGGTTTGATCTAATAACCATGACAGAGACGTGATTGCAGATTGACCAAGTTTGGGAACTAAATATTTTGGGATACTTAACTTTTAGAAGAGATAGGCAAAATGGAAAAGGAGGTGGTGTAGCCCTGATAATAAAGAATGGGATAGAGACTGTATAGAGAAAGAATCTTCGCTCAGAAAATCAAGATGTAGAATCAGTTTGGGTGGAGCTAAGAAACAGAAAGAGGCCCCCTAACAGTAATTGTAGTGTCGGGTAGAATATAAATCAGGAAATTAGATGTGCATGTAACAAGGGTAATACAGTAATAATGGGGAACCTTAATCTTCATATAGACTGGGAAACCAAATTTGCTGTAATAGTGTGGAGGACGAATTCATTGAATATATACAAGATTGTTTTCTAGATCAGTCTGTCAAGGTACCAAATAGGGAACAGGCTATTTTAGATCTATTATTGTGCAATGGGAAAGTGTTCATTAATAACTTTGTAGTAAGGGGGCTCGAGGGAAGAGCGATCATAATATGGTAATATTCTATATTGAATTTCAAGGTGATTTAGTTAAGTCAGAAACTAGGGTCTTAAATCTGAACAAAGCAAACTATGCATGTACGAGGAGTGGGTTGGCTAAGGTAGATTGGGAAACTACATTAAAAGATATGAGTAGATAAGCAATGGCAAACATTTAATGCTCCGGGTGCTCCGGTTTCCTCCCACAGCTAAAGACTTGCAGGTTGATAGGTAAATTGGCCATTGTAAATTTCCCCTAGTGTAGGTAGGTGGTAGGAGAATTGAGGGAAGGTGGGGATGTGGTAGGGAATATGGGATTAATGTAGGATTAGTATAAATGGGTGCTTGATAGTCGGCACAGACTCGGTGGGCCAAAGGGCCTGTTTCAGTGCTGTATCTCTCTATGACTCTATGACTAATGCATTAATTCATAATTTGTGACAAATATGCATTCTCTTAAGGAATAAAAATCCCACAGGGAAAGAGGTCCGAACATGGCTAATAAAAGAAGTTAAAGATAGTATTAAAGGAAGAGGCTTAATGTTGCCAAGAAGAGAATAAGCCTAAAGATTGGGAGAATTTTTAGAATTTAGCAGAGGATGGACAAAGAAATGAATAAAGGGAAGAGAACAGAATAAGAGTAAACAAGCAAGAGACATAAAACAGATTGTAAAAGAGAAGAAATTAGCACAATTAAATGTGGGCCCATTGAAGGCAGAGACAGAAGAAATTATAATGGGGAATAAGGAAATGGCAGAGACATTAAACAAATATTTTGTATCTGCCTTCACAGTAGAAGAACATTCCGGAAATAATGGGGAAATCAAAAATCTAGTGAGAATGAGGAAATTAAAGAAATCAATATTAGTAAAGAAATAGCATTGGAGAAATTAATGGGACTAGAAGCTGACAAATCTTCTGGGCCTAACAGCCTACATCATAGAGTTTTAAAAGTGATAGCTGCCGAGATAGTGACTGCATTTGTTTTGATCTTCCAGAATTCCCTAGATTCTAGAACGGTCCCCATGGATTGGAAGGTGGCAAACATAACCCTGTTATTCAAGAAAGGAGGGCAAGAGAAAACGTGAACTATAGGCCAGTTAATCTGACATCATTAGTAGGGAAAATATTAGAATCAGTTATTAGGGATGTGGTAACGGGGCACTTAGAAAATCATAATATGATTAGGCAGAGTCAACAGTGAAAGGGAGATTGTGGTAATCTGTTAAGAATTTTCTGAGTCTGTAACTAGCAGGGTAGATAAGGGTAAGCTAATGGAAGTGGTGTATTTGAATATTCAAAAAGCATTTGAGAAGCTGCCACACAAGTGGTTATTACACAAAATTAGGGCTCATGTGATTGGGGGTATGAGTGAGTGGGCAGATGGAATTTAATGTGGGGAAATGTGAAGTTACCACTTTGGATGAAAAATAGAAAAGCAGAATATTTTTTGAATGGTGATAGACTGGGAAATGCTTGCATTCAGAGGGACCTGGGTGTTCTTGTACATGAAACACAGAAGGTTAACATGCAAGTACAGCAGGAAATTAAGTAGGCAAATGGTGCGTTAGCGCTTATTACCATGAGATTGGAGTATAACAGTAAAGAAGTCTTACTACAATTACACAGAGTTTTGGTGAGGCCGCACCTGGGGTACTGTGTACAGTTCTGGTCTCCTTACTAAAGAAAGAACATACTTGCCTTCGTGGAAGTCCAAAGAAGGTTCACTAGATTGATTCCTGGAATGAGAGGATTGTCCTCGGTAGAGAGATTGAGGAGACTAGGCCCATATTCCCTAGACTGAGATGAATGAGAGGTAATCTAATTAGAGTCATAGAGTTATACAGCACAGAAGCAGGCCCTTCGGTCCATCGTGTCTGTGCCGGCCATCAAGCACCTAACTATTCTAATCCCATTTTCTAACTCTTGGCCCATAGCCTTATATGCTATGACGTTTCAAGTGCTCATCTAAATACTTCTTAAATGTTGTCAGGGTTCCTGCTTCTACCACCTCTTCAGGCAGAGTGGTCCAGATACCAGCCACCCTCTGAGTGAATGTTTTCTTCCTCAAATCCCCTCTAAACCTCCTGTCCCTTACCCTAAATCTATGCCCCCTGGTTATTGACCCCTCCACTAAGGGAAAAAGTTTCTTCCTATCTATCTTATCAATGCCCCTCATAATTTTGTATACCTCAATCATGTCCCCCCTCAGCCTTCTCTGCTCTAAGGAAAACAACCCTAGCCGTTTCAGTCTCTCTTCATAGCTGAAATGATCCAGCCCAGGCAACATCCTGGTGAATCTCCTCTGCACCCTCTCCAGTGCAATCACATCATTCCTCTAGTGTGGTGACCAGAACTGTACACAGTACTCCAGCTGTAGCCTAACTAGCATTTTATACAGCTCCATCATAACCTCCCTGCTCTTATATTCTATGCCTCGGCTAATAAAGGCAAGTATCCGATCTGCCTTCCATAGCTAACTGTGCGGCTGCCTTCAGTAATCTATGGACAAGCACTCCAAGGTCCCTTTGACCCTCTGTACTTCCTAGGGTCCTACCATCCATTGTATATTCCCTTGCCTTGTTAGTCCTCCCAAAATGCATCACCTCACACTTCTCAGGATTAAATTCCATTTGCCACTGCTCCGCCCATCTTACCCATCTATATCGTCCTGTAATCTGCTTTCCTCCTCATTATTTACGACACCACCAATTTTCGTGTCATCTGCGAACTTACTGATCATACCTCCTATATTCATGTCTAAATCATTAATGTACACTACAAACAGCAAGGGTCCCAGCAACGATCCCTGCGGTACACCACTGATCACAGGCTTCCACTCGCAAAACAACCCTGGATCATTACCCTCTGCCTCCTGCAATTTTGGATCCAATTTGCCAAATTGCCCTGGATCCCATGGGCTCTTACCTTCATAATCAATCTCCCATGCGGGATCTTATGAAAAGCCTTACTGAAGTCCATATAGACTATGTCAACAGCTTTACCCTCATCTACACATCTAGTCACCGCCTTGAAAAATTCAATCAAGTTAGTTAGACACGATCTCTCACTGACAAAGCCATGCTGACTATCCCTGATTAATCCCTGCCTCTTCAAGTGGAGATTAATCCTGTCCCTCACAATGTTTTCCAATAGTTTCCCAACCATTGATGTTAGACTCACCTCCAATCCTCTGGTACCTCTCCTGTGGCCAGAGAGGATTTGTTAATTTGTGTCAGAGCCCCTACTAACTCCTCCCTTGCCTCACAGAACAGCCTGGGATACATCTCATCTGGGCTTGGGCTTTTATCTGCTTTTAAGCCCGCTTAAACAGATAATACTTCCTCTCTTTCAATGCTAATATGTTCAAGTATATCACAATCCTCTTCTCTGATCTCTACACCTATATCGTCCTGCTCCATAGTGAACACAGATGAAAAGTAATCATTTAAAACCTCACCTATGTCCTCCGGTTCCACACACAGATTGCCACGTTGGTCCCTAAAAGGCCCTATTCTTTCCCTGGTTATCCTCTTGCCCTTAATATGCTTATAAAACACCTTAGGATTTTCCTTTATCTTTCCCGCCAGTGTTTTTTCATGTCCCCTCTTCGCTCTCCTAATTACTTTTTTAAGTCCCCCCCTACACTCTCTATATTCCTCTAGTGACTCCGCTGTTTTCAACGCTCTGAATCTGCCATAAGCCTCCTTTTTTTCCTGATCCAATCCTCTATATCCCCTGACATCCAGGGTTCCCTGGACTTGTTGGTCCTACCCTTCACCTTAACAGGTACATGTTGGCTCTGAACTCTCACTATTTCCTCTTTGAGTGACTCATCTAATCTAATCTAATTGAAACATGCAAAATTCTTTGGGGGTGTTTCCCCTGGCTGGAGAATATAGAACTAGGGGCCACAGTCCCTAATTAAGGGGTCAGCCATTTCAGATTGAGATGAAGAAAAACTTCTTCACTCAAAGGTTTGTGAATCTTGGACCTCTCTACCCCAGAGAGCTCTGGATGCTCAGCTGTTCAGAATGTATAAGACAGAGATCGATGGAATTTTGAGTACAAAGGGAATTAAGGGATCTAAGGATAGTACAGGAAGAGGAAAGTGGTGGCATAGTGGTAATATCACTGGGCTAGTAGTCCAGAGGCCCAGGCTAATGCTCTGGGGACATTGGTTCAAATCCCACCACAGCAGATGGTGAAATTTGAATTCAATTAATAAATCTGGAATTAAAAGATAGTTTAATGGTAATCATGAAACCATTGCCAATTGTTGTAAAAATCCATCTGGTTCACTAACGTCCTTTAGGGAAGGAAATCTGCTGTCCTTGCCTGGTCTGGCCTACATGTGATTCCAGATCGCAGCAGTGTGGTTGACTCTTAAATGCCCTCTGAAATGGCCGACCAAGCCACTCAGTTGTACCAAACTGCTATGAGGTCTAAGAAAAGGAATGAAACTGGATGGACCATTTAAGGGTCTCAATTGGCCTCTGGGCGGGAAGGCCGTCATCGGTCTATCCCACTCCCGGCAAAATCACTTGGTGATGGGCCCTCCATCCCTGCCATCTGTCGCTATTCTATGGCGCCACCCCCCCCCCCCCCCCCACCTCGCCTTTGCCCCTGCCTCAGGGGGGCCCATAAAATCCAGCCCTTGATCTGACCGGCCTCTGTTCCCGCCCCCACCGGCTCTAATTGGACAGGAGCTCCATCTCCATATCAATTAAGGGCTCACCCATATAAAAATTGAGACTTTAATCATTTTCCTACCAAAGGTAGGCTTCTGACCCAAAAACAAATCCGGGTCTTGTTTCCCATCTCCATGTTGAAAATTCAGCCAGTGATAGCTGCCTGAGATGTCTGGAATTTCCTGATGGCCCTTTGGTGGAGTCATGTGCTTGCAGGATTCCCACAGCATCCAGGGAAAGATCGGAAGCTCAGAGAATGGGGAATCATGAGTGTGTTCTTGACATTTTAATGTGCTCTCAGTAACGATTGACTAAGTATATGTATAGTTCTGGGCCTCCAATTAATCTGTCAGTGCATACTCCTGCCTGAAAACAGTGAACGAGATGCACACAGCCAGATAGAGATACAGGCAAAAGACAGAGGTACAAACAAACAGATATAGATCCAAACAAGAGACAATAAGTCACAGGAGAGCCAGACAGACACAGTGAAATATCAAGGCAGACAGAGGCATGCAAACAGAACAAAGGAGACATGGCAAGACCAGATAGAGGCAGAGACAATGCTGAAGAACCTGAGACATGGACAGAGGCAAACAAAGACAGAGAGAGACAGAGACTGGTAAGAGAGTTACACAAGTAAAAATAGAGAGAGACATACATGCCCACAGGCAACCAGATGATCTGACAGGCCGACAAAGAGATCGAGAAAGATCGATATAAGAGTAATGGGGGAAGATGAGAAAATGGCAGTCGTTAAACTGTTTCCATACATATCAGAAAAAACATAGGCCGGAACGTGCAACTTTGGCAGCGGCACAAAATGGGATATATCAGGTTGTCTGCCCATTACTCTTTGCCTGGTTTTGCTTTTCATTGACTTCTACATATAACTGGCAGCCAATCCCATATCGACCATTTTGTGACCCGGCTGAAGTTGGAAGTTTTGCCCATGGATAGCAATATTTCCTGGATGGGAGGACTTCTTTCAACAACTAATGTATTTCTGCTTGCTTCCAGCAGAGCTGGGCAGCGCGCAGCTTTAAGAAAAGTAATGGAGCTTGTAGTCTGCTGTTGTTAACCACCTCAAATATATATGGAATGGCTTCATTTTGATGTGATTCCATTTCTGCAGAGACCCTGAGTAAAAGAGCTGGCACAGTTCATCCACTAAGTGGCCGTTCAGGATGCTTCTGATCAGCAAAATTGACTAATCTTATTAACCAATCAATAGTTATCTTATTTTATTGCTGGAGCTACTAGATATTAGGATGAGTATATCAGGCTTAATACAGTGCACCCGGAATATCAACAGCCTTGTAACATGGAACTGGGGCTTTATAAAGACTTTGCAGCAGACCCATTGAATGACATGGACCATGATCAGGATGTGTTACGGTGAGAAGTGTAAGGATATTAGAGAGTGCTGGAGTGAGGGGTATGGTGTAAAGCAGAAAATGGTCACGGGCAGGCACTTGAATTTGCACTCTTTTGAGCATTTGAAGATTTTAATTTTGACATTAATCACGGCACTTTCAGGAATGAAAAACCACAGCCATGAATCCAGGAGATATGTTTGACTTCCGGTTGTGTCTTGCTTCTGCAGAGTGTAAGCACAGTAGAGTGTTTCAAACTCGCTGCTAAGTTAAAAATACAGGGTTGCCATTAACTATTCAAGCAGACACCAGCTTCTGTGGCAGTGGTTCCAAAAACAGCTGGCAACTGTACTCTCCACCTAATTCACGGGAATATGAAGCTGCTTCAGTGATCAGCAGTTTTCCAGCAACAAGGGCCAAAAAAACATTGGCACCTGTGCCTGTTAAACAATCAAAATGAAGTAAATGTTGGTGTGAATGAAAGGGTGGTCCCCATGCTGACATGCTTGTCAAACTGGATGAAGCTGATTGGTTTTAAAGGCACCACTCAGCTACAGCTAGCTGAAGATTTATGTACTTGAACTGGCCTCGGGCATGAAATTCTGCACTTGTAGCCAAATCGCGTGATAGGCACTTCAGCGTGTACAACACATGTACCCTTTGTGCATGTGTGAGCAAGCAACATTATGATAGTCCTGGTATTAAGTTGAGAAGTATAGCTTTACTTAAATTGCTTGAAATGTGAGATAGCATTTATTTTCAAATTTAAGACCTTTAAAAGAAAGTTGCTGTAAAACCCACAGTGGCAAAATGGCAATCTGCAAAAAAGAAAATCACCAAAACTAGTTGATCTCCCCTGGCATTGCTCAGTCAAAAATTTAAATATGAATTGAAACTCTCTTCATATAACTTTGGCTCCACTTCTCTCATAAGCTTTAATTATTTCTTCTTCACTACGTACGGCTGTCAGGCATTTGGTCTGGTTGCTGTCTCTATCTCTCCATGTCTGAGTTTTTCTTCTTTCCTTTCTGCCTTATCTTTCTGTAAGTTTCTCATTCATCCATCACCTACCCTGTTTGTTACAGTTGCCAACCGTGTGCTTTGCGTCTGGAATTCTGATCCTTTAGCACCTGTTCATACTCTTCTTATTGCGGCCTGGAAATCAGTTGATCTGTGTTTGAGATCTGAGGCACACCCATGATCGGTCCAGATTCAGTTTAAGATTCACTCCAACCATAAAGCAAAGAATGAAAGAAGCCACTTGAAAAGAAGCAAGAAAATTCCCTTCCCCCGCCCCAAGTGCCCTTCGTACCTCCTGTTGCAACTGGGGCGAAGCCTCAAGCCTCAGGCCCAGCCACTGCTTGTGTGGAACTAAAACACAGGTTAGTTGATCTGCAGATTCCCCTGGGATTAGACTTGGATTTTAGATTTAGAGATACAGCACTGAAACAGGCCCTTCGGCCCACCAAGTCTGTGCCAACCATTAACCACCCATTTATACTAATCCTACACTAATCCCATATTCCTACCACATCCTCACCTGTCCCTATATTCCCCTACCACCTAGCTATACTAGGGGCAATTTATAATAGCCAATTTACCTATCAACCTGCAAGTCATTTGGCTGTGGGAGGAAACCAGAGCACCCGGAGGAAACCCACGCAGACACAGGGAGAACTTGCAAACTCCACACAGACAGTACCCAGAATTGAACCCGGGTCGCTGGAGCTGTGAGGCTGCGGTGCTAACCACTGCGCCGCCCAAAGACAGCACCTCTGACAGCGAAGCACTCCCTCAATGCTACACTGGAGTGTCAGCCTTGATTTTTATGCTTAAGTCCTAGCGTGGGACTTGAATCCAGAACCATTAGAATCAGAGGCAGGAGTGCTACTAACTGAGCCAAAGCTGTCTCCCCATTAGAGTGAATGGGGGGGGGGGGAATGCTGATGCCCACACATAAAGCAGACAGAAATTATGAATATAAAGGAATTTAACTTATTCAGTCACTTCAAAGCAGTGACCTTGGTTATAGGCCTTTATTCGGGTTGCTTTTCAGTTGTATGCTGTTTTTAAATTGTCAGGTTTGTTTTCGGGCCATTACATTTTTGAAAATTATTCATCAGCTTTTCTGAGTTTCGTAGGTTGGTATGTAGGGAAATAAAAAGTGAAACACAGGCTCAATATTGCACTGACGTGTACAGTTACGAAGTAATTGTAAAGCTTCTCCTCTCCAAATAGCCAATTCAGCTATATTTGACTTGGCCTCATTTAAGTGTCACTGGCGGTCTGCAGTCTGGAGTGCCAAAAGGGCGCCCCCACTGCAGCTCACCTGTGGGGCTGGGGGTGGAAGTTGGCTGGCTTTCACCCTGAATCAGGTGGAGTCTGGGGCTTTGGGAAGATTACAAGGGAGGGCTTTGAATGCACCATTAGGGGACTTGAGTATTACTGCAGCACTCGGAGGAACACTGAATATTTCCTGTTTATTTTTGAGCAGCCCCCTTTAAGGATTGCTGGTTAGGCCACTGCACAGATACTACAACAGGGCTTTCACAATTATACCTGAATTTCCCATTCCTGGTTCTACAACAGGTATGGGACCCTGTTTTGGGACATTTTACTACATTAAAGGAGCTATAAATGCACATTATTGTTGCTGATTTGTACATATAGGTAGCCCAATGCCCATTTCAGTTGGTCGTGCTGGAAAACTAAAACTATATAAGCCTATATGGTGTCCTGCACATTTCTGGCAGGTTAGCCTGGGATATTTGGAAGTCTAACGCTGTGTCTAATTGAACAACTGGCAGCCATGAGTTCAATTCCTACCCCTTTGGCTCAAGAATTTAAATAAAAATAAAAATCAATAAACAAGCCAATGTTTTCTTATTAAACAAAATTAAAATGTTCTGAAGTCTGTGTTTTTTGTGGCTTGTTATAGAAGGTTAACAGTGGGCATTGAGATGATTTAATGACCATCAGAGGATTATAACTTGAAGAGAGACACGGGCTCCTGTACACTTTTATCTTTGATGTGTTTAGATGAAGGTTTAGGATTCCTCAGCAGCTGCCCTGGTACAGTGCCAGCAGGAGCTGGGTGCATTGTGGGCAGCGAGTGTGGTACAGCCTGAAAGAACAGACTCTGCAATTATCATAAAGGAGCATTAATGCCAGCAGGCTGGCTGGGCAGGGGCACTGAGGACTGGTGGGGACAGTGCCCAGAGATGCCAGCAGGCTGGCTGGTCTCACTGATCTAAACCCACATTGCACAGTCTCAATTGGCATCAAACGATGTGACAGTGCCAAATGAAGCTTCCTTTCAGAGGAGACTGTTCTGATCTTGTGGGGGCAATGGGTTAGTTCTTTGAAGCCGCATGTGTTCATTTAAGACATGGGATTCGAATTCCACTGCCAGAAAAATCTGAAGTACAACAGATAGGCCTGGCAATCAATGCTTAACAAAATGCATGTGGAGAGAGTTGCTGAATTATACTGTTGTTAATATTGGCATGGATTCGTGCAGTATGGAGGGAGGACTGGTTGGGCATGAAGATATTTTTCCTCAGCTGTGCTCTGTTCCTTTAGTTACAGTCTCCAATAGCGTCAGAGCTGAGAAATTTTCGTGTCTGATTTGCGGTGTCCTTGGTTCCCAGGTATCAGTGAGGAGTCCCTCCGCTCAGAAATCTATGGTAGTAACCCTTTCTGGGATTGGCACACTACACTGCTTGAGGCTCTATTCTCTGTTGTGTATTCTTTTCCAATTGCCTGGAAACCATGGAGACTCTTCCAGACCCAACAAAGCCTTGTGCCTAATTGTGCCTCTGTTTACAGCACAGTCTGAGAAAATGCAAGCTTCTGCCCTCTGGCACCCTCAGACAGTGTGCTGAAATGCCCTGGAAAGGCTCTGGTTTGACAAAGGGAAATAGCTGAATATATTTTAATTTTTCTCAATGTATTTTGCACATCAAATTTCAAAACCGTCTTGTCGGCAAAAGCATCAAAAAACCATCTTGTCAGCTGTGACATTGATGCTCCACCACATTGTCCCAATACCAGTTTAAAGGAGTTCTCTAATCAGAAGATTATGACAGATATCCAAATGTAGGAAACTGTTTAAGCCTGTGGTGATTATAGCAAGGCCTAGACGGCTTGTGAGGCCTACCTCCTCCACCTGAGACACTCGACTGACTTGCTGCACCGTGTGTCCCTGGGCGTCCATTGATAACCTGCTGGCTGTGGGATGCACTCAGAACTGGAACTCATCGTTGTTCCCGCTCCGCTTGACGTCCAGTGAGGAAGTTACAAGGAAGCAGAATTATACCATAAAGCCAGTAAAAGGACTCCATTAAAACCATAGTTCCTATAGGTTTAATGGAACCATCAGTCCTGGGGATGTATTTTCCATCCTGTGGGGGAATGCCTGGTGCCCACTTATCAACTGCCCACAATAGGTGCTGGATTTGTGCTGGAGGTGGGGCTCCTGGCGCCAAGCCAAAAAGGCGGGGGGATTCCTGCCTCTGCCTTTCGTGCCCCCCACCCCCCATGCCCCCCATCCCCCACACCACCGAAGCGATCCTCAGGTCTTTTTGAATCAAAGTTCCAGGAAGCGGGATCACTGTCAATCAGAGGGCCAGCAGCTCAACAATATCTGCAGTGCCGCCGGAAGCGGTGGCCACTGCCGGTACTGCAGAGGCCTCAGACCTAGGCCCAGCGTTGGAACACTGGACCAGAGGTAGGTGAGGCGGGGTCACCTGAGCCAGTCCGGAAGGCCCCGGCGATGGAAGTGGGGTTGGGGGTGGGGGGTGGTCGTGCAGTCCAGGGGGAGGGAAATCCCAGCTGGTCAAGTTGTTCCTGGTGGGTGTCCTCCATGGGTCACAAATTGTCCACGAAGGAGGGAACCCCCCCACCCCCCACCCCACCCCACCCCACCCCACCCCATCCCAGGCCTGCAAGGAGGGCACCTTGTTTTACAAGGCATCCTCCCCATGCAGCAGAGGCCCCACTTCCCTCCCGGTAAAATCCCAGCAGCAGTGGGAAGAGGCCCTTAATTGGCCGTTAATAAGCCACTTAAGGGCTTCAATTGGCCTCTGGGCAGGAAGGTCGTCGTCGACCTAACCTGTCCCCGGGAGGATTGCTGGGCGACAGAGAGGTGACAGGCCCTCCTACCTGCCGCAACCCCCCACCACCTGTCACGATACTCCGTGCCCCTCCACAACCGCCCCGCTTCCAACCCCACCTCGGGGGGCCTCACAAAATCCCAACCTAGTATGAGTGAATCTCGGAAATTAGGGGAATCAGTGACACAGATTGACACTGTTTTAGACAGCTCTTGAAAAAAGTTAATGAAATTACTTTTTAAAAAATCAATACTAACATGAGGAAGCCGCATTTATTAGTGTGATTTTCAAGCTGTGAATAAAATATTTCTTAAAGGGGGACTGTCCTGCCCAAAATATTAAACTCACAGTGCAGTGAGGTAACTTTTTTAAAAAAGATGCGCACGTAACAGTACCTATCATAGGAAATGTCTCAAAGTGTTTCACATACAATGTACAGTGACTGCTGTTATGTAAGCAAACATAGCAGCCATTTTCCACATAGCAAGATACCACAAATAGCAATGAGATAAATAATCAGTTAATCTAATTTTGACTGCGCTGCCTGAATGAGATGCCATCCAAGGCAAACAGAAAACTGCCGGAGACCCGGCACAACCAGGTGGCTTCTGGTTTCTGGGCCGTTCTCTTGGATGTCCGCCAGAGCCAAGGCTGAGGAATTTCAGGGCCAGTGTGGTTCCATGTCTGTCTCCGATCACACACCCCTGGAGAATTCCCCTCTGTGACTTTGAAGAAGCCGCATCAGCACAGGTCCATTTGGAATCATTTAACTGTGAAAAGAAAATTATTTGACAAAATTGAACAAATGGTATATAAAATGTTAACTCTGTTTCTCTCTCCAAAGATGCTGCCTGACCTGCTGAGTATTTCCAGCACTTTCTGTTTTTATTTCATATTTCCAGCATCTGCAGTATTTTGCTTTTATTTTGACAGTTAAAACTTGTTCAGTTACTACAAAGTCACCATCACAACTCTAGCATTCTGCCTTTAGAGCTTTTGTTCGTGGAACTTTGACACATGCCGCTGTCCAGGAGCACAGTACAGGAGAATAACCTGTCTGCTAACTGCTGGCACTTCGAAACAATATGAATTCCTAATGCACCTTATTTTTTGCAAACCCTCAATTAGTTTCCTCTTTCAGTCTATCCTGTGCTGTCTTTCCCATTTTGCACAGGGCCTTATTATATTTGCATATTTTTTCTCTCTCTCCATCTAACATCCCGCCTTGTTGCTTGCACTGGGATCCACTGGATATTAATCATTCCACCTCCAGGAGAGGTTGAGAGGAGTTTATAGCCTGCGACAGTGCAGTTTGGGCAATTAAACAGAAGCACAAATCACTTTTTCAAATTGCTACGTGTGGGAGCTGGTGGCAAACACACAAAGTGTCTGTGGCTGTTGGAAATTAAACATAAACAGATTATAAAAAGGAGTTACCCGTTGGGAAAGATAGAGTATTTACATGAGAAGATCTGCCTAACTGGACCACTAATTGGTGTTCATTATCTCACATTGATTTAATTACGTGCTGCGCATCAATATAAATTGCCTGCCGCCCACAACAGGGATCAGGAATGAGGCTTGCGTCTGGTGATATGGGAGAAACAAATGTCTCACACCTTTTATTTTGAACATGAGGGTCACCAATCGATGTGGTGCTTCCTGTGATGGCAGGGCAATGCACTCAGTCATGTGCCTGCCAGGCATCCCCTCCTGCTTTCCTCTGTTGAAGCTGTAAACTGCCAATTAACTGGAGTGTAATTAGGGAGAGTAACATCATAATGTGGAATTACTGAGGCTGTGTGAGGGCCAGGCACATGCACCTCGCACACACTTTAATAAACCTCCATCGAATTCTCCCTGTCTTTGTGCTTGTCTGTGTGCTCGTTCATGTGTTTATGTGTTCATCTATGTATCTGCCCGTGTGTATCTTTGTTCTTGTGTTTACAAGCATGTGCATTTGATGTGTGTATGTTTTTCCTTGTATGTGTCCATCCGTGTCTGTATGTGTGTGCATCTTTCTGTGTTTGTGTGTGTATGCTTGTGGGTTTCTTGTTTTCAGTGTGCCTGTTTTACTATATGTGTGTGTGTATCTGTTTATGTATGTTTATGTGTTCAAATTGGTAGGTTGTATTCATCATAACGAATATTGAAACATAATTTGAATATTTGCAAAATATCTGTTGCTGTTTATCTGTCAACCCCTCAGTAAGAAGCCATATTACAACCCCCAATGGAGGTTATTCAGTGAGGTTGTCCCTGACGACCAGCTCCTCACTAATCCTTCTCTCCACCAACACAGTCTAAAGTATTTACAACATCAACTAAAGTTCTATCAACATCTGTGTGTTGGTTAAACAAAATACAGCATTTGAAAAAATACAATGTAGATAATCTGCTAGGTAGCAACTGTAACAAGCACCTGACACCCTGTCCAAGTGCTATCGACCACTAGTAACGATGCTTGCATTTCCTACTAACATTAAACAGCGCAGTAATATTTCAATATTGGTGACTCAACAGTGGTGATTAACCAATTACTTGGGTTAAAGGGGGGTCAATCCAATTAATTTTTACCAGGCAATAATAATCCAAGTACAGCGTGCTGCATTTTATTTGGATTTTTTCAGTCACTTTCAGTCCAAGTCTCAACTTAACACTGTCAGTGCAATAAGAATTGATTTTTATTATCGTGTGGAATCATGTTAATGAAAATAGCTAGCCGTGCTGCACTGGTGCACAGGAAGACATCAACATTAATACAGAGGATTAACAAACGTGTATTTAAACGTTGCTTTCTATGCTATAACTCAACCTGCAATACATCACGCAGTGGCAAGTTATTTTGAATGTACAGTTATTGAAAAATACTCATCTATCTGGACAATCTAACTGCACCAAGGACCTGGGCATCCTTTATATAAGTGTTGTAATGTTGTGAGGAACTCAGAGAAATAACATCAAATTAAGTGACCATTAAAGAAACTGTTCAAGTAGAGTGAGGGGTATCACACTGAAAGTGCCACTCTCTATGTGAACTGAAAGAATCTATGAGGAACGGGAAAGAGAACATTGGAGACAGAAGTGAGAAGAGTAAGCATTACATATTGGAAAAACAGAGAACATATTACATAAAAATAAATGATCCCAAGACAAGTGCCACTTACAAAGCAGCAATTAACCCCACCACAGTTTGAGAGAGTTTGCCCCCGGAGGGATGAAATGTAACGTTAGTGGTTTGGCACAGGAAATTTATCTCAATATCATGGGAAGCTTATGGCTAAAATTGAATTTTAGGTTGCAAAAATCAAGGGCGTCGTTACGTAATTTGACAAATTACTCTTTTTAATTATTTCTAAACAACTCTCTGATATATCTCAATATAACATTGGCCAATGAGTTGTAACTGTCTGAAAATAACTGGGCCAATTTTTGTCCAAGGATGGAAACTCGGAGTGAGGTGTATGGGATGGGTTAAGCAGTCGGCAGGCTGAAGCAAAGCTGAACCATGAAGAATTTTTGTGCTCATACTGATTATCATAGTTTGGTTGGATTGCATGCATAAAAAAATGACTTAGAATTGGTAGCTCATGCACTAGGCAGCAGGAAATTGGGTCTTAAAAACCTGCAGCACTTTAAAGAGGCAGTGCATTTTTTTAGTAGGAACAATAGGGTGAAGTATCGAGAAGTTCAGAAACATGCCTGGTGACAATCTTGGGACTGGCAGAACAGTTAAGTTCTTAGACATGGCCATGGATGTCTTGGCTGATGAAGATGGGAAGAGAAGGACCATCTCCATTTCCTCAGATGGTCAGTGTGTCCCTTTGTGATTTGGGGAACAAGCTTGGCAGGAAGTTGCAGACCATGTAAATACCGACAGCATAAATACCAGGATCTGTTAACAATGTGAAAAAGCTTTCAATAA
This sequence comes from Heterodontus francisci, assembly GCF_036365525.1. Lineage (NCBI taxonomy): Eukaryota > Metazoa > Chordata > Chondrichthyes > Heterodontiformes > Heterodontidae > Heterodontus > Heterodontus francisci. Next base: position 25,144,232 of record NC_090393.1, read on the forward strand.
TCTTACCAGGTTGGCTAAAGTAGGAAGCAGTCTTCTTTTAACACTTCAGGGCATGCTATCCGGCTAATCGCCATCTCTCTTTTCCTTAACTGCTTCACATAGTTCTTATTACAAAGTAGGGAAGACTTTGATGGACCTCCTTTCTTGTTTTCCACACATATGGAAATCTTTCTACCTCTTGCCCAAGCTTAATGCTTTTTCTATCATGATGCACCTGATAATCACCAAGCTGATATATTGTGAAGACTGAAAGCCCTTTTACCAATGGTAATTATTTCGCTCTTCTACCCCCCACATAGACTCTTCTTTCAGAATAGGATTGCCAATAGCAAAAGGGAGAGACCACATCCCACACTCCAGGGTAGAGACAATACCTGTGAAATTAGAAACAAAAATAAAAATTGCTGGAAATACTCAACAGGTCTGGCAGCATCTGTGGCGAGAGATGGTGAAACTGGAGATCTGCTCACAGATTCGGGTTTGTGGGTTATGTTTCCATCTGTTCTCCTCAGGTTTCATTCCTCCACTCATAGCCTGAATTTCAGCTCACGAACGTGTGTAAACTTTGTGTGACCTAGTGTTCAAAGTGACCTGACACCTCCTTGCAATTCAAACTAGATCTCTTGTCCCTCTTTTTTTCTTAGGTTGACTTGAATAGCTAGGCTAGTGAAAGTCATGATCAAGATGCAAAAGCGTTCAATCTTACCCTGCCACGCATCAGCTCAGAAATAGAGCTCCTGTGCAACTCAGAGAAGAACTTAGCAGGCGAATGCACCAAGTGATACACAGAGCACAAGTGATGCACAGAGCACAAGTAAGCAAGAGCATATGCAAGTGGCAATGGAGGAAAAGGGACAAGTTGTCCAGATAGCTAGCTAAAGTCCTTGTTCTGTAGAAGAGAGCAGGGATGTGTAGCTTGGCCGAGCAGTTTCAAAGAAATAAAAACAAGAAATGCTGGAAATACTCAGCAGGTCTGGCAGCATCTATGGAGAGAGAAGCAGAGTTAACGTTTCAGGTCACTGACCCTTCTTCAGAACTGGCAAATATTAGAAATGTAAAAGGTTATAAGCAAGTAAAGTGGGGGTGGGGCAAGAGATAACAAAGGAGAAGGTGTAGAAAGGACAAGGTCACTGAATACTGACCAGAGGTCATGGAGCAAAGGCAAACAATATGTTAATGGTGTGTTGAAAGACAAAGCATTAGTACAGATAGGGTGTTAACAGACTGAAAACTGAACAGCCGCAAGTACAAACATGAAAAAAAGTGGGTAAGCAAACTGAACAAACTAAGATGAAATAAAATAAAATAAACACAAAAAAAATTTTAAAAAGGAAAAAGAAAAAAATAACTAAAAATAAAAGTAAAATGGGGGGCCCGTCATGCTCTGAAATTATTGAACTCAATGTTCAGTCCGGCAGGCTGTAGTGTGCCTAATCAGTAAATGAGATGCTGTTCCTCGAGCTTGCGTTCACTGGAACACTGCAGAAATCCCAGGACAGAGATGTGAGCATGAGAGCAGAGGGGAGTGTTGAAATGGCAAGCAACCGGAAGCTCGGGGTCAAGCTTTCAGACAGAGCGAGCAGGACCAGGGTGGTAAAAATAGCCAGTTCTGTGAGTACGTTAAAACAAATAGGGACATAATTGGGATTTTGTGCAGAGGGTGTTCCTGTATTGACTTGACACCTGGAATGTGAATGGGAGATAAATAATTATTTTGGCCATTAGACAGGAGGCTTTGCTTGTGATGTATAAAGATTGAGGCAAATGGTTAATGCAGAGCAGGTCAAGAGCTCCTCAATAAAGGACTCTTCAATCTGCTGTTAACAAATGGCTCTAGTGTCTGGCAACTATTGAGCTCCCTCAACCTCCTCAGCATTCTCTATGTCTTGGGGTTTTTCCCCTCATATGGTTGAAAAGCCGTCTTCTGGTGGTCGCTTGATGCACAGTTAAATTGTGAAGCAGTCCGCAAACCGAAGTAATGCGTAACACTCCCCCTGGGCTGTATTGCAGCAAGCCCCCAATCTGTCGAAATGTCAGAATTGTTGCAAGATTTCACCAGTTTATTTGATGATGGATATGATCGTATCTATATTCAGCATGGATTTAACACAGGTCAGCAGTAGGTAGCCTTGTTCTCCAGGAGCCAACTATGGATTGCTGTCATATAATAAGAGAATGGGTGACTGGTGTAAGATGAAACTGCTATAGCAGCGCCCAGGAAAGTCGGCATTAACCTGCATGATTAATGACTATGCATCCATTGATCAAGTGGACACCCTTGCAATTCATGAAAGCTACAGCATTGTAGCCAGGAGAACACAGGGCTATTAGTGTGCAATTTATGGGCTTGGGGAGTGTGTAGCTCCTGCAATCCCCAGATCCTTATCCTGATGCTTCTGAATGTTTCTAAGTGAGAAATGTTTTGCAAATAAGGCATCATTAATCTGCACAATACTTATACAGATATTAGCTGATATTACTGATACACCATGGAGGCAAAAGCACTCAGGGCTACAGTGATCTTCACTGCAACAGCCAAAGACACATTTTCCCTGGTTGTTGTCTCCAGGTCTCCTTGGAGCATGTGACATAGGTCTATCACTGCCTCTCTGGAGAAGCAAAACTTCCTCATGACAGCTCTTCACAGGCTCAGGAATTCTCTGTGATATATAGGCTCACTTGGAGGAGTTAAGGGCATGTAGGTGCAGGCCTCATCCCAGGCCCTGGCCCTTCATACCTGTTTCTTTTCTCCACCTTCTCTTTTTCTCAGTAGGCCAAATATCGTGGTATTCCTAGAGCAGCCCATGGAGCACAAAAATAGGGATTCTTGATGCAATTGTCCCAATATAATCTTCTTGCAAACTCCCTTCTCACACACAGAACGGTTAATGTTCTGGAATTAACTTCCAGCAATTAAGGAGAACATTTTGGAACAATACCTGGGACCATCTGCTGGTCCCTTTAGACTGTGTTTAAAATTGCTGTCAGACTTCTAGTGGGGCCTATGGTTTGTGGGTGGACACAGGCTGTGATGCTCTGGGAGCATGCAGGTTGTGAGTTTGCAATGGTATCCTGATTATGTCACTTTGGGGATCATGTAGATATATTCATGAAGCTTCAGGCTGGGGAGCTTCATAAATGAATAAATCCCCACCCACTACAGAAAAGCAGGTTGCCCAAAAATGAGCAGAATGGATATCTGCCTGATTCCCTAACTGTCACTACCCGGTTTATGCCCAAACCTGATGTAGTAACTGTGCTTAACTCAACCCGAAACAATACTTTCTAAACATTAATAATATCACAACCTGGCACGTGGCAAGTTTTACAGAACTCCACCACATCCTTGTGGAGCTGCGGCCAGTAAAAATTCTGTCTTATGTGGGCGTGGGTTTTTCGGATACTGACATGTCCAGCCATTGGAATTTCGTGAGCTATTCTCAATATTTCCCTGGAATGGCGGAATTGTCCTATGAGGAGAGATTGAGAAAACCATTTGAATGTAATGCCACCTGAAAATGAAAGATTTGAATTGGTGGACGGTGGCTCATCCAAAGAGACAAAAAAGAGGTAACAGGTGAGCTCAGTGGGAAACAATAGAGATAATATAAACATGGTCTGGGACTCAGCAATCAGTTGCGACATACAGCATCCAACAAAGTACCCAGAACTGACTCAAGTTACACTTCCAGTGTGATAACCTGCGTAAATTCACAGATACATGCAATCTTCAGGGTGAGTAATATTACTTCTTATTCAATGTGTGCAATATTTCATTCTTTATTAAGTTTTTAATTGTTCAAGCTTTTTTCAGTGTGTGTAATGAATAATTGTTTATTCTGTGTGGGTCAACTCAGGGTCCTTCACTGCATGAATCTCATCCTGCTCTAATTTAGAAAACTTTTTATTCTTGATAATGAGTGTTGGAGGAACTGCAGCCACAAGGGCCCAATCCTCCATACATTTTGGTCTAACTTTTCTTAAAGTGGGTTAGTGAGGGCACAAGTGATATGGTTACCTTGTTATCCCTCCCAGACCATTCCCACCCATAATCAGCTTGTTGCTGGCATGAGAAGGAATTCCCGTTTCTCCAACACTTTATACATATCTTGATCCTGGCAGTGAGTAGATGTATTCTCCTACTGTGGGGGTGCAAACTGACAATGCAACACATTTGTGGTCTATGTACATGTGGGGCATTTGCTAGTCAGAGCAAGTAATATATGAATTACACATGGAGTTGGAAAAGACATTTGAAAATGTGGCACCCTTTTCAGCATGCCAAGCCAGTATGACTGGACTAAGCCCAGGGCTGACCACTGCATGAATGGTCCCAGTGCCCTTCTCAATCCCAACAGGGACCTGCTGCTATCTCAATAATACCTCATGTCTACTCCTACTATCCACCTATTCAAAGCATCTTCTTTCAAAGTTACAAAGAGCAGAGCACTCCGACCTTTACTGTGTCACCTTTTGTCGTGATTACCACTTGCTCCTGGTATGTGACTGGTGGCTTAGGCTGTGCTTTGCACTGTCAGAACACCTCATTGTGTTAGAATGCATTGGGATTTGTAACCTTCCAGGATACTTCACAAGCTCATTATGGATGAGGAGGAGAGATAGACTTATGAACTCTCTGTGTACTGATCCAGGTAATATCCATCTGCATCGACTCCTGCAGCATCAATAGACTGTACTGATGACAGGTGATTGACGAAATAGGTGAGGAGCACTCATTTTGCAATAAGTGATTCTATAAACTGTGTATAGTATTATGAAAGCACTCCTGTTTTTGTTAAATACATTTTCTGAGGAATTCATAGTCAAACTAAAGAAATGTTGGACCAGTTTTTTTCCAAGAGGATCATCAAGAGGACACTGACAGGACTTGTTTGACAACCAAATTTACTGGTTATCACATGACTCAAGTTAAAAATAGAACAGAAACCCTGGTAACTGGGGGAAGATGTGTGCAGAGAAGTGACAGGTCAGAAGGTGGGCTTTCTATTTCCGGCTTCGCTTATGAATTGTTTGGAGTTGGGAATGAACTGTTTAAAAGGGGTTGGAATTTAAAAAAATAAAACTGAAGGACAGAACCCCAGCTCAGCCCAGCCTGTTCCATCTCTTTAAAAAGCCTGCAAGGAGAAGAAGAGAAGAAGAAAAAAGGAGAGAACTTCCAAGGAGAGAAGAGAATTCCCAAGGGAGGAGAGAAGACCACAACTTAGCTCAGCTTTCCAGCACCTCTCTAAAAGATCCTGAGAAGGCCATTGTGTCAACTCACCTCATCTTCTGTCTTTGAAGAAAAGCCTGCTAAAATAATTCTCAACGCCACCTGAAAAGAACTGTTCTAAAAGTTCCCAGTCTACATATACTCAGAGGCCAGACTGTATGCCAGTTTTCAAACACAACATATTTCATCTACTGTTTCTTCAAGAATGAGCAAGTATTCAGGCCAAGTTTTTTTGTTTGTAACAGAGCTCTAAACAAAAATCCCTTTGATTTTTCCAATTAACTGGTGTATGTGTGTGTGTGTGAGTGTGAGGGGCTAAGGTGAAAGGGAACTGTAATATTTCAATCTGTGTGGTTAAGCTTTACTTCATTACTGGTTAAGACCTGTTTTATAATAAACTGATAATTTTGTTCTTTATTAAAGAAATCTGGTTGGTGTGTTTTATTCTGGGATAAAAAAAGAGTCTATGATTCATTGTATCAGTAAGTGGGAAAAATTTTTAATATATATTGTGACCTGTGGAAAAGTGGAACTAGAATAAACAGTGCACTCCTTCCGCCTCGGTCATAATAGAAACATGCACAATTGTGGCGGGACAGTGGCGCAGTGGTTAGCATCGCAGCTCCAGCAACCCGGGTTCAGTTCTGGGTACTGCCTGTGTAGAGTTTGCGAGTTCTCCCTGTGACTGCGTCGGTTTCCGCCGGGTGCTCTGGTTTCCTCCCACAGCCAAAGACTTGCAGGTTGATAGGTAAATTGGCCATTGTAAATTGCCCCTAGTGTAGGTAGGTGGTAGGAGAATGGTGGGAATATGGGATTAATGTCGGATTAGTATAAATGGGTGGTTGTTGGTCAGCACAGACTTGGTGGGTCGAAGGGCCTGTTTCAGTGCTGTATCACTCTAATCTAATCAAGTGTGTGCAAAATAGTGTGAGTTAGACACTACAAATGATTCTCATCATAAGTGCACCCACTCCAGCCAGGAATACCATCCATTCCTCCCTGCTGGATCTTTAAGTGGTCTGATGTCTACATAAGTTGTGGTAAACTTGCAAGATGCTCAATGCATGCATCTGTTTGGTAATTCAGCATAACTGAGGAAAATCTCAAATTGGTCCTGTTTTGGAGCTGAGAATATCTATATAGACTGGGGGAAATTCATGGACGTTTGAATGAAAAGTTTGAAACTAATAAAAAAAATTATAAAAATGGTAGAAATCTGAAATAAAAATAGAAAATATGCAACAGGTTTAGCGACATCTGAAAATAAATAAGACTTGTACAAATCAGTTTTCTACCCATATCCCACCCCACCCCCACATGCAGGCACCATGAGCTCCAAAGCTGAAGATATGTATTAAAAAACAGACATCATCAGACGAAACACTAGGCCTCAGCATTCATCTGACTGTGAATCTGTGATGCTGAATGTGACATGTTTTGTTGGCTGCTTTGCTCTCACAGTGACATTTGAGGAAATAAAATTCTGTTCCAGAAAACGTCTGGGCAATCTGCAGCCCCAGCAGAAATTCAATACTTCAAAGGTTGAAGTATCATAGAAACTATTTAGCTACAAAGCTAAATTTCCCCTCGGGCTGGTGTCCTACATTGGAGTAGCAGAGGCAATTACAACTTTTTTTGTGCTTGCTGCTCAGTTCAGATCAATAATTTTCTAACAACATCTTGAATCAAGATGTGGCCCAAGAGCAAGTAGATAGGTGCAAAGTGAAACACAGAGCCTATTCTCGTCCAACCCTCGCTTTCTTTGTTTTCTTCTTCACGAATTATGTTGTCGTCCTTTCTGTGGAAATAAAGATTACGTTTATGCAATGAGTGGATCTTTCATTTCTTCTAAAACCGTAGAATCATTAGTGGGACTTTTTCTCTCTTCAGTGTTCAGATAGAGATTTCTAATTTTCAAGTTTAAGAGGCATGCTTTCACTTTTTAAAAAACTGTCGAATTGTAGAATCTGAAGATGTCCCCCATGTCTTGGGTTGCCAAAGATTGAAATTGTGAAATTAGAAAAGAACATTTAGTTGGAGAGAAAGGAATGTGCTGGACAGGGAAGGATTGTATTTAGTTTCAAGCGCTGGTAAGGAAAGGGTAGGTATGTTGACGGATCAGTGAGAAATAGACAGCTAATGTGAGAACTGGTGGCCCCACAAACTCCATGCATGGGGTGAATTTTGCGACATTGGGGGTCATGGCAGGGGGGCCGGAAAACGCCTCTGTCAGTGGCCCACCATGGGCCTCAATGCCAGGAAGGCACAGCCCGATATTGCTGGCGGTGAAAAGGCCTCGTGGCAGCGCCCCCCCCCCCCCACCGCATGGCTATAGGAGCCAGAATTAAATATGCAAATTAATTTAAATTAAGGAATAAATTACCTTCACGCTCCCACCATCTGTCCCGGTGCAATATTGGTGCCAGTGGCTGACAATCCCTTGCCTTCGGATCCCCATCTGGGGATCCGAGGTGGAACACTGGTGGGGAGGGGGAAGCAGGTAGGTTTTTCAGTACGGGGGTGAGGGAGCGGCATCAGAGTCATTTCATTGGTGTAGGGGATGGTGAGATGGGGTAAAGTTTATGAATTTTGTCGGTGGGGGGAAGGTCGATGCACAAGGCAAGTGTTTTCAGGGGGGAGAAGGCAGGTAATTACTTCTATGGTTACTGGGGTGGGAGAGAGTCAGGATCAAATTATTTAATTTTTTAAAATCACTATATCTTTAATATTTAAATTGAAATATAGAGCTCGAAGCCCTTTAAAAATGGCACCAGCACCTGCGCAATGGTGGCTGACACCATTGCCAGGGACGGACAGCCCGCCCGCTCCACGTCAGCGGGGTAGGTGGACAACCCCAGCTATTTAAATGAGCCGCCATGTTTAATATCGTGGCGTCTCCGCGACATGCAGCCCCACGGGCGGCCCCCCCCCCCCCCCTGTTGTTTTCACCCACCGCCAATTGTGGCAATGGAATTATAAATCCCAGCCCCATGTTCCTGAATTACCTGATCTGATGAAGTTTTTCAGCAATCAGATCAGATGGGTGCAAAGAGATTTTGGGGCCGACCTTAACCCCACCTGCACAGCGGAAAGTGGGCAGCTGAGCAGTTAAAAATGAGCAGTTACCAATCTGATCAGATATCAATTATTAAGCTGCAGAATTGACAGATGAGGCGCTAGCCTAAAGTAGGTGGGGGCTTCATAGATTTATGAAAATTTAGTCCCATTACATCAATAAAACCAAGTGCAGTTTTAATGGGGGCCTGAGCAGGGATGACATTGTACATTTCCTTCCAAGCAGAAGCAGATTTGCAGCTGGTCTGAAGACAGAAGAGGTTCAGCAGACAAGTGTAAGACATACCTTTCTGAGGTCAGGAGGAGAAAGAATCTTCTTCTGGGACTCACAAGGAAAGTCACAGCTTCCTAGGCCCTGGTCTCTCCTCCATTACCTCCCACAAGACCCTGTTCCCGCTTCTTACCTGGAAGCCAGTTGGCAGGTACTCTTGCACCCCTACCTACCCACTCCAGATGGGGATTAGACTGGCAGAATTTAAAGGAGGCCCAGATGTTAAAATCACCATGGTCTCTCCTTGCCTCTGCTGGTGTCTTCCCACCAGAAATCCATTCTGAGTTAAGATCTGTGCCTTAGTATGAAATGTGAGTATAGCAATTGTAGTCAACAAGCACTGAGACTGTGTCACCAACTCTCAGATTGATATAATCAAACATTTATCTATCCTACACTCCAAACTATATAGTACTGTTTAGATAAGAGGAGGCTGCAAAGGAACATCCACTCTGCACTTTTGGCTGAAGATTGTTCCAAACCCTTCATTCCTTGTCTTTTGTATTCATGTGCTGGGCTCCGCCATCATTAAGGATGGGGATGTTCATGGGGCCTTCTCTTTCCATCAGTTACTTAATTGTCCAACGCCATTCGCAACTGGATGTGGCAGGAGTACAGAACTTTGATCTGACCCATTGGTTGTAGGATTGTTTAACTCTACAATACAAAACTGGGAACAAATAATACCAAATTGACTGTTCGATTCAGAGAGGCCACTGACCAGGAAATGGAAATAATGCCACACTGAAATAGGTGGGGTGCTCTACTGACATGCATTATTGTGGGAGAATAGAAGTTGCTTTACTTTGTATGTAACCCATATTGTACCTAACCTAGGCCTGTTTGATGGGACAGTGTGGCGGTATTTTACTCTGTACTGAACACATGCGGAACCAGACCCGGGTGAACTTGGTGGGGTAGAGGGAGTTTACTATGTATCTAACTTGTACTGTACCTAACCTGGGAGCCCTTGATGGAACAGTACAGAGATAGTTTACTCTATAACTAATCTGTGCTGTACCTGACAACCCCTCTTTGAGTCTCCAGTTCACTGGTGGGAAGCGATTAAGGAGAACATCAAGAGGTTCTTCATCCACAAAAGTGTTCAGAGGGCGAGAGAGAGACAGAGGGAAATGTCCTGACTCCAGAAAAGTATGCAAAATCTGCTCCGGTTGCAGTCAATGGGGGTCGAGGTCAAGGAGGACCTCCAAGAGGTGAAGAGCCAGCAGGCCTCGCTCTTTGCCAAGGAGGCCTCCAAGATCATCTTCCGGTCCAGAGTCCGCTCCATCGAGCAGGATGAGACGTGCTCGCGTTACTTCTTCCAAAAGGTACACAGAGAGAGCTCTGTTATCAACAGCCTGAAGGAAGAAGATGGCTCGGTAACGTCTTCGCAGTCCGACATACTAAGGATCAGCAAATCCTTTTATGCTGGGCTGTATGACGCGAAGCCCACAGACAGCAGAGCCTCCCAGTCCTTCCTGTCATCTATCACAGAGGTCTTAGATGACAGCAGGAGGGAGAGACTGGACAAGCCGCTAACTCTGGACGAGCTGACAAAGGCCGTCGAGTCCTTCGAGACGAGTAAAACTCCCGGAAGCGACGGCTTACCGGTTGAGTTGTACTCGGCCCTGTGGGACTGGGTCGGTCCGGACCTGCTGGAAGTATACGAGAGTATGCTCCTGGCCGGCAGCATGTCAGAATCCATGAGGAAAGGCATCATCACCCTCATTTACAAGCGGAAGGGGGAGAGGGTAGAAATCAGAAATTGGCGGCCCATCTCACTGCTTAATGTTGATTACAAGATTCTGTCCAAAGTCATAGCCAGTCGAGTCAAATCTGCTCTGGAGTTGGTGATTCACCCCGATCAGACCTGTACTGTACCCGGCAGGAAGATCTCTGATAGTCTCGCGCTACTCAGGGATACGATCGCCTACGTACGGGACAGGAGGGTGGACACCTGCCTCATCAGCCTGGACCAGGAGAAGGCTTTTGACAGGATATTGCACACCTACATGATGGACGTGCTTTCCAAAATGGGGTTTGGGGAGGGAATCTGCAATTGGATCCAACTGCTCTACACAAACATCAGTAGCGCAGTCTCAATCAATGGGGAATCTGAAAGTTTCCCGATCAAATCTGGAGTCAGACAGGGCTGTCCTCTCTCCCCGGTCTTGTTTGTTTGCTGTATTGAACCCTTTGCTGAGTCTATTAGGAAGGATGCGAGCATAAGAGGGGTGACAATCCCAGGCAGCGGAGGCACTCAGGTTAAAACCTCCCTGTACATGGATGACGTCGCCGTCTTCTGCTCGGATCCGCTGTCTGTGCGCAGACTGATGAGCATCTGCAACCAGTTCGAACTGGCCTCGGGAGCCAAAGTTAACCACGGCAAGAGCGAGGCCATGTTCTTTGGGAACTGGGCTGACCAATCCTTTGTCCCCTTCACCGTCAGGTCAGATTACCTGAAGGTGCTGGGGATATGGTTCGGAAGGGCCGGGGCGTGCACCAAAACCTAGGAGGAGCGAGTAGCCAAGGTACTACAAAAGTTGGGCATGTGGGGGCAACGATCTCTCTCCATTGTGGGTAAGAACCTGGTCATCAGGTGCGAGGCGCTCACGTTGTTGCTGTACGTGGCGCAGGTCTGGCCCATACCCCACTCCTGCGCTGTGGCAGTCACCCGAGCCATTTTCCGCTTCATCTGGGGATCTAAAATGGACCGGGTCCGGAGGGACACGATGTTCAAATCTCTGGACAAGGGCGGGAAAAATGTACCCAACGTGGCCCTCATCCTGATGACCACCTTCGTGTGCGGCTGCATCAAGCTGTGTGTAGATCTCCAGTACGCAAACTCCAAGTGTCACTACGTGCTGAGGTTCTATCTGTCCCCGGTGTTGCGAAGGATGGGCCTGGTCACATTGCCACCTAACGCTCCATGCAGTTGGACCGTGCCGTACCACCTATCCTTCGTGGAGCAGTTTCTGCGGGAAAACACCTTTGACCACCGGTCCATCAGGCAGTGGTCTGCACGGAATGTCCTCAAGGCCCTCCTGGAAAAGGAGACGGGGGATCCTGTCGGATGGTTCCCCGAGCAGACCGCCAAAGTCATATGGCGGAATGCCTCATCACCAGAACTTTCAAACAAGCACCAAGATGTAGCTTGGCTGGTGGTGAGAAGGGCCCTCCCCGTCAGATCCTTCATGCACACCCGAAGTCTCGCCCCCTCTGTGCAATGCCCCCGCGGTGGCTGTGGTGGGGAAGAGACGGTTGCCCACCTCCTCCTGGAATGTGTCTTTGCAAAGCAGGTGTGGAAAGAGATGCAGTGGTTTTTGACGAGGTTCATCCCAAGCAGCTCTGTAACACAGGAGTCTGTGCTCTCCGGGCTGTTCCCAGGGACGCACACCGAGACAAACATCAATTGCTGCTAGAGGACTATCAATTCGGTGAAAGACGCCCTTTCGTCTGCCCGAAACCTGCTGGTCTTCCAGCGCAAAGAGTTGTCCACGACCGAATGTTGCAGACTGGCACATTCCAAGGTCTAGGACTACGTGCTGAGGGACGCAATAAAGCTTGGGGCAGCCACAGCAAAGGCTCAATGGGGAAAGACCACAGTGTAAGGTCCCCCCCACCAAGCTGAACTGAGGGGCTGGATTCATGGGAAACCCCTCGAACTGTATCGGGAAAATTTTGTGTGCTGTAAATGTAAAATTGTATATGGCATGACAATGAAATGGAAGGGTTGTGAGGCAACTCATAATTGTATAGAAGGAAACTGATCACCTTTGCACTGTTTATATTTTTTGACTTGATGCTGTTTTGAACTGTTTGGGAATGTAATTTTTACAGATTTTTATGAATAAAGTATATTTTGAAAATTTAAAAAAAAAGTACCTGACTCAGGCATGCCAGATGGAGCTTTACTCTGTGGTGTCCGTGGCATCAGTGTTATTGGGCTGTACAGGAGGAGATTTACCCTTTATCATTGTGGTAGGTACCTGACTAAGCATTATGATAAGCAGTGTAGAGGTAGTTTTACTCTGTATCTCACCCAGTGGTTCTCAAACTTTTATGGCTGTGGACTACTTAGGCAGGGCAAAAGACCCCATGGATCACCAACTGATCCTACCCCACCGGATTTCACTTGCCACTGCAAAAACCATAACAGAATTAATGGGACCTTATGGAAACTATTAAAATTTTGCTGCTTTTTCACTCCTAAATGTAATGAATTTATGTGCATGAATTTGTTTTTATTAAATATCACAAGTAAGTTATTAATTCATGCCAGAAATAAAATTATAGACATTGTCATATTATAAACATTAATACTACAAGAGGATTATCTGAAAGATTCTAATATGTGTTATAAAATCATCACAATAAACTTCTGAGAAACTAATACTTAACTTGCATCTACTTTTCTCAAACAAAATCAACAGTAACATAAATCTTGCTTATAAAACTACATTGTCGTTGTCCGCGCATATGACGACTCGTGCCATGTGCCTGGGAGCTGGCCTAGTTGTGTGACGTCATATGAGTGGTGGGATGAGGGTTCTGGCCTGTTCTCTCATATGGCTGCGGGCGTGGCGTTGCATGTCAGTGACTTGCATTTTGGCCCAGCCCGCGGAACACCTGGAGGACCCTCAAGACCACCAGTGGTCCGCAGACCACCCTTTGAGAACCACTGATCTAACCCATGATATACCTGACCTGAATGCTGGCACTGAATGAAGAAACTCAAAGTGCTCCATTCAGTATCATTAATGGCCTTTACCTTGATAAACATATCAATGTAGCAAATAAAGCTTTGCAAAAAACCAAAATAACAGATTTATAGTTTGAAGTTCAGATTCAAAGCACTTGACAATCACTAATTTTCCCAAAAACCTGCATTTCTCACCATGAGGGTTTTCTTTCAAAAAAGTCAGCTGAGAAAAGGGTCAACTTCAAAACTAAGGTTCAAAATGCTGTCTAAATGATTGCATTTTCCAACTTAAAGCAGTAAGATTTTTTTTAAAGCCTGATGACTGAATCAGAAATAATTTGCAGATGTTCCAGTGAGTGGCCTCCATATGCCCCTGGCCTACACTGTGCCACCCAGACCCTTTCTCTGCCTGCTTGCTGCTGTCAGTTTATGCAGAGGAGGAATTTGTTCCATTCCCTGGCCTGTCACTCTGCACTGCTAACGAGCAGCAGGAGAAGACAAGTTTCTGCATTTGAGGGATGAGATAGAGTGCTGCCTCAGTGGGGGCCGTGTGCACTGCTCCTGGGGGCGAGGTTCAAAACCTTTTTGTTGTGCGAGCCTTGTAAAGAAGACCTGTTAGCATTAGAACATCTGCAAGACTTTCCACTTCGGAATCCCCTGGCGACCCACAGAATTCACCATTTCTGCACAGTAAACATCATGAAGGCACAGTATGAGGAGGCAGCTGGGTAAATCTGTGTCTATTCTGTATAAGACAGCAAATTCAGGGAAATGGCTTCAGGCAGCTATTGCAGATAGCTTTATTGATGATCACTTTAAAGTTACTTTAGCTTCATTCTGGTTGGGCTTGTCACCTATTATTCCACAGCTAAGAGATGACCTGTACTGGCAGCTCCAATCTAATCTAATCTGTCAGCTGTGGCTAAATTGGTAGCACTCTTTCCTCTGACTCATAAGGCTCTCGGTTCAAGTTTCACTCCAGGACCTGAGAACAAAAAACTAGGCTGATACTCCAGTGTAGTACTGAGGGAGAGCTAAACTGTCAAAGGTGCTGTCTTTTAAATGAGATGTTAAACCAAGGGCCTGTCAGCCCTCTCAGGTGGATATAAAATATCCCATGGCATTATGTCAAAGAAGAGCAGTTGAGTTCTCCATGGTGTCCTGGCCAATATTTATTCCTCAACCAACATCACTAAAACTCAAATTAGCTGCTGGGTTTCCTTCACTACAACAGTGACTATATTTCATTGGCTGTAAAGTGCTTTGGGACATCCTGCAATTGTGAAAGGTGCTACATAAATGCAAGTATTTCTTTTTTTAATCATTTAATCCCCAACTTTCTTGGATTCATACCGTCCCACTCTCATACCAGCAGCTCTCCAGTCCCTTGGACATTTTATAAGGTGTGAGGCCAGACAGCAAATGTCAGCAGGATATTTGACTGTGGAGGGCATCACAGCCCAGTCTAATTACGTGCACACCTGATATCTATGCACATGCTTCTTCCAGCAGGGATCACTAAATAGCAACTTGTGCAGTTAAGAAGCCTTTACCTGTTATTCTATGCGGAATGCAATAGCATTTCTCCATCACATCTCTGAATTTGGCTTGCGATCTTATGATGGTTCACTGGGATCAGACCAATTACAACTGTTAAGAGCATAGTTGGAATATATAGCTAGTGATGTGTGGCAGATGGAGGGAGGGATTGAATCTGTTCAGGACTGAGTTCTCCACTTGTGCTGACATCGATGACCATGGTATTAATAAGGATAGAAATTAGTAGCTGCCATCACAACTCTGATGAGGGCTGTGCCATCTGCTGGCCACTAATATTACTCCTTGTACCGTTCCTGCTGGCAGCAAGAAGTAACCATTCATTTCATCAACAGTTTGACAGATACTGATACAACCCTAGTAATGAACATGAAAACAACTGTGGCCACTCAATCTGATTGACGCCTTCAGAACAATGACAGGTTTTACACAGTATCTACAGCACAGAAACAGGTCACTCTGCCCAACAGGCCCATGCTGGTGTTGATAAGGTAACTCAGGCACATCTATTTCCCCTGGTCAATGCGTGCATAACTAGAGGGCATCAATTTAACATCATTGCCAAAAGAACAAAGGAGACATTAGGAGAAATTATTCTTATGCATAGGACTGTTAGGACATGGAATGTCCTACCAGGAACAATGGATGGGAGCAGAATGCCTAGTGGCTTTTAAATGAGAAGCAGATAAATATTTCAATGGGGTGCAGGGTAACGGCAGGGAATTGAGACTAAGTGAATAAGTCGTTGAGAGCGAGGACAGACACTACAAGCCAGATAGCCTCCTCTTGTATTGTAAAATTCTAAGTTCAATGATAAACCAGCTGTGAAGAGCAGATATTTGGGAGCTAGTGTGCAAACTCAGAAAGGATGTACAATTTACTGAGCATGTTATTGGTGCTTGGGGTTTGGGGCAAGGAATACAGTGTCTGCTTGATGGCAGGTCATCTTGGAGTTGGCAGGCTATCCCACTGCCCTAGCTGACCGAGGTGCAGCTGCCCAAGAACATAGATGCAGTGCAACCAAAGGATTGGAAAGGAAGTCCAATGGTGAGCATAGGTCGACCTTTTGTATTTGAAGCATTTTACATTAAGCACTTGATGACCCATCTTAGTATACACTCGATAGATAGGTAGATAGACGCAGAGACAGACAGACATACAGGTAGACAGATAGACAGACAGACAGATGTTGACCCTGTTAGTCAGCAAGCATGGTTAGCCTCTTCCATACAAACTAGTGACAAGATCAGTGAATGTTGCCTTAGATTATTGGGAAACACCTGCCAGCTGTCAGCTCTAGTGAAGGACCATGCCTTTCCTATAAGCTGCAGGGAAACAACAGAACCACAAAAGAACAAGCATTAGGGGAAATTATCATTACCTCCAGGGCAGTGACACAGTTGGAGCTCAGCTCAAGAATATTGCAATTAATTGTTGAGGCCCTGGACTTTTATCCTCAACACGCTCAGGTCTCTCCATCCTACTCATCTCCCAGAGACTGAGCTATTCACACTGATGTTTCTCTACAATACAGTACTATGGAGCATAAGGTCACACCATCAGTATCATGATGTGTTCATAGTTGCTCCCGTGCACCACCCCCCCAACACCCCCCAGCTCAGATCTCAATTCAGTAACCATCTCCTTCAGTAACAATAGGCATTAAAAATCGTTCTCTGAAGTCATACCTCGGTAATTGATCCTGAGGTAGTGGGCAGATTTCCATAAATGCTTGATGCCAGAGCTATCAGGTTTCCATGTAGTCTACATACTCTTTCAGACCTCTGCCTTCTGCAACAATGCACTGACTACAAATAAATACCAGCTCTATTTTGTCTGGGTCAGTTAAGTGGCATTGGAAATGAGCCCAGAAACCACCAGAAACAAAATCTCTGCAAATGCTCCCCCACCTCCCCAACCCCCCTCCCCCCGGAGGAGGCGGAGTGCAACAACAGAAAGGAAACATGACCCAACAACTAAAAATTCACGCATGCATTAAATTAAATTGCATCTGGAATATGGTGTTCAGTTCTGCACACTACAACTTAGGAAGGATATATATATTGGCCTTGAAGGGCAGATTCACCAGAATGATACCTAAGAGGGTTCAATTACAGTTTGCATAGTCTAGGCTTGAATTCCCTTGATCATAGAACTTTAAGGGGTGCTCTAATTGAGGCGTTTAAGATGATTAAAGGATTTGATAGGGTAGACTGAGATTAACTATTTCCCCTGGTAAGGGATACTGAGCAAGGGGGCATAACCTCAAAATTAGAGTTAGGGATGATGTCAGCAAGCACTTCTTCACACAAAGGGTGGTGGAAATCTGGAACTCACTCTGCCAAAAACCTGTTGAGGCTAAGTCAATTGAAAATATCCAAACTGAAATTGATAGATTTTTACAAAAGCAAAATCTGCAGATGCTGGAAATCTGAAATAAAAATAGAAAATGCTGGAAATATTCAGAGCAGGCAGCATCTGTGGAGAGAGAAACAGAGTTACAGTTTCAGGTTGATGGCCTATCATCAGAATTTATAGATTTTTGTTAGGCAATGTTATTAAGAGATATGGAACCAAGGTGGGTAGCATACAAATCAGCCATGATCTAATTGAACAGGCTCGAGGGGCTGAATGGCCTACCCCTGTTCCTATGTTCCTAAATGTTGTCTTAATTCTTATTAGTTATGAAACACACTACATCCTATAGTGCCCAACAGTTGTAGGAAGCACAAGCACTAGCAATACTATGCACAAAACAGAATTCGCTACAGTGCCATTATTTTAACTCCACTTTGAAACAAGAGCAGCTAGTAAAGATCAGCAGAGGGCAGTGCCGATGGAAGCAATTGGGTTACAAATAGATTTAACAAGCAGCAGGAGCCGCTGCCTCTAACTCAATTTTTCTTGTTCTCTGCTGGATTTAGCACCAACAAAAGTGGCCACTAGACTGACATTTCAGCACTTAACCCCTGACCAACAAGAGAAGTTCATGCAGCCCATCTAAAGCACTCTAACTCTTAGATTGCCAGTACAATGTGATCAGCCTATTACTCTCTGACTCTGATATTCCTAAATGCAAGACTTTATCTCTTGTCCTAGCCTAAACCTAAAGATTATTTCTATAACAACAATCACTTTTCATCCTTCAAAAAGGCACATAGAACTAAGGACAGATGAAATAGCAAAGGCCTGCTTTATGGATTGCAGCTGAATGCGCTTTTATTGAACTATAGATTAATTCTTGGATTTAATACAGATGAACAGGATTTCATTCATTAGAGGTAGCTATTGTTGAACTGTATATAGATGAACTCTGTTGGCTTGATTATAATTAGACTCATGCTTTGGGTAAACACAGCAATGTTGCATTGATTATAGAAAACTAGAATAGCATATTGATTATAGGTTAATTATATACACTTGCTTACAGATAAATCCTGTATTAATTATAGATGAATAGTATTGTATCGATTGCCAGCACACTTTGATGTATTGATGATAGATGAACTTTGTATGAGTTATTGGGTTGTCCACTATTGTATTAACTTAAGGATGAAGCGGTTACAGATGAACTCTGATTGTACATGAACTATGTTGTATGAATGATAGATTTACATTATTATAAGCATTGATATTGATTAAGTGAACACTTTTGTATTGACTATAGGTAAACGAACATTTGCTTTGATTCTAGATACAAACAATTGCACTACTTATAGATGAATATAATTGCATTGATCCTAGATGAAGACTAGAGTATAATTTATAAATAAACACTGTTGGATTGATTATAAATGGACTGTGTAGTATTGATTTAGACTGTTCTGTAATCAATAGTGCAGCATTTGTCCATGATCAGTCCAACTGAGTTTATCTGTAACTGCTGCAGTTGTAGCATAATACATGACCACCATGGCATTGCTTATAGACAAACTGTGTTGTATTGATTAGAGATGACTTCTCTTGGATCGATTACAGGTGAACTCGTATGTATTCTTCATCAATGAGCTCTGTTATATTGATTATATGTGACCATAGTTTTATAGATTATAAGCAATCTCTTTTCTTCATCATAGGTAGATTAACACTGTTGTACTGATTATAGATGTCTGTTATTGAATTTGCTTGCAGTGGTTAAATATTAACTATTGTTTTGATAATTGGTGAATGATGTTACATTGATTATAGGTGAACGTAACTTTTATTGTGATTGGAAATGGTTGCATTAATTGTACAAGAACTCCGAAATTGGTTATAGATGAATCTTCTTCTTCTTCTTTGGCCTCCTTGTCTCGAGAGACAATGGGTAAGCGCCTGCAGGCGGTCAGTGGTTTGTGCAGCAGCGCCTGGAGTGGCTATAAAGGCCAATTCTAGAGTGACAGACTCTTCCACAGGTGCTGCAGATAAAATTGGTTGTCGGGGCTGTTACACAGTTGGCTCTCTCCTTGCACCTCTGTCTTTTTTCCTGCCAACTGCTAAGTCACTTCGACTCGCCACGCTTTAGCCCCGCCTTTATTATTGCCCGCCAGCTCTGGCGATCGCTGGGAACTGACTCCCACGACTTGTGATCAATGTCACAGGACTTCATGTCGCGTTTGCAGATGTCTTTAAAGCGGAGCCATGGACGGCCGGTGGGTCTGATACCAGTGGCGAGCTCGCTGTACAATATGTCTTTGGGGATCTTGCCATCTTCCATGCAGCTCACATGGCCAAGCCATCTCAAGCGCCGCTGACTCAGTAGGGTATATATGCTGGGGATGTTGGCCGCCTCGAGGACTTCTGTGTTGGAGATGCAGTCCTGCCACCTGATGCCAAGGATTCTCCGGAGGCAACGAAGATGGAATGAATTGAGACGTCGCTCTTGGCTGACGTACGTTGTCCAGGCCTCGTTGCCGTAGAGCAAGGTACTGAGGACACAGGCTTGATAAACTTGGACTTTTGTGTTCTGTGTCAGTGCGTCATTTTCCCACACCCTCTTGGCCAGTCTGGACATAGCAGAGGAAGCCTTTCCCATGCGCTTGTTTAATTCTACACCGAGAGACAGGTTACTGGTAGTTGAGCCTAGGTAGGTGAACTCTTGAGCCACGTCCAGAGTGTGGTCGCCGATATTGATAGATGGGGCATTTCTGACATCCTGTCCCATGATGTTCGTTTTCTTGAGGCTGATGGTTAGGCCAAATTCATTGCAGGCAGCCGCAAACCTGTCGATGAGTCTCTGCAGACACTCTTCAGTGTGAGATGTTAATGCAGCATCGTCAGCAAAGAGGAGTTCCCTGATGAGGACTTTCCGTACTTTGGTCTTCGCTTTTAGACGGGCAAGGTTGAACAACCTGCCACCTGATCTTGTGTGGAGGAAAATTCCTTCTTCTGTGGACTTGAATGCATCTGAGAGCAGCAGGGAGAAGAAGATCCCAAACAGTGTAGGTGCGAGAACACAGCCCTGTTTCACGCCACTCAGGATTGGAAAGGGGTCTGATAAGGCTGAATTGTGCCTTATAGATGAATACTATTGTGTTATGATAGATAAACACAGTGACCGCTGCATTTATCCTCAATGAGCCATTCTATTAATACTACATGAACACTTTTATTAGTGAATGATAAACACTGTTGTAGTGATTTATAGATGAACCATATTTTGTTGATTTATAAATGAATGATTTTATATAGATTATAGATAAGCATCTTTGTTAATCATAGGTCAGCATTGTTATATTGATCATGCATTGGTTTTAGGCCAGCTCTACTGTGCTGCACTAGCTTTGTGAATTTTCTCCAAATGCAGATTCAGCTGTTGATAATTTTGTGAGTCAGTCAGGGTGGTAAAAATCTATTCTTATAGCAGTTAAGAACAGAGTGCACACAAGTCTTTCACTAAGATGTTGTCTGCATGATTTATATACTCCAGTAGATTCCAAGAAGGGTGGGAAGTGTCTTTTGTTTTGGTTCTGATTGAATCAATTATAGCCAATGTAACCCCACCTTGCAGTCTCACAGTTTAATTGATGCCAGTATGGTTCAATGGTGCTGAGAGAAAGCATACAGCAAATGTGGAACAAGGTCAGAGCTGTTTACAGAGCCATACTTACAGTAATATCAAACACAGAATGGCCCCTATAGTGCATGGTGTTCCATAATACTGAATGTGGGAAAGTGTCAGGTTCAGGCTGATTATCAAGCAGGAAGCAGAAAACACTAGGGATGGTGAGGTTCCAGTTTCTTAAGGAGAAGTTTTCTGATATTAAAAAGAGAAAGCTCCGGTCTTGGCTGCTTATATAGGCGGGCACTGGATATTATTAAGTATGGAAGGGCGTCACATCCCAATATATAGCAGGGTGCCCCCCAATATAAAAACTGGGTGGGTGCCAGCTCCCAGATAAGTATGCAGCAGATGCACGATAATAAGTTACAGAGGATACAGAAGGACAAAGTTCTCCTCGGATGTAAGGGCAGTGGTTGGGGTGATACAATTTGCCTCAGCACCTTTGGGTAGGGAGAGAAAGAAAATAACACCTGATCACTATCCATTGCCCCTCACCTACCTCCCCCCCCCCCCCCCCCCCCTCAACTACTGTCTGTCAGTGACAGGTGAAGAAAGGATCAGGTCTGGTTGTGATGTCTTCCACAGTTGAATACCCTGTTGACAATCATTATCTAGGCATCCCCATGAAGAGTGGCTACCTGGGTGAGGTTAGGGATGACAGCTAACGTTTTGTGTGTTAAGGAAGGGAAAATTGGAAAAGAAATTCTGAACTTAGAAGTTCAGTTTAAAAGAAACAGCAGCTTGAGTTTCTCTACCTGAGGAGAGCTAAAGGTACTTAGAAAATAGATTATGTAGGTGTTGACAGACAGTGCATTTTGCCATCACAGAGCTATGCTCGGAAGTAACTCTGCTCTTGGGCAGAGTTGAGGGGGAAACCGAACCAAACCCTAACCTAAGTTATTGAACTCTCAACACTTGCGAGCAGTCTGGCCACTAGAAGTGTACAAAAGTGTTAAAGCAAAGAGTCATCACAGTGACAGTGGTGTGCGGTTAAAGACCTGACGCCCTCCTAATTGCTCACTAAAATAGTCGCTGTCTCATTTTGGTGATAATGCGTACGTTATCACCAAAAATGACAAGAATAATGAATGAGTAATTCCGGTGTAATGCAACAATTAGACCTCGAAGCGGCTGTGTATTATGGTAATTCAGAGCACTCACTCCTGTTATTAAGTGCTTGATAATTATTTAATTACCTTTCTGCCAGGATAATTTACTCCGTTTATTTTACATTAGACAGAGGGCATGAAGGCTCAGGTTTGGGGTCCATTCAAGCAGCCCCTCTGCTGACGATTGTGACCAGCTGCCTCAGGGCTGTGTTGAATTGGCATCCTGTCACGACAGTGTGCTCCCACTGACAAGGGATCTGACTAGTGCCAGGCTTGTTGTTTTACATTGTATTCTGCTGCTGCTGTTATGTGCCGACAATTTAGTTTTCTAACAGTACAGCAACATGGGTAAGGGCAGGTCTGAGCACATTAGCTGGAAAAGGCCAGTCACCCAAGAAAGGCATGGTGCTGTTTTGCCTCTCCAGCTTCCATGGCTTCAAGCTCAGGGGCATATGTACAGCACGGAAACAGAAGCAGCAACTCCTACTGATTTGAGGGATGCTTTTCACAAAGGCCCATTTGCCTTCTTTTGGATAAGGAGGAGACAACACCTGGCACCTCCTGCTGCACAATCACTGAATCGCACTAACTGAAGTCATTCAGCTTTTTAAGTGTATGCACATCAATGTATGTTTAAAAATTGGTGTGCACTTCCTCGTCACGAGTGTAGGCTCAGATTTTTGTGATGACACCTGAACCAGTACAACGGGGCATCTTTTACATTGCAAAAGAAAGACAAAATCTGTGGGGGGGTCAGTGACTGATCTTATCATCAATGCTGCTCTATAATTTCCTGGAACTTTTGCACTACTCCATTGTTACCCTTGGCGATAGAGTATTTTAGGTAATTATCATATCACCGCCCTAATTAAGATAAATGCGATCTCATTTCCTGTATGAACGCTTGTTTCTCGCCACTGTGTCTTAGACTGGAAAATAATGGCGCTAGTGACCGGGAATCGGCGAGAATTTAGGATTTAAATGATCCAGCAGTGAAATTGACAAAAATTTTGAAGCTCAATGAGAAACTACAGTTTGAAAGAAACAATTAGTCGCAATAACATTTGCTAGTTAACGGTGAAATGTGTAAAAGCGTATTCTAGGTTTAATTGTATCATTTCCTGTATAAGTTTTGGAAGCAAGATAAAAACAACTGCAGAGTCAATTTCCACGTTTCCCAAATAGAAAGAAGCAAACATGGAAATCACGGAGTTCAATCCAAAATGGGAGGGTCACTACATTTCACAAAGTGCCCCAGCCGAAATAATCGCCGAATCTGTAATCACTTTCAACGTTGTTATTCTGGGAATGGCGGTTAAAGCTCATGAAATGAAAGGTCTCCCTATCAAAACACAGACATTGCGTTTCTGCCAGGGGCTGTACACTGTGCAGGTGTCGCGAAAGTGAAATTACGCTCAAGTTTCTGCACAAACTCATTGGCATAAACCCGAAGATAAAATCTCCTGTTAGACTTCATTCATTGCATCCTTTACATCCCATTATCAGTTGGATTTAAAGTTGAGATTGTGTAGTCAATTCGTTAAAACTTCACGATGGTATTCGCTTGCACTGGAGTCATACCTAATGCTAGGACGTTAAAAATAAATTTGGGTTAAAAACAATCTTTTTTGTAGCTTGGAGGAGGTTTGGTTTATTTCTTGCAGTTTTTCAGATATACTAGTTTGTTCAAACAGCAACTACATTTTAAAAAATTACTTTATGGGAACCAGTTGGTTCTTTGTAACACTTGTAGTAATACACACCACGCATATGGCAAGAGATTGCACGGTGCTACAACTGTATGCTGAATGCAGGCCAAAGTATGCCAGAACAAATGACTAAGTGAAAAGGCAGATGAGCCAATTCAAAGTAACTGGTACTAGCCACAAGTTGAAAAAATCTTACAAATTTTGCCCCTCTGCCTTAACTCTGCACCCATTAGGGGCATTTCCTCATGATGAGTCAGGGTGAGCCCTGCCTTTCCTCCCCACGCTCTTTCCCCCCACCCCCCCCAAAAAAATCTTCTCCTATGCAATCCTGGCCTGCAAACAGATGTGAAAAGAATTTGAGTGAGAAAGAGTTCAAAGTCAGCATTCAACCATTTGAGCATGAACATGCAGCTGTGAAGTTAGCCATAGTGTCTGACCTTCAAAAGCCCATATACACAACACTGTGCAAAGGCACAGAGAAACAGATTAGGAGCATGCCAGCACACTTATGAAAACCAGCAGTTACCTAAGTACCCTGCATCTTCACTCTGACCCTGATCCGAGTTTACAGTGAGG
Source organism: Heterodontus francisci (assembly GCF_036365525.1). Classification (NCBI taxonomy): domain Eukaryota; kingdom Metazoa; phylum Chordata; class Chondrichthyes; order Heterodontiformes; family Heterodontidae; genus Heterodontus; species Heterodontus francisci. Next base: position 25,168,504 of record NC_090393.1, read on the forward strand.
CGAAATAACAAAGTTGGATGAAACAACCGTATATATTTGCTCTCTCACCTTGGCAACCTTGTAAAGACTACAAATGTCTCTCATGTTAGCAGGTTTGGGCTATGGGTGAGACAAAATTCACAGACTGTCAACTCCATCCATGCTGCTCTTATTGCAGTTTCTGATTTGCTTGATTCCTGGGATCAATCTAATGAACCTTGAGTATATAATTTCCTTAACTATAACAATGGAGTGCCCTGAACAGCACACTACTTCAGCTGTGTCCTAAACAATATCTTTGAATAGAAATTCAGCATTACTTCCAAGCTCTCATATTTAATGTCCCAGTGTCTGAAACCCAGGATGTGATTTAAGGCTTTTCTCTATCCCCAGTCCCACTTTTAAAAATCTATGTAACTGCTTCACTAAATTGCTCTGTTCCTCCACTCTGTGAAGGATTGTACCATCTAAAGTATGCTTCCTTTCACCTTTTTACAACCCTCGCCCATATAATAATACACATTTTCTGGCTTAAAATACATCTGCCACTTATCTAACTACTCTGCTAACTTATATATATCCTCCTGAAATCACTAGCATTATTCCTCAATTTGCTGTGTCTCTCATTTCTGCTGCCAGAAAACTTTAATATTATTGCTCATAGCTTTTGTCCCAAACAGTTCCATAAATAGAAACTAAAATGGTTCTCAGTATAGTTACAACACTACCCACAGACTGCCAATCTGAAATTGCCGTTAATATAATCTGTGTTGGTTTTCATAACAAGTCTCTTATGTGGCATCTTATTAAACACCTTCAGAAAATCCATATATACCACATGCACTTCATTCCTTTCATCTACATACTAATTTTCTCAAAGTTTATTTAAATTAGTCAAGCTCTGCCTGCCCTTTACAAATTCATTCTGACTTCTCATTTACCAATTTCATCCTGCAGTTTGGACACTAGGCTCTAGAAATTCAGCAGTGTCGTGCCTATTTTTCAAGTGTTAAATAGCCTCCGATATGGTTGCCAGGAAGTTAATGATCACTACAAGCCGGAAGAAAGTAAAAGCCCAAAAATATTGGTGTGCAGTGCCCATGTCTGAAACATGCACGACGCACTTATGGGGAGAGAGTGGAGTAGTGGTAATGTCACTGAACTAGTCATCCAGAGGCCCATGCTAATGCCTTGGGATATGTGTTCAATCCCCACCGCAGCAGCTGGTGAAATTTAAATTTAACTAACGAATAAAAATTCAATTAGTAAAAAAATGGAATTGAATGTTAGTCTCAGTAATGGTGCCATGAAACTATTGATTGTCGTAAAAGCTCACTCGGTTCACGAACATCCTTTAGGGACGGAAATCTGCCATCCTACCTGGTCTGGCCTAAATGTGACTCCAGATCAACAGCAATGTGGTTGACTCTTAACTGCCCTCTGCAATGACCTAACAAGCCACTCAGTTGTCAAGGACAATTAGGGCTGGACAACAAATTCTGGACTTGCCAGTGATGCCCACATCCCATGAAATAATTTTTTAAAATGCAATTAAGGGTTCTAACTTCTGTTTGAGGCCCTCATTCCATGATTAGTTTGTCCTGAAGCAGGAAAACCAGATCTACATGTGGTCTAGCAGATGGTTCTTCAAGGGAACCTAAAGTTAGGCCGCAACTAACAAGATACGGTTTTAAAATATACTTACCTAAATGTTGAACTAAGAGGAGCGGGAGTGCCAAACCCAACACCACATTCACTATGGAGAGAGAAGCAGAGTTAACCTTTCAGGTCTGTGACCTTTCATCAGAACATTCAAGGAATGCAGATTGCTGCCAATTGTGTCAATGGACAGTAATGGGCAAAGCAGGTCTGGAAAGAGATGCCTTGGTTTTTGTTGAGATTCATCCCGAGTAGCTCCGTAAAGTAGTAAAGTAGGACTCAGTGCTTTATAGGCTGTTCTCAGGAATGCACACCAATATAAACATCAACTGCTGCTGGAGGCCCATCAACTCGGTGAAAGATGCTCTTTGGTCTGCCCGAAACTTGCTGGTCTTCCAGCGCAAAGAGTTGTCCGCGACCGAATGTTGTAGAATGGCATATTCCAAGGGCCAGGACCACATGCTGAGGGACGCACTAAAGCTCGGGGCAGCCACCACAAAGGTTCAATGGGGAAAGATCACTGTCTAAGGCCCTCCCGCCATAGTATACTGAGGGCTGGATACTGTGTAAAACTCCTCGGGCTGTCTGCATCAGAGATTGTTTGATTTATTGAAAGAAACTGATCTGTATTGCACTTTATGTAATGTAAAATTTGAACTGTTATCTGTTATGACCAGGTGAGGAAGGAGTCTCAGGCTCACCTTTTGCCCCTTCTCTGATTTGACCGTGACAGGGTTTATCATTTTTTTATAACACAATGATTGAACTTATCATCTCAGTGAGTGCTTGCTCCCATTCCTTTAATATCATTACAAATGAAACAATCAGACAGGTTTTCTTGAGTTTAAACAAGAAAGTTGTAAGTTTATTATCCTTATCTCTCTAAACCAGTTAAAATTACTAAAATGCACTATGTATCCACGTCCACATTCACACAAGAGCCACACATACAGAGGGAAAAACAGAGTTGGGAGGTTGGAATAGAGTCTGTAATAAATGAAATTTAAATACAGTTTATCAGTCCCAGAGTCCTTAGTTGAAGTTGTAGTCCTGAAGTCCCTGCTGGGCCACGTGCATAGTTCGGGCTTGCTTCTCAGATTCTGGAAGACAGAAGAGGGGCTTTATCCTTGTCCTCTAGTTGCTGGCTGTGCTGGTCTGTAGGTTTGAGGCATTAATAATTGCAGCCGAGCCTTCTCTGGGTCTTTACTGGAGAGAGGGAGAGAGAGAGAGCTGTTCTCTTGCTGGATCTCAGTTGCAGTCTGCCTTCGGAGTGACTGCTCATAATCTCCAGAGTGACACAAGCAGTCACATGATATCACCACCTCTTTGTGTTTTAATGAGAAGTTTCTGGAATTTTCTCTAAAATTCAAGGCTCTCTCCGTAAGTTGTCCAGACATATTTGGTTGGGGAGTTGGCTCTTTCAAAGTCAAAGGGTGTCGATGGCTTTTGACGACCATATAAGGCCATCTCAAATAATTGGAATCAGAGAGCACCCCATTGTTCCGACTAGGCTGAGTCAATCATGTTTGTCTCCAGTCTAATCCTTTGTTTTTTTCACATGCAAATATTCATGGCCATCTTGGCTGCTGGCTGTTCCTTTTTAAAAAAGTTATTTGTAACAGTTTCCAGTAAAAGTCTCAGGCATAGTTCCACTTAATGAAATTAATATTTTTCATGTGGCATGTGGGGTTTTCATAACATATGTAATGTATTTTTACAAATTTTATGAATAAAGTATATTTTTAGATAAAAATGACAGCACGTAAAACCACCTGATCCTTTGTTTTCTGCCTAGCAAGTTAGGTTACAATTATCCCCCTGTGTTAGTTACTGGTTCAAAATGAAAAGGAGATTATGGGAAAATATATTTGGCAGCTCCAAAAGATATGCTATATTAAAATATTTGTACTCGACATTGTCTGCTTGGGCAAACGTTTATTGCCGCGCTATTTGAATGCCAAATACTGATGACATCATGTGACGGTGGTTTGGAATGAGAGAGAGTGGGGGAATTGGTTTAACACACACTGCTGTTCTAGTAGGGGTAATTTACTAAGTGCATGCTTGTTTCAGGGAATTTCACTCAACATCACTGCACAGTGGAATTCTGTGCTCATGATTTTCAGCCTTGCACTGCTGGTGGGTGAGACCCCCCCCTCTCCCACCTCTCTACCCCCCCCCCCCGCCCCTCCCCAATCCTTCCACCTCTACCCCCTACCCCTCTCCTCCTCCCCACCCCCTTCCCTCCCACTCCCCTCCCTCTCCCCCTTCCCATCTCCTTCCCCTTCCCCCTCCCCCTCCTTCCCCCCCTCCTTCCCCCTTCCCCCTCCCCCCTCCTTTCCCCTTCCTCCTCGCTCCCTCCCCCTTCCTCCTCCCTCTTCCTCCTCCTCCCTCCATCCCCCTTCCTGCTCCTCCCTCCCTCGACCCTTCCTCCTCCTCCCTCCCTCGCCCCTTCCTCCTCCTCCCTTCCCCTTCCCTTTTCCCTTCCCCTTCCTCCCTCCCTCTCCCCTTCCTCCTCCTCCCTTCCCCCTCCCCTTCCCCCTCCCCTTCCCCCTCTCCTTTTCCCTTCCCCCTCCCCTTTTCCCTTCCCCTTCCCCCTCCCTTTTTCCTCTCCCCCACCCCTTCTCCCTCCCCCTCCCCTCCCCTTTTCCCCCCTCCCCCCTTTTCCCCTCCCTCACCTCCCCTTTTCCCCTATTCCCCCCTCCCCTCCCCTTTTTCCCTCCCCTCCCCTTTTCCCCTCCCCTTCCCCTCCCCTTTTCCCCTCCCCACCCCTTCTCCCTTCTCTCCCCCCTCCACTCTACCCCTCCTCTCCCCCTCCACCTCTCCCTTCCCCCTCTCCCTTCCCCCTCTCCCTCCCCTCCCCTCTCCCCCTCCCCTTCCCCACCCCTTTTCCCCTCCCCCACCTCTTCTCCCTTCCCTCCCCCCTCCACTCTACCCCTCCTCTCTCCCCCTCCACCTCTCCCTTCCCCTCTCTCCCTTCCCCCTCTCCCTCCCCTCCCCTCTCCTTCCCCCTCCCCCTCCCCTCCCCTCCCCTCTCCTTCCCCCTCCCCTCTCCTCTCTCCTTCCCCTTCCCCCTCCCCCTCCCCTCCCCTCCTCCCCTCCCCATCAACATGCACTTACACAGTGACCCCCATTTCTATTGATAATGGAGCGATCTGGCACTGTTGGGATCTTTGACACCCCACCCCCACCCCTCCCAGACTGCACCCTGTGTTCCTAAGTGTGGCCCTGAATTTACAGCAGTGTGAGACTGAATATTTAACAAGTTTATCTGAAATTGTGCTGTCTGCTGCTGTTTTAGTGAAATTATTAACCCACATAAATGGTTCACTGACAGTATCCCACAGTGTAATTTGAACAGCAATGTTTATATTATTGTTAATATTGTTTTTTTCAAGTTGTCATACTGAGTAACTCACTCCATCTAGCACAAATTATTGCTGAATCCTTCTCTACTCATGTTAATCTCGCTCCCTCATAACATTGGGATCATTTCCTTCCCAGCCACTACCATCTGCTACTGACTGTGGAGTTAATACAATTCCTCATCCTCTGTATCTAACCCATGTTGGTCCAATGAGGGCAACAAAATGAAGTGTCCTCTTGCCAATTTTATACTTCACCTTAATCAGTATAAAAATTCACTCAAAAAAGGAAACTTTTAATGTTCCACATTGAGAGCATGAAATGAATGCCACAATATCTGGGCCTTGGCATGTATTACAGTGCTAACTATGGACATCTTTATGTAATAAATATTTAATAATCCCTCTGTGCATTTTGTTGCTTGAAAAATATTAATTTCCGCAAGCACAGATCCTTAACCGAACCTCTAAATGTCGGTAGGGACTCTGAGGAATATCAGAATAGCAAACTCAGAGTTTGGTGGGATAACATATTTAGGATTTTTTTTTTAAAATTCCGACTAAATATTATAAATCAGGGTGGCTGGCTGCTTCCTGAATGCAGCCTGGGTGGTCAGTTATTAAAGAAATAATTTTAAAGAAGGCAATTAAGTGTAAAATACTGTGTAATAATTGCAGCCAGGACAAAAAAAGCAAATAAATAATTTAACAGGCAGTGATAAAGAAATAGTCACTGAGTTTTATTGAAAAAAATTGAAATTCAGGGTGTTATATGACCATTTTGACCCTTTATTATAACCAAGAAAAAGGACTCATTTATTGTTCCTACTAATTGTCCCAATGTGTCTGTGCTTGGTGGATTGTTGAGGGCAATCGAGGAAGAAGCATTCGTGCTTTGCCAAGTGAATGAAATGAGCCTAATTAGAAAAAAAAACTAAAAGATATCGTATTAAATAACTGGAGCAGTGCTATTAATATTTATATAAGAGGGTCAGCACCAAGCTGTTTTTAAACTCTCCTTCACTGAATATTCTGTGTAATGCTGTCTGGGAGTTTTCTTTACTAACTGGGTAAGATTGGTAGAATAAAGGCTGGCAATCACATTCACTGTTTCTCAAATCAAGTGGCTGAGCAGTCAGTAATAAGGCAGACAAGTAGACCTTCCCCATCCTTAGTGGATATGGAGGGCAGGGAATGCACTGATTCTTTTATTCCATTATGCATGTTGTCTAAAGTCCTGTCCTGTAGGAAGCTGTAATGTGGGCGGACTCTCATTATTTCTCCAGGTTCTGTTTTGCTGAGGCTAGGGCTGAGATGTAATGTAAGTTTCCGCCGCCTAATTGATGAATTCTCATTTCCAATTCAGTTTACCCCCTCCCCCCTCCTCTTAGCACTCTCTGATAAAATTCAAACATTTCTTTCACTTCCATATTTTTTTTCGTTTCTAAAGGCTCTGCTCACATCTGAGCAGTGCTATGGAGAACCGACGAGGAACAACATTGCATGAAAATCAAACAGGAAATAGGGGAGTGATCGTAGGTACTGCAGGATTCTAACTCTGTCTAAAAGCATCTGCACCCACCCATAAAAGGGCAAATGCCAAAATATTTTTAAAAAGGTACATTTTGCCATATGGAGCCTCGCCAGTGGTGTAATTGGTGCAAAAAGTCACAGCCAATTCACCACATTTTACTACATGTGATTTTCAGGAGACTCAATAAGGCCACGCTACTGGCATGCACAAAAATCATTTAAACGCAATAGTTATTAAAATGAGGCTCCTCACGGTTTTGGGGCTGCCTGGTCTGCATCTTTTTCCTTACAACCAAACCCCCCCACCCCACCTCCATAGGCTGCCTCACAACAAGAACAGCAGAACAACTGACCAGTGACATTCAAATAAGGCATAGCAGTTAAAATCTGCCAACAAAGACACCCTTGCAAGATTACTGCCAACCCCCACCAGGAGATAAAATCGGTCTATGTGTTTTCAAGGGGCAACACCTTTTGACACTTTCCCTCTGGAGAATAGTTAATGGGTCGCAGAATTCCCTGTACAATGGCACCCATGTGGGCATCATATCAGTTGCATACCCGATGAGTAGAAGAGCATTGTGCACAGTGAATGGTCGGGCAGTGTCTAGCCTCAGGGACTTCATTATGCACATCAATGATAGGTATCGAGGAGGCAGCCATGTAGTCATTACGCAATAGTTCATGGTGCCCAAATTCATTGAAGAAGAAATGGAGGAGGGAAATGACTGTTAATTGAGTACAAGGTTAATCTTGGCATGGATGCTGACCCTACAGAGAAACTTTCTAACAACTGAGGACTGCTTCAGGCTAGAAGCCCGAGCCTAAGTTTACTGCTCCTCAACGTCCATCTCGATCTGACAGAAAAATGTCATTCAGCTTTGGCACGATAAAAGAGTGTGGCAAAAGGGGCTGTATGGAAGTCTTTAAAGATATTCCCAGAGGTTGCAGAAGTTTTCATCTTAGGTTTCTGCCCATAAGAAGTGTGCAAAAGTGTCAATCACATTGACCTTCACCTTTCCGCTGATCCCAGCGAACATCATCCTCATTCGCCAGTAAGTACAAGGGAGCTTGGTGACAGCATTGACTCAGTCAGCAATCTCCATAGATGCAACTCATTCTCATACCTGTGCTTACACTGAAGGGTGATCTTGATCCCCAAACAGAGCCACTCTCCTCTGGTGTACCAATTGTAGCAATGGGAGTGGCTGAGTGGTTATGTCCATGGTATTAACCCGTCTTCTCACTTATACACTCTGATTCACCTGCTGTGTGTTTCCAGAACTTTCTATTTCAATTTCTGGCATGTTCATCTTTTTTTTAAATCACTTCAGAGAGCAGTGATGCCCTCATGTCTGCTGTCACCACCACAACCTCCCACTCAATGGGGAGCTGCAGCCCTTTAAGAGCTGCTACCTATATGGATTTTACATTTCCCAGCCAAACGTACTCTCTGGGTAAACCTTTCATGTGCCAGTAGCATTTTCAAAATAGCATGAAGAACTCCGAACCCAAAATTCACCAGAACCTGCCCGCAGCTCTTGGTTTGTGCCATAGGCCAGCTCAACCCATCTTTGCCATTCACATAAAACTAGTCCCATTAAATCTGCTATTTAACGCAATTACCAAGAGACAACAGAATACTTTAAACATTTAGGACCCTTCATATTACGCATATAAATTTCCTACAAGAACAGATACTGCAATTTCATCTTACGCTGTACAAATATTAGCGCACAAATGATTGATGTGTTTGTGTGAAAATTAAACGGAGTTTACCCATTTATTTTGAATGTTAAAATGGTGGACAATCGAATTTAATACAGATGTGTTAATATTCACCTGTTAATATTCACAGCCTAATATCAGGGCTTGTAAGTTTAATCATATTTATGCAACAACTTTCATTTGTATAGCATATTTAATGTAGAAAAAAAAAACAAGGTCTTTCACAAAGGCATAAGCTAAATGGAAGCTCAGGCTAAAAAGATATTAGGACGGGTGATTCAAATGCTTGTTCAGAGAAGTTACCTTTCATCCAAGAGTGAATGTTGGACAAACAGTCTGGAAGTGCAGGGATAGTGGAAGGATTACGTGAGGCAGTGGAGAGATAGGAGAGGTAGAGCTGGGTGTCATTGGCATGCATGTGAAATCTGACCCAGGCCTGTGGATAATGTTGCGAAGGGGCAGCATATAAATGAGGAAGAGGAGGGGGCCAAGGATGTTTCTTTAGAGGACTCTGCAGGTAATGGGTCTGAGGTAGGGAAAGAAGCCATTGTTAGATTTTCTTTGGCTGATTGAATGGGAAAAAGTGAAACCAAGCGTGGAGTTGGAAAACAGCATCAACAAATTTCTAGGTCGCTGTGTTAAAAACAGGTCATGCTCTAAAAATTGTACAGTGTGGGGACTGGACTGAGGAGATTACAGAAGGCTCTTCCTCTGTTTGTTGATTGTTCCTCTCGGTCCTGAACAGTGTATTGCTCATATTCGTTATTCTTCATGGCTGAGTAAGCTTGTGGATTTACTGCCAATTGGTGTTGAACTAGTGTGACCGGATATTAGCCAGGAGAACTGGACTGAAACAATTTATTCTGTTGCCAGAGAAAATATAGAGAACTATTGGAGAGGAGACTTTCATTAAATCTGTTAGAGCTGAATTCAGGTTCAAACGGTAAAAGGAAAGTTATTAAGTACGCCCTCAGACAATCCCACAAAAGAAATCCCATTTTAAACTTATTTCCCAAGCACTCAATATTCCTTTTCCAATTACACCCCAGAGCCAAAATTTAGATGAATAACATTTGAGGTGATTTATTGGCCTCGATTAGAGCTTGGGGTAGGAATCATAGCGTGCGGGAGAGCAGGGTGAATGGCACACTTGCGTGCCAAAGCCCAGAGAGATTTTGATTCCATATGACGTATTCCCTACATTTTTGCCATTGAAACACTGGACACCAGGATTGTCTGTTATTCCCCCAGCTTCCAGCATTGCTATGGCAATGCGGGGGGGTTGGGGGGGCGGGTGTAAAAAGCATATTTTTAGTTCAGTTGATCCACAACATTCACTACCACATATCAATCTTAAATTAATTTTAAATGTTGGAGCCACAGACTTTCTAGTTTCCAATCACAATCCTACTCCAATCATTTAAAGCCTTGTCTGCTCTTCCAGTGTTGGTGCAGATGCCGCGACATTTCATTCACAAAGTCATAACAAGTCCTGACAATTCTGAGACACCCTTATGGAGGTGACTGAAGGCAAGTCAAAGGTATGGAGGAGACCTTTGAAAAGAGTGAGCAAGGAGGACAATACAGGAGAATGGAGGCTGAATGCTCGGTCATAGATGGTGAAGTGGAGAACTGGGAGGCCTGTAGCAGACCAGATGAGAGGAATAGAAGTACATATTTGATGTAGGGTTGAAGGAGGTTGCAGATGTAGTGTGGAGCAAGACCATGAGGAATCTGAAGATGAGAATGGGGCCTTTAAAGTCTGATCACTGGAGACAGGGAGTCAGTAGGGGTTGGCAAGATTAGATGGCTATGAGCCAAAGTACCAATGCCTTGAGGTGCTAAAGAAAGAAAAGTGCTTTTCACATTCTGTAGATATTGCAAATACCTTACTGCCAATGAAGTCTGTTTGAAACCTAATCATTGTTTCAATATATCATAATGCGGCAACCAAAAAGCACACAGCAAGGTGAAAGAAACAGTAATGAGATAAATTTCCAGGTAATCTGTTTTAATGGTGTCACTTGAGGGATAAATGTTGGCCAGAATAACAGAAGCATTCCCCTGTTTTTCTTTTAGTGGTTCCATGGGATCATTTACATTCACCTAAGAGATGATGTCATCTGAAAGATGCAGACAGAACTAAGATCAGAGGATTGGGGAGGGTCAAAGTCCAGATTTGGCTGACTTAGCATAGCAAAGCCAGAAAGATATCCTCCAATGCCACAATGCTCTTCATGTCACACTCAAAACAGCAATGCAATGATAAGGAATTTAAAAGTTAAGTGAGTAAATTATTTGCAATCAGTTTTGTTCTTGTCGTGGCAAACAAAATTGGTCGACCTCAAAGTGATAGTGTGGGTCATGACCCTCCAACACGCCATACCCCTACCTCCTCCCCACTCCCTGCTCCACATTGGCACTGCCACTGGAAAGACAGCACCGCTGACAGTGCAGCACTCCTTCAGTACTGCACTGAAATGTTGGCCTAGATTATGTGCTCGGGTCTCTGGTGTAGGCAATTCTTCCAACTCAGAGGTCAGAGTGGTAACCTTCATCCAAGACTGATTCAGAAACAATGTGAAATAGGGATCTGGGTTAAATAGCATATAAAATAGGAAATCCCGACCCTAGACAAATTATTTTGTGTGCGTGTGAAAGTCAATACAAGCCGCGGCTGGCGACATTTGTTTTCCTCCTGATGGAGCTGAGAAAAGCTTGGCCCAATATCGCTGCTGTTTCCACAGGTGTTCCATGTTTACACCCACTCCATTTATTTTTTTCATGTTGTCCCCTGTTTTTCAGAGAGGAACAGGTGGCCCTGATAATGCAGGACAATGGGCCACAACAGGAAACTATTAGCAGCTACGAGGGGGTTTTGACAAGCAGATTGTTGGCCAAGCCCTGAATGACAAGAAGGATTACTGCTGGGAGACACTTTATCTCAGGGACTCAGTGCCACCCACTGGCACCAGGCCAGCCTCCTAAAAAAGGACTAAAAAAAGAACTGGCACATCATCTCTGGGAGTGCAGAGAGAGAGATATGTCAGTATTAGTGTGAATGATTTGTCTTTCTGCTTCTGGAGAAAGGTTTGTTATTGATGAGCTGAGGCAAAATGCTGTGATGTTCCAAACAAATGTATTTTTTCCCAAACTATCTGAGGGACCTGGGTACTGCATTGTGCTGAAAATAGATCATTCATTTGACGGACCTGGGTGTGAACCTAGATCAGACAAGTGGTGAAAATCTCTTCTCTGTGATGGTAATAGCCGGTCCAGAGTGCAATGAGCGATGGTAATATAATCTATTTCACTGGGAGGTATTCACAGCTGTAGCGAAAATGGTACAGTAGTGTTATACCATGGTGATACTCATACACACAGAGGCCAATTTTTCCAACTTGCAACTGTCATTGGGGAGCTTTGCCGACAAAGCACAGTGGGAAAGCAGAGACACAGTGGTCACTCATTTTAATGGCAGCATACCTGCAATTTCCCAAAATGCAAGGCTAGCATGCAAATCAGTACGACAAGCTCCTAAAAATTGGCCCAAAGACATTGAACCCCATTAATACACCGCCCCTTTGCACAACACTCCCCCCGTCCTCCTGACTGACCCCCCTTGCCTCACTGGGGCCCAGCCGATTGCCCCCGGTGAGGCCCTAAAAACTTACCGTAGTTCTGGGGCCGTCCTGATTGGCCGGCAGCTCCATTAGGTGGGACCTCCTGCCTCAACGAGGTAGAAGTCCCGCCCAAGACCAATTAAGGGCCAGGGGAGCGTAAAATCCTGGTGTGGCTCCCCAGGCCAGGCGGCCACTGACTTTTTGGCCAGTGGATGGGGCCTCCAGCCCAACAGAAAATTCCTGCCATGGTGTGGAGTGGGACCCGCATTTGATCCTGACATCGGGGTCCTGCGAAGGGAAAATCCGGCCTGATCCAGTCAGGATCAATTATAGTCTTGAGGTGAAGCAGGTTCAGAAGATAAGCAATAATTGGACCAGGGCACTTGGACATAATTCTGGCCTCCATTTTGACATCATGCATTCTTTCCTTATTTTTATGTAACCCGTTGATTTTATGTTATTATTTATAATTGAAAAACAAAATCTACAGGGATTTGGGAAGAATCATTGGACAGGCCACAGATGGAATACTCTGAGCAGTTTTGGGCATCTCATTATAGAAAGGACATTAATTCGTAGGAAGTGTACAGTATGGATTCACTAGGATGATGCCAAAAATGGAAACCAGAGTTATGAGGAGAGACTTAAGATACTGGGATTATTTTCACTGCACTTCAATCCCGATTTTAGTTGTTCCATCATTGGCAGCCATGTCTTCAGCTGCCGAGACCTGAATGTCTGGAATTCCTTCCCTAAATCTCTCTGCCTCTCTACCCCCTTCCCTTCTTTTAAGATGCTATTTGACCAAGCATTTAGCCATCTGCCTGAATATCTCCTAACGTGGTTCGTTGTGAAATTTTATTTTATGATGCTCCTGTAAAATGGGATATTTTAAGGGTGCTGTATTAATGCAAGTTGCCTGCAGTCAGAATTTAGAGCGCTGGTTAAGAAATTAGCAAGCAGGACCTCAAAAGTAGTAATCTCCAGATTACACCCAGTGCCACGCGCAAGTGAGTATAGAACTAGAAGGATAAGACAAATGAATGCGTGGCTGAAAAGATGGTGCAGGAGGTAGGGCTTTAGATTCCTGGGACATTGGGACCGGCTCAGGGGGAAATGGGACCAGTACAGGCCGGACGGATTGCACCTGAGCAGAGCCGGGACTGAGTTCCTTGCGGGACGTTTTGCTAGTGCTGTTGGGGAAGGTTTAAACTAGTTTGGCTGGGGGATGGGGACCTGAGGGTTATCTCAGTTGGGACAAAATCAGAAATGAAAATGGAAGTCAGAAAATTAATGGATGAGTCTGGAAGACAAAGGAAACAAAGGTTAGAAAATAAAAAAAAGAGTTTGGCAGTGCTCAAGGGTATCTATTTCAATGCAAGGAGTATAGCAAATAAAGCAGATGAGCTGAGGGCATAGATAGACATGTGACAGTCTGATATCATAGCTATTACAGAAATATGGCTTAAGGATGGACAGGAATGGCAGCTGGTTACAGGGTCTTCAGAAGTGATAGGGAGGGGGATAAGAAAGGAGGGAGAGTGGCAATTTTGGTCAAGGAAACTATTAAAGCTATGAGGAGGGATGATATGTTGGAAGGTTCATCAAATGAGGCCATATGGATTGAGCTAAGGAACATAAAAGGGGCAATCACACAGCTGGGAGTGTACTATAGGCCCCCAAACAGTCAGAGGGAGATAGAAGAGCAGACATGCAGGCAAATCTCTGAGAAGTGCAAGAACAATAGGGCAGTAACAGTAGGGGATTTTAACTGCCCCAATATTAACTGGGATAGTTTTAGTGTGAAAGGAATCGAGGGAGCAGAAGTCTTGAGGTGCATTCAGGAGAACTTTTTTGCCCAGTATGTAACAAGTCCAACAAGAGAGGGCGCAGTTTTAGACAGTTTTAGGGAATGAAGATGGGCAGGTGGAAGGAGAGGCAGTGGGAGAGCATTTTGGTGGTAGTGATCATAATTCAGTCAGTTTTAACATAATTATGGAAAAGGACAGAGATAGAACAGGAGATAGAGTTCTTAATTGGGGAAAGGCAAATTTTACTAAACTGAGGAGTGATTTAGTGAATGTGGACTGGAAACAGCTACTTGAAGGTAAATCAGTGTCAGAGCAGTGGGAGGCATTCAAAGGGGAGATTCAAGGGGTTCAGAGTAAACATGTTCCCACAAAGAAAAAGGATGAGACGGCCAAATCTAGAACCCCATGGATGTCAAGGAGCCTACAGAGTAAGATAAGGCAGAAAAGGAAAGCTTACGTCTGACACTGAGATCTCAATACTACAGAAAGCTGAGAGGAGTATAGAAAGTGGAGGGCTGAAATCAAAAAGAAAACTAGGAAATCAAAAAGAGGGCATGAAAGAATATTGGCAAGCAAAATTAAGGTGAACCCAAAGATGTTATATCAATTAAGAGTAAGTGAATAACTAAGGAGAAAGTAGGGCATTAAAAGACCAAAAAGGTAGCCGATGTATAGGGGCGGATGATGTTGGTATGGTTCTTAATGAATACTTTGCGTCTGTCTTCGCAAAAGAGGGGGATGATGCAGATATTGTAGTTAAGGAGGAGGAGTGTGAAGTATTGGATGTGATAAACACAGGGAGAGAGGAAGTATTGATGGGATCAGCATCCTTAAAAGTTGATAAATCACCAGGGCAAGATGAAATGTACCCTAGGCTGTTAAAAGAAGCAAGAGAGGAAATAGCGGTAGGTCTGACCATCATTTTTCCGTCCTCACTGGATGCAGGTGTGGTGCCGGAGGATTGGAGAACTGCTAACATTGTACCTCTGTTTAAAAAGGGAGCAAAGGATAGACTGAATAATTACAGGCCAGTCAGTCTAACCTCAGTAGTGGGCAAATTATTGGAATCTATTCTGAGAGACAAGATAAACTGTCACTTAGAAAGGCATAGGTTAATCAAGGATAGTCAGCCTGAATTTGTTAAGGGAAGGTCTTGTCTGACCAACTTGAAGAATTTTTTGAAGAAGTAACACGGAAGATAGATGAGGGTAGTGCAGTTGATGTGGTCTACATGGATTTTAGCAAGGCTTTTGACAGACTGGTTAAAAAAATAAAATTCCATGGGATCCAGGGAAATGTGGCGAAGTAGATACAAAATTGGCTCAGTGGCAGGAAACAAAGGGTGTTTTAGTGGCTGGAGGGCTGTTTCCAGTGGTGTTCCACGGGGCTCAGTACTGGGTCCCCTGCTTTTTGTGGTATTTATTAACGATTTGGACGTAAATATAGGGGGCATGATCAAGAAATTTGTAGACGACACAAAGGTTGGCTATGCGGTAGATAGCGAGGAGGATAGCTGTAGACTGCAGGAAGATGTTAATGGTCTGGTCAGATGGGCAGAAAAGTGGCAAATGGAATTCAACCTGGAGCAGTGTGACGTGATGCATTTGGGGAGGTCAAACAAGGCAAAGGAATACATGATTAATGGGAAAATACTGAGAAGTGTAGAACAAGTGAGGAACCTTGGAGTGAATGTCCACAGATCCCTGAAGGTAGCAGGACAGGTCGATAAGTTGGTTAAGTAGGCATATGGAATGCTTTCCTTTATTAGCCAAGGTACAGAATATAAGAGCAGGGAGGTTATGCTGGAATTGTGTAACTCATTGGTTAGGCCAATGAATATTGTGTGCAGTTCTGGTCACCTCATTACAGAAAAGATTGCACTGGAGAGGACATAGAGGAGATTTACAAAGATGTTGCCAGGACTGGAAAAAATGTAGCTGTGAGGAAAGATTGGATAAGATGGGGCTTGTTCTTCTTGGAACAGAGAAGACTGAAGGGAGATCTGATTGAAATGTTCAAAATTTTGAGGGGCCTGGATAGAGTGGATGGGAAGGATCTATTCACCATAGCAGAGAGATCAGTGAATAGGGGGCATAGATTTAAAGTGATTGGTGGAAAAATTAGAGGGGAGATGAGGAAAATCATTTTCACCCAGAGGGTGGTGGGGGTCTGGAACTTACTGCCTGAAAGGGTAGTTGAGGCAGAAACCCCCAACTCATTCAAAAGGAATCTGGATATGCACCTCAAGTGCCATAATCTGCAGGGCTAATAAACAAATGCTGGAAGTTGGGATTTGAATAGGTGGATCGTTTTTCGGCCAGCACAGACACGATGGGCCAAGTGGCCTCTTTCTGTGCCGTAAACATTGCTTGATTCTATGATTCTATTATTGTTGGATCAGAGAAGGCCGAGAAAAGATTTAATCGGGATTTTTAAACACATGAAGAATTTTGCTAGAGAATAAGGAAGGCCTATTTGCTTTGGTTGGGAGTCAGTGACAAAGGGGTTGCATTGAGTTCAATGGAATGGAAAATCCATTCTGACCCTCCTCCCCCACCCCCACCCCGCTCCACATTATTCCCCTTGCATTGTTCAAATGGCTGTAAATATCATTTATATACAATTACTTTGGTAATAATGGTACTCCTACCATTAGTGTTTCCCCTAAACCTGTTGTAAGTTTGCACCAGAGGATGGAAACTATGGCAGGCAGAACTGAAAAAGGCAACAACAGATCAAAAAAGCAACTTACATTTATACAACACCTTTCATGATCACCAGACACCCCAAAGCACTTTACAATACTTTTGAAGTGTAGTCATTGTTGTAATGCAGGAAACACAGCAGTCAATTTGTACACAACAAACTCCCACAAACAGCAATGTGGTCATGACCAGACAATCTGTTTTTGTGATGTTGATTGAGGGATAAATATTGACCAGGACACTGAGGATAACTCAAAAATAAAAGCAAAATACTCCGGATGCTGGAAATCTGAAGTAAAGACAGAAAGTGCTGGAAATAATCAGCAGGTCTGGCAGCATCTGTGGAGAGATAAAGCGTTAATGTTTCAGGTCTGTGACCTTTTATCAGAACTGGCAAATGTAAGAGACTTTGTGCAAGTGAAAGAGATGGCGGGGGGAGAAGAACAAAAGGGAAGGTGTGTGGTAGGGCAGAGGGCAGGAGAGATTAAATGACATTGATGTCATGGAACAAAGGCAAAGGGAGTGCTAATAGTTGTAGTAAAAGACAAAACATTAGTCGAGAAAGAGTGTTAATGGCAAAATAATGAACAGCCCTGTCCAAAAACAAAAACCATGAAAAACAAGTTTAAAAAACAAAATAAAGTAAAATAGAATGAAATAAAATAAAATTATAAAAAAGGAAGACATGCTCTGAAATTGTTAAACTCCACTGTTGCCTGGACTCAACATTGACTTCAACAACGGCAATATATTTTCAAGTGAGGATGGTATGTGGCTTGGAGGGGAACTTGCTGATGGTGGTGTTCCCATGGTGTCCTTCTAGGTGGCAGAGGTCGCAGGTTTGGAAGGTGCTGTCGAAGGAGGCGTGGTGAATTGCTGCAGTGCATATTGTAGATGGTACACACTGCTGCCACTGTGCATTAGTGGTGGAGGGAGTGAATGTTCAAGGTGGTGAATGGGGT
Organism: Heterodontus francisci; assembly: GCF_036365525.1. Taxonomy (NCBI): domain Eukaryota; kingdom Metazoa; phylum Chordata; class Chondrichthyes; order Heterodontiformes; family Heterodontidae; genus Heterodontus; species Heterodontus francisci. The sequence goes on from NC_090393.1 coordinate 25,185,869, forward strand.
GCTGATCAAGCGGGCTGCTTTGTCCTGGATGGTGTCGAGCTTCTTGAGTGTAGCCAGAGCTGCACCCATCCAGGCAAGTGGAGAGTATTCCATCACACTCCTGACTTGTGCCTTGTAGATGGTGGACAGGCTTTGGAGAGTCAGGAGGTGGATTACTCACCACAGAATTTCCAGCCTCTGATCTGCTCTTGTAGCCACAGTACTTATGTGGCTACTCCAGTTCAGTTTCTGGTCAATGGTGATGGGATGTTTATAGTGGGGGATTCAGCGATGGTAAATCCATTGAATGTCAAGGGGAGATGGTTAGATTCTCTCTTGTTTGAGATGGTCATTGCCTGGCACTTGTGTGGTGCAAATGTTACTTGCCACGTATCAGCCCAAGCCTGAATGTTGTCCAGGTCTTGCTGCATCTGGACATGGATTCCTTCAGTATCTGAGGAGTTGCGAATGGTGCTGAACATTGTGCAATCATCAGCGAACAACCCCACTTCTGACCTTATGATGGAGTCAAAGTCATTGATGAAGCAGCTGAAGATGGTTGGGTCTAGGACACTACCCTGAGGAACTCCTGCAGTGATGTCCTGGGGCTGAAATGATTGGCCTCCAACAACCACAACCATCTTCCATTTTGCTGCGTATGACTCCAACCAGTGGAGATTTTTCCCCCTGATTCCGAACCTGCTCCCGAGGGAAACAGTTATTGACCTAGAGTTTTCACAGGGCACCCCCTTAATTGGCATGGTAACAGGTTCTCCATCCACTGAAGGGCGGTGGGCAGGCTCTCAAAGCTGGAGGCCCAATCAGCGGCCTTCCAGCTTGAGAGGAGCAGCAGCCTGTAATAGATGGTAAGTAATTGATGGGGCATTTCAACAGCAATGTGCCGTCTCTCCAACTTTTTTAAATCTTTAACTAAAAATTAAATACAGCAGCCAAGCTGCCACTGTGGGGCAGGAATCCCTCAACAGGGAGGCCTGCGGCTGCTCTCACGCCTCAGCAGGCAGGGAGGGCCTCTAGACCTGCTGCCAGGTGCCCACGTCCAGGCACCTAAACTGGCCCCTGATGGTGTGGGCAACGGAAGGCCAACAAGAACATCCCATGGATATTTGGATTTAGGTAGGCCTTTAAGGAGCCTAATTGGCTACCCACCACATGGGAGCGGGTAGCCCTGCTGGTCCCGAACTCACCTCTGCAAAAATGACCAACGCCAGGAATGGCTGTGGGAAACCAGCATGACGGACAGTACCAGTATTTTCCGGCCCCCTTCACCTCCGTTCCTGCTCCCAGCAGGGCCTGAAAATTCAGCCCAGCGTATCTAGAATCTGAGTGAACAGGGAGAGTAACTGTGCAACTTCTTGACCAATCAGATTGAAGGATTGGGAAATAGTGTAAAGACTGAGATGGAAGTATAAATTAGTTTGGGGGAATTCAATGTCAAATCAGGTGCAGAAAACAAAATAGATAGGGAAAGAATGATTGGATTAAGAGATTAAAAAAAGACAAAGGAAAAGTCAAGCTACAAAAAGTTAATTTATATTCTTAAAATATCTAATGACAATTAATTTCTGGAGCAATGAATCTCCACATTTGTAATAGTTAATTTTCAGTGCCAGAGAGGTTGATTGGCAGAAACACTTATCACGTATTTAAAGGGTAGCTACATTTGAAATGACAAGACTTAACTTATTTGTGGCAAGTTTAGTTCATATCTACCACGCAAATACAGTGACCTCGTGTCATTCAATGAATTTCAATGGTGAGGCAGACAGTTTCGCAAAGCTAAAGGTGAAATGGCACAACTTGTACTGCAACCTTCGGATTTTCACTTCTGACCATGTGTCTGCCCCTCGCCTAAATTTGCTGCACCTTTTATGCAGAAATAATAGAGTGCCATTAATTTTGACAGCAAATTCTGGCCCATTTAATAACAGGTAAGTATAATGTTAATATTTCTCTTCAGACTACTAGCAAAGATCTGATGTCCACCAAAGCTACTAAGTATCATCACCTCATTCCATGACAATATGAAAAGCACAATTCAGCACAGTGGTGCCTCATCAGACCCTTTTCCTACCTGAGTGGCGTGAAACAGGGCTGTGTTCTCGCACCTATACTGCTTGGGATCTTCTTCTCACTGCTGCTTTCACATGCGTTCAAGTCTTCAGAAGAAGGAATTTTCCTTCACACAGGATCAGATGGCATGGTGTTCAACCTTGCCCATCTTAGAGCGAAGACCAAAGTATGGAAGGTCCTCATCAGGGAACTCCTCTTTGCTGATGATGCTGCATTAACATCCCACACTGAAGAGTGTCTGCAGAGATTCATCGACAGGCTTGCGGCTGCCTGCAACGAATTTGGCCTGACCATCAGCCTCAAGAAAATGAACATCATGGGACAGGACGTCAGAAATGCTCCATCCATCAATATCGGTGACCACACTCTGGAAGTGGTTCAAGAGTTCACCTACCTAGGCTCAACTATCACCAGTAATCTGTCTCTCGATGCAGAAATCAACAAGCATGGGAAAGGTGTTCGCTGCTATGTCCAGACTGTCCAAGAGAGTGTGGGAAAATGGCGCACTGACACGTACCACAAAAGTCAGAGTGTTTCAAGCCCGTGTCCTCAGTACCTTGCTCTATGGCAGCGAGGCCTGGACAACGTATGTCAGCCAAGAGCGACGTCTCAACTCATTCCATCTTAGCTGCCTCCAGAGAATCCTTGGCATCAGGTGGCAGGACTGTATCTCCAACGCAGAAGCCCTTGTTGCGGCCAACATCCCAAGCATATACACCCTATTGAGCCAGCGGCGCTTGAGATGGCTTGGCCATGTGAGCCGCATGGAAGATGGCAGGATCCCCAAGGACATATTGTACAGCCAGCTCGTCACTGGTATCAGATCCACCGGCCGTCCATGTCTCCACTTTAAAAACGTCTGCAAACGCGACATGAAGTCCTGTGACATTGACAACAAGTCATGGGAGTCAGTTGCCAGTGATTGCCAGAGCTGGCGGGCAGCCATAAAGGCGGGGCTAAAGAGTGGCGAGTCGAGGAGACTTTGCCATTGGCAGGAAAAAAGACAAAAAAAAGACAAAAGAAGACAGAAGTGCAAGGATAAAGCCAACTGTGTAACAGCCTCGACAACCAATTTTATCTGCAGCATCTGTGGAAGAGTCTGTCACTCTAGAATTGGCCTTTATAGCCACTCCAGGCACTGCTCCACAAACCACTGACCACCTCTAGGCACTTACTCATTGTCTCTCGAGACAAGGAGGCCAAAGAAGAAGAAGAAGACGTAGTATAATGGTAATTTTAACAGCTTTACTCATTAAAGATATATAATTGGGGATTACGTCGCGTATTGAAGAAGAAAAGAAGAAAAAACTTACATTTATATAACACCTTTCATGACCTGAGGATTTCCCAAAGCACCTTACAACCAATTATGTACTTTTGAAGTATAGTCACTGTGTAGGGGAACAGTGGAACAAATCATGATAAAGTCATGATGCAGAAAATAAGTATATAACAGCAGAAAAAGCTCACAGTCCAAGATAACTAAATGTGTTATATAGATACACAAGAACACACAATCATAGAGTCATAGAGTTATACAGCACCGAAGCAGACCCTTCGGCCCATCGTGTCTGTGCCAGCCATCAAGCACCTATCTATTCTAATCCCATTTTCCAGCACTCAGCCCGTAGCCTTGTATGCTATGGCATTTCAAGTGCTCATCTAAATACTTCTTAAATGTTATGAGGGCTCCTGCCTCAACCACCTCTTCAGGCAGTGCGTTCCAGATTCCAACCACCCTCTGAGTGAAAAAGTTTTTCCTCAAATCCCCTCTAAACCTTCTGCCCCTTACCTTGAATCTATGCCCCCTGGTTATTGATCCCTCCACTAAGGGAAAAATTTTCTTCCTATCTAACCTATCAATGCCCCTCATAATTTTGTATACATCAATCATGTCCCCCCTCATCCTTCTTTGCTCTAAGGAAAACAACCCTAGCCTTTTCAGTCTCTCTTCATAACTGAAATGCTCCAGCCCAGGCAACATCCTGGTGAATCTCCTCTGCACCCTCTGCAGTGCAATCACATCCTTCCTATAGTGTGGTGCCCAGAACTGTACACATTACTCCAGCTGTGGCCTAACTAGCGTTTTATACAGCTCCATCATAACCTCCCTGCTCTTATATTCTATGCCTCGGCTAATAAAGGCAAGTATCCCATATGCCTTCCTAACCACCTCATCTACCTGTGCTGCTGCCTTCAGTGATCTATGGACAAGTACACCAAGGTCCCTCTGACCTTATGTACTTCCTAGGGTCCTATCATCCATTGTGTATTCCCTTGCCTTATTAGTCCTCCCAAAATGCATCACCTCACACTTCTCAGGATTAAATTCCATTTGCCACTGCTCTGCCCATCTTACCAGCCCATCTATATCGTCATGCAATCTAAGGCTTACCTCCTCACTATTTACGACACCACCAATTTTTGTGTCATTTGCGAACTTACTGATCATGCCTCCTATATTCACGTCTAAATCATTAATGTACACTACAAACAGCAAGGGTCCCAGCACTGATCCCTGTGGTATACTACTGGTCACAGGCTTCCACTCGCAAAAACAGCCCTCGACCATTACCCTCTGCCTCCTGCCACTAAGCCAATTTTGGATCCAATTTGCCAAATTGCCCTGGATCCCATGGGCGCCTACCTTCTTAACTAATCTCCCAAGCGGAACCTTATCAAAAGCCTTACTGAAGTCCATGTAGACTACATCAACTGCTTTACCCTCATCTACACATATAGTCACCGCCTCGAAAAATTCAATCAAGTTAGTTAGACAAGATCTCCCCCGACAGAGCCATGCTGACTATCCGTGATTAATCCCTGCCTCTCCAAGTGGAGATTAACTCTGTCCCTCAGAATTTTTTCCAATAGTTTCCCAACCACTGATGTTAGACTCACCAGCCTGCTACCCTTCTTGAATAATGGTACCACATTCGCTGCCCTCCAATCCTCTGGTACCTCTCCTGTGGCCAGAGAGGATTTGAAAATTTGTGTCAGAGCCCCTGCTATCTCCTCCCTTGCCTCACATAACAGCCTGGGATACATCTCATCCGGGCATGGGGATTTATCCACTTTTAAGCCCGCTAAAACAGCTAATACTTCCTCCCTTTCAATGTTCATATGTTCAAGTATATCACAATCCCCCTCCTTGATCTGTACACCTGCATCGTCCTTCTCCAAAATGAACAGAGATGAAAAGTAATCATTTAAAACCTCACCTATGTCCTCCGGCTCCTCACACAGATTGCCACTATGGTCCCTAATGGGCCCTACTCTTTCCCTGGTTATCCTCTTGCCCTTAATATACTTATAAAATGCCTTGGGATTTTCCTTTATCTTGATATACAAACACATATGCTACCATGCAGCCTGGGCAGTTCTGTAGCTGGTGTCAGTCAATCCAGGTTCAATTGGTACAAAAGACTAGTTTAAAATGTGGATATCATTCAATCATGTTTTTACATGTGTTTGCGAATCAATGTATTTCTCAAATAATTGATATTTTACGAATTATGATGTGCTGCTGTACTCAGTAGCAGGTTTTTTTGTATATTACAAAAAGATGAGCGTTCTACCCTGTAATGCACAATATGAAGAAGTCAATTTGTTCTGTGTGTTCAGGATAACAAAATCATAAAACCTTTTTTTTAAATAAAGAAATTTATGATTTTGTTACATACAGCACACAGAGGAAGTACCTCCCCAGTGTGTTATTGTTAATAGAAGCTATTATAATTGTACATAAATCTAGCTAAATGCTAAGGCTTTCGAATGTACAGGCCAGAACTCACTAGTACTGTACTGAGTTTGGTCACTGTACCACAATAAAAGATGTGTATGCACTTGACAAGGTACAGAAAAGAGCGATCAGGCAGGTCCCAAGTATAATGGGCCTTCCTTGATTCTTTCCTATTTTGTCCACACCTACATACAGTTTAAAGTAAATTGTGCATTTGGGGCTCGTACTTTTTGCAGTTTTTCAATTCATGGATATGCCCATTTTCTCATACAACCCACCTAAGCATCATTTATAGTAGTCCCTCTTTAACAGAGAGCTCAATGTCATGTTTCACTGTCAAAATAAAATAAGATAAACAGGTACTGTTATAAAGATAGTGGGACAGCTTTATTGGTTCAGCTGTCAAGAGGAAGCAAAGGGAACTTTGGGACTGGTAGGAAATTCACTCTGTTTAGATATGACATCATCCTCCCACACACATTGTTTTACAAGGTGAAGGTTCATTGACTTGTTGTGCCTAAAACGTAGGCCCAAGCTGCACGGTAGGACACCATATTAAAGAATGGTGGGACTTAGGCAGGTGGCATGATATAGAAGCAAAGTTTATGCTTTTACATACAGGAAATGAGGGATCGATATTCTGCTCCCCTGCATAGTTCTCCAAGGGCAGAATGAGTAGACGGGCATGGAGCTGGTATTATATCCATTCTCATGTTTGTGCTGTGCTGCAAAATAGAGGGAAAATAGCTGAAAATTATTGAGTTAGATCTCAGTATTGCTGTATATGGAGTCAGGTCACAGATCATCCAGGATCTCATTGAAAGGTGGTGGAATGACCTACACCTGTTCCTATGTTCCTAAAATTCAAAAATAACAAAATATTTTTGTTACAGATTTTTGTTTCCTTCCTTGGTCCCATAGGATGTTGACTCTCACAGACGGTTGTTACCAAGGTGCTGTTTGGACTTTGGTCTTTGACTGAAGTGACCATGTTTATATGTGAGCATAGACATTGTTTTATCTGCAGCACCTGTGGAAGAGTCTGTTACTCTAGAATTGGTCTTTATAGCCACTCCAGGCGCTGCTTCACAAACCACTGACCACCTCCAGGCGCTTATCCATTGTCTTTCGAGACAAGGAGGCCAAAAAGAAAAGAAAAAGAAAGACATTGATTGTTGGCAGGCTATTTGATCTTGGATGCAGCACAGTAAATCTGATCCTGTTTCATATTGATATGGGTACACTTTCCAGCTGTGTTAACATGTGAAGACTGGTCACTCAGGGTGGGGCACTCGTACCTATCCAATCCTGCATGGACCAGGGCCTACACGAGAGTAGGGGTGAAAATCAAGGGGCTGAATTCTATAAGGCCGTCGCCGAAATCGATTCCAAGCATGGTAGCTCATTTAAATAGCAGGGGTGGGCTGTCCCACCCCTCCTCAATCATATGGAGGTGGCGGGCTGTCCATCCCTGCCAATGGTGTCAGCTGCCTGTGTGCAGGCGCTGACGCCATTTTTAAAGGGCTGTGAGCCCTGCCAGGAAATGTAAATATTTAAAGGTAGATTAAATGAAAAAAATACATTTCTTTTGCCCTTCTCCCACCTCCCAATAACAATTAAATTAATTATTTGCCCTTCCCCCCAAAAACACTTACCTTTACTATTTGAACTTCCTTTCCCTCCCCCCCACACCCGCCAACAGCACAAACTTTAAACTATAACATTTCCCACCAACCCCTACACCCATGTTGCTAATTTGACTCCATCCCCCAACTCCCACAATGAGAAATTTACCTCATTTCCCCCCCTCCCCATCAATGTTGCGCTTTGTTTCCCCGGATGCCGGGGTGAAGATCACAGTGGGACATGAGGAGGTGATGGGAGAGTCATTAATTCAGGTATTGTAATGTATTTTAATATTTCAATTGCGGTCCCATCACCGAATGGCGGGGGCGGGGGCGGGGGCGGGGGGGGGGGGGGCGGTGCTGCCGCCACGAGGTCTCCCTGCCGCCGGCAATATCGGGCCCGGGCTCTACTGGTGTCGAGGTCCGTAGCAGGCCTCATCCGGAGCCATCTTCAGGCCTCCCCCGCCACGGATCCCGATGTCGAGGGCTCCATAGAATCCAGCCCAAGGAGGGGAGAAAATAGCACAACATTTTCGGCAAAGTAGCCGAGTCACACAACAGACTATGCAAAGCTCTTCTGTACTATCATCCCGCAAGCTTTGTGCATACAAAGAAAAATGCAGTGCATTGCCGTGTTGCACTGCAGAGAGGGTTAACCTTGCAGCTCATCACTTGCAGCTTTCACCATCAAATGTTATATTTTTAGAACCCAAGTTACTGTCACCCTTTAAAGTATCCATTCCCAGCAATCCTTCATTGTTAGCACTCCCTGCTTGTGCTGATGGGAATTTGTTTAAAGCTAAATGATATCAAGGCTTTGTTACTGGAGTAATTGGCACTCCTTAACGGTAATTCTGAAGGAGAACAGCACTCCTGCGCTTGGCTCTCCTCTAATTCGTTCCCGTGGGTTTTAAATCAGTTGGGGGTGGTGGTGGAGGGGATTGGTTTGTTGTTCTTTTTTCTGTGAAATGGGATTCAGACAGGTGACAAGCTCTCTCTCTCTCTGCATGCTCTCTCCTATGCATGTTTCTCCATTCCATCACAGCATTCTCTCTTCAAATGTCAGATGAAATCCGTTTCAGCTCACACCTCAGTTAATGAGTCACAAACACTCACTCTACCAAACCAACATTATTACCATTTATAATCCTGATTGGTAATTTGCATACGAAAATTAGTCCTGTGACATGCGTGAATTTTTCTTTTCCTCGGCTAATTACGAGCTGGAATGCCACACTATTTACATAGCTAATTACTGTTCCTTCTGTTCTCTGTTTTTTTTACCTCCTCCCGTCTTCCAGCTCATTATTCCATCCTTGACTGACTAAACAGTGCAGGCCGAACACTTACTGCATTTGCAGTTGTTTTTCAAATTCTGAAGTGAAGTGAAGATTAAAATAAGAAGATGCTTATCTGCTGTAATTAGCTGCAATATGCATGCAAAACATGAATGCATGTGTATTGCAATCCTCAATCATGCAACAAGTCAGGATAGAATCTAAGAGGACTATCTTGGACTGACCCAGTCAGGAACCAGTCCATGATGGAATGGGCTATCCTGTTACTGGCCTGGTCAAAAATGAGTCTATAATAGGACTAGTTATTTCAGTAATGACCCAATCAGGAACATGTCTATCCCAGGTCTGTTCAGACCAGTTCTGACTGAATCAGGAATAATGAATGCATGAAGGACTCTCATTCCTGATCAAATAGCAACACTTGTGTCATATTGTTTAATTGAAAGATTTTTTTTGTTGCCTGGTTTTGTTCGGAAACGAGCTGGTGATGTCATTGCATTTTTGCCACATTGCTAATGTGGAGATCTGATTAATTATTTGCAGTGTGATTCTGCACTGACATTGCAAAGATTTAACAGAGACTACTTGCATAGACATAAGATGGGCAAATAGAATGGATTAAAATGAAACCAGTTAGACTTCTGCCTGGAGTTACCCACACAGAACTGGCAGGGAAACTGGTATTAAACATGTCCTCCTGTGCTAAACTGCAATCTCAGCAGAGACAATGCGAATGTTGATAGCATTTATTAATCTTGATAGTGATTATGGGATGATCTTTGAGGATTTGTTTCATGAAATATTTTCCATTTTGAGTTGGAGCTGATGTGGATCTGAAATTTAGCTCAAGAATTTCTTTGACCAAGGAAGGAAACAGGAATTTAGTGCTGTGAAAACAAAACCAAACCAGGCAACAACAAAAAAAATGTTGCTGGTTCAGGGCTATGTACAGGATTTCTGAGCTGGCCTGGGGTGAATTTGGTTATAGTCCAATTTAATACTGTTTATTCTGCACTTTCTGTGAAGACCCCACCCTCACCTCACACATATCCACCCATTGTAATCATACCAATTCAGTGGCCACAGTCATCATCTTACCACAATATGTTCTGAGCCTGCCATAATTTTACAGCTGGTTATTTCTGAGATTGACATGAGTTTCTTTCCCTCTAATTGCAATCTTTTCATTTGCCCTGATTAGATCTCACCGAAGACTTTAGTCTGGTATAGGCGGAAATTTCAAAGCTCAGTAACCTTACTAAGAATTGCTGGAGAACTTCTGTCTCCTCCCTGGACATACTTTAGCTGTGGCGCAGTGGTTAGCACCGCAGCCTCACAGCTCCAGCGACCCGGATTCAATTCTGGGTACTGCCTGTGTGGAGTTTGCAAGTTCTCCCTGTGTCTGCATGGGTTTCCTCCGGGTGCTCCGGTTTCCTCCCACATGCCAAAGACTTGCAGGTTGATAGGTAAATTGGCCATTAGCAATTGCCCCTAGTATAGGTAGGTGGTAGGGAAACATAGGGACAGGTGGGGATGTGGTAGGAATGTGGAATTAGTGTAGGATTAGTATAAATGGGTGGTTGATGGTCGGCACAGACTCGGTGGGCCGAAGGGCCTGTTTCAGTGCTGTATCTCTAAACTAAACTAAGCTGTGTGGCAGAGACTATTAGACATAAAGGTAGGAAACCCGAGTTGATGCAGTGCAGTTTCTTCAAAAACAACTTTCATTTTTGCTCCTCAGTCTTTGTATAAAGTGTGAAAATGTGAACTTTGGTGTGGATTCTTTTTACAGTGAATGAGTATTTCAAATTATATCACAGCCCACATTTGTGCTTTCCTGACTTGAAGGTCAGTAGCTGCAAACTCACTCGAAATAGAGATTCCCACATTCTGCTGCTAATGATTTCACTCCTGCTCAAAGTTCAAATAATTTTGCCACCCTCCACTAAAGGCAATGAGAATAATTCTGAATCTTGGCGCTCTAAGTTATGAGGAAAGAATCACAGATCCAAACTTGTTTATGTTGGAGAAAATTAAGAAAGAAAGAACATGCATTATATTGTGTCTTTCACAACGTCAGGACGTCCCAAATGTTCTATTCCAGATAGCCAGGCACTGAAGGATAGAACTGGAGCCTAATCTTTACACATTTACAAGGTTTTATTTTGAGACACACATTACAAACATTCACCCCAAACCCAACAACTGCAGTTTCAGCTTGCTCCTATATATAGGAGCACAAGTGAATCCCTGGTTAATGCCCACCACCTGAATACATCAAACATTTAATTAACATACAATTAATACCAAAGTACTTTAATCTGTTTTAGTGATATCGGTTGATGGTTGGGACACTGGGAAGAACATGGGTTTAACGTCTCATCCGAAAGATGGCGTAACCAACAATGTATTACTCCCTCAGTACTGAATTGGTGTGTCGGCCTTGATATGTGCTGAGTCCCTGGAATGGGACTTGAACCCACAACCTTCAAAAGACTCAGAGGCAAGACTGCTACCATTAAGTTACAGCTGACACCTAAATGTCGAATGGGGCGGGTGGGGTGGGGAATGGTCCACATTTTTAAAACAGTAAGATAATTTATTTTATGCACTGAATTGTGATCTGGAATGCACTGCCTTTTTTTTATTCATTCATGGGATGTGAGCATTGCTGGCAAGGCCAACATTCATTTCCCATCCCTAACTGCCCTTAAGAAGGTGCTGGTGATCCGCCCTCTTGAAATGCGGTAGTCCATATGGAGTAGGTATACCCACAGTGCTGATAGGGAGGGCATTCCAGGATTTTGGCCCAGCCTGAAAAGGAAGTAAATTCAATAGTAACTTCTAATTGGATAAATATCTGAAGGAAAAACATGTACAGGTCTATGGAGAATGAGCAGGGGAGTGGGACTAATTGGATGGCTCTACCAAACAGCCAACACAGGTGCTATTGCTGAATGGCCTCCTTCTGTGGTGAATCATTCTGTTTCTATGATCCTATCAAATGGACAATTTATATTTAGCTTGAGCAATTAGCCCAAAATTACATATCAGCATAAAATTAACAAGTGTGGATCGAGATTTGAGATTAGAAGGTACTTATCTCATAGGTAGATAAAAAAAATTCCAAATATTGATTAAAACCTTAAAAAAAAACTGGCACTGATTACATCCTCCTTCCAATCAGTGTCTCATGTTGAACCAAACTGTTCCTGACCTCAGTGTCCTGTCCAATCCCATATTTTCTTCATCACAATGACTGCCTACTTCTACCTCCATAACATGGGCTGCCTCAGTCCATCTACTGTTTAAACCCTCATCCATACGCCACTGTTTCAATGCTCTCCTGGTCAGCTTTTTATCTTCCACCCTCCATAAACTTTAGCTCATCCAAACCTCTGCTGTCTGTATCCTAACCCGTTCGCCCATCACCCTGTCCTTGATGACGTTCATTGGCCCCCAGTCCCCCAATTCCTCCAAGTTAAAATAATCATTCTAGTGTTTAAATCTCTCCATATTCCTGTGTCTGTAACCTCCTCCAATCCTATATCCCACCCAGAACTCTGCATTCCTCCAACTCTAGTCCCTTGTGGATCACCAGCTGTTTTCAGCTGTCTAGACCCTCTACACTGGAATTCTTTCCCTAAACCTCTCAGCCTCCCCACCTCCCTTTCATTATTTAAGATTCTTTTAAAATCTACCTGTTTGACCAAGTATTTGGTCACTTCTCCTTTTGATTCCTCCTATGCTTTGGGATGTATTTCTATGTTAAAAATCCTATATTAAATGCAAGTAGTCGTTAAGGATAATTAACATAGGATTTTAAACAGGAAAAGCTTTCCTCTAGAGATTAAATGAGTGGGACAGAGATCACAAGAAGGTAAGTTGTACATGGTCCGTGGTCAGAGAAGGGTTAATAGTTCAAAAGGTCTTTACTTGCTCCATGCTTTCTTAGGTTCATCATTTCAGTGAAAGAGTCACATAAATTAAGGCCTTCATTCAGTACTGCAATCTATCATGTGGTGTAACCAACCGCATCAGTAATTGCCCATGCCAGGCTGATATATTAAGTTGAAATGTTGCACTATATTAAAGTTATACAGTAATCACTGAGGATATATGAATGCTCCAGTCAACTGAGAGACCCCAAATCAGCAGACTTGACCGTGCAGGGATCATGTGTCCAGATGCCCCCTGCCTCTGATTATTTCTGACTGATGTGCCTTCTGAGTCTACTCAAACCCTAATTAAACAGAGAAAGTTACTCTTACAAACTGTTGGATAAAACCCACTGGGGTTCTCACACAACCCAGCCTGTATTCCCCTTCCTTATTCCATATAGAAACCATCTGAAGCCATCCATCAGAATTGCAGCACGTAATTCACTGTCAGGCATTTGTTATTCTTGCCAATTTTGCAAAATTGCACTCCTAACAGGCAGCCTATCCCAAAGGAGTGTACAGTCGAGAAATTGTGTGGTGCTCCTCACATTTCTTTGCTCATCAAGGTTAATGGGTGAAAAAACTGTGAAGAGTTTGCCTGCAATTTCCTAATATGCATTCCTAACGACTTAGTACATGAGTACTTCATTGGCTGTAGGGTGCTGTGGAAAGTCCTGAGGTTGTGAAAGGTGCTATATAAATGCATGTCATTTTTTTTTCCCTTTACTAGTGGACGAGGCTTCACACCAGTAGTGCTTACATTGGCCCTTCTACTTAAACTATTGAACCACTTGATTAGATTCCAATCTTTGACTTACTCCCGAGGCTATGCTATTTCATATATGCCAACTTAACCCCTTTGATTAAATTCCGGGTTTGTATCTAGTTAACAGCCAGTACTATCAGGAACTTTTTTCATATTCATTCTTTTCTTTTTCTCTTTCATAGGAACATAGGAACAGGAGGAGGCCATTCAGCCCCTCGAGCTTGTTCCACCTTTCAATGAGAATATGGCTAATCTGTGATCTAACGTCATACACCAGCTTTTGTCCCATATTGCTAAATACCTTCGGATAATAAAAAAATTATTAACCTCAGATTTAAAATTTACAATTGATCTAGCATCAATTGCCATTTGCAGAAGAGAGTTCCAAACATCTACCACCCTTTGTGTGTAGAAGTGTTTCCTAATATCACTCTTGAAAGGTCTGGCTCTAATTTTTAGACCATGCCCCTAGTCCAAGCCTCCCGAGTCAGTGGAAATAGTTTCTCTCTGTCTACCCTATCTGTTCCCCTTAATATCTTGAAAACTTTGATCAAATCACCCCTTAACTGTCCAAATTCCAGGGAATGTTTGTGTAATCTCTCCTCATAATTTACTTCCCTTGAAGTCCAGGTATCATTCTGGTAAAACTACGCTGCATTCCATCCAAGTCCCATATATCCTTCCTAAGGTGTAATGTCCAGAACTGCTCACAGACCTCCAGGTGTGGTTCTAACCAGGGCTTTGTATAACTGACGCATGACTTTCACCCACTTGTATCGTCTTTTCCATGCAGCTTTAATGTGAATCCTCTGCAGGTTGTTGCGAGTGGGCAAATGCAGGCTCTGGATCCTGAACCTGTTCAGAATACAGGGGGTTACTGTGGTGGTGGGGGTGGGGAGGTGGTATCGGGGGGATTATACAGCCAAAGAGAGATGTGTGAATGGAATTAGCTTGCACCTTATCATAACTGGTTGAGGGTTGCTGGAACAAACAAAGCCCACTGGAGGTGAATTAACAGGGAATGTGAGAGAAAGTCTCTCTGCCAGCCTGTGCAGCTGCCTAGCCTAGGCTCACAATAATAAAAAGGCTGCTAATTGTGAATATGTTCAAGAATAAGTAGGACTGTAAGTGGTAACCTAGTGTTGTAGAGGCATGTTTCATACCCATCTCTGTGTAGGTGATGCTGTTACTACTTACCGACAGCCAAAAGACAGATTTCACAGAAACTGGTGTCTCTCATGTTCTGGATTTTGAATAGTTTTAAATCTTTTTTCTGGAGGCATTCGCTTTCAATACTTTGAGCACTTGTCCCAAAGGCTTTTACGCAGAGAAGACAGCCGGAAAGAAATAAAGCGCTTGCATTTATATAGCAAGGCATCCAAAAGCGCATTACAGCCAATGCAGTACTTTTAACATGTAATCACTGTTGTAATGTAGGAAATGCGGCAGACAATTTGTGCACAGCAAGATCCAACAAATGGCAATGTGATAATGACCAGATAATGACCTGATAAATATTGGCTAGGACACTGGGGAGAACTTCCCTGCTCTTCTTTCAATAGTGCCATGTCCACCTGAGAGGGGAGGTGGGGACTCGGTTTATTGTCTCATCTAAAAGGCAACACCTCCAATAGCATAGTGCTCCCTTTATACTGAAGCATCAGCCTAGATTATGTGCTCAAGTCTCTGAAGTGGGATTTGAACCCACAAGCATGGCTCAGAGGCAAGAGTACTATCAACTGAGCTACAGCTAACAGTAGTTTAATGGGTGCAGGTATATGTCACAACTTGAGAATCAGAAAGGGAGCTTGCCCTTGTTTTGTCTTGGTGTCACCTCAGGAAAGACTGATACTGTAAAAGATATTTTGCTTACAGATGTCCAATCATTCTACTGTAATGTTTCATAGATGCGTAGAATCATAGAATGGTTACAGCATGGAAAGAGGCCATTTGGCCCATCGTGTCTGCGCCAGCTGTCCGCAAGAGCAACTCACCTAGTCCCACTTCCCTGCCTTTTCCCCATAGTTCTGCAATTTTTTTTTCTTTGTATAATTGTCCAATTCTCTTTTGAAGGCCTCAATTGAATCTGCCTCCACAGTGCATTCCAGATCCTAACCACTTGCTGTGTAAAAAAAGTTTTTCCTCATGTCACTCTTGGTGCAGATTTATAGAATTACATAATGCATCGATCTGCAGCTATGTATATCCCTGCACACGTACAGGTATATTTACATGCAATGTGTCTGCCTTGCTGCCAATATTTCTAACCTACCTCCATCTATTTTCCAACCCAATCGTACACACCAAGGCACTGAGGGGTGTATTTGCCAATACTTGCTAAGGTCAGTGGTCCAGAAGCAAAAAGGGCATTGGGGGACCAGAAAATCTGGCTGTGATTCTTATAGTCAGATCTGAGACAGGTTAGTACTGAGTGTCATTTTCCTGCTGGCTTTTTAGACCAGCCTAAAGTGTGCTTACTGAAATGGAGCCATAGCTTCATTTAAATATTATAATGCATTTAAATGAAGCCAAGTGTGATGTGCCATCTGTTTAGGGCAGGACTGCAGTGGTTGATCCCATTATCAGAGGAAAACTCCAGGAGGTGATGGAGCTCGAAAGGATCACAATATTTTTAGCTTCTTCAAAAAAAATCCAGTCTTACAGTTTGCTTTTAGCACAGGTTTGTTGTTAATTTTTGTTGGAATTCTTGTGAAAAAATATCTGAATTTGTTTCTCAGGTTATTTTGGAGTTTTTTTTTGCTGTTTCCCCTTACAGGAGATAATGTAGAATTTATGTAGAAGTTAAAATTGTTGAAGTATTGCCTGCTAATTTACACGAAAGCCAATTATAATTGAAGCATTTCCAAGACTATAGTTGAACAGCCCGAATTGAAGAAACCAGGGTCATGAAGAAGGTAACAATGTTTACAATGTAAACTTTCACAGGAGTGTAATGATTGACAAGGCATCGAAGTAAGAGCCCCTTGGCAATCAGTTAATTAAGTTAAAATGCATGACAGTGTTGATTTTGAAGCACTACAAATACACTATTTCATGGTTGAAGTCTTACATGCTGAAAGAGGCAGGGAGATAACAGGGACCAGGGCTGGCCTGTCCATATGTTCCATTGTATGACCATTTCTGCAGATCCTGGCACACCTAGCTGACACTGGCCATGAAGAGCTGGTCCCATAGGCCTCCTGGCCAGCATGGAGTCAGTTGGAGAATGAGAGTTCAAATCCCATCATGGTAGTTTGAAAATTTGAAGTCAGTTTTACAAATCTATCAATAGAAAACTGGGATTAGTAAAATTGATCAAGAATTGGATGTGATAAACATAGGGAGAGAGGAAGTATTAATGGGATTAGCATCCTTGAAAGTTGATAAATCACCAGGGCCGGATGAAATGTACCCTGGCCTGTTAAAAGAAGCAAGAGAGGAAATAGTGGAAGGTCTGACCATCATTTTCCAGTCCTCACTGGACACAGGTGTGGTGCTGGAGGTTTGGAGAACTGCTAACATTGTACCTCTATTTAAAAAGGGAGAGAGAGATAGACTGAATAATTACAGGCCAGTCAGTCTAACCTGAGTAGTGGGAAAATTATTGGAATCTATTCTGAAAGACAGGATAAACTGTCACTTAGAAAGGCATAGGTTAATCAAGGATAGTCATCATGGATTTGTTAAGGGAAGATCTTCTTTGACCAACTTAATTGAATTTTTGGAGAAGTAACAAGGCAGATAGATGAAAGTAGTGCAGTTGATGTGGTCTACATGGATTTTAGCAAGGCTTTTGGCAAGGTCCCACATGGCAGACTGGTTAAAAAATAAAATCCCATGGGATCCAGGGAAATGCAGCAAGGTGGATACAAAATTGGCTCAGTGGCAGGAAACAAAGGGTAATTGTTGACGGGTGTTTTAGCAACTGCAGGGCTGTTTCCAGTGGCGTTCCAGAGGGCACAGTACTGCTTTTTGTGGTATATATTAACAATTTGGACATAAATATAGGGGGCATGATCAATAAGTTTGCAGACGACACAAAGATTGGCCATGTGGTAGATAGTGAGGAGGATAGCTGTAGGCTGCAGGAAGATGTTAATGGTCTGGTCAGATGACAGAAAAGTGGCAAATGGAATTCAACCTGGAGAAGTGTGAGGTGATGCATTTGGGGAGGTCAAACAAGGCAAAGGAATACACGATTTCTGGGAAAATACTGAGAAGTGTAGAAGAAGTAAGGGACGTTAGAGCGAATGTCCACAGATTCCTGAAGGTAGCATGACAGGTTGATAAGGTGGTTAACAAGGCATATGGAATCCTTTCCTTTATTAGCTGAGATGTAGAATATAAGATCAGGGAGGTTATGCTGGAACTGTATAGCTCATTGGTTAGGCCACAACTTGAGTACTGTGTGCAATTCTGGTCACCTCATTACAGAAAGGATGTAATTGCACTAGAGAGGGTACAGAGGAGATTTACGAGTATGTTGCCAGGACTGGAAAAAATCAGTTATAAGGGAAGATTGGCTGGGTTTGTTCTCCTTGGAACAGAGAAGGCTGAGGGGAGATCTGATTGCAATGTTCAAAATTTTGAGGGGCCTGGATAGAGTGGAGGTGAAGGGTCTATTCACCTTAGCAGAGGTCAGTGACTAGGAGGTATAGATTTAAAGTGATTGGTAGAAAAATTAGAAGGGATATGAGGAAAAACATTTTCACCCAGAGAGTGATGGTGTCTAGAACTCACTGCCTGAAAGGGTAGTTGAGGCAGAAACCCTCAACTCATTCAAAAGTAGTCTGGATGTGCACCTCAAGTGCCGTCATCTGCAGGGCTGTGAACCAAATGCTGGAAGGTGGGATTAGAATGGGTGGATTGTTTTTCAGCCAGCACAGACACAATGGGCCAAATGGCGTCTTTCTGTGCCTTAAACTTTCTATGATTCTGATGGTCATAAATACCCAACTCATTCTTGTCTGCCCTATATATATAACTCCAGTCCCACACCAACATGGCTGCCTCTTAACTGCTCTCTGAAGTGGCTTAGCAAGACACTCAGTTGTATTGAACCTACTACCAGTGGTTCAAGAGGAAGGCCCACAACCATCTTCTGAAAGCAGCTAGGGATGTGCAATACATGCCAGCCTTGTCAGTGATGCCCACACCTGGGTATGAATATATTAACAAAAAAAATCTGGTCCCACGACTTGCCTGTTTGTCCAATATGTCGATCTATGTACATATACATAACAGGAAATTTTCCTCCCTAATGTGCTGAGGAGATGCTTTCCCTCAACGCCTCCCTGGGATTTCCTGTAGATTCCCAATCCGATATAACTTGGCCTGAACCTGCAGTAGGCACAGGTCAAGGGTAACTGTAAATGGAATGGCCTCCTGCCTAAGTTTCTTCATTGTCAGACCATGATGTGACTTGGTGAAGTGTGGTGCCTGAAGGTATATGGCAGTGGGGTTTGTGTTGGGATTTTCCGCGGGTGGAGGGTCTCTGGGGGTGGGAGGGGGTAAGCGTGGTTGCAGGACAGTTCAAAGATATGTGAAGAGAACAAGGTATAGAAATTTCTTAGCTCCCACAGGAAGATGTTTGGGCCTCAGGGCCATATGCCTACTACCATCCAGCAGCAACAGCCAGATTGGCAGAATGCTGGCAGCCAGAAGGACAATGATGGGTCTCTCAGGTCTGCAGATGTGATTCTGTTCCCAACCCCATTCTTTTTTTTATTTGTTCTTGGGGAGTGAGCATTACTGGCAAGGCCAGCATTTATTGCCCATCCCTAATTGCCATTGAGCAGGTAGTGGTGAGTCGCCTTCTTGAACTTCTACAGTCCCGTTGCAGTGTAGTTGTACCCACAGTGATATTAGGGAGGGGGTTCCAGGTTTTTGAGAATGAAGGAATGTCACTTTAGTTAGAAGTCAGGATGGTGTATGGCTTGGAGGGGAACTTGCAGGTGGTGGTGTTCTTATGCGTCTGCTACCCTTGTTCTTTTAGGTGGTAGAGATCGCGGGTTTGGAAGGTGCTGTTGATGGGGCCTTGGCGAGTTGCTGCAGTGCTTCTTGCAGATGGTACACACTACTGCCGCTCTGCTTCGGTGGTGGAGGGAGTGAATATTGAAGGTGGTGGTGCCAATCAAGCAGGCTGCTTTGTCCTGGATGGTGTCAAGCTTCTTGAGTGTTGTTGGAGCTGCACTCATCCAGGAAAGTGGAGAGTATTCCATCACACTCCTGACTTGTGCCTTGTAGATGGTGGACAGGCTTTGGGGAGTCAGGACGTGAGTTACTTTCCACAGCATTCCCAGCCTCTGGTCTGCTTTTGTAACTACAGTATTTATATGGCTGGTCCAGTTCGGCTTCTAGTCAATGGTGATCCCCAGGATGTTGATGCTGGGGGATCCAGAGATGATACTGCCATTGATTGTCAAGGGGAGGTGGTTAGATTCTCTCTTGTTAGAGATGGTCATTGCCTGGCACTTGTGTGGTGCGAATGTTATTTGCCACTCATGAGCCCAAGCCTGGATGTTGTCCAGGTCTTGCTACTTGTGGGCATGGACTGCTTCAGTATCTGAGGAGTTGCAAATGGTACTGAACACTGTGCAATCATCAGCAAATATCCCTACTTCTGATCTTACATTGGAGGGAAGGTTATTGATGAAGCAGCTGAAGATGGTTGGGCTTAGGACACGACCCTGAAGAACTCCTACAGCGATGTCCTGGGGCTGAGACGATTGGCCTCCAACAACGACTATCTTCCTTTGCGCTAGGTATGACTCCAACCAGCAGACAGTTTTCCCCCCGATTCCCATTGACTTCAATTTTTCTAGGGCTCCTTGACGCCACACTTGGTCAAAAGCTGCCTTGATGTCAAGGGCAGTCACTTTCACCTCACCTCTGGAA
Organism: Heterodontus francisci; assembly: GCF_036365525.1. Lineage (NCBI taxonomy): Eukaryota > Metazoa > Chordata > Chondrichthyes > Heterodontiformes > Heterodontidae > Heterodontus > Heterodontus francisci. Next base: position 25,206,208 of record NC_090393.1, read on the forward strand.
TTCAGCCCTTTTGTCCTTGCTTGGAGCAAGTTTGTAATGTGGTCTGGTGTGCGTGGCCCTGGCAGAACCCAAACTGAGCATTGGTGAGCAGGTTATTGACGAGTAAATGCCACTTGATAGCACTGTCAATGACACCTTCCATCACTTTGCTGATGATTGAGAGTAGGCTGAAGGGGCGGTAATTATTTGGATTTGATTTGTCCGGCTTTTTCTGGACAGGACATACCTGGGCAATTTTCCACATTGACGGGTAGTTGCCAGTGTTGTCACTGTACAGGACAAGGCCTTGCCATGATGGTGACCTGGGCCAGGATAATCCTGGGCACCTCTCCCCTGCAGGCATAATATGCCTTGGGCATGCTGTACTTGTCAGGCATCCAGCTGAGAAAACAGGCCCCATATTTCTATGTGTTCATAATGCCTTTGTGTTCTGTATCAGCGCTTCCCCCTTAACTGAGGAGATCTATTGCATGAGTTTGTTTCTCTGGAATATTCTATAAGACTTGTGGAATGTAATTGGGGTTTTCTAGCATACAACAGTGGTTAGAAGTTGTAGGCGTTTTCTAATTCGATGAACAGAGAGAAGATAGGTATTGTGGAATAGGCTGATTAGTTGAACAGATCTGCAGTTTATTAAATGGAATAACAATTAAATATAATAAGGCGATGAATAATTCATCTGGGTAGACAGGTTCTATTACAAATATGTTAATGAAGCAGATTGTATATATCTATATATATATGTATAATTAATATATGTGTTATGTATATCGTATATACACATTTATAGTGTGTGTTGTGAGTGATGCCCAGTTTGCATATTTGCTTGGCTCAGTTGAAAACATTCACATTTGAACTCAGTCAGTTGTGGGTTCCACTGCACAGCAGGATGTGACCATGTAATGGGGTTGATAGTCCAGTGCAGAGGGAGAGCTGCATTGTTGAAGGTGGTGTCCTATGGGAACCAAGGCTTCGTCATGCTTGGTCTGGGTGGTTCAGGGAGCTCTTCCCTTCATCAATGCCATTAATTCCTCTCATTGATGTTTGTGCAATAATTGTGCACAAATTAGGTGCCACATTTTTTTCCAAATAATAACAGTCATTGCACTGCAAAGCAATTAATTGTAAGTAAGGTGTATCTCAGAGGCATGAGATAAGGTGCACAGCTGGAGGATAAACAACCCAGTATACTGCCACTGGAGGTACTTAACTCCCTCCTCAGGAGGGAGTTTCTCTGACAATTTCCTGGGGAAGAGTTTTCACTGGGTCCTCTCAAGAAGGGAGGAGTTTTACTGGAGTCTCTGGAAGCACCGAGGGAAAGAACTGGAGTTTGTCTCTGGCTGCTGTATGCTTGGTTCTTGGCCTACCTCATCATGCCAACATATGCTCTTGTCAGTGCTGGGAATCACAGCTACCACCAACATTGGTGAAGGTCCTCTTCTAAAATGAGTCACAAAATGGGCTTAATTGCCATTCTATATATTTTGCTGGTGAATCAATCTTCCCCCACTCCCAGGATAAGCTTAGTGTCAGTGTGAGCTGCTGTGACTGATCCAGTCCCATTCGTGTTAGTCCTTACTGCGCATGTAATAAACTCTGGGACAGCTACTCCCCTCTGTATTATCTGAGTTCATGCAGAAAATGCTCCAAATAGTTTGTAAAAATTTGTGCATGTGAAATATTGATTGAGGTGTTGATGTTGAGACATTACTTTCAAAGATATTTGTGTTTCATACGGTCTACCACTGCCTTAACAGGGGAAAAACAGCAGGAAAATAATGAAATGGCAGTATTGGTTATCTGTTGTATATACTCTGAACTTGGTACAGGTGCTGTCTGTAGATGTCAGGCAACAATGTTTGGCTGACTACAGTAATCTTGTGACAATATCACCTTACATAGGCTCGAAGCAGGTTCATGCAGTTTATCCCAAAGTGATTATCAGATTCTTTTCTGTAAGAAAAGTTGACTGAATTGCTTTCTGCTTGATCTGCTGTGACACCAGGAGCTGAGCCCAGCCCTTGATTTATTGTGTCTGTCTGGTTGCGCCTTTCCTAGTAAGTCAGGCCCTGCCATAGGAACACAGGACATTCAGTGATGAACCTTCACAAACTCTGAAGGGAAGGAGCCCAACGCAAGTACCAAATAAAAATAATGGCACTGTGATGAGTAACTTTCGTTCTTTGTTTGATGTGAGTGTGAGTTTTTTCCTCACTTGAAAAACACTAATGGTATGTTTCTGCCCAGTATCTTGAAGGTGCTCCGAGTTAAAGCCTTTACAGTTGGGCTGTTCCTGCTGAACATCTGTCAGTGTAATGGAACTGGAAGAGAAGCTCCATCAGAAGATGCCCTGGCACACATTGCTGTTGACAATTGCTGCGCATGTGAGAGAAATGGATCATGGTCAAGATGACATTGAGTTTGCCCAGGCCATGATCTTATTGCTTTCAGTGCCATTTACCTCTTCATAGTTAGAATGATGGTGCACTTTGTTTTGAAGCCATCATTCAGTTTGTATTAAGGAAAAATGATCAAGGCATAGGAATGGAGTATATATACAGTGCAGACTGAAGAGCAGGATCTGGGTTTCATTGTTTTGAGGAACTTAACATTAAAACTGAAAGTAGCATCCATTCTGACTTAACAATATTCCCCTGCAAGTATTAGTAACTTGCTCCAGGGTATACATTATTCAGTTATATAAACCATTTGAATTTGTCAATTAGATTCCAGCATACAACTCACTCCCTGGTGTTTGTAATTCCATACATAAAGCATCCAGGACCCTTGATTGGAATGCTGGCCAGCAATTTACTTCCCATCATCCATTATTCCTTGCATAAACTATTTGAAACCCTCAATTGGAGTCAAAAAAGGAGGAAGACAGAAAGCTGGAAACTATAGGCCAGCTAGCCTAAAATCTGTCATTGGGAAATCGCTAGAATCCATTATTAAGGAAGTACTTAAGGAAGCAGGACATTTAGAAAATCATAATGCAGTCAGGCAGAGTCAACATGGTTTTATGAAAGGGAAATCACATTTGACAAATTTACTACAGTTCTTTGAGGATGTAACAAGCAGGGTGGATAAAGGAGAACCAGTAGATGTAATGTATTTGGATTTCCAAAAGGCATTCAATAAGGTGCCACACAAAAGGTTACTACACAAGATAAGAGCTCATGGTGTTGGGGATAATGTATTAGCAGGGATAGAGGATTGGCTTACTATCAAGAAATAGAACAAAAGCAAAATACTGCAGATGCTGGAAATCTGAAATAAAAACAGCAAGTGCTGGAAATACTCAGCAGGTCAGGCAGCGTCTGTGGAGAGAAAAGCAGGCCTGTGACCTTTCAGCAGAAATAATGAAAGCTCACAGACTTGAAACGTTAACTCTGCTTCTCTCGCCACAGATGCTACCTGACTTGCTGAGTATTTCCAGCACTTACTGTTTTTATAACAAGAAACAGAGTCGGGATAAATGGGGCATTTTCAGGTTGGTAAACTGTAGCTAGTGCAGTGCCACAAGGATCAGTGCTGAGGCCTCAACTATTTACGATCTATGTTAATGACTTGGATGAAGGGACCAAGTGTATTGCAGCCATATTTGCAGATGATACAAAGATAGGTAGGAAAGCAAGTTGTGAGGAGGACACAAAGTGTCTGCAAAGAGATATAGAAAGGTTAAGTGAGTGGGCAAAAATTTGGTAGATGGAGTATAATGTGGGAAAATGTGAGGTTTTCCACTTTGGCAAGAAGAATAGAAAAGCAGAGTATTATTTACATGGAGAGAAACTGCAGAATGCTGCAGTACGGATGGATCTGGGTGTCCTTGTACATGAAAGACAAAAAGTTAGCATGCAGGTATAGCAAGTAATTAGTAAGGCAAATGAAATGTTGGCATTCATTGCTGGGTGATGGAGTACAAAAGAAGGGAAGTTTTGCTACAATTGTACAGGGCACTGGTGAGACCACACCATGAGTACTGCACACAGGTTTGGTCTCCTTATTTAAGGAGGGATATACCTGCATTGGAAGCAATTCAGAGAGGGTTCATTATGCTAATTTCTGGGATGAAGGATTGTATTATGAGGAAAGGTTGGGCCTATACTCATACGAGTTTAGAAGAATGAGAGGTGATCTTATTGAGACATATAAGATTCTGAGGGAGCTTGACAGGGTAGATGCTGAGAGGATGTTTCCCCTTGTGGGAGAATCTAGAACTAGGGGGCACAGTTTCAAAATAAGGTGCCTCCCTTTTAAGATGGAGCTAAGGAGGAATTTCTTCTCTCAGAGGGTCATTAATGTTGTATGTTTGATTAGTCCAGCTAGGAGAGATTACTGCATCTTCGGTAAGTTTTAACAATAACTAGTTTATTACATATTAAAGAACTATAAACACAGCTTTACACAAGTATGTCTAACTCCACTGATGCCATGCTACTTCTCCTTCAAGTCTCTCTCACATGTGATCTCTGACATCATCATAGTGGGAGGTAATACTCATACTGTTCCAAACATTAACCCTTGCAAACCCTTACACTATATCTCCCCCCAAGTCTTTACCCATATATATATTATCTGTACATTCATTTTTATTTTTACATACTACCCCATCTCCCCCCAAGTCTCTGACATCACAAAGACAATCTGTCAGGAGGCTTCACAACTCTCCCCGATCATGTTGTTGTCAGACGCAGAAAATCAGTGGTCATACGAACATACGAATTCGGAGCAGGAGTAGGCCACTCGGCCCTTCGAGCCTGTTCCACCATTCAATAGGTTCATGGCTGAACTTATTTCCATCTACCCCCGATAACCTTCCACCCCTTTGCTTATCAAGAATCTATCTACCTCTGCCTTAAAAATATTCAAAGACTCTGTTCCACCACCTTTTGAGGAAGACAATTCCAAAGACTCATGACGGTCTGAGAAAAAATAATTCTCCTCATCATTGTCTTAAATGGGCGACCCCTTATTTTTAAGCAGTGACCCCTAGTTCTAGATTCTCCTACAAGGGGAAATATCCTTTCCACATCCACCCTGTCAAGACCCCTCAGGATCTTATATGTTTCAATCAAGTCACCTCTTACTCTTCTAAATTCCAGCAGATGCAAGCCTAGCCTGTCCAACCTTTCCTCGTAAGACAGGCCGCCCATTCCAGGTATTAGTCTAGTAAACCTTCTCTGTACTGCCTCCAACGCCTTTACATCCTTTCTTTAAATAAAGAGACCAGTACTGTACACAGTACCCCAGATGTGGTCTCACCAATGCCCTGTGTAGCTGAAGCATAACTTCCCTACTTTTGTATTCAATTCCCCTCACGATAAACAATGACATTCCATTAGCTTTCCTAATTACGTGCTGCACCTGCATACTATCCTTTTGCGATTCATGCACTGGGACACCCGGATCCTTCTGCAATCTCTCACCATTTAGATAATTTGCTTCTTTTTTATCCCTTCCTGCCAAAGTGGACAATTTCACATTTTTCCACATTATACTCCATTTGCCAGGTCTTTGCCCACTCACTTAACCTATCTATCTCCCTTGGTAGCCTCCTTATGCCCTCTTCACAACTTACTTTCCTACCTATATTTGTGTCATCAGCAAATTTAGCAACCATACCTTCGGTCCCTTCATCCAAGTCATTTATATAAATTGTAGAAAGTTGAGGTCCCAACACTAATCCCTGTGGCACACCACTCGTTACATCTTGTCAACAGAAAATGACCCATTTATGCCTACTCTCTGTTTCCTGTTAGCTATCCAATCTTCTATCCATGCCAATATGTTACGCCCTACACCATGAGCTTTTATTTTCTGCAATGATCTTTGATGTGGCACCTTATCAAATGCCTTCTGGAAATCTAAGTACACTACATCTACTGGCTCCCCTTTATCCACAGCACATGTAACTCCCTCAAAGAACTCCAGTAAATTGGTTAAACATGATTTCCCTTTCACAAAACCATGTTGACACTGCTTGATTACCTTGAATTTTTCTAAATGCCCTGTTGTAATGTCTTTAATAATAGCCTCTAACATTTTCTTTAAGACAGATGTTAAGCTAACTGGCCTATAGTTTCCTGCTTTCTGTCTCCCTCCCTTTTTGAATAAAGGAGTTACAATCGCTATTTTCCAATCGAATGGAATCTTCCCCGAATCTAGGGAATTTTGGAAAATTAAAACCAAAGCATCAACTATCTCACTAGCCACTTCTTTTAAGACCCGAGGAGGAAGTCCATCAGGACCTGGGGACTTGTCAGCCCACAGCTCCAACAATTTGTTCAGTACCACTTCCCTGGTGATTGTAATTTTCTTGAGTTCCTCCCTCCCTTCCATTTCCTGACTTACAGCTAATTCTGGGACATTACTTGTATCCTCAATAGTGAAGACTAATGCAAAATATCTGTTCAATTCATCTGCCATCTCCTTATTATCCATTATTAATTCCCCAGACTCACTTTCTATAGGACCAACACTCGCTTTGTTAACTCTTTTTTAAGTATCTATAGAAACTCCTACTATCCGTCTTTATATTTCTAGCTAGCTTTCTAATTTTTTCTTTCTAATTTTCCTTCCATATCAAGCTTTTAGTCATTCTTTGCTGTTTTTTATATTCTGTCCGATCTTCTGACCTGCCTCCCATCTTTGCACAATTATAGGCTTCTTCTTTAAGTTTGATACTATCTTTAACTGTTCTAGCTAACCACGGATGGCGGGTCCCACCCTTGGAATTTTTCTGTCTCATTGAAATGTATCTATTCTGTGTATCCTGAAATATCCCCTTAAATGTCTGCCACTGCATCTCTATTGACTATCCCTTAACCTAATTTGCCAGTTCACTTTAGCTAGCTCTGCTTTCATGCCCTCATAATTGCCCTTATTTAAGTTTAAAATAATAGTCTTGGACCCACTCTTCTCTCCCTCAAACTGAATGTAAAATTCAATCATATTATGATCACTGCTGCCTAGGGCGCCTTAACTATGAGGTCATTAATTAATCCTATCTCATGCACATTACCAGGTCTAGTATAGCCTTCTCTCTGGTTGGCTCCAGACGTACTGTTCAAAGAAATTATCCCAAAAGCGTTCTATGTACTCCTCATCTAGTCTACCTCTGCCCATCTGATTGTTTCCGTCTATATGTAGATTAAAATCCCCCATAATTATCGATGTACCTTTCTGACAAGCAGCCATTATTTCTTCCTTTATACCCTGTCTTACAGTGTGGTTAATGCTAGGTGGCCTGTACACCACTCCTACATGTGACTTCTTGACTTTATGATTTCTCATCTCTACCCAAACTGCTTCTACGTCCTGGTTTCCTGAACTTAGGTCATCCCTCTCTATTGCACTAATACCATCATTAATTAAAGAGCTACGCCTCCACCTTTTCCTAAATGCCATGTACCCTTCAATATTCAGGTCCCAATCTATGTCGTCCTGCAGCCATGTCTCTGTAATAGCTATCAGATCGTACTTATTTATTTCTATTTGCACTCTCAGTTCATCTGTTTTGTTTCCAATGCTATGTGCATTCAGATACAGAGCCTTTAGTTTTGTCCTTTTATTATTATTGTAACATTTAGCCTTATCTGTTTTACTCTAAGATTTGTACGCTGTTTCCTTCCTGTCACAGTCTGTTTATCATTTCCCATACTAATACCTTTCTCTCTTGCCTTGTCTCTACTCCTTGATTTACCATATCTTCCCAAATTTGATCCCTTGCTCCCACTATTCAGTCCTAGTTATGTGGCTCGCTAGAACACTGGCCCCAGCATAGTTCAGGTATAGACTGTCCCAACGGTACAGCCACCACTTTCCCCAGTTCTGGTGCCAGTGCCCCACGAACCAGAACCCACTGCTACCACACTTGTCTTTAACTTCTCTAATCTTATTTGGCCTATGCCAATTTGCACGTGGCTCAGGTAATAATCTAGAGATTATTACCTTTGAGGTTCTGCATCTTAATTTGGTGCCTAGTTCCTCATACTGACTATGCAGAACCTCTTTCCTTCTCCTCCCTATGTCGTTGGTACCTGCATGGACCACAACGACTGGATCCTCCCCCTCCCCCTCCCACTCCTCTCCAGTACTGAGTAGATTTCCCTAACCCTGGCACTGGGCAGGCAACACAGCCATCTGGACTCTCGCTCTTTGCTGCAGAGAACAGTGTCAATCCTCCTCACTGTACTGTCCCCTATTACCTCTGCATTCCTTTTATCTCCCTCCACTTGATTGGCTTCCTGTAACATGGTACCATGGTCAGGTTGCTCATCCACCCTGCAGCCCCTACTCTCATCCAAACAAGCTGAAAGAACCTCAAACCTGTTGGACAATTGCAAAGGCTGAGGCTCCTGAACTCCTGCCGTCTGGGTCCCCTTACCTGCCTCAGTTGCAGCAACACTCTCCTGTCCCTGACCACTGACCAAATCAGAAGACCCTATCCTAAGGGGTGTGACCGCCTCCTGGTACAAAATGTCCAGGTAATGTTCCCCCTCTCTGATGTGTCGCAGTGCCTGCAGCTCAGCCTCCAGTTCAATGACTCTGAGCCGAAGCTCTTCGAGCCGCAAGCACTTATTGCAGACGTGTTTGTCCTGGATCACACTGGCATCCAGGAGCTCCTACATGCTGCAGTCGGGACACATCACCTGTCCTGCCATCCTTAATGTGATTTAGTTAATTAATTAATTATTTTATTCAATTATTTATTTTATTTTCCTTTTTTAATATATTTTATTAAGCTTACCACTAGTTCCTTTACTATTTTAAATATTAGGATTAGAATGGACCTTAATCACTTACTGGATCCTCACCAAACAGGTAGCTTCTTCCCAAACCAATCACCTACCTGCTTGCCTGTGATGTTTGATGCTATGTTTGATTTAAATTATATTAAAAGCTTACCTGTATACTCACCCCAGCAGCTCTCTGTTTCCCTGCTCTCACTGTTGATTGTGACAACACTCTGCCTTTTTCTGAACTCTTGTTTCTTGACTTACATAGAACATAGAACAGTACAGCACAGTACAGGCTCTCTGGCCCACGATGTTGTGCCGAACCTTTAACCTACTCTAAGATCAAACTACCTACCTACCCTTCATTCTACTATCATCCATGTACCTATCCAAGAGTCGCTTAAATGTCCCTAATGTATCTGCTTCTACTACCACCGCTGGCAGCGCATTCCACGCACCCACCACTCTCTGTGTAAAGAACCTACCTCTGACATCTCCCCGCAACCTTCCTCCAATCACCTTAAAATTATGCCCCCTGGTGATAGCCCTTTCCACCCTGGGAAAAAGTCTCTGACTATCCACTCTATCTATGCCTCTCATCATCTTGTATCCCTCTATCAAGTCACCTCTCATCCTTCTTCGCTCCAATGAGAAAAGCCCTAGCTCCCTCAATCATTCTTCGTAAGAAATGCCCTCCAGTCCAGGCAGCATCCTGGTAAATCTCCTCTGCACCCTCTCTAAAGCTTTCACATCCTTCCTATAATGAGGCGACCAGAACTGAACACAATATTCCAAGTGTGGTCTAACCAGGGCTTTATAGAGCTGCAGCATAACCTCGCGGCTCTTAAACTCAATCCCCCTGTTAATGAAAGCCAACACACCATACGCCTTCTAAACAACCCTATCAACTTGGGTGGCAACTTTGAGCAATCTATGGACATGCACTCCAAGATCCCTCTGTTCCTCCACACTACCAAGAATCCTGTCTTTAAGCCTGTATTCTGCATTCAAATTCGACCTTCCAAAATGAATCACTTCACACTTTTCCAGGTTGAACTCCATCTGCCACTTCTCAGCCCAGCTCTGCATCCTGTCAATGTCCCATTGCAACCTACAACAGCCTTCCACACTATCCACAACTCCAGCAATCTTCGTGTCATCGGCAAACTTGCTAACCCAGCCTTCCACTTCCTCATCCAAGTCATTTATAAAAATCACAAAGAGCAGAGGTCCCAGAACAGATCCCTGCGGAACACCACTGGTCACCGAGCTCCATGCTGAATACTTTCCATCTACTACCACCCTCTGTCTTCTATGGGCCAGCCAAGTTTGTATCCAGACAGCCAACTTTCCCTGTATCCCATGCCTCCTTACTTTCTGAATGAGCCTACCATGGGGAACCTTATCAAACGCCTTGCTAAAATCCATATACACCACATCCACTGCTCTTCCTTCATCAATGTGTTGGACAGCCTTCATTGAGGTTTGTCATATCCGTTACTTTCTGAATGTCAGGTTCAACATCTGGTTCATCCAAATGTATGACTGATTGACATCTTTGATGAATAGAAATAAGATGCTTCCTGTTTCTTCTTATCGTACCTTCTGAATACGTACTAAATAAGATCTCTGTTGATTATCATCTCTCTGGACAATTACTCCTTCTCTGCCTCGGTCTTGTACCCAGACCTTTTCTCCCTCCATCAACTAGGGTAGGTTCCTGGTATGATAGCTCTTGTTATAGTTATAAGCTTGTTGTTTACGATAAGACTTTTCTCTGTCTTGAACTCTCTGTTAATCCTGGACGTCTAGCCCTGGAAGTAATTTTTTTGTGTAGGATGGGATGTTGTGTTCTAAGCTTCCTTCCCATCAACAGTTCTGATGGTGCTAATCCACATAGGAATGGAGTAGATCTGTAGTTTAGGAATTCTGTTTGAAAATCTTCATCTTTCTTGAACTGTGCTTTGATAGTTCTGTCTCCTCTTTCAGTTTCACCATTAGATGGAGATATCTAGGGGAACTTGTAAGATGTACAAATCCACAGTTTTCCACAAAGTGCATAAAGTACTCCTTTGCAAATTGTGGACCATTATTGGAAACAATCTGGTGTTATAAAGATCATTGTTAAAGCGCAAATGACTTTCTCAGTAGTCGTTGCACTTCGATCCACCTGGAAAAATAACCAATAACAATCAGGTAGGGTTTTCCATTAAACATGAACGTTCCCACAGTCTGGCTGGAAATAGGGTCGAGATAAGGGATTCCCTCTGGTCTGGTCTGTGCACTGTGCATACCTGGAAATTATAAATCATTTCTTCTATATCTTTCAAAATTCCCAGCCACCACGCAGATGACTGAGCCCACATTTCTTGATATCCAGGTGGCCCCGGTGTATTCTCTCCAAGATGTCTGCCCGGAGTGAGACCGGAATCACCAGCCTCTCGTCATATATCAGCAAATCATCCACAATAGTAAAGTGTTTTCTGTGTTCAAAGAAGATTTTCATCGCCTTATGACTGGGATGTTGCTGTGGCCAACCTTCCGTGCAATATTGGCAGATGCGGATGCATTCCTCATCTTGCATCTGAGCATGACGAATTTCTTGGAGCTTTTTTGAGCATGCCGACCATTGTGTTGCAGTGAACTGAGAATATGAATCAATCCCATTAATGAAGTTAACATCCTGTTGTGTAGGATGGTCAATCGTAGCTCTGAACAATACATCTGCTGTTGTTTGCAGCTTGCCCTACACATATGTCATTTCATACATGAATCTCACTAGCCTCAACCAGAATTTTTGGATTCTCAGAGACACTTTAATGAGTTCCTTTTCATCAAGTAAGGAAACTAGAGGTTTGTGGTCTGTCTCTATGATGACCTTTACGCCAATGATATAATCTGAGAACTTTTCGCAAGCCCACGTGATTGAGAGATTCTTTCTCTATGACGGTGTATCTCGTCTCAGTCTCAGACAATGCTCAAGATGTGTAATAACCCAGTCTGCGACAGCCATTTGGCTGTTCTTGAAAAGGGACTGCCCCTAACCCTGTAGATGAGGCGTCTGCTGCAATTGTGGTCAGTAGTGAGGGGTTATAATGCACTAAAATATGTGGCAAAATCAGCATTTCCTTGATCCTTTGAAATGCCTGGTCCTGATGCGTATTCCAACACCATGCTTGAGCTTTGCTTAATAGTTGTTTTAAGGGTTCAGTAAGTTGCGCTAGGTTGGGCAGAAATTTTGCCAACTGATTAACCATTCCAAGGAATCGTTGAAGATCTTGGACAGAAGTAGGAATTAGGAATTCACTAATGGCTCTCGTCTTTTGCAAGTCTGCCATTATGCCCTTACTACTAACAATGTGCCCTAGGAAATGAATAGATGTTTTCCAGAATTCACACTTTTCATTAAGTGTCTGGCCTTCTTCTTGTAGACAATTCAAAACCACTCTAACCCTCAGGTCATGTTCTTCGACAGATTCCCCATGGACTAAGATGTCGTCCATATGGCATATTACTCCTTTAAGGTCTTGTACAATGTTCAACATAGTTCTTTGGCATATTTCCAGTGCTGCTGTTATACTGAATGGTAAACAATTAAAACCAAATCTTCCGAACAGAGTCATGAATGTTGTCAATAACCTTGACGTCTCATCCAACGGGACTTGACAAAAGTCACTATTCATGTCGAGCTTTGTGAACATGGTACTTTTGGATAACTTTGCCCAGCTTTCGCTTACTGAGGACATCGGATGGATTTCTCTGGCTACAGCCTTATTAAATTGAGCTAAGTCTACACAAATGCGAAGAGTACCGTTAGGTTTAGGGACAGGAACCATTCCAGAGAATCACTCAGTAGGCTCAGTGACAGGAGAAATGACTTCCATCCTGGTCATCTCTTCTGGCTGAAGTTGGACTTGCTTCATTAGTGGGTGTGGTACCTTCCTAGGCATGAAAAGACATACAGGTTCAGCATCTTTTCGCAAAGTAATACTATATTTGGTCTTAAGTCTTCCTAGACCAGTAAATCATTTCAGAAAGTCTTTTTGGAAGTGACTCCTCGATTCTTGCTGCTTAACGTCTTCCACGTTCCTGATAAGATTAAGGTCTATACAAGCTCTTCTACGTAAACGAGAAAATTCTTGATTTTGTAGAACATACAGTGTTTCCAATATCTGTTTCCCTTGTACTGGGGTGTTGCCTATTGCTTTCCTTTGACTTTCAGTTCAATCCTTCCTGGACCATGTAACTGAGTTTCTGTTGGTTGTAGGCAATATGTTGATAACCACTACTTGCTCCAGTGTCTAGTTTAAAGTTGGTGATATGTCCACTGACATATATATTTGCAGTCCAGAATGCATGATTAGGTTCATTGATCTCACCAAGGAAGTTTTCTGATTTCTCTTCTGATGGAGGTTGCACAACTTCACTAATAGTTCTATGCATGAAGACTTTTCCTTCAGAACCTGTGAAAGTAGGGGTTTTACTTTGGCACGTTTTCCCAAAATGGCCAACTTTCTTGCAGTGAGAGCATTCTGCTTTGTTTGCAGGACACTGTTCGCGTTTGTGGGTCTTTTTGGCACCACAGTGCTGGCAGGGTTTCATGGCATCTTCCACTTTCCCTCCCAAGTGTACCTTCTTTTCTGGTGCTTCTTTTACAGTCCTATCCTTAAGGAATTGTATGGTCACTGGAGGTTTCTTAAACCATGGTTTTTCTTCATCTCTCAGGATTGCTCTATTCTGCTTGACTCACCAGCTGTATTGTTTTGTCCAGGGTGAGGTCTTCCTCAGGCTGCAACAAATCTGATAAGGATTCATTAGCAATACCTACTACAATGTGGTCTCATATTAATTCTGCTTTTAGGTCTCCATATTCGCATCCTTCAACTCGCCTGTAAAAGTCATTAATAAAAGCATCTATCTGTTCACCTGGTTTCTGGACCCTTCTGTTGAACTTGGCCCTTTCTAAAATCTTGTTGCTCCTCAGGTTGAAATAATTATCAAAGGCTTTTAAGACTTCTTCAAATTTATCTGATATCTCATTAATGTCTTGTCTTGCAATAGCAACATCTGCTATTGCTCCTATGGAATAAAGTAATGCATTGACTTGTTATGTTTCAGACTTGCTGTCTAATTTTGAAGCAATTCTGTACCTCAAAAATCTTTTTCTCCAAAGTGACCAGTTTTGAGTTTGATTTGGTCCTTCCATGTGTCCAAACGTCTTTGGTAGCGTAAGTTTAAGATCCATGGCTTTTCTAAGCTTTCTAGGTAGTTCGCTTTCTGTTTTAAATTTTCTCTCCAGTATTGGTAGTTTTCCCGCACTGCTCAGCCTCGCACTGACTCCCACTGCAGTCACTGTCTTTCCCTGAAAATCTCTCTGCTAGACTCAGTATTTATTTCTTGAACACAGCTTTGCAGAATTATTTCAATAATCTCTTCACTCCCTTCACCTGGAGTATCAAGTATTTGTAGCTGATTTTTTTCCCTGCCTTGTGGTTGCCACGTGTGATGGCACCAAACTCAGATCCCCCCCTTGCTAGGGATTTTCCTGGTGCTGCTTGCCTAGTGCACAGTTAAGAACAATTTTCTACCTTTTTTTAAGAGTTGCTCACCAGATCCCCGATGGTTGCTTGGTTCTCCGACTCAAAGCCTGTGATCGCTGGACTGGGATATTTTTCACAGCCCACCATGCCTCTGTGGTGCAGCCTGAATGCCTCTGCAAGCCAACTCCCTGACTCTCTGTGCCTCCACTTTGTCCATGGAGCAGCTCTGGAGCTCCTCGCAGCCTCTTCTCGAGTTCTCCAGTTATGGTGCCACTTTTTTCAGGTCTGACTTTCCAACCTTTTCAAAATTTTCTGGGTGTTGTATGGCAAGAACCACCACAGTTCACCATGTTGTATGTTTAGTTAGTTAGCTAGGAGAGATTGCTGAGTCGTTGGTAAGTTTATTACATATTAAGGAACTATATAGAGCTTTACACAAGTATGTCAAACTTCACTGATGTCATGCTACGTCTCCTTCAAGTCACCCTCTCATGTGATCACTTAGATCACCATAATGGGAGGTGTTACTCATACTGTCCCAAACATTAACACTTTAAAACCCTTATACTGCATTAATCTTTAATTCTCTTCTGCAGAGAACAGTGGATGCTGTGTCATTGAATATATTCAAGATGAGTTAGATAGATTTTTGATCTACAAGGAAGTCAACAGTTATGGGAGGCAAGCTGGAAAGTGGAGTTAAGGCCACAATCAGATCAGCCATGATCTTACTGAATGGCGGAGCAGGCTCGAGGGGCTGAATGACCTACTCCTGCTTCTATTTCTTATAATCTTAAGACCAACCTATAGTGTAGTGATTCTATATATAAACTATCTTAGATCTCTTGATTCAATTCTGCTTTTAATTCAGTCCTCCTATCAATTCTATTGAATTATTCTAATTTTACAAAGAGGTTTCGATTAGATCTGGAGTAATTTTTTTTTTGTTAAAGAAGGTATACAGACACGAGTTTTTGTTTTAATGGATGTGACTGTTCCTAAGAGTCTGGAAAGCTTTCTGCAGTGGCTGGTTTCAGTGTTACGGGAGGAGTGTGTATGATGCGTGAGGCTGTCATAATCAGGACTGATGGTGTGAAGGATGTGAGGTTTAATTACCTCAATGTGACTGTTGGATAATTAGTGTACTGGTAATGGAGCACACCCACATCCACATTAGCATTAGATGAAAGCTTTTAGGTTTGCTAGCTGTAAACGAGTGACCCTTGACCTCTCCTCACTGATCGTCAGATGGTTTAAAAGTGATCAGCTAATTAGCTGTTGCTTCTTTCTGTGAAAGTGTTTTTGAGTGTGTGTGTAGACGGACAAGTAACACTTATCCAGTCAACAACAGACCCATGAGAGACTTTGTGTGTAAAACAAGCCAAGAAACATTCTGTTACTGAGCTTGGGAGGTTATTAACGCTAGATTAGTTTCAAAAAATGTTACTTTGTTGCACATGAGCGAAATATTCCCTTAAATGATCTCTAATGCTGCACAACAGAAGAACAACCTTTACTTTTGTCGTGCATTTTATAAAATCACTTCCAAATCTAAAGACAGAAGCATAGATTTTAACTCCCAGGTGAAAATCCAGATGGGGTCACCAAATGTCCAGTCTGGGAGTTTTTGTGGGCATCCATGTGCGTCAGGGACTAGAATATTGGGCACCATTGCTCAATATT
Organism: Heterodontus francisci; assembly: GCF_036365525.1. Taxonomy (NCBI): domain Eukaryota; kingdom Metazoa; phylum Chordata; class Chondrichthyes; order Heterodontiformes; family Heterodontidae; genus Heterodontus; species Heterodontus francisci. The sequence continues at coordinate 25,222,172 of NC_090393.1, forward strand.
TATAAGTTCATCCATGTTATCCATCCTCAATCTGTTCCCTCACTTTTCTCTAGCTCCAAACTGCCTTGGCTTGCTTTCCCACTCAAATCGCATCCTACCAACCTTCTCTTTTCTCACTAGTCACTACATCTGAAACAACTAATTTTCTTCTTTTACCTCTTGAACTTTTCGATGCCTCCAGCTACTCAATCTTTCCCATCCCTTCTCCACCATAATCTCTTTCCCACTCACCACCACCAACCTCTCTATGGCTCTACTCTTTCTGCTTCTTCTTCACGGAATCATAGAGTGATACAGCACAGGAGACCATTCGGTCCATCGTGAATGTGCTGGCTCTTTGAAAGAGCTATCCAATTAGTCCCAATCCCTTGCCCTGCCCTTCCCTCACTTAATATTTCATTCCTCTGCATCACTTCATCTAAATTTCTCAATGTACAATGTACAACCATCACATATCCAACTGCACATTCACAGCAGAAAAACTGACCCCCACACTAATACAAACTTATATTATTTCTTATATGATGCAAATAAAACATATTTCAGAAAATATGTCCAATACCTTATACACATTATATAAAATATTTATTCTCTACAAATTGTTATCTCTAATATATTTAAATGTTTTCTGTAAAGTATGCATTTCCTGTCGGTGAGACATTTACATCCTGTAGCAAATTTCCCATTACACTTTAGAATCATAGAACCATAGAAAAGTTACGGCACAGGAGGAGGCCATTCAGTCCATGCGAGTGGTGCTAATGCTTATTCAATGCCCCTAAATTACATAGAATTACATAGAATGTCCAGCACAGAAATGAGCCATTTGACCAACTGGTCTATGTCAGTACTTATGCTCCACTTGAGCCTCCTTCCACCTTGCTTTATCTAATCGTATCAACATAGCCTTCTGTTCCTTCCTCCTTCATGTGCTTAATTGGGCTGGTAACGGCACTGTAGTAGTGGGACTACTATTTCTCGGATGCTGTGTACGTCATCATTGAAACGAGCTTAGTTTGCATGATAACATGAGGTCAACTCATTGACATTTTATCATTGCACACTTGGACTACAGCATGTCATGCCTGGGAGTACAGAAGAGCTGGGGTCAGGATTGCCAAAGCAACAGCTGTTGCTTGTTCGAAAAGTTGTTCTGCAAAATGAGGAGGGGGAAAAATGGCAGCAGTACTCTCCATACAATGTGACATAGGGAAAACATTGGTGGGACTCCAGTCTGAACACGCCTGGAACATTATTAGAGAACTTAAAAATACTGTACTTGGTGTTAACAGTTCTTTTCGGTATGAGGTAAGTGAATGTTGTTGGTAAGAAAATTTTATAATCCAGCATGTCTTGTTTTAAGTCTGAGGCCCATGGGGGACAATGTTTTGTTTGGCTATGATATTGGACATATGTGGTACTTACTTTTCTGCTTTGGTTCTTTCGTGCTGATAACTGAAAATGTCTTCCATTACAGCCTGCTTTAACATTCAAGCATTTTGGTCAGTTGCTTGGGCAGATGTGTTTACAGGCTATGGCTGGAATTTTATGGCCCCCAAACGAGTGGCTGGTGAAGTAAGATTGAGTGGGAGCCTGGGAGGCAGGTGGTGGTGTGGGGGGGGGGGGGCGGGGGGGAACCGTTCCTGACCCCCTCTTGCTTCTGCTGCAATTTTACGCAGGGCGGCGGAGGCGAGAAATGGCTCGCCCACCCCAGGCCAATCAAGGCTCTTAAGCAGCCAATTAACTGGCACTTAAGGGCTTCCTCATGCCATCGCAGGGTATTTTACCCTCAGCGGCTGGACGGCAAATGTCTCAAAAGCCCCACCTGGTAAAACCAGTATGCCTTCTTGCGCGCTGGGGGGGTTGCCCTCCTGATCGGGCACCCTGTGCCCGATGGAGGGCCCCCCCAAAACCCCAACTGTCCCCAACGCACCACTCCCCTGCGCCCCCCCCAACCGACTACCCCCCTTGCCTTGCCGGGGCCCGGCCTATTGTCCCGGCGAGGCCCTAAAAAGTCACCTGTCTTCTTGGGCCGCCCTTCACCCTGCTTGAGATGGCTGGGTGTAGTCCCAGCAGTGGCCACCGCTTCTGGTGATTGGCCGGCAGCTCCATTAGGTAGGACCTCCATTAGGTGGGAACTCGTGCCTCAAGGAGATGGAAGTCCCACCCAAGACCAATTAAAGGCCTGAGGAGCGAAAAATCACCTTGCAGGCACTTCAGGGGTGCATTATAATATGTATGCCATGTACACTGCACATTGAGCAAGCCTTAGGGCTCAGGTTTTGTATCCACTTTGTCTCCTCAGCTGCTGCACCCCGCCTTGCTTTCAAAATGGCTATCATTACCTTTGGACATTGTCTTTCTCTGTTTCAAAACTGCCGTTATTAAAAAACCCACAGAACCTCTCTGTCCTCACTAGCAGCCAACCCATCTCCTAGCACCTTGAATGCATCATTATTTCCCTACCCCCTTGCCTCTCTCCCCTGCAACTTCCATTTGAATCTCTCAAATTTGACCCTAAACAGAGTCACAAATGGCTGCAACTGCGATGCATTGTCTTTCATTGCCCTCCTCTGCAGCCTCCAGCATGGTCAACCAGATCTTCCTCTGCCAACATCTCCTCGCCATTGACCAGCTGAATGGACTGCCCTCACTTGGTTTCATTCTTACACAACCGATCATATTCAAAGCATATCTAGCAATGACTTCTTTGCCCACTCCCGTACCATCGCTTCTGGGGTCTCCCGAGGATCAATTCTCGGCTACTTCATTTGCATGCTGGCCTTTGGTGATATCATTTGCAGACACGGCAGGGAATCTCCTTTGTGACCCTTTCCAAAACAGGAAACATTTGGCTTGTGAGGATTCTCCACCACCCCACCCCCACCCCACCCCACCCCACACCCCCAGACCCCAATGTCCATCTTCCCCTTTCAAGAAACAAGGGGATGGGAGAAAGAGGGAGTCTACATTCTGCTGTTTTAACAACTAAATATGGGAGGTTGGGTTGAGGTTGTAGAGTTTTCATAAATGTCCAGTAAGGACTGTCAGAAATCACAGTAGATGGAGAAAAATGCATTCTTTAAAATCCAACCACTGAGAGTCACTCATATCGAAACTGTTTCCAAACTGAGAGATGCGAAACCTAGAAGACACCATCTGTAAACTACTTCATCCAGATCAATAAACTAATCCTGTAAGCAAGTCAAGAAGGAATGCTTAAGCGACCTGATATTCTAATGTGGAAGCAGCAGAGGCAGAACCCAATGATATGAGCTGTCTAATGCAATGATTGGGCTTGAGCTCTGCTTATGGCTTTTGATTTATTTCTATGTAAACTTTAGGCAAGCTACAGCATATATCTGTAAAAGAATTCCCTCAACATGTGCTTCATCATTTGGAGAAAATTCAGAGCTTTGACACCACATCAACAGGATATCAGTGATAATTCTTCAGGGTAAAGAACTTGTTACTAATACCACAGATTAGCCATTGCAGACAAATCCTTTATCTTTCTGTTTAAATAATACCATCCATCTGGCATACTGCTCTATGGGATGGAGAAAGGGTCTGTTGTGACTTCTCCCAGGGTTCCAAACACAGTGGGGTCTAAATTTAATTCTGATGCACCAGTTTAATGGGCCTAAAATTAGCACAACAATAAGCATTTTAGCCATCCAGAGGCTTATTTATGAGCTGCATGGGAGTTTGGGCCATTGCTAAGTTGTGTTGGGCCTTTTTTTTAGGCAGCCCTGCCGTCCGCCTGGAATGAGCGCGGACCGTGTATCAATGTTGAAATATGAGGCTCATGCACTCAATTGATCCCTACACAATGTGCAAGCTCTGACCAACATTTCCAGGCCTTGAGCAGCCTAACCAGCAGTCCTTAAAGGTTCAATCATAAAATATCCCAAAAACTTGGAGAACTTTTCATATTTTGTAGAGTCAGAAGAAGCAGGGCTGTTGCTTCTGGCTCCCCAGAAATCTGTGGTTCACTATTGGAACTGCGAGTGATGCAAACCAAGATCTCAATATGTAGGGGGATGCAAGAAGGGTGAGGGGGAGGCGGATTTAAGATACTGGCAAGGCCGGGAATGTGGATGCAGATGTCATAGGAGCATAGGGTACTGAAAGCTAGCATGTAGATGCAGCAAGCAATTAAGAAGGCAAACGGTATGTTAGCCTTTATCGCAAGAGGATTTGAGTGCAGGAGCAAAGAAGTCTTGCTTCAATTGTATAGAGCATTGGTGAGGCCGCACCTGGCATATAGCGTGCAGTTCTGGTCCCCTTGCCTGAGGAAGGATATACTTGCCATAGAGGGAGTCCAGCGGAGGTTCACCAGACTGACTCTTGGGATGGTGGGATTGTCCTATGAGGAGACTGGGCTTGTATTCTCTGGAGTTTAGAAGAATGAGAGGTGATCTCATAGAAACTTACAAAATTCTTAAAGGGATAGATAGGGTAGATGCAGAAAGGATGTTTCTCCTGGCTGTGGGGTCAAGAACCAGGGGACAGAGTCTCAGAATAAGGGCAAAGCCATTTAGGACTGAGATGAGGAGGAACTTCTTCACTTAGAGGGTGATGAATCTTTGGAATTCTCTGCCCCAGAGGGTGGTGGAAGCTCAGTCACTGAGTAAGTTCAAGACAGAGATCGATAGATTTCTAGTTCCTAATGACATCAAGGGATATGAGAATAGTGCGGGAATATGGCATTGAGATAGACAATCAGCCATGATCTAGAATGGCAGAGCAGGTTCGAAGGGCTGAATGGCCTACTCCTGCTCCTATATTCCTATGCTCCTGCCATTAATCATCATCTTTCAGATTTGTTTTCCATTTGGCTTGCAAGCAATTGACAGCATGGCCGGCAATCAGAAAGGAGGAAGGCTGGCCATTGTGGTAGTGGAAGGGTTGGGGAGAAGGGACTGGGGGAGAGGGATTAGAGAGAGGCCATTGTGGTTGGAGAGGGGGAGAGGCCGGGTATCACAGTCGGGGGAAGATCAGACATTGCGGCAGGAGGGGAAATGTCAGCAATTACGTGTCCGTGACTGGCAGACAGGAAGCTGAAGGCTTCCTTGAGGAGCGGGGGAACACCGGAGTGCTGGAAAAGACATTTACCTTGGGGAGATGGCAAGCTCTGCCTCCCTTTCACTGCTGGGTTTCCTGACCCCTGGGCATCAGTGAATTTTATTGTGGGTTCTGATTGCATTGCGGAAGCCTGATTTAAATATATTATTGAAGTTTCCCACTGCGCTAAGGCAGGACACTTAGACACCACAAAACCCGCTGCTGGAGGAATGGCAAATGTGCGTATGCAGTGGGTTGGGTTGCGGTTTGTGTATTTGATTGTTTAACTCACCCTCACGCACCTGTTGTGAGGAGGATGGTTAATATCAAGGCCCAAGTTTCTGTAATCAGCCCTCATAATTTAAACCTTTGAACACTAGAATCATTGTGCAAAATCGGGCAGTATCCCCCACTGCCACCTACCCCATCACCACCCCCAGGCCTTTCCTGAGGTGCAGTGCCTAAAACTGAATGCCGTCGTCCAGCTTCAGGCCTTTGAGTTGGTCCTGAATATGCAACCTTTTGACTCACTGAGCCATGCGGACACTATTTGAGCACTATTGTTGTTGTACACTACAGAATTGATGGGGCTTAGAAATAGGCAGTGAGGTTGGAACATTGATGATTTTTGCTTAACTGAGATTTCCATATTTTAGATTTGACTGTAGTGGCAATGTAATGTGCGATGTGGATCATTGGTCTGTTTGTGGGTGAATCGCAGTGCCCGGATATGTTCTGTCACTTCGAAAAGTGTTTCTGGATTGTTTAAAGGCATGTAGTGAAGTTTGCTTTGTTACCAGTATGTATTCAATTTAATTAAAATCACCTTTTGGTGACAATCACTGCCTCGAATCCTGCGTGGGGAAAACCCATCACCTGCTCTGTTCATCACAAACCAATTTCCCAGAGGAGTCCTAAAACAGGCGGTATATGCCCTCATTGACATATACAAGAGGCTTAAAGCTGATTATATTCGGCTCCTTGGTCGCCTAACAAGTCGTCCAGACAAATGTGGCAGTGGCCCAATCACATGCTGAGATCCAGCACAGGCCATCCCACTGCTAATTTTGTCATTGTGGTACCTGTTTTACCCCAATAAGCAGGCACAACACATGCAAATTCTTACCCCAATTAATTCGTTTGCTGATCTTAAAGCCATCGTACACCACCACAATATTTTTAAAGATTTTTATTTTCTTTTGGTGGCTGCCAGAAGCTTGCATTCTTTTCACGAATATGTTCAGCTCACTCTGTTTTGCTTCCATTCTTATCTCACCTTCTCTCCAACATACAATTCTGGGCTTGATATCTGTATGTATTGCTCCAGAATTTTGGGGGGTTATACTGGATTTTTTTGGGAGCTGGCAGTTTTATTTTGCTAAGTGTGTGAAATTGTACGGGAATATTGTTGTGTAGTGGTGACTTCACCTTTAAGAAACTTCACCTTTAAGAGACCAGGCCACTGATGCAACTGATGTCATCATCATACATATACAAGGAGGAGATGCCACTTTGAGAGACACACTCAGCACATGGCCTGCAGACATAATATGCGCAGATCAGTGTGGAAAAGACTTAGACCTGAGATCATGCAATGTAGACAAGTAAGGCAATAAATAATGTTTGTGTTGGATCCAAATATAAAGCCTGTGGCTGTCATTTCACAAAGACTTAAGAACACTACAAATATTATGAGGGATCATTACTGAATTCCTGAAGGACAACCGGGAATAGCCATTGTTCAGAATGATGCTGATTTCCCTACGGAATGGCGGCTACATACAACAGAATTCCTGCGAAACCAACGGATGCTGATTCAATTATGCCTTCCGAAAGGAGTTAAGTGAACATCTGGAATAAGAATTTTCAGCTTTGCATTTCTATCTATACAACATACGGAGCAACCAGAGCAAGTCTTGTTGGGTAGAGGATTGGCGTTTATAAAGATACATAGAGACTGAGATGATCAAATACTCCAGAGGACCAAATAATTCCTGTGCTGGGAGGATCAGGAAAATTTCAACCATGGCAAGCAATCAACCTGGGTTAGTGGAGTTGTGAGGATGGATGACTATTTTAAATTTTTTTGCTTAGTTATCATTGAGAATCAGTATTTCTGCAGAGCTTTTTCCTAAAGAAAGAAAGAACTTCCATTTATATAGCACCTATCACAGTCTCAGGATGCTCTAAAGTGCTTCACAGCCAATGAAGTACTTTTGAAGTGTAGCCACTGTCGTAATGTAGGGAAACCTGGCAGCTAATTGGTGCACAGCAAGGTCCAACAAGTAGCAGTAAGATAATTCACTGAATAATCTTTTTTTTAATGAGGTGGGCTGGTGGATAAGTGTTGGTCATGCTAAAATCAGATGCAGCGGGCCCAACATGGTCTGCGCTTTCTATGTCTGTACTGGAAGACTGCCACACACTATATTGGTTAGGATGCCCTTTAGTTGCCTAGGGCACCTGCCTGAAACTGCCGTTAGGTCCCATACTTGCAGATTCAATGGCCTGAAAGCACCTTTGTGAAATTGGTTCCCAGCTGACTGTAACATGTGCCATGTATCACTTTGCGATTACCATATGACATTCAGTTTTTTGAGGAGGGCAGCAACCAAACCAGGGATTGCTGGAGGCAATTCAGAAAATTATAGGCTAGTTAATCTTCATCTGTGTGTAAACTTCAACAGTCCATAATAAGGGATGATGTTAGAGAACATGTCAGGCATGGGTGGCATTAATTTCTAAAACGTAGGTCACTAAATTATTTTTGAGGCAGATGGAGAATTTGGTGGATGTTGCATATATGGATTTTCAGATGGTTAAATGAGTGGGGTTGACTTGATGAGAAAATAGACTGAATATGGGCTGTGAAAGGACCAGATTTGATGAACGGAATGCTCTTTTTCTTTACTCCGTGCTTCCTTGTGTTTTATGACGTTATATGACAAGCCACATGACAATATGTAAATTAAGCCCAATATGAATTAGCTCATCGCCATTTCAAATGCTGGGGGAAAATATTATCCTATGGACAAAATTAAAGTTTTTAAATTATTAATGGCTGGAATAAACTAAGTTTCAAATATTATAACATCTAATGGTAGAAATGTAAAATAGTTGAATAACATGGAGAGCTGATTCTGTCATTAGGAATCTGCAGTGTAATTAAAAGGCTTTCTCTATCATAGTCTAATGTACAGCTGAGCTACGCAGCGTGTGCTACTGGCTGTGACCTCCCTCTGACCTTTGACATGAAACTGGATGTATTGAACCAATTGAAGTTCTGGAGTGCTTTTTTAGATGCTCCGGGGCACATTACCAGATAATTATCGATGAAAAAGGCTGATCTTAGTTAAGAGTGATCCTAACACCCCTCTATTGTAGCATCCAATAGTTTCTTAAAATAGGGTTTTTGCTTCACCCACTATATTAGAATTAGAATTAGAACATTACAGCGCAGTACAGGCCCTTCGGCCCTCGATGTTGCGCCGACCTGTGAAACCATCTGACCTACACTATTCCATTTTCATCCATGTGTCTATCCAATGTCCACTTAAATGCCCTTAAAGTTGGCGAATCTACTACTGCTGCAGGCAGGGCGTTCTACGCCCTTACTACTCTCTGAGTAAAGAAACTACCTCTCACATCTGTCCTATATCTATCACCCCTCAACTTGAAGCTATGTCCCCTTGTGTTTGCCATCACGATCCGAGGAAAAAGACGCTCACTATCCACCCTATCTAACCCTCTGATTATCTTATATGTCTCTATTAAGTCACCTCTCCTCCTCCTTCTCTCCAACGAAAACAACCTCAAGTCCCTCAGCCTTTCCTCGTAAGACCTTCCCTCCATACCAGGCAACATCCTAGTAAATCTCCTCTGCACCCTTTCCATAGCTTCCACATCCTTCCTATAATGCGGTGACCAGAACTGCACGCAATACTCCAGGTGGGGTCTCACCAGAGTTTTGTACAGCTGCAGCATGACCTCGTGGCTCCGAAACTCGGCCCCCCTACTAATAAAAGCTAACACACCATATGCCTTCTTAACAGCCCTATTAACCTGGTTAGCAACCTTCAGGGATTTATGCACCTGGACACCAAGATCTCTCTGTTCATCTACACTACCAAGAATCTTCCCATTAGCCCAGTACTCTGCATTCCTGTTACTCCTTCCAAAGTGAATCACCTCACACTTTTCCGCATTAAACTCCATTTGCCATCTCTCAGCCCAGCTCTGCAGCCTATCTATGTCTCTCTGTACCCTACAACATCCTTCGGCACTATCCACAACTCCACCGACCTTAGTGTCATCTGCAAATTTACTAACCCACCCTTCTACACCCTCTTCCAGGTCATTTATAAAAATGACAAACAGCAGTGGCCCCAAAACAGATCCTTGCGGTACACCACTAGTAACTAAACTCCAGGATGAACATTTGCCATCAACCACCACCCTCTGTCTTCTTTCAGCTAGCCAATTTCTGATCCAAAGCTCTAAATCACCTTCAACCCCATACTTCCGTATGGAAGTCTATTTCATGTGCTGATTACTTTATGTGAAGAATATCCTGATGCTAGTCTTAAAATTACCACTTATTAGTTTGCCCTTATGTCTCCTTGTTCTAACTTCACCACTTTAAATTAATATGAGTTTTTTTAAATATCCTGAACAATGTCACATAAGATCACCTCTCAGTTGGCTCCTTGAAAAGCATAAATTTATCCAGTTCTCCCTCATAATTCAGACCCCTGAGACCAGGAATCAGTCTCCTGACTTCTCAGCACTGCCTTTGGTGCTGTAATGTCTCTCTTATTCCTTGGCAACCAAAACTTGATGCCGTATAAGGTTTGGTCATCACCTGCTCTGGCTTATATTTCACTGTGTTGATGATAAGGTTCAACATCCCACTGGCTTAGTCGATTGCTTCTCTGCTTTGGTTGGACATGTTTAACATCGAGTCTACTGAGATTCCTAGGTCTCTTCCAGATTCATCCTTAGCTAATTTAACATTATTCATGAAGTATGTGTCATCTTCTTTCTTATGTATTAAATGTCATCTGCCATTGTGCGGCCCAATTATATTAATGTGCAACTCATGCTATAGTTACTGATCTGCTTTCAATTCCATTGGCCCTCCTAGAATCATTGAATCATACAGCACAGAAGGCAGACATTCAGCCCATTGTGCCTGTGGCAGCTCTTTGAAACAGCTATTCAATGTCCCATGCCCCTGCTCTTTCCCCATAGCTTGCAAATGTTTCCACTTCAAGTATTTATTCAATTCCCCTTTGAAAATTATCATTGAATCTGGTTACACGACCCTTTTAGGCAATGCATTCCAGACCATAACAACTTCTAGTCTGGAACCTGCAAACTGATTGGATGTTCCAATAGAGGGGCGTTAGGATCAATTGTAATTAAGATGGGCCTTCCTCATTCATAATTATCTGGTGATGTATCACAAAGCATCTATAAAGCTCTCCAACTTCAATTGGTTCAGTTTTATGTAAAAGGTCATTTTTTCAATGAGTTTCTGAATCCAGGTTGTTTTACAGAAATAGAAATTAGAAACATCAGTGGTCTCGACAACAAGCCCGGAGGCACACGTAGACGACTTGTTGCCAGTAAGTGGCAGTAAGTGACTGTGACACTGGGTTTTGCTCCAACCCAGAAAGAAGGAATGACCAGAATAATGCAAACTGTGGTTGTACCTCAGAGACTGATCTCAAAGGAGAGGAATAATAAACTTGTTGTGACCTTTTATTTCTAACGATTTGTCTTTTTACACTTTGCTGGTGATTGTACTTGAAGCGACTATATGGAAACCCACTGCCTTGAGAATCTGCTGAACACTCTGCTCCCAGTGCACTGGTCAGGGATGCAAGCTGGGACTTTACATGCCTGTGTGGCTCAGCAATTCATTGATAAAATTCACGAAGCCATCAGCGGATCTGTCCCAGTGAGTTGGTATATTTGTCCCCGTATGTTTACGGAAATGTATGCTTTGTACACATCTGGATTGTTGTATGAGTGCATTTGTATCCATATGTGCTTGATGCATTTAAGGAGAAGCTAGATAAACACATGAGGGAGAAAGGAAGTTATGCGAATTGGGTTAGATGATAAGGGATAGGAGGAGGCTTGGGTGCAGCACTACACCAGCATGGACCAGTTGGGCGAATGGCCTGTTTCTATGCTGTACATTCTATGGAGTTCTGTGTATATCTGGATTTATCCTATGCTGTTTTGTTGTAAAATTTTCCTCATTCAAAGACATAAAAATAAATCTGAATTTATTTATAATGAATATTGCTGAGACCTCTCTGAAGCTGGTCAGTCCGCATGCTCGAACTCACGGAATCCCAGATGCCTTTCTAGTCCCAGAGGGAGCAGCAGCCCCATTGCTAGCTCCCACAAAAGGCTGATTGCAAATAAATGAGCCCAGCACACTCTTGTGACAGATTTATTTAGTTAAAAGCTGAGCTTTCTGCCATTAATTTCTATGGGCTCTCTCCAGGCAACGACAAGTGGCTGATTGGGTGGCACCAATCACAAACACTTTCAGATCACCCCCTTTAAAATCTGCCTTATGGCTTAAGTTCAACATGTATCACAATCAGTCATTAAAAGTCTTTGAAAATCCACGAGAAATAAAGAACTGTCTTTTTATTTAGCATTCATTCTTTTCAAATTAATCTGATTTATCTGTGATTAAAGTGATTGATATCAAGCAAGAGTAAAACCTAGAAGAATTCTTTTACACCATGGAAAGTGTGGAAGAGACAAGCAACAAGTGACTAACTCTCCGTTGATTGATATCTTTTGTTAGGACCACAGTGAGACCGTTAACGTTAAAATACGAGATATGGACCCCCAGACCAATTTAAAGAATTACACAAGATTTTACGTTTTAAGACTTTAATTATAATAACTAAACCAAAAGAAATTCCCATTAACCAAATGATACTTTGTAGGCTGATACCCCAAATTACAATGAAAGTTATTGGCCGGGATTTTTCCCTCGGCAGACGGGAGCCATCCATCGACTCAAAGGTCGGTGGCGAACCTGCCTCCGCCTGGCCTGGGGATCCGATCCGCATTTTGCGGGTCCCCGACCTTTAATTGGTCTGAGGCGGGACTTCCACCCTCTTGAGGCAGCAAGACCCACCTAATGGAGCTGCTGGCCAATCAGCGGGAGCGTGGCCACTGCTGGGACTGCAACCCAGCCATCGAGAAGAAGATGTCGGGGAGCCCGGAGAATGAAGATATGTTCTTGGTGCTTCACCAAGGGTGATCAGTCGGGTCCTGGTGAGGCAAGGGTGATTGCTTGGGTGGACGGGGGACGTGTTGGGTGTTGGGAGTGGCTGGGGCAGCAGATGCAGCCCTCTCTTGGGCACAGGGTGCCTGATTGTGAGGATCCCCCCCCTCCTCCCCAAGCCGTCAGAGAGCCACCTGCTTTTATTAGGAGGCTTCTCTCGGGCCTGGGCTGCCCAACTGGCCATGGGTAAAATCCCCATGGCGGCAGATGGAGGCCCTTAAGTGGCCGTTATGTGGCCACTTAAGGGCCTTGATTGTACTGGGGTGGGCGGCCCGTTTTTTCCCGCCGCCGCCCTGTGTAAAGTGGTGGCGGAGGCATGAGCGGGTCAGGACAGACCCCCCAAACCTCCCATTCCATTTTTTGCACCCCCCTTGCCATCTTCCCCCTCTTTTGAGGTGGTGTAAAATTCAGCCATTTTCTTTACCTGTTAAAATATTTGAAAACCCCACATCACATTTAAATGTTACACAGTCCTTTTTGATGCCAAAATCCTTTGCGGGTAAAAGTACCAAATTCCTCCCAATAGCAATGGGTTAGATCTCCCAGACCTTTTCAAAAATCAATGTCCTCTTCACTCACTTCTCCAAGCACTTCCGACCTGGATATCCGTGAATAAGGTGATTCCTGATGATCCTGCTGGTCTTCTACATCTCCGCAAGCTTTAACTTTCAGAACAGGTTCAAATCTTCGCAGCCTTTTACTGTATCAGGCTTCCAAGAGCAGGTGTTCCCTTTATCTCTTTCTCTTAAGGTTGCCACCCACTAGTTGTCTTCCTTACAGCCTTCTCTGAAGCTGTAGCCACTGGGTTTCTTTTTTACAACCTGCCTTGAGGCCGCAGTACTGGTTTCCTCTCTTACAGCCTGTCTGGCTTCTGAATATCTGTTAAATTTATCTGGAACCACACGTCAATAGCTTATTGACCTGTTCCAACATTCAAAAAGTCCAGAAGTCTGGTTTCACAGAGCCACCCGAGTCTTCCATTGTTCCCAGGTGTTAACAACTGCCAGGTAAATTTGCATCTTCAGAATCACTGACCCTCCCCCCGTGTTTTATGACCCAAAGGTCTGGGAGGGCGAAACCCATTGTTCTTCAAGTGTTACCCCTGCAGTCTCTGTTTTTTCAAAAAGAGTCTTTGATCCGTGTTCTCTGTTGTCCTAGTGACCAAGACTTCTGTCTTGTCCTTTTGCAGAGTGGATGTGAAGTCACCTGACCTCCTCCTCCGTGAACGTTTAAAAATCACAATTTTTTAAAAACATTAACATGTTACAAAGTTCAGCATTCATAACCCCTTTAAAAAGGAATCGGATTGAGGTAGGGAATAAAGGGTTATTGGGATATTCATAGATTTGTTTGATACATGTCAAAATAAGGAAGAGAATTTGGGAAGTGAGAGGGAAGGCCGCAATTGAGGAGTGCAGCCTTTCCAATCAGTAGCAACTAATTTCTGCCAAGCTTGTCCAATTTTGCAATATATATTTCAATGGGTGCAGGACAATTCCTTCGGGGCTGATGCATGGAAATAAGGCTCAGATGACTTCATGATATTCAGGATATATTTTCTGTCATTTCCATCACTTTAGCACTGTTTCTATTTCCCACCCATATAAACTGGGCATGCAGGATTGCCAAGCACTGATTTGTACACAAATTAATTCTGATGAACCCAGTGAGTGAGAAATTGGATGTTGCAGTGTGTCAAACACTGGCCTCTGAAAGCTAGGTAAAATTACAGGATGAAGGTCCCCTCTGTGTTCAATCTGAGACTTCAGTGCTGGAAGACAGGGGTATCTCATAAGAACATAAGAAATAACAAGAACAGGCTATAGTGTCAGCTGTGGCTAAGTTGGTAGCACTTTCACCTGTGAGCCAGAAGGTTGTAGGTTTAAGTACCGCTCCAGGATTTAAGCACAATAATTGAGGCCAGCAGTGCACTACTGAGGGAGTGCTGCACTGTTGGAGGTGCCACCGTTTGGATGAGACGTGAAACCAAGGCCCCGCCTACCTTCTCCAGAAAACATAAAGGATCTCCTGGAGATGTGGCAGACAGTGAGGATGATACCATTTGACTGCAGCAGGACATAGATAGGCCAGCAGAATGGGCAGACAGGTAGCAGATGGAATTTAATGCAGAGAAGTATGAAGTGATGCATTTTGGCACAAGGGATGGGAAGAGGCAATATAGACGAAATGGCACAGTTCTAAAGAGTGTACTGGGGGGTTTAAGTGCATAGATCTTTGAAGATGGCAGGACATATTGAGAGAGTAATTGACAAAGTGTATGGGATCTTGGGCTTCATAAATAGAGGTATCGAGTACAAAAGCAAGAAAGTTATGCTGAACCTTATAAAGCTCTGGTTAGGCCACAACTATTTTTTTGCATCCAGTTCTGGTCACCATACTTTAGGAAGCATGTGAGAGTCCTTGAAAGGGTGCAAAAGAGATTTATTAGAATGGTTCCAGGGATGGGGGATTTTAGTTACAAGGTTAGGTTGGAAAAGCTGGGGTTGTTCTTTTTTGAGCAAAGGAGATTGAGGGAGATTTGATAGAGGTGTACAAGATTATGACAGGATTTAAATAATGTAGGCCAAAAAAAAACTGTTTCCATTAGCTGATGGTACAAGGACTAGGGGACTCAGATTTAAGGTTTTGGGCAAGAGATGCAGGGGAGATGTTAGAAAGAACATTTTAACACTGTAAGTGATAATGATCTAGAACTCGCTGCCCACAAGGGTAGTGGAAGCAGAGACGATGAACGATTTCAAAAAGAAATTGCATGGGCATTTGAAGGAAATACAGGGATAAAGCATGGGATTGGATTGTTCTACAATGGCATAAACGCCATTGCGGTCAAGTGAGGAAGGGTTGAAGGGCTTCCCTCTTTTCCCCCTCCTTGTTTGACCACAACAGGTTTAATTCTTCCTTAAAGTGGATGTACTGACCAATTCAGTAGGTGTTTGATTACTTACTTGCTATGACCATAACAAAAAACAACCGGACAGGTTTTCTTGAGTTTAACAAAGAAAGAGATTAACTTTATTGTACTTAAACCGAACTAATGAAAATAATAAACAACGCGCCAACTTTCACTCACACACAGACACTAGAGGTTTACATGCATACAAATAGGTTACAGAGTGGGGAGAGGTTGACTTAGAGTTCATAGAAAAAAGGACTGTCCCTGTATGATCTTCATGCCGCTGGCCAGCATTCCCGTGCCTTCTGATCTCTGTCCGGGGAACCGTTGCAGAACACAGGTGAGGATGGGGAGGAGGTAAGTTTTGCAGTGCGGGAGGGGGAGAGCAGGGTCAAAGTCATATCATTGGTGTAGGGAATGGTGGGAAGGGTTATAATTTAAAGTTTATGCACTTTGTTGGGTGGAAAGGTCAGGTGGACAAGGTACCTGTTTTCGGGGGGGATAGGGCAAGTAATTAATTCTATGGTTATTGGGATACAGCTGGCTTCTAGCTTAATTCAGTGATCCTGAGGCTTTTAGTTTGAAGAGGTAGATGACTGGTTCAGTAGGTGTCTTGGAGTCAGCGATGAGGATGATTTCCTCCAATGGGGTTTCTGATTGTAGCCGGAGTAAACAAAGGTAGTCAATCAGGAGGCAGAGTTTGAAGCTTGTAAGCTGAATTGGAGAGAGAGAGGGACCTCCATTTGGCTCTGCACATGTCAGAGTCCAGAAGCTTCTCCTTTCAGCTGCAGAGAAACACAAGCTTAAACCCGTAGATGGGAGGGACTTATCACATGACAGTCACTCAATGATTCAAACATAGCAGTGAACAGTATTTCTTCTTGCTAAAATAAAAAGAACAAACAGTTCTCTTAAAATTCTTGGGTCTTGGTTCTTGCTGGAGAATGAGCAGACATTTCATCTCCCTCCTCACAGGCCTTGCAATGTTGTATACGGTGTTGCAAATTAGGTGGCCATCCGAAGCACTAATCCTTTGTCTTTCACCACATCATTAGCACACTCTCTTTGCCTTTGTCCCATGACCTCCTTGCCAGTTAATCTTTCCGGCCCTCTGTCCTGTCACACACCTTCCTTTTTGTTCTCATTTCCCCCACCCCTGCTTTACTTGCTTAAAACATATTACATTTCTAATCTTTGCCAGTTCTGATGAAAGGTCACAGACCTGAAATGTTAACTCTGTTTCACTCTCCACAGATGCTGCCTGACCAGCTGAGCATTTCCAGCACTTTCTGTTTTTTTCAGGTGACTTTGGGACTCCCCATCTGTGAAAGTGAATCAGGATTTCCACCATTGACTTTAGATTGAGGCTTAAACACAAGGTGCCTGTGACACTTCATCCTTTCTAAGACAACGAACATTCAGGCCTGAACCGATGAAAGATTTCCTCCCGAAAAGATTCAAAAGATTTTCTTAAAGCAACAAACTCTTTTACCAAAATTGGACTCTAACTGCAAGCTACCACTCTACTCTCTAACTTTTCTTTTGTGTGTGTGTGTGTGTGTATAAGTGCATAAGTGGGAAAGGTTGCGAACATTTTTTCTGTTATTGTATAAAAATAAACATTGTTTTTAACCTAAGAGAAAATGTGTCATTTGTCCATTTGTTTGACCCTCCTAAACACACAAGAACTAAAGCAGTATTTTTGAAAACACTATCTGCGGTCAGTTGAGAGGTGAAAGGGGAAGGTCACCCATACCACTTCTCCCCTATCCATAACAATGGGGAGGCAATGATTGTAAAGGGAAGTGTGTGTGATGTGAAGTGGGAAAGGAATGGTGGGAGGAGCTGGTGCTTGTGCAAGTAGTAGTAGTATGTGAGAAGAGAGGAAGGAATGGTGTTAGCATGCGGTATGAAAGGAGGAAAGGAAGAAATGAGCATGTTTGGAATAAGAAAGCACTATATGAGTGTGTTATCATGATCAAAAGATGAAAGATGTAAAGGGGGAGGAGGTAATAGTTGAGAGTGATGGGGAGGGGTGAAAAAAGGGTTGTGAGGTGCTAGTGAGAGAGGTGGGGAGGTAAAGAGGTATACTCACCCTTGCTGCTCTGGCAAGGCCATTAAACCTCTGAACCCAGTCCGGGGGGGTGATGCTGTTGGCACTGACCTAAACAGCCGCCTCTGACCTGGTCTGCCTAATGGCGGCCTTGGTGATGCTCCTGTGGGTGTTGAGGAAGAGTGCCTCACTCCTGATCCTCACATACTCCACTCGGATCTCCAGGGAGGCATCAGCAAAGTGTGGCACAGCCCTCCGATTCATCTTTACAGCCAACAAGTCCTGCACGTTTGTTAAATGAAAAATGCAAGCAGAGGTGCAACTTTAAGAGGTACATCTCACTTTAAGTAGGCCTCAAGAGTCATGTCAGACATTGGGTGGGCTGCCCAATTCTGCAGGCGATTGAGAAGGCAGTCCGTCCTTCAAAGGTTAATGTAACCTGGGAGTTAAAGTGGCCTGGGCCTCACATTGGTTTCATGGGG
Organism: Heterodontus francisci; assembly: GCF_036365525.1. Classification (NCBI taxonomy): domain Eukaryota; kingdom Metazoa; phylum Chordata; class Chondrichthyes; order Heterodontiformes; family Heterodontidae; genus Heterodontus; species Heterodontus francisci. The sequence goes on from NC_090393.1 coordinate 25,240,009, forward strand.
GCTTGATGCCTGTGTTAAAATTGAGCCTTTCTCTGAAGCTAGCTGCTCCCCTCCTTCCTCAAAAGGTACTTTCTGACCTGAGTTTTGCAGGTCTTCATATATATAATGAGAATGAGGTTTTAATATTAAAGCCATTGTGGTAACGTGTTTATATCTATTAATCAGCCTGGATCACTTGCAGCCTCCTTACCTTTTCACTCTTGGCAGACCCGTTGCTCTCTGCACCTATGGGACTCAATCTCCCCTGCTGTGGGATTGGTACAGATTTGTTTTTCAGTGCTACAGCTCCTATAATTTTAACCACACAGGGTGATGCAATTGAATCAGCAGCTCAACATATGGACAATCACAGGCAAAGGCTTGCGTCCTATTAATCTGTGGCACAGTGCTTTGTAGCATTCCTGAGAGTAGCTATCGAGCAAGGCTTGGGATGGGTTTGTGATCTCAGCAAATGTTAATGAGTAACACTGTCATACATTTCCACCCTCATTTCAGGTGATCCTCCTTTTATCTGGAGTTGGTGTGTATTTATGTATTGCTCCAATTTCACATTGAGTGTTCTGATTTAATACTGCACTTTCTGTCTATCTCTCCCTCACTCCTTTTCCTTATAATAGTTTGCAGTTCTTCGCAATACAATGCTATCACTCTCTATTCCACTGCAAAGCTCACCAGTAGATGAACTGGAGACATTGTCACTCAGGAGTCTCTCTATTTCCCTCTGCTCTCCGAATGATTTAACAGTAGGGTTGAGTGCCAATGAGCAATTTTCCATTGTTATTTCCTTCTCTCCTCAAAATTTCCCAGAATTTTTTGTGTCTGTGTTGTGTTAGTCTGTCCATAACACAGATTCTACACTCACAGAAAGGTGACTTTGGTCAAAACATTTAATTATAGAAAGCGCACAGGGCAACAGAAAAACAACCAGCAGCCCCCAGCCCTGCTCAGTGAATAATAACAGGGTCATTTCAAGTCTGTTGTTTGACAGACTTTTCTGCCCAACAGTCCCCATGTTAACAGTCATCTCTATTAGTATCCAGCTTGTGTGTGCATCAAGCTTTGGTCTCTGAGTGCTGCTGAAACTTCCCTCCAGTATAAATATAACTCTCCTTGCAGTAGCACACTCTCCATGGCCTTTGTCTAATTTGACCTTAGTCTCACATAAATAGGAGCTAAATAGGAATATCTGGCAGAAGGTGCAAACAGCTACTCTCCAGAGAATGCTAGGCTCCAGATGTTGTACATGGAATGCTCATTTCCAGATGTTGCACATGGAATGCTTGTCTCCAGATGTGGCACATGAAATGCTCATCTCCAAATGTTGTACATGGAATGCTCATCTCCAAATGTTGTACATGAAATGCTTGTCTTTATTTATAGTACATAGAATGCTGGGTGCTGTCCAGGTGCTGTCAATGGGCAGAATTATGCTCCTTGCAATTGTCAAAGAATGTGACGATCTCTTTGGCCTCCTTATCTCGAGAGACAATGGATACGCGCCTGGAGGTGGTCAGTGGTTTGTGAAGCAGCGCCTGGAGTGGCTATAAAGGCCAATTCTAGAGTGACAAGCTCTTCCACAGGTGCTGCAGAGAAATTTGTTTGTCGGGGCTGTTACACAGTTGGCTCTCCCCTTGCGCCTCTGTCTTTTTTCCTGCCAACTACTAAGTCTCTTCGACTCGCCACACTTTAACCCCGCCTTTATGGCTGCCCGCCAGCTCTGGCGATCGCTGGCAACTGACTGCCACGACTTGTGATCAATGTCACAGGATTTCATGTCGCGTTTGCAGACGTCTTTAAAGCGGAGACATGGACGGCCGGTGGGTCTGATACCAGTGGCAAGCTTGCTGTACAATGTGTCTTTGGGGATCCTGCCATCTTCCATGCGGCTCACATGGCCAAGCCATCTCAGGCGCCGCTGACTCAGTAGTGTGTACAAGCTGGGGATGTTGGCCGCCTCGAGGACTTTTGTGTTGGAGATACGGTCCTGCCACCTGATGCCAAGTATTCTCCGGAGGCAGCGAAGATGGAATGAATTGAGACGTCGCTCTTGGCTGACATACGTTGTCCAGGCCTCGCTGCCATAGAGCAAGGTACTGAGGACACAGGCCTGATACACTCGGACTTTTGTGTTCCGTGTCAGTGCGCCATTTTCCCACACTTTCTTGGCCAGTCTGGACATAGCAGTGGAAGCCTTTCCCATGCGCTTGTTGATTTCTGCATCTAGAGACAGGTTACTGGTGATAGTTGAGCCTAGGTAGGTGAACTCTTGAACCACTTCCAGAGCGTGGTCGCCAATATTGATGGATGGAGCATTTCTGACGTCCTGCCCCATGATGTTAGTTTTCTTGAGGCTGATGGTTAGGCCAAATTCTTTGCAGGCAGCCGCAAACCTGCCGATGAGACTCTGCAGGCACTCTTCAGTGTGAGATGTTAAAGCAGCATCGTCAGCAAAGAGGAGTTCCCTGATGAGGACTTTCCGTACTTTGGACTTCGCTCTTAGACGGGCAAGGTTGAACATTCTGCCCCCTGATCTTGTGTGGAGGAAAATTCCTTCTTCTGAGGACTTGAACGCATGTGAAAGCAGCAGGGAGAAGAAAATCCCAAAAAGTGTGGGTGCGAGAACACAGCCCTGTTTCACGCCACTCAGGATAGGAAAGGGGTCTGATGAGGAGCCACCATGTTGAATTGTGCCTTTCATATTGTCATGGAATGATGTGATGATACTTAGTAGCTTTGGTGGGCATCCAATCTTTTCCAGTAGTCTGAAGAGACCACGTCTGCTGACGAGGTCAAAGGCTTTGGTGAGATCAATGAAAGCAATGTAGAGGGGCATCTGTTGTTCAAGGTATTTCTCCTGTATCTGACGAAGGGAGAACAGCATGTCAATGGTCGATCTCTCTGCACGAAAGCCACATTGTGCCTCAGGGTAGACGCGCTCGGCCAGCTTCTGGAGCCTGTTTAGAGCGACTCAAGCAAAGACTTTCCCCATGATGCTGAGCAGGGAGATTTCACGGTAGTTGTTGCAGTTACCGCGGTCACCTTTGTTTTTATAGAGGGTGATGATATTGGCATCACGCATGTCCTGGGGTACTGCTCCCTCGTCCCAGCACAGGCATAGCAGTTCATGTAGTGCTGAGAGTATAGCAGGCTTGGCACTCTTGATTATTTCAGGGGTAATGCTGTCCTTCCCAGGGGCTTTTCCGCTGGCTAGAGAATCAATGGCATCACTGAGTTCCGATTTGGTTGGCTGTATGTCCAGCTCATCCATGACTGGTAGAGGCTGGGCTGCATTGAGGGCAGTCTCAGTGACAACATTCTCCCTGGAGTACAGTTCGAGGTAGTGCTCAACCCAGCAGTCCATTTGTTTGCGTTGGTCAGTGATTATGTCCCCTGATTTAGATTTGATGGGGGCGATCTTCTTGATGGTTGGCCCAAGAGCTCTGTTAATGCCATCATACATTCCTCTGATGTTTCCGGTGTCTGAGGCCAGCTGAATATGACTGCATAGGTGTTGCCAGAAGTCGTTTGCGCAGCGCCTGGCTGTTCTTTGCGCAGTGCTTCTGGCTGCTTTAAGTGCTGCGGATGTTAAATCGCTGGGGGCTTTCTTGTAGTTCAACAGTGCAATGCGGTTAGCGGCTATGACAGGTTCCAGCTCTTCATTATGAGATTGAAACCAGTCTGCATTTCTCTTCGCACTTTTGCCGTAGGTGGTAAAAGCTGACTCATAGATGGCGTCTCTGATGTGGGCCCACTTGGTCTCAGCATCCCCTGTGGGAGTGTTTTGAAGGGCTGTTACAAGTGAATTTAGAAATTTTTGTAACAGCTGTGGGTGAGAAATTCTGCTCGTGTTGATGCGCGGGCGGCCCTTCTGCTTGGAATGATGCAACTTCTTTGGTCTGTGTCTAACCTTGCTGCACACCAGGGAGTGGTCGGTGTCGCAGTCCGCACTGTGGAAGCTGTGTGTGATTTGAACACTGTTTAAGGCGGCTCGCCTTGTGACAATGAGGTCTAGCTGGTGCCAACGACGCGATCTTGGGTGCCTCCATGAAACCTGATGACAGGGTTTAGTGTGAAAGAACGAGTTGGTGATGCAGAGGTTATGATAGGTACACAACTCAAGCAGTCTCTGCCCGTTCTCATTCATCCTTCCAACACCATAGCGCCCAAGGCAGGAAGGCCATGAGTCATGGTCGGCCCCAACCCTGGCATTAAAGTCTCCCAGCAGGAATAGGTGTTCGGTGTTGGGGATGCTGCTAATGATGCTGTGGAGTTCCTCGTAGAACTGATCTTTAGCTTCAGGTGGGGAGCAGAGTGTTGGAGCATAGCTGCTGAGTAGGTGTACTGTACCAGAGGTGGTGAGCAGTCGGATGGACAGTATGCGTTCCGAGCCATTTGAGGGAGGCTCTATCATGCTGAGCAAGGAGTTTCTGATGGCGAAGCCCACTCCATGCTGCCTTGGTTCATCAGGATGCTTGCCCTGCCAGAAGAAGGTGTAGTCTTGCTCTGCTAGAGATCCACTCGCGGGGAGGCGTGTCTCCTGAAGTGCTGCAATGTCTACATTGAGTCTACTGAGCTCGTTGTTAATGATGGCGGTCTTCCGAGAATCGTTGATTTGTGTAAGGTCTTCCGACAGGCCAGGACACATAGTTCTGACGTTCCAGCTTGCAAAGCGAAGGGCTGGTGCCTTCTTTCCTTTTTTCGTGTTGTTTGGTGTGGTGTTTCAATCCACCTTTCGTGCAATGACCCTGAGCTCTAAGCACCCATTGAAGCAAGTAGACTGTGGCGGGACAGAACCTTATTGACCGGGGGCTGCCCGGTTTGAGGCGGGCGGTAGCTGTCCAGTGAGGTGCGATGACCTCTCCCACCGACAAAGGCAACCCGTGGCGCCCAGTTTCTACGCCAATTTATCTGGACTTATAACCCGTAACTGCTGCCTTCCGTGTTGTTTTAGTCGCTGTGAGGCAACTATGGAGTGACCTCTCCATGGCGCATGCCTGGGCAAATTTATGGAGGTTGAGAGTTGCCCAGTCGTCAAAACCCCCCTCTCGGCCTTTCTGGTGGGGTCTAAAGGAGTGCAGAGCACGACGTTTGGCACCGGTATGGCTGCAGGAACTGCCGGAAACATGCCCAAGGTGACACATGACCGCCTACGGGGTTCCGCTCCGGATTATCTGTTCGGGTTTACTCCCTTAGCCTTGGTCTCTCCCGAGACGCCCACAAGGCAGTCGGGTTGTTAGGGCCCCTACACAGGTGTAGGATGATGCCGGTGGGAGGATGGAATGCGAGGGGGAGGGGTGGAGGGAGGTGGGTGCGAGGGGGAGCTGGGAAGGGGGCTGTAAGGGGATGGGGGGGGTGCAGGGGAAGGGGGTGCGGGGGGAAGATGGTGCGGGGGGGTCTGGGACGGGGTTGTGAGGGGGTGAGCTGAGAGGGTGGAGCAGGGAAGGGGATGGGGGGAGGTGGAAGGGGGGGAAGGGGGAGGGGAAGGGGGAGGAAAGCGGATGCAGGTAATAAACCATTTCCTCAGTGCCCACCATCGACGTCCGGAAAGCTCAAAAATAGGCTCAAAATCAACAGAATGGACAGGTTGGATTTCACAGGTCCATCACAATGGGAATATTTCGATAGAAGGGAATTTGTTGCTGCATTTGTTACAGTTACACATTTCATAGCTGTGGAAATTTGTACTCAATGACCATGATTTTTTTGTTTATTGAAAAAAAATCCTAACACTGTCTACCCTGTTCCCACTTCCATTTAGCTTCCTTTACATTATAGAAGTGATCTTGAGAGGAGAACCACTCTCAAAAATGGAAGGTATTTGGATATCTCTTGTATTTTTCTTACGCTGTGAGGCATTTGTTAATATCTCTTGCATTTCCGTTCATAAGTAAAATGTGATGGGACCAGCTTGTGGGGCTTGCCGGGTGGTAAGAATATGGAGGTGGAGGATATTGGGACGAAGGGAGAAGAATCCTGACCAAAGACATCATCGCTGGGGTTCATATTTTTACTATTTTTTTAAAAAAGACATTGTAACTGAACAAACACCCCCACATACACACACAGACAGACAAGTCAGGACATGCCACTGATGTAGTAGCCTGGGCTGTTGCAACCTCAGACAGCATGTCTACAACCACTCTCATGGGCAAAGGCCTTTTGAAATATGTGTGAATTGTTTCCTTCTTGCCTTATCAAAATGCAGATACCACATCCACGAGTGGTATGCACCTAAGAACTGCCCCTGCTGAGAGCAGGATATGACCACATGCAAGTGGTCTTGCATAGCCATGGTTGGAATGATAAGGCACTGAAACCCAATCGGATGACCCAATTCCAAAACATTACCTTATATGTCAAGGGGCCAGGGTCAGAAAGGGGTATAAAGCCACAGCTCACAAGGACATTGTTGCTGCTGCTGGGAAGTGTGACTTGGTCAGTCACAGGAAGCTGTGCGGAAGAATTCGTTCGGCGGATCTAATCATCCGGGAACAAGCTTCTATACGCGGGTCTACTAAGCAACTGGTGTTGTCAGTACATACTATTGCTTGGTGAGTTAATAAAAGGTATTCAACATAAAGTGGAAATTGTTTGCAAAAGTCTGTATCATGCCATTGATACTCAGTACGGGGTCAGGACCTTAGAGGGAAGTGAGACCCCCTTTTTAAGAGTCTTACATGAAGACCCATTACTTGTCTGCACTGTACACTCCTATCCCGTTACCTATTTAAATCAAGCCCAATCAGCCCCATTTCCTGATATAAAGGAATGGACTGCAGCTCCACACTTCTACATTGCACTGGCGACCTGATGGAGTTAATTTCCTCAGTGACCTTATATGTAACAAAATCAGAAACGCAATTATAAAGAACGGGTCTGCAATTTTGTTGCACAAAGCACGTTATGAAAATCTTACCCTCATGTGAGTCTGTGGCATTGTGATTCATCAGAGATTGGATCAATTATCTTAAAGAGTACCGTTGGCAACAGGAGTACAGCACATCTACGTTTGCCGGGACACCATTGAAAAACCTCCTGTAGTTGAATCTGATATATTCAAGGAAGGAAGAGAGGTAAATGGTAATCAAGCACATACCATGCTAACATCAACATAAAAATGTTCTCTCCAGAGGGGATTGACAATAAAGGGTTTTTCTTTTTTCTTCCAATTTTACTGCCCCTCCTATCCTGAAGGTGCTGGCTAGGATTTCAGGGCCAGTGATCTTCCCAATAGCACCTCTCTCAGGTTGCCATTCTTATCAGCATGAGTTATGACTGAGAGGAATCACAATGGAGCCCGATCTTGTCCTCACCTGTCCTGCCCAAATTCCAACAGGGTCTTGCACAGCAGCCAGGTGCAGGAACTCTGGCAAACACATTCCTATCTCTAGCATAGAGATGCTGAGACCATTTTTGAGAATCGTAGCTCTCCAATGAGGTGAATCAACTCACCGTAGACTGAGGATTGAACTTGGACTCTTTTTGGGTGGTACCTTTAGCAAATGAGCCATTGGAGGAGCCCAGCCATGAAGTGGTTAAAGTGAATGTTGGAGCTGAGGTATCTTTGCTGAGCATATGGAATATCTATTTGCTTATTGGAGACAGTATTCTCACTAACCGCAGAGCGTGGGCTGCATTTAGACTTGTATCCTCGGTTTGTCTGCTCGCAATCCACAGTTACTATAAAAACAGCTCAAGGTTGCAGCTTGCAGTGAAATCACCCTCTTACAATGTCTGCCCCATGCGACTCAGGAAATGAATAAGGCAGAGGCTGAAGGAGCCCTCTGTGGAGGCTGCCAGCTCTCCGCTCTTAACACCCAACTCCTCAGCTGCAGACCTACTCAAGCGTGGCTTGTTCTTCACGCCTCATTTGCTGAGTATAGCTTTATATTGTCTAATAGAGACAAGCAGGTTTGCCAGTATGTGACCAGGGACATGGAAAGCACAGTAACGTTAAAAGAAAAAACAGTCTGTCTCCCAGAGAAACATGGCAGAAAACGAAAGTTATCTTGTGTACTGTGTGTCATAACTTGACTTTAATATCCTTCATATGTTTTGCTAAGAGATTATATTTAGCAAATCCCCCTTCCTCATGCTTTACAGTTGGTGATTTGATGAGCTTCATTCCCTCGATACTGTACATTACTTCTACTTGTCACTCCATTCTGAGCTCTAACCAGTTAGAACTAAATGAAACACCGACCTTCAATTTGATTATAGGCCACATATGTAGTTACCAGTTATGCATTGTTTATTGGAGAGTTGGGCCTCTTTCACAATTAATAGTGGCCATTTTGATTCTCTGTGGGATGGACCCAATTGCCCTGTTTCCAAACATACAAATCACGGGAGCTTGGACACTGTTCTGTGCTAAAGCATGGTTGAGATGGGCAAAGAATGGACTGATGACATTGAGTGAGGCACCCTTCCTGGACATTATGAGTTACTCTGAGACTGATGTCAAATCACGCCGTGTGTATAAGTTCATTTAAAGCAATGAGTAAGAGCATTTATTCAACAGTTTTAAAGCCATTTCTGCATTTTTAATGCAATTGTGCTGTAACCTTTTTATCCTACAGCTCCATTTCTGCCACCACTGGATTTCCAATGAGAATCCCCCTACATCAGTTTTTGCAAGAAGAGGAGAATCAACGAGTGATGCCAGGCAGGTCATATATGGAGATGTGTGCCCATCTACAGACATTCTTCACTTCAAAAGAGGCTAAGTGCAAATGGAGGCTTCAGTTCCCAAGGCAGGATGTGATCGATGACACAAAAATGATTGACTAAGAATAATGCTTGATAATTCTTCCGAAGCACCCTAATCATAATATATAATGCTTTAAGTGGTGCTGCTTGAAATAAAACAATGCCAGAGTAATCAACAGCACCAGCACTGAGTGACTGACTCGCCACCCTCACCTAGATGCTACCGATAGGCTGCCTAGATGCAGGTCTTGGCATATCTAGCTAGCAGGGACCATAGGGGTCCATCTTCACAGGTGCTGGTCAGAGGTGCTGCAGGGACACTGCAGCTAACGTGCAGCATAAGGCTGTCACAGCTGTTATCAGTATCCTGTCACCTCCCTTTAATTGTCTGTATCTCTTCAAATTTCACCAATGCCCAGTTTCCTGCTGTTTTGCTCCCTGCACCCAACTAAATCTCTGGGAATTCAGGGGATGGAGGCGGGGAGGCTGCCACTCCCTGGGACCCAAGAGAATGCTCCTTGACAGAAGAACTGTGCTGGGAGCAGCAGTCTCCAAACCGTTGCTGGTGCTGGGAGGGGGCCCAAGTGTTCCTTGCAGAGCCCGGAGGAGCACATTTTAATTGGTCTCCATCTTCTTGTGGTGGGAAATCTCCATGCTGAAGGAATTCTGGCAATTAAAATGGCTGGGGAAGGGCGGGAACACTTTGGGAATGAACTGTCGTCAGTTGGTGATCCCACATGAAACGTCATTCCAAGCAGGAAGTGTAGCTTTGGCTTTGTGCAGAGAAGTTTAATGGGGGAATGCAGAAAATCTGGTCAAATTTAAAAGGATGTACATGCTTAAAGATAGCTGGGTACATATAGGGAACTGTTTTCCTGCCTTCTTCTAGTTCCAGTACTGGATATCACACATGATATTCACTCCAGCTGGACAGGCCTCCAATAATACCCCCTCCCATCTCATTTAAATGGCTACGGCTCACATGGGCCTCCTGTAGGCACCAATACTATACTGCTTCTCTGATCATTGTAAAGAGGACAGAGACAAATTTGCACAAATCTGCTCCTCCGTTTTCGTGGTCTTTGGGTCCAGGGACCAGGTATTCCCCGAGTGCTGATGCCATAATGTTACAGTCTTCATAAAGATTCAAAATATATCATTTAAATTACTTGACAGCCTTTGCCAAGGTTGCAAGGGCAGGGAGAGAAGAAGTGTCAGGAAAAATGAAATGAAATGAAACCCAATGTGGAAATAAGAAATGTATTATGTGGGCATGTGACACAGTGATACAGCATTTAACTCACTGCCTAAGGGCAGACAAAATGGACGTGCAAGTGTATGAGGTGGGTGTGAGGATGGTTGCCCTATTTGATATTTATGGACAACTTCCCCATAGGACAGCAGTGTAGCACTCCTGGCAACAGCTGGTGACCAGGCTGTATGCTGTTTGCCTGCAGGACCTGATAACAGATGCATAAAAAGTCAGCTCACTTTAACGAATTTGGCAAGGACAGTCTATCCAACAGTATAATGTATTGGTTGATGGCCAAGATTGTACGCCACAAAAGTCAAAGATACCTTCTTCGGGAGCACATCTATATCTGGACACCCAACCATTGCATATTTACTACTTGTCTGTGCCAAGTCCTCACAGACCTCCACTGCTCTTTTATCCCACATTACAACAGTGACTTCACTTGAAAAGTACTTCATTAATTGTAATGCTTTGGGGCATCCTGAGGTTGGGAAAGGTGCTATATAAATGCACATTCTGTCTTTCTCTATAATATATCCCATGATATCGATTCAAGATTGCAACCCTACATTTGTTGTCACCTTCCTGAACTTGTTTTGCTCATTTTAATCATCCAATGCTATGGGAGCACCCCCCCCAAAGGAATTTCCATCCTAACTGTGATTGAAATAACACAGCAGCTTGGAGAATGTGTACTTCATATATAAAGGATATAGAGGTACTGGTGGAGGTGCAATTAAAGTTTACAAGGGTGATACAAGAATTGAGAGGTTATACCTATCAGGAAAGATGGAACAGGTTGGGGCTCTTTTCTCTATTACAATAAGACTGAGAGGGGGATTTGATAGTGGTCTTTTAGATAATAAAAGGGTTTGATAGGGTAGACATGGAGAAAATGCTCCCGCTTGTTGGGGAGACCAAAACTGGAGGCTGTAAATATGATAGTCGCTAATAAATCCAATAAGGAATTCAGAAGAAACTTCTTTACTCAGAGAATGGTTAGAATGTGGAACTCGCTACCACAAGAAGTAGTTGAAGTGAATAACATAGATGGTTTTAAGGAAAGGCTAGGCAATCAGATGATGGAGAAAGGAATAGATGGGCATGCTAATAAGGGTTAGATGAAATCGAGTGGGAGGAGGCTTGTGTGAAGCTGGGATGGACCTGTTAAGCCAAATTGCCTGCTTCTTTACTGTAAGCTCAATGTTACTCAATATAACTAAGAATACTGAAGGAAAATGTTCGTAAGAAAAAATTTTAAAATGCTAGAAGAGGCACAACCTAGCAAAACTAACTAATACATGGAGTGAAGTGTAGAAACATATAACTAGCATCTCAAACTGTGATTGCTCTTTAAGAAGCCTAGTGACAAGATGGGGTACCATGACTCTTCTTGTCTCCATTTTATATTGGCAAGATTTGAACAGTGGGTGATACACAAAGTTACAATTTTGGCATTGTCCATCATTTTAACCTTTATACAATTTAGATGAAGTGCCCACATGTCTGTACCATCACTTCATTGTGCTCCCAAAATGTGACACACAGTGAATTGAACACAAAATATAATGCACATCAAAAATGCAATCCCGACCTGCAGAAAGGTCTCCCTGATGTAGCATCGGTGGACAGCAGCTGAAGGTTTCCCCTCTGGTAGCATGTAGTGACAGAATATCTAGGTCAACTGGATTGCATACATACTGGCGAGATCTGGGCCGTAATAAGCAGATGGATGACCCGTTATCACAGTAAGTCTGATGGGCAATGTAACCCCCAATAATCAACCTGTGGACGGGTGGGGTGAGGTGAAACTATAACTTATACCAAAGGAATTTTACTATAACAGGAGTCAGTGGATACAAGAATGTACATCAAGGCATCGGATATTTTTGTATAAACAGGCTTTAATTGTAACCAAGTCCTTGTAAGAAGGGATTCACTATACCAGTGCCATGACGTTTTTGTTTACCTTGTCTATTCTAATCCTCTCACCCTTGGTGAGGTCCCATTCTGTAGGCCTTGACCTTTCATCTCGGTTTTATCAAGAGGAACAAAGGCAGAGATAGCAAGTAGGACAGAGATAGATCTACTATAAGTCTGTGCTGTTTGGTTTCTGTATCTGAACATACTCTAACCTCTAACTATATCTTTCCTCCCAAGCTGGCTCTGCAATGCATTGATCAGAAAGCAACATGGAGCTCATTATAACATGATTTTGGACTCCAAAATGGAATTACAGTAGCACTAGGCCTGAAAGTGATCACTTGTTGTTCAGACCGTTCCAACCAACTTACTTCCCATTAGAAATGTAAATCTGTCTAAGGACAAGCCATCTTTTCACTTTAAAAGAGATCCACTCTAGATGCATAACAATTTCATTAAGATTTGGCATTGGATCATTATTTAAAATCAAATAATCGTTATGCCCCTAATATGCATGTATATTGGTAGTACGGAGGACCTTCCTAACAGATGGGAATTCTAATGTTGCAAGGATTAATTATTGTAATTGTGTGCATGGCAGCTTTATTCCACCTCTCATTACCCCCTCTGCCTCTTCACAATTAAGTCTGATTTATGATTCACATTATTTTTATGTGGAATGACTGTGTTTTACCATCTGAAAAAAATCTAATAAAGGAGAAGACTATTGAAATTAAATCATAGCATAGTCATTTCTTGGAGCCTATTTTCATTCCTGTAAGGAGATTTTGAGTGTGGTAAGTTTAGACTGTTCGGATATTACCTAGTGAAGATTATTTAATTTCTGTGGTACTGTTACATACAAAACTTCTGATGATCTGTTCAAATGCTGCAGCCTTAAAACCAGTGAGAAATGGGAATCAGGGCAGTTCCAGGCTAGATCAGTATAGAAGTGACTAGCTCAGACAGGGTAAGCCTAAGGCTATTTATGGCCAATAATGACGGTTTTCTTTCATCTGGTAAACTCTGGAACTATATAAGAGGATGAATTAATGGATTCCATGTACCTGGTGGGAAACTGTTTTTGAAGAGCCTGTGCTGCAGAGAATAAGACCCACAGACCTATTTCCAGCCTGCGCTTCCTTTGACTGCCCTCCAAGCTGGGAGTGTAGGATCAATTCGGGGTGAATTGGTCATCAACAGTAACGCAATACATGCTGATATCGAATTAGCAGCGCAATCTACACTGTGCCCAATTTCATTTCCAATGTAAGATGAAACCGGGCGCAGTGTAAAATGCACTCTCGATTCACAATCAGTCTGGTTTGCACCACTGCCAGTTTTTAAGCGTTTCTTTTCAGATTCTTCTCTACATATACCTGTACATCATTTTGACAGCTGCTCACAGGGTCAGCCTACCATAATATATTAACAGCCATTCCCACCACTCAGTCAAGGCTCCTTGGACATTCCCTTTGTATGCAATTATCATGGAGGCTGAGGAGTGATTGGCTGGATCTAAGGAGAGTCAGGCACCATTAAAGGAGGATGCAGCCCACCAAGTATTACCTTCACCCTATAGAATATACAAGCAGGATATGTCCTATGAGGAACTTACTGGGAGAAGTGTAAGAGAATGCACTTCACCAAAAAAACAACAGGGCATTCTGCTACCTGCTGCAGGAAGATTTCAAGCCATTGACCGCTAGGCGTGCCTGTTAACTCTATGGACAGCATGTACAGGTAGAGCACAATCTGCAACAAGAATTAATGCAGCTCTCCTGGCAGCAGTTATTGGTCATAGAAATGAAGACTTGCATTTATACAGCACTGCAGATGACCTCAGGACATCCCAAAGTTCTTTACAGCCAATGAAGTATGTTTGAAGTGTGGTCACTGTTGTAGTGTTTTGAAATTGCAATTGCATTGTACATTGTGTACACTTGGAGCTGCTGTAGATGACACATTTTAGCAAAGAGTAAGTGAACGTAAAACAGAATAAAGGACCCACCTAAACCTCACTCCAGTCTAGAGGACACCACAACTGTTGTAAGCGTAGGAAACCTGGAATAATTTATGCACAGCAGGATCCCATGAACAGCAATGTGATAATGGGAAGATAATCTGTTTTAGGTGTTTGTTGAGGGATAAATTTTGGCCACTGAGAACTCCCCTGCTCTTCTTCAAATAGTGCTGTGGGATCTTTTAGATCCACCTGGGATGCCTCGAGGTCATGAGAGGCACTATGTAAATGCCAGTCTTTCTTTCTTTAGCCAGTGACTGCTGGCAGGAGAGCTGCATCGATGGTTGTTGTGGATAGTGCTTTAATTGTAGATGTCATCCAGTGAACTATCGGGAATGGATGGAGTTAAATTGTTTTCTGGAGCACAGCATAGATTTGGGATTTTCCCTGACAGCTGTTTTGTTTGGTGTCACATTCCCAGAGTTTGCTGTGGCATGGGATTGATTGACAAGCACTGTGTCAGCCACACATCTGCTGTGCTCATCTCAACCAGTTTGAACTGGTTTAGACTGGCAGTGTTCTTATAAAAAAAGAATCAGTATGGGAATGCCTGGTTTTAAAATGGAATCTGTGTTTCAGGAGCCGTATTTAACATAATAAAATACAGTTTTTGTTAGAACAGCTTTCGGCCCTGTGATCCATTATATTTTCACTTAAATTGTAAAAGCATAAAGATAACCAGTTTGTAATACTTGTCCTGATGCTTGTGGGACTAAAGACGATGAAAGCTTCCTGTGTAAATCATTAAATGTTAGAAGTTAGTTGGGATTTTCAGTGAGACTTCAAGTTGCCGGTTTCTCTGCCACTAAAGGGAGGCTCTCTGTACATGAACAAAAGCTTCCATTGGAGACTAAGTTCTCAAATCAGCTGCTGGCCACCAGGAATACGCTGATAATAAGCCTTGATTTGCTGCATCCAAACTGACACTGTGTCATTTCTAAATGTGAGAAAAGTTGAACTGCAGTAATATTTATACTTTGAAGGCATTACATCAAAGACTTTGAGATTCTGAAAGAATTGCCAAATCTGATCTGGGTGAATTGTCACTATACTGAAGGATACAAGTACATACAGTTGCCAGCTCTGGTTGGTGGTTATTCCTAGAGATTGTTCACATGCCATCTGATCACATGATACTTGTCCATAGTTTGCAAGTGTCATTGCATTTGCCTTATAATAGTTGGGTCCTTTGTAGCTGTGTTGCTTTGCTCCTGCTTTTGCATCAGCAGCTGTTGTGGAAAAATTCTGGGAACCAAGAGCAGGCAAGGAAAGTACACAGTTTGCACAGAGCACTGAAACAGGCCCTTCAGCCCATCGAGTCCATGCCCACCATCAACCACCCATTTATACTAATCCTACTTTAATCCCATTTTCCCTCTCATATCCCCACCTTCCCTCAATTCTCCTACCACCTACCTACACTAGGGGCAATTTTTACAATGGCCAAGTTACCTATCAACCCACAAGTCTTTGGCATGTGGGAGGAAACCGGAGCACCCGGAGGAAACCCACACAGTCACAGGGAGAACTTGCAAACTCCACACAGGTGGTACCCAGAACTGAACCCAGATTGCTGGAGCTGTGAGGCTACAGTGCTAACCACTGCGCCACTGTGACCTGCAAATGCATGGTGTAAACTCTACATTTCTCTCAAACATTAGCAGCAGTGCCTAGAAGATTAAGCGTCCATTCTTAGAGACACCTAGACAATCGGGTGGTTTGCAACCCTGCACACAAGTTAAAAATTACCAAATTAGGAATAAGATATGAAGTCAGGCTTTTTTTTTTTGCCCATCAGATAACTAGTGGCAGAAAAAAACACTCCGAGAGACAATTAGAAGGGTTTCTTGGCCCAGAAAGGATTGAGGGATAAGGGGAGAGGTCAGGGGGTGGGGTTGATCCATCAAAATGGAACAGTCTTGTTGGGATTAATGGTCTTTTCCTGTCCTTAAATGCTTATGCTCATATAAAGTCTTGTCCACTGTCATGTTTCACAGCCAGGTTAACTAACTTTGTCCCCCTGTTGGGCTATTAAACTCTCCCTGTAAGACGACAAGTCTTCTTGGATTGAAGGTCACAGAACTTAGTTTAACAGACATGTGAAGCTTTGCTTCCTGCTCCTGAAATGTTTCATATTTCAATCTGCAGGTTCCCTTGGGAACAGCCTGAGAATATTGTGACAGAGCCATGCTAGATTCACAAATAATTACGCGTGCCACAGACAGGACAATATTGTTACTGTTTAAACTTTTATACCACCATTTTTTTATTGCATTTGTAGCTCCAATTGGACTGTGGCAGGCCTGCCTGCTATGAATGGAAACTTGCAACCCTTTCATGTGCTGTGTGCACCCAGATTTAACAGTTAATCCCATTCTTTGCATCAATCAACAGCCAATTTTGTACTCCCCAGCCCAAGAGGACTGAAGTGGTTTGCAATGCTTATGCTGAAATCAGGCAGCTCAGTAGGAATTGAATCTGATCTGTAAGGCTGAGCTGTTAGGGGACTTGGGAGGGTGGGGTGCGGGGTGCAACGTGGAGCCTCAACAACAACTTATAAGTATATAGCGCCTTGAATGTAGTAAAATGTTCCAAGATGCTTCATAGGGGCATTATCAAACAAGATTTGACACAGAGCCATGTAAGAAAATATTAGGGCAGCTGATCAAATTCTCGTCAAAGAGATAGGTTTAAAGGAGCATCTTAAAGGAGAAGAGAGAGTTAGAGAGGCAGAGAGGTATAGGGAAGGATTTCCAGAGTTTAACGCCTAGGCAACTAAATGCACGGCCACTGATGTTGGAGCAGTTATAATCAAGGAAGCTCAAAGAGGCCAGAATTAGATGAGCATAGATATCTCATAGGGTTGTGGGGCTGGAGGAGATTACAGAGATAGGGGTGGGAGGGGGGGGGGGGTGGGGGGCGAGGCCATGGAGGGAATTGAAAACAAGAATGAAAATTTTAAAATCGAGGCTTTGCTTAACTGGGAGCCAGTATAGGTCAGCGAGCACAGGGGTGATAGGTGAACAGGACTTGGTGTGAATAAGGGCATGGGCAGCAAAGCTTTGGTGACCTCATGTTTACAGAAGGTAAAACATGGGAGACTGGCTAGCAGTGCATTGGAACAGCCAAATCTAGAGGTAACAAAGACATGGATGAGGGTTTCTGCAGCAGATGAGCTGAGGCAGGGGCAGAGTTGGGCGATGTTACAGAGGTGGAAATAGACGGTCTTAGTGATAGCGTGGATATGTGGTCGGAAGCTCATCTTGGGGTCATATGTGACACCAAGGTTGCGAACAGTTTGGTTCTGCTTCAGACTGTTGCCAGGGAGAGGGATGCAGTCGATAGCTGGTGAACAGAGTTTGGAGCTGGGAACGTAGACAATGACTGCAGTCTTCCCAATATTTAGTTGGAGAACATTTCTGCTCATCCAGTACTGGCTGTCAGTCCAGCAGTCTGACAAGTCAGAGACAGCGAAGGGGTTGAGAAAGGTGATGCTGTGGTAGAGCTAGGTGTCATCAGCGTACACGTGGAAACTGATGCTGTGTTTTTGGATGATAACACCGAGGGACAGCATGAAGATGAGAAATAGGAGGGGACCAAGGACAGATCGTTGGGGGGACACCAGAGGAATAGGTGTGGGAGCGGGAAATGAAGCCATTGCAGGTGATTGTCTGGCTACGACTGGATAGATCAGAACAGAACCATGTGAGTGCAGTGCCACTGAGCTGGACGATGGTTGAAAGGCCTTGGAGGAGAATGGTTTGGTCAATTGTGTCAAAGGCCGCTGACAAGTCAGGAAGGATGAGGAGAGTTAGTTTTCCTTTGTCACAGTCACATAGGATGTCATTTGTGACTTTGTTAAGAGCCGTTTCGGTACTGTGGGTACACAAATGTTGGTTTAAGATTCTAAAAGCTTAGCAGTAGCACCAAAAAAATCAATGGAGACAATTTTAACTCAACGTTGCTTGGGGGAAACTAATCAGACAGGCAGTTAAAAATGGGTGTGTTCCTCGCTTATGTCCTGGCCAGCTTTGCTCCAATCCTGCTTTTAATCGTCTCTGCTTATGTCATTGAGACAGCTGCTACTTTCTCACCAGGTGAAGGCAGTAAGAAGAGACCATTTAACTTTTGTTTACTTTCCCTGTGGGACCACGAGAGTGCTTGAAATATGATGGCATTGGACGAGTTTCTGATGGAGTTTGTGCATGGGAGTTGGCCCACTAAATTGGACTTCTGTGCTCCCAGTTTTTTCCCAGAAGTTTGGTGCAATGAAGTCCAACTTTGCCCCTAATGTCCATTGAAGCTAAATTGTAATTTTATTTGCTTGAGTTGAAATTGATTGGGTGTTAATTGAATGCTGAATTTTATATCTAGAGGATTACAGTATCATGGGTTCGAAGTTATGCTATAACTACACAAAGCCCTGGTTACACCACATCCTGTGTTCAGTTCTGGGCACCACCTTAGGAAGGATATATTGGCCTTGGAGGGACTGAAGTGTGTGTTTGCTAGAACGATACCTGGACACCAAGGTTTAAATTATGAGGAGAGATTGCACAATCGAGGGTTGTATTGCCTGGAATTTAGAAAGTTAAAGGGTGATTTGATCAAAAATTTTAAAATATTAAGGGGAACAGATAGGGTAGATAGAGAGAAACTATTTCTGTTAGTTGAGGAATGTAGAACTGGGAACGTAGCCTAAAAATTAGAGCTAGGCCTTTTTAGGAGTGAAGTTAGGAAATGCTTCTACACACAAAGGGTGATAGAAGTTTGGTATTCTCTGCCACAAATGGGAGCTGATGCTGAATCAACTGTTAATTTTAAATCTGAAATTGATGGATCTTTGTTAACCAAAGGTATTAAAGAATATGGAGTTAGGTCACAGATCAGCCATGATCTCATTGAATGCTGGAATAGGCTCAAAGGGCTAAATGACCTACACCTGTTCCAATATTCCTAAGATATTGCCTCATCACTTGCTGGTTCTTTACCTGTTTCTGCATAAATATCTCCACTTCATTTCTTCCTTCCACTTGTGAGGAAGATAGGAATTAGTTTACAGTGAGATATAGTTAGAATTAGTAATTTTGACACATACTGAACTACAGTAAGGGTGAGTGAGCACTGCATCCTTATGGTCAGTGTAGGTCACACCACAATGGGAATAGAAAATATCCAATTCCTTCCAGTTACTGAGTTGGAAATGACAAAACATGGGATTTTTTCCAGCTATTGTGAATGACAGGGCGGGGTAATTATAGCAGAATGATGGGACATTTGCTTTAGATACCGAATTGAGAATGATGGGATATGCTGTTTCTTTCTGTTATGACACTAATGATTTCAAAATAAAATTGGATGGGCACATGAAGGAAATAAACTTGCAAGGCGATGGGGATCGAGTGGGGGAGTGGGACTGACTGGATTGCTCCGTGGAGAGCTGGCATGGACTTGATGGGCCGAATGGCCTACTTCACTGCTGTAAATGACTATGACTATTCCACCTCCATATGAAGTTGGGAATGCTGGAACACTTTCCGGCAGTTGTATAAACCTGGTGGAATATTGGTAAATTGTTTTCCAGTTGAGCAGAGGCTCAATCAGCACAATTTCAAATGACTTCTCTTCTGCAACAGTTTTATTGAAACTGTGTGCAATTGATGTATTAACAGAAATGAGCAATAAACTACATACAATATTAACTCTGACATTTGCATACAGCACAAAGCCAGTCCAAATATGTATGTTCTATCTGTCTGATTAGCATATTTATGAGGCCCTTTCTAGAAACATGACCAAGATTAGCTTACTGCAGAAGTACAGTTTCCACTGATTATCCTTAGAACTACTTAGTTAATTAGCATTTTGGGAAATACCATCCGCCCTCTGTAGTTTCAAATTATTCATCTAATCCTAATATTTAGATTACTCTTTAGAAACATCCTTTAATCCTGCTACTGATGGAAGACTATCTTGTACAAGGTATTGAGGGTTCCAGGAACATTTTGCAGCCTTGATAAGGCCATTGTGATAGATCCTGAGACACAATAGGGCTGATTTTCCAATCCAAGCTCTGACTGGCAGCAAAGTGGACATAGCACGGCAGAAATACATTGTGTGTGAAGAATGACCGCAGTGCCCAAATTTCCTGTCTGGCATCAGTACACACAAAACCCAAGTATCCAGTTCCCCTTCCAATCTGCCCAGTATTGGACCGGCCCAGTGCCAGTGGGCTGAAACAGGATGACTCTTTGGGGTGTGCAGCTCGCTGATGCTATGGTGGTGAGCCTAGTTCTATAAAATGGATGAGGCTTCCCTTAGGCAGTAATGGGGAGGAGATTCCACCTGTTGCCCACCGTTCCATGACTGGAGTTAAAATCTGCATCTCCAGTGTGAATTTTTAACATTTAACATAGGCCATTGCTAAAAGCATGTAAGGGGAAAGTAACAGTCAGAACACGGGATTGGGGGTAACGGCCCTCAGAGGCCTGCCAAAGTGTAGCATTCCTTATGGCCTCGGCATTGCCAGAAGAACTTATTCTATGAGAAAGTACCTTAGTCTATGTAAATGAACACCCTGCAATCATTTGCACAACTAAGGCAGCCCTTTCTTTATGTTTCCCCCATCACCATAGTAAAATTGTATACTAGGAATATACAATTATTGGGGCCAAATAGCAGGAGAAATGCCAAGTGACATATTGCAATGCTTCTGTTCACAAATTAGTGGCCGGATTTTATACCCCAGTCATCTCCAGCAGAAAACCCAGGAAACATGGGGAGAGCAGAGACATTTCCCACTCTGCTCCACTGGAGTTGTGGGGAAGCTGGCATAATTCAAGTGGAAAATCTAGGCCACTTTGATTTACAGTTAGAGAACTCTCTTTGATGTAATAGAATCTGTTAGTCAGATACCTCCTGGTGTGTTGGGAGAGACAAAAATGTTAATTTCTGATTATTGTCAGCTGTTGTTATACGCAGGCTGTTATTATGAGGGAGATAGTGGTTAGAAACCATTATTTCATTGTTTACTAAGGTGCTAAGACTGCTAACGTTTTTATTGCTTGGTTGCTTCAAAGAAATTGCTTGAGATTCAGATGAAAAACACCCATGGAACGCATTTTGTGTTCCTCAGCCCCTTGTTTATTTTTGCCATCTTATATCTGAAATGTATTTAAAAAAGAAAGATTTGCATCTATATAGTGGCCTTATAAGTGAAGCCTGAGGTGCAGGATTAGTTTGCTGCTTTCTGTTGTATGATTGTCTTTAAGAGTGCACAGAACAACAGGCTAAAAGTAAATCGGGCGAGTCATTGTTCCGACGGGAGAGGGGCACTGCTTTTAAAAAAAAAGCTTTGAAGTGCTTTAAAAGATCGTTTTTTTTCCCGAAAGCTCTGTGAAGAAAAAAACCGGCAAGACCCGACTCCTTTCCTGAGCTGATCAAGGTCGGCACCATTACAGGAGGCGTCCGTTAGAAAAAGTATAGGAAAACCTGATCATTGCAGAGCCTTCATCCACGCAGCCAAAGTTTAAAAAAATCACTAAACCACTCGAGCATAAATAAGAGCTTCCAATCAAGAAGCTACAGTAAAAAAAATTAAAGCCACCCGAGCGTGAAGAACATAAACAAACTCTAGCAGCTAGTGAGTAGCTGTGTAAACAAAACAGGCTTAAGTGCTAGAAGCAAGATAAACACATAGCACGAGCAAATACTTGCTCCTGTCAATCAAAGCAGCTAATCTAAATAATAGCAAGGGTTTCCTAAAGAGGAAACAGTGCACAGCCATAGAACAAGTCTCAAAGCAAGTTTTAAGCAAAAGAAGAGCAGGAAGACGGATACCAAATTTCCCAGCATGAACTGAAAGGCCATGGATATCCTATCTGAGTTCCAGCTTTTCAAACTAGGAATACAGTTATGCTTTGCAGACCAAGAGATTGCAGAATCAGAAGAAAGGCTGTAAAAATACTAATAGCAATTTGAAATGAGGGATTACACAGAATCAATACCTCAGGCTTATCTGTCGAGGACCAGAAAGATCCTGCAAAGATATGGAGAGTGCTAGAAGATCAGCTCCAGTTACGAGTGAATTTTAGAATTCACTGCCCGGAATTGATGTCCTATCGGCAACAGCCACAGGAATCAATAGACCAGTTCATCAGTAGATGCCATAGTAAGGGCAACTAGTGCAACTTCTCAGAAACTGAGCTGTCGGACCGAATAATGGAGCTGGTGATTGTATCGACACTCATTGAAGCATTTCAGAAAAACCTCTTGGGGAAATAGTAAGGTCACAGCTGCTGGATGATGGAAGGAAATACAAAGCCATTGCAGCTGGACAACAGCACCTGCAAGCACTAGGTGCAGCCAACAGTATCAGCACCATAGCCAGGTTAAAAAGAGCAAGCAAGCTGTGTAGTAAGTGCAGTCTGTCCCACTCACTGTGAAATTGTCCTGTATTTCATGACCTGTGCAAGGCATGCAGTGCAAAAGGGCACTGGGCCCACCTATGCAAGAAAGATGGCTCCAAAGACATGGCGAGAAGCCACAGCAGGATACAGACAAACAGAAGACAGGCGCAGCAGCAGTGTAACAGCAGCAAGGAAAGCGCCAGAGACCTGCGTAAATGCAAGACGATACACGAAGACCACAGCAAAACGGACCTGTAATTCTCAGCTAGAAGATGTACAGGCCTTCCACATTGTGAACCTGACACATCACGTTGATAAAGTCTAACAACTGGAAGCTTTCGCCACTATTAACATTACATGCCCAACGAAAGCTGACAAATACACACTCATGATTGACATCAGCACTGGTACAAATATCCTACCAGTCTGAATACTCAAAGATATGTACCGGAGTCATTGGAAATCAATGATACAACTGACAACTGCAAAGTTTTCTGCATACAACGGGTCACTCATTCCTTGCAGTGACACACTAACAATGCAATGCAGCTATGGCATGTCGGCATGGAAACCACAAACATTCTACCTTGTAGACACGAATGGACCAGTAGTGGCAGGATTACCTGTGTATAAGGACCTCAACATCATAACTATCCACGAGAGCACTGCCAAGGGGCAATCTCCAAGAGCTGGAACCCGCTTGCAGACTCTGGCCAGCATCAAACAGTGCAGTCTGGAAATCCAGCAATAGCACAACTTCACTTCTGCTATGTAGAGAACCACCAGCACCACAGCGAGCCAGAACGGATAGGTACCTCCACGAGACTAAGCACTCATCCCCCAACAAGTCCTTGACCTTGAGCCCCAGGCCTTCAGATGTGGAGGATGAGGAGAGACGAAGGAGAAATGAGAAGAAGCATTGTCTGTTGGGTCTTTAAGATGAGGTGCTGGAACTTTTCAAGAATGACAAGGTCTCAAAGGTGGTCATCTTGAGAGTATGTTAGCAGGCTGAAGGCAGAATAACAGAAACTGAATGCAGAAAAGGAGAAACCTCAGAAAAAACAACAACAGCTGAGATGCAAATTCTCCAAGCAAGAATTGCCAAACCACTGAGATGACATATGGACTTTTGAGTCTCTGTGCTTGTAAAGTTCATAATATCTAACCCTATGTAAATAATTTTGATGTTATCCAATGTTATATGTTTTACTTTTAGTATATGAGACTTGTCTTTGGAAAGGAAAGGGATGTTGTATGATTGCCTTTAAGAGTGATTTCACTTTAAGACTGTAGTGTGCTAATAAGCCAAGTACCAAGATGCAGTCATGTGACTTGGAGCCAGAGTCACTCTGCAACTGTAACACCCAGAGTAAGGTTCTGTAAATAGTTAGCTCTGTACTGTATATAATAGTCAAGCTGTAAATAAACCAGTTTTGAGAGCTTCAGCATAACTGGACTGCATACATCTCATTTATGTTGCATCAGGAAACATAAAAGAACTCATTACACTTTCTTACCTGCTTTTTTAACTATTTCATTTCAAAAATTTTTCTCAAATCCATACTGAGCAAATCTCAACATTTGCTGCGGAATAAAGAAAGACTTGCGTTTAAATAGCACCTTTCACAACCGCAGGACATCCCAAAGCACTTTACAGCCAATTAAGTACTTTTTGAAGTGTAGTCACTGTTGTACTGTAGCAGCCAATTTGTGTACAGCAAGCTCCCATAAACAGCAATGTGATAATGGCCAGATCATCTGTTTTTAGTGATGTTGATTCAGTGATAAATAATGTCCAGTACATCAAGGATAAATCTCCAGCTCTTCAAAGTGTCCTGGGATCTCTCATGTTCACCTGAGAAACTAGACAGGGCCTCCATTTAATGGCTCATCTGAAATATGGCATCTCCAACAGTGCAGCCCTCCCTCAATACTGCACTGGAGTGTCAGCCTGGATTCTTGTGTGCAACTCTCTGGAATGGGGTTTGAATTCACAACCTCTGAACTCTGGAGCAAGAGTACTACCAACTGATTCATGGCTGAACAAACATGCAGGAGCAAATTTAAAGGTAGGAATGAATGTCAGACCATAAGGGCCAAATCGACATAAGGAAAAACCTTTGTAGGCAGTGAGTGGTTACAATCTGGAATGCACTGTCTGAAAGGGTGTGGTGGCTTTCAAAAGGGAATTGGACAATCAGCTGAAGGGGGAAAAAAAATTGCAGGGCTGTGAGCAAAGGGCAGGGGGAGCGGGACTAGCTAAATTGCTCTTGCAGAGAGCCGGCATGGGCTCGACTGGCTGAATGGCCTCCTCCTGCGATGTAACCATTCTATGATTCTATAATTGCATAACACACTTGAAAGAAGCATTGTAATTTAACTTGAATTTAACTGGACAACAGTTTGTGCTGTATCAGCTTTCCTTTGCATCTGCTGGTTGCAGGTGAAGTGCAGCCTATCGCCGTATAAAGGGGACAATTAGGTTGAAAATGCTGCATGTTGATTGCAATGCTATTTAAAGGGACAGTCAGTAAGTTGTCTAGAATTGTAATTTTTATAGTTTGTGGCCATTGCTTAGCCAAAATTATTTAAGTTTCCTTAAATCCTGGGTATCAATAATGTTTCACATGTTGGTTCTGGGAAGTGGTTATAACTCATTACTTCGATCTACGGAATTGTGGTATGCGGAGGGAGCAAATTTAGAATTTCATTGCATATGGCTTCCGAGAAGGTTATGTCGAATGTACTTCTGGATGCCTGAGAGGTGAGACGTTGCAGAAGAAGAGCACCTACCACTATTACCCTGGAGCCAGAATTTGTCATCCTTTAAGAACTCAAGGATCCTATAAAGAAACAGTGCTTTTGCAGGCTTTAGTTCAGCATGTCTGTAGTGCAGAAGCTTTGTGTCCTGCTGGCAGGCAGATTTACAGCCATGCTGGCATGGTGCTGCCAGTCAAGATCATTGCAGCCGCAAGGAGTTTCCAGAGGGCCATTGGTGATATAGCAAATGCTTATGATTATGGACCGGGATTTCACATTGGGCGGACAGGAGCCGGCCATCGACTCAAAAGTTGGTGGCGAACCCGCTTCTGCCTTGCCTGGGGATCTGACCTGTATTTTACAGGTCCCCAGGCTTTAATTGTTCCGAGGTGGGACTTCCACCCGATTGAGGGAGGAAGTTCCGTCTCATTGAGCTGCCGGCCATTTGGGGTGGGGGGAGGAGGGGGGGGGGTGCGGGTGGGGGCAGCAGCTCATAGTCCCAGCAATGCCACTGGGAGTGGTGGCCACTGCTGGGACTGCAGCCCAGCCGAAGACATGGAGCCGCGAAGACAGGTAGGTTTTGGTTGCCTCACCGGGGGTAATCGGTCGGGCCCCAACGAGGCAAGTGTGATCAGTTGGGCGGAAGTGGGGGGGGGGGGTTGTTGGGTGCTGGGGGTAGTTGGGGTAGCAGGGGCAGCCCTCCATCGGACACTCTGTATTCTGTAAGTATTCTGCCGATGTTTTTGTTTCTGTGAGTTCTTTTATTTGTAAATAAACAGGTACAATCATTTTGTCTGTACAAAGGGGCCTAGTGATGAGATGTTTTCAGTTGTCTGAACAGAAGAGATGAAATGGTAAGGTCACTGATCCTGTGCTTCCAGAAGGGTGACATGCACAAAGGGACCACAGGTTGAAGTTAGGACTATGACACTGCAGCGCTGACTCTCTGACCTGCTGAGAACAGAGTGCGGGTGAATTTGTCCAATAGTGTGCATCTTATGTAGTCTCCAGTCAGCAATTTATCCACAAGCAAGGTTAATTGTTAGACTGTGTTTATGCTAATACGGTTCTGAAGAAATTAAAATGGTTTGACCTCCCAGAATTTGGTCTACATCAAGAAGGAGAGCCCAAGGTATAAAACTTGGAATATTTCATCTGAAGGATAACAGTTTTAGAATAAAAGGATGATGCCAGGCAGGAAAAACTGGATCCAAGGTAAGACTTGGGATCCTAGGACTATTTCCCTGGAGCAGAGAAGGCTAAGAGGAGATTAATTTTAAAAAATATTTTAAAGAGTTCTAATCAGTTGCCTCGGGCAAAATGATTTTCATTGGCTGGGGAGTCAGTGATTAGGAGCCACCAATTGAAATACGTCACCAAAAGAGTGAGAAAAGAGGTTAGGAGAATGTTCTTTTTAATTCTTTCATGGGATGAGAGAATTGCCAGCAAGGCTAGCATTTATTGCCCATCCCTAATTGCCCTTGAGAAGGTGGTGGTGAGCTGCCTTCTTGAATCGCTGCAGTCCATGTGAGGTAGGTACACCCACAGTGCTGTTAGGAAGCGAGTTCCAGGATTTTGACCCAACGACAGTGAAGGAACGGTGATATAGTTCCAAGTCAGGATGGTGTGTGACTTGGAGGGGAACTTGCAAGTGGTCATGTTCCCAAGCATCTGCTGCCCTTGTCCTTCTAGCTGGTAGAGGTCACAGGTTTGGAAGGTGCTGTTGAAGGAGCCTTGGTGAGTTGCTGCAGTCCGTCCTGGATATGCTACAAGCTGCTGCCAATGTGGGTTGGTGGTGCTGGGAGTGAATATTTAAGGTGATAGATGGGGTGCCAATCAAGCGGGCTGCTTTGTCTTGGATGGTGTTGAGCTTCTTGAGTGTTGTTGGAGCTGCACTCATCCAGACAAGTGGAGAGTATTCCATCACACTCCTGACATGTGCCTGATAGATGGTGGAGAGGCTTTGGGGAGTCAGGAGGTGAGTTACTCACTGCAGAATTCCCAGCCTCTGACCTGCTCTTGTAGCCATAATATTTATACGGCTGGTCCAGTTAAGTTTCTGGTCAGTGGTTATCCGCATGAGATCAATGGTGAGGATTCAGCAATGGTAATGCCGTTGAATGTCAAGGGGAAATGGCAGATTTTCTCTTGTTGAAGATGGTCATTGCCTGTACTTGTGTAGTGCATATGTCACTTGCCACTTATCAGCTGAAGCCTGTTGTCCAGGTCTTGCTGCATGCAGGCAAGGACTTCTATGTTATCTGAGAAGTTGCAAATGGTACTAAACACTGTGCAATCATCAGCGAACATTCTCACTTCTACATTTATGTTGGAGGGAAGGTCATTGATGAAGCAGCAGAAGATGCTTGGCCGTAAGGCACTACCCTGAGGAACACCTGCAGCGATATCGTGGAGCTGAGATAATTGGCCTCCACCATCCACAGCCATCTTCCTTTGTGCTAGATATGATAGCAACCAATGGAGAGCTTTCCCCCTGATTCCCATTAGCTCCAGTTTTGCTAGGGCTCCTTGATGCCACACTTGGTCAAATGCTGCCTTGATGCCAAGCGCCACCTTCTTACAGGCAATTAGGGAGGGACAACAAATGCCAGCAATGCCCACATCCCGTAAACAAATAATATGATAAAACACTCTCATCTCACCTCTGAAATTTAGTTCTTTAGTCCATGTTTAGACCAAGGTTGTAATGAGATCTGGAGCTGAGTGGCCCTGGCAGAATCCAAACTGACCATCAGTGAGCAGGTTATTGCTGAGTAAATGCCACTTGATAGCATTGTCAACGACACTTTCTACAACTTTTCTAATGATTGTGACTAGACTGATGGGGCGGTAATTGGCCAAATTGGATTTGTTCTGCTTTTTGTGGAAAGGACATACTTGGGCAATGTTCCACATTGTCGAATAGATGCCTGTGCTGTAGCTATACTGGAACAGCTTGGTTAAGGGCCTGGCTAGTTCTGGGGCACAAGTCTTCAGTGCTACAGCTGAATGTTGTCAGGGCCCATAGCTTTTGCTGTATCCAGTTCCTTCAGCTGTTTCCTGACATCATGTGGAGTGACTTGAATTGTCTGAAGACCAGCATCTACAATGCTGGGAACCTCAGGAAGAGGCCAAGGTGAATCATCCACTCGGCACTACTGGCTGCAGATGGCTGCAAATGCTTCAGCCTTGTCTTTTGCACTGACATGCTGGGCTCCTCCTTCATTAAGAATGGGGATGTTTGTGGAGCCTCCTCCTCCAGTTAGTTGTTTAATTGTCAACCACTACTCACAACTGATGTGGCAGGACGACAGAGCTTTGATCTGATCTGTTGGTTGTTTTTTTTAATTCATTCATGGGATGTGGGCGTCACTGGCTATGCCAGCATTTATTGCCCATCCCTAACTGCCCTTGAGAAGGTGGTGGTGAGCTGCCTTCTTGAACCGCTGCAATCCATGTGAGGTAGGTACACCCATAGTGCTGTTAGGAAGGGAGTTCCAGGATTTTGACCCAGCGACAGTGAAGGACCGGCGATATAGTTCCAAGTCAGGATGGTGTGTGACTTGGACGGGAACTTGCAGGTGGTGATGTTCCCATGCATCTGCTGCTCTTGTCCTTTGAGGTGGTAGAGGTCGCGGGTTTGGAAGGTGCTGACTAAGGAGCCTTGGTGCGTTGCTGCAGTGCATCTTGTAGACGGTAAACACTGCTGCCACTGTGCGTCGGTGGTGGAGGGAGTGAATGTCAAGGGGAGATGGTTAGATTCTCTCTTGTTCGAGATGGTCATTGTCTGGCACTTGTGCGGTGCAAATGTTACTTGCCACTTATCAGCCCAAGCCTGGATATTGTCCAGGTCTTGCTGCATTTCTACACGGACTACTTCAGTATTTGAGGAGTCGCGAATGGTGCTGAACATTGTGCAATCATCAGCGAACCTCCCCACTTCTGACCTTTTGATTGAAGGAAGGTCATTGATGAGGCAGCTGAAGATGGTTGGGCCTAGGACACTACCCTGAGGAACTCCTGCATTGATGTCCTGGAGCTCAGATGATTGACATCCAACAACCACAGCCATCTTCCTTTGCGCTAGGTATAACTCCAGCCAGCAGAGAGTTTTCCCCTGATTCCCATTGACTCCAGTTTTGCTAGGGCATACTTGGACAAATGCTGCCTTGATGTCAAGGACAATCACTCTCACCTCTCCTCTTGAGTTCAGCTCTTTTGTCCATGTTTGAACCAAGGCTGTAATGAGGTCAGGAGCTGAGTTGCCCTGGTGAAACCTAAACTGAGCATCACTGAGCAGGTTATTGCTAAGCAAGCACTGCTTTATGGCACTGTCGATGACACCTTCCATCACTTTACTGATGATTGCGAGTAGACTGATGGGGCGGTAATTGGCCAGGTTGGACTTGTCCTGCTTTTTGTGTACAGGACATACCTGGGCAATTTTCCACATTGCCAGGTAGATGCCAGTGTTGCAGCTATACTGGAACAGCTTGGCTAGGGGTGCAGCAAGTTCTGGAGCACAGGTCTTCAGTACTATTTCCGGAATATTGTCAGGACCCATAGCCTTTGCAGTATCCAGTGCCTTCAGTCGTTTCTTGATATCACGTGGAGTGAATCGAATTGGCTGAAGTCTGGCATCTGTAATGCTGGGGACTTCAGGAGGGGGCTGAGATGGATCATCAACTCGGCACTTCTGGCTGAAGATTGTTGCAAATGCTTAAGGCTTATCTTTCGCACTGATGTGCTGGGCTCCCCCATCATTGAGGATGGGGATATTTGTGGAGCCACCTCCTCCAGTTAGTTGTTTAATTGTCCACCACCATTCACGACTGGATGTGGCAGGTCTGCAGAGCTTAGATCTGATCCGTTGGTTATGGGATCGCTTAGCTGTGTCTATTGCATGCTGCTTAAGCAGTTTGGCATGCAAGTAGTCCTGGGTTGTAGTTTCACAAAGTTGCCATCTCATTTTGAGGTATGCGTGGTGCTTGTGGGATCGCTTAGCTCTGTCTATAGACCATGTTGCTTCTGCTGTTTAGCATGCATATAATTCTGTGTTGTAGCTTCACAAAGTTGACACCTCATTTTTAGATATGGCTGCTGTTGCTGGCACACTTTCCTACACTCGTCATTGAACCAGGGTTACTCTGTTGCTGCTGATGGCCCACAGCACCTCGTAGATGGCCAGTTTTGAGCTGCTAGATCTGTTCTGAGTCTAGGCCAGTTAGCATGATGGTCGTGCCACACAACAGGATGCAGGGTGTCCTCAGTGAAGACGGGACTCCTACCAATACTGTCGTGGACAGATGAATCTGCGACAGGTAGATTTATGAGGATGAGATCAAGTATGTTTTTGTCCTCCTGTTTATTCTCTCACCACCTGCCACAGGCACAGTTTGGCTGATATGTCCTTCAGGGACATCTGCAGAGAGTTGTTGGAGCAGGGAATGCTTTACCACAGGTAATGGCTGAGGTAAAAACAATAGCATCCTTTAAGGGAAAATTGTGTAAAACATATGAAGCAGAAGAAGAAATAGTCATATGGGAAAAGCAGGGCAGTGGGATTAGATCTGGATTGCTCTAGCAAAGAGCTAACAGAGATATGGTGGGTCGAATGGTTTCCTTCTGTGTTGTAAACTTCTACGGTTTTGTGATATTTTAACAGACAATATAAACAGGGTTAAGAGAGAATTGGATACAAGAGGGAAAGGATTTGATACTAAAGAAAATGCAATCCCAATGGCCTCTTTATGTTCATAAAAATTCTTATGATCTATGATTCTGGCAGCAGAAAAACTTACTTAGAAGCAGCCATGCACAAAGAATTTATGATTGTCATAGAAGATATGTAGAGCTGATTGTGTGACATTGATTTAGTGATATCACCAATAGCAAATGGCATTCATTACAAAAACGTTTAGGACATTTACCAAGCTTAGTTTCAAGCTAACTATGTCAAGTCATGTCATGAACTCATCCAATTCAGCTCTAGAATTCTTCACCTGCACTTGCACTTTGTAAAATATCAGTCTTGTTTTTCAAACAAAGAGTAGCAGATTGCCCTGTTTTTGTGCTGTACAGGTTTCATAGGAATTTTGAATTGTGCATTAAGGCCAAGCGTTAGAAGGCAAATGGCAGTGACTTATCAAAAACCAACTCTTTCTGTTGTGGCATGCCAACAACAACAACTTCTGTTATTTGGCACCTTTAACATAGTACAAGGTCCCAAGGTGCTTCACAGGAGCATTTTCAAACAAAGTTTGATACCAAGACACATAAAATGTTACGACAGGTGACCAAAAGCTTGATCAGAGGTAGGTTTTAAGGAATGTCTTAAAGGAGAAACATGAGGCAGAAAGGCAGCGAGGTTTAGGGAGGGAATTCCAGACCTTTGGGATCTAGGCAATTGAAGGCACGGGCGCTAATTTTTTTTTTTTTCGAGATACAGCACTGAAACAGGCCCTTCGGCCCACCGAGTCTGTGCCGACCATCAACCACCCATTTATACTAATCCTACACTAATCCCATATTCCTACCAAACATCCCCACCTGTCCCTATATTTCCCTACCACCTACCTATACTAGTGACAATTTATAATGGCCAATTTACCTATCAACCTGCAAGTCTTTTGGCTTGTGGGAGGAAACCGGAGCACCCGGAGAAAACCCACGCAGACACAGGGAGAACTTGCAAACTCCACACAGGCAGTACCCAGAATCGAACCCGGGTCCCTGGAGCTGTGAGGCTGCAGTGCTAACCACTGCGCCACTGTGCCGCCCATGGTGGATGATGAAAATTGGGACGAGTAAGAAGCCAGAATTGGAGGAATGCAGAGATCTCAAAAGCTGGAGGAGGATAGACAGATAGAGAGAGGTGAGGTCATGGAGGGATTTGAAAACAAGGCTGAGAATTGAGGTGTTGCTGGATCGGGGGCCAAATTATTCAGTAAGCACAGGGATGATAGGTGAATGGGACTTGGTGTGAGTTAGGATACATGCAGCGATACAAGCACTGTTCTTCGCTGCACAATTCAGTGGACTGGTAGTATGTGGGAGCAAACTGGGTAAGTGGGTGAGGTTGACCCTAAATTTCTTTACAGCATTGTACTAATTGTTGCCAGCTCAAAGCTACACCACTCTGTTGCAGTTTAAATTTACATTGTGCATTATTGATAATTGAGAAGATCAAGTCAACATGAAGGATGTGGGTATGGGTACGCTGGGCATGATACTGAGTTTCAGTTGCTATCGCGGGACCATGGAAACACAGTTTATGAAGTACTGATAACAATGTACTGGAATAGTCAGATCTTCATCAGAATGTACAATAAAACACAGAATAGCCATTTGGAAACCTCCTGATCTGTGATATCACCTGCCAGACCTTGTCCATTGAGTGACACATGGAGTCACAAAACAGAAGAGAAATTAATAGTTACCTTTGAGAATATGTGAATGAGCAGGAACAATCATTGAAAAGCTTACTTCAGATCTATAGAATTTATGCAGATCACGCTCCTGAAGAATTGTCACATCCCGCTGTCAGTTTGATGTTCCTCTTCATTCCAATGAGATGAACTGCAGCTGGGTTGAAAGAAATAAAAACACAATGAAACAAATGAGTTTAAAACCAAATTACTTGAAACTTCAGCTTGTTTAATGAGAACAAATAGTTTTTTTTGAAAATAATCAAGATCCCAGCAATCTAACTACATTAGTTAAAATTAATTGAAATCCTTATGTCTAACTCTTGTTAAATTAGAAATGAGAAAATTGGTTCTTCCCTATACTAATGACACCACTCTGTTCAGCTAAAGAAAGAAGAAAGGCTTGCATTTGTAAAGCGGATTGTTACATCTCTCAGAAATATCTCAAATGAAGTACTTTGAAGCTCAGTGATTGTCGATGTGTAGGAAACATGGTAACCATTGTAGGTAGGTTGGCTGACAAAGAACAAGCAGCAAGGATGTAGGAACGCCTAATGAGTAAGCCACAATAATTTGTAAAACAATTACTATTTTCAGAATAAATTGTATACCAACTGCATTTAGTAAACACCAAACAGTAATGAAAAGTGCCAGTAAACCAGGCAATCAAAAGATACAGAAGATGTTTCTCTAACTGGTTTCTGCCTCCATCTTGATTTCTGACCAAGCTGAATGTAGGGGTATTTAAGTACAATCTATGACATCAGAAAAGCAAAAAATAAATTCCTCATACTAATACTAAATTTATCAATGAGGTCAGTAATTCTTTCTTTAAAATGCTTCTATAGGATTTCCTATCTCCTTGCAAATTGTGCTTCAGTTTAGCTGTGACCTCCAGCTTGCAATGTGTAATTGGAAGTTGCCTGATAGAAGGGATTCCATCGTGTCACAAACTCCCAGTGTCACACTGTGCATGTCACATTGGTGGACTCACATCCCAGAATAACACTAGTGCCACTGTGTGTGTTCACTCTGGTTTGGAATGAAGAATGCAAATTAAGTTTGCTACATTTCACTGTGTCTAACCCTGGACAGTGAGGCAGGACTTGCCAGCAGGAAGTTATTTCAAGACTGAACTGCCAGTCTTGCTGTTAATCATGAAAACATTTCTTGTTTGTTTTAAAAACAAACCCCAATTTTCTAAATGAGCACACTTTTCCCCACATACAGTCTTCTGATTGAAACCCAGATCCAGGACAAATAGTCTCTCAGAACAGCCAACATCACTGCTCAGTGTGTCTTGAAGCATTAAACAGGCAAACACTAAGTTTTCTTGAGATCCAGTGCTTTTAACTATAAAAGTAAATTCTCTCTTCCTAACCTTGCCATGCCCTGCTTCCTCAGCTCAAAACAAGACAGCTTTAAGTTAGAAAACCATCCTCCAGACCCTCCTGGAGGACGCAACGGCCCTGAAATTTCTGCTTTGAGGCAGGGCAGAAGTCGTGAGTTATGCCTTTGCATAACCAAGCTGAATATAGGGGTATTTAAATAACATTTATAACATCAGAACATCATACAAATAAAATAATTCTGAATAAACATTTGTGTAATGTATTTCATTATTTCATTTCTATATTCATTACTTAAACTTGCTGACTCTGAGATTTCTGATGGGCCAGTTTGCCTTGATTTCAACTTGAATTAGTGCCCACTCCCCTATACTTACACCACTTACAAGACTTTCTAGGCCAATGAATCTTCAGAAGATACCAATTGTTTTTCTTCCACCCACCCCCACCCCCCCCCCCCCGCCCCGCCCCCCACCCCAATAATAAGATAGTGGAGATGACGAAAATATTGCCAGAGAATTTGGTTGATTCAGGGTCAGTTAATACCTTTAACAGGTATCTGTATTGACATCTGCAAGGAGGGCATTGAGGGTGTCGCATTTCAGGAATTTTGACTATTAAAAGGGATTTTAGTTTTAAGCTACAATATAGTTATATTAGTCTGAGGTTAACTCTCAAAAGTCCAGCTTTTGTACTTGACAGAGAACAAAACTGGAGCCACTGAAACAATAAGCTGACTGGGCATCTTAATGAAGTCTTCCAAAATGTAATGGAGACAATTACCATAAGCAGTTGGAACCATAGTTGAATCATGATCCCATTCTGTCACATCCAATTAGCTTTCATATGGTAAATTGGGAAGGACTTTACTCATGCATAGATATCATAAGGATATCTGGCTGGGACCCTGACCTATAAAATCAGTAGCTGCCTTGATTGGCAGCTCAACTGGTTAAACTCTGGACAAGGAGAGCTGAGGAAGAGTCAGCGATCAAGCTATTGCCTTCAGAAGATTGGAGAAATGCATGTGGTGGTAGGTGCATGTATCCGCTTCATAGGCATTTCCTTGTTATACCTCCCCCAGCCCAACCCCCATCACCACCAGGATCTGGTATCATATCATATGCCTTTAAATATTGGGCAGTAAAGATATTGGGCAGTAAAGCTAAATTCCTGAATATAAGGGACATGGGGTCTGCTTTAGGAGAGACTAGTGATGCTAACCTGAGTACCCGTAGCTTGTAACAGAAGGTTACAGAGACATTAATTTTTTTCAGGCAAGATAGGGAAAAGAATTTAAGGTTAGAAATTAGTGTTGGTGAAATGCTCTTGTGTGACATTCCTCTGACAACGATTTGAACATAGGTATTAACCTAGTTAAAATTAAAAAAAACACGTTCTACAAATCTGTTGTGTTTGTCCGCAAATATTGCCAACAGTAATAGCTAGTTTTTAGCATCCCTAAAAATAGAGGTCAAGAGGTGGTGCAGATGGGCAAGTCCATGATATAATAATCATACATAGACACTGGATAGACTGGGTTTGATCAGCCAATTGGTATTTTTGTGCTTCAGATGCATGGATCTCAATAAAACAAATTGCAAATTACTGAGTGCAGATTTGATACTAAGACATCAGTCATTTTTCATCAAGCTGTATGTAGTGAATGGGTTAATGTTCCTGAGCCACCCCCAAGCTATTATTTCCTTCTGGCTAATCACCCAAGGTGAGTTCAATGTACTTTGCATGAAATTGTTCCCTCCTTTCCCAAGCTAAACAGAAGTGCTAATATTGCAAAGTGTCCTAATTAGTTCTCAGATTAATTTTTAATAAATGCAGTTCTAATTGGCAGCATACCTAGACAGAAATGTGTTTTGTAGGGAAATTTATCGCATTTAGTTTAGGTCAAGATCAAATATATCATCTGTGTCTAGAGTGGCAATTAACTCTTTAATTCACGATGTTTGGTATTAGGTGAATTTCATGACTACAGAAGATTTAAATAAGACTGAAATCCCAGAGGGCAATGCATGAGAACACGCAAGTCATAACTCAAAATGAGATGGTTCTCTCTCTTTCTCTGTCTTTTGCATTGTTTGTCTATCTGTGCATCTCTCAGTTTATTTCTCACTGTTTTATCTCTACCCGTTCGACTGTGAACTATTTGTGTTATTCTATTTGTGTGTCCCTTTATATCTCCCCCGCCCTCAGTATGTGTTTGTGTGTTAATCTGCATCTCTATCTTTATGAGTGTGCACTGTATGCGTGTGTATATGTCCCTCTATAATAGCCTCTTTCTCTGCACCTCTGCTCCTCCTTGCAATGGCCGCTAAATAAATTTTTCATGTTCAAAATAGAATTTACTGTTGGAAGTCAATAGGTGTTCAGCAACATCAACTTGTAATGACAGAGAAGTGAGGCTGCCATAATGCTGAAAATAATTAAACTCTGGAGAGTTTAAAAGTGAGATCTTTATTTAAAGCTGATTTTTTCAAATTATGTAAATTTCATGTGTGAAAAGCATACTTTGAAATGCCAAAAAGATATTGATTGTAGGGATTGTGATGGATGTACATGTCTCTCAATGTCAAGCCCCTTCAATAGCTGTGGAATGCCTCTTGATCCTCTGTGGATACATGGCCTTACACTGTATATGGCATGCTCTCCTCAATGGGACAAAGGGATGTCACTCTTTTCCAATTGAGATGCCTGTTACTTCTCAATGGGACCCTGCTTCTTTCTAATGGCCTGGTGTGATGTGCTTCTTTCCCAGTAGGCCAATAGCATGCTATTTCCTCCCCGGTTAGATGTATAGGATGGCATACAAGGCTTTCTAGTGTATTGGTAAAATTAATTTGAAGCTCAATACACTGAAATATACTGAAAAGTTTCCAAGACAACATCAGCCCAAACTAAGGTGAGGCTGGGCAGTTAAAATGGAGTGGAGGCTTACCCACCCCAATCTGGCCCACAGCAATGTTAAATTGCAAGTGGCAAGGAGACCTGACCCAATGACGTCTTTGGGGCCCAATCTGCTATTTTCACCTATTTTCAGTGGAACAGCAGTGGTGGCTTCCCAACCAAACAAAACTTGTTGGGTGCAGCAGCCAGGGTGAGAAGAAGCCAAGCATAACCAGTATTTTACATCTTTTTGTTAGTTTCCCTGTAGACCATGAAGTGCAGGTGTGCTTCTCCAGGCCCCAATAGGAAGTCATGGGCCTTCTCGGCCCCAGACACCCTTCCCCCGACTGGGAGTTCCCTCCTGGAGTGTTTACTTTGTGCTGATCATTCTCCTGGCGGCCCTGAAGGTAACCTCCTGCCACCTGACTTTAAGCTGGGCAGCTGCTTCTCACCAAATTCCCGGCCACTTTGGATACCAGGAAACAAGACAAATAAAAAGCCAAAAAGGGCTCACTGAAAGCAAAAATGAATCTTACAAAACAAAATATGAAAAGCAGCACTAAACGAACTCCCAAAACAACAAAATAGTGTAATACCTTTAAGAACTGAACTCTCAATAAGCAGACCCTCTCTTGCTTTAATGAACTCAAATAGAGAATTCAGAAGAAACTTTTTTATTTGGAGAGTGAGGAGATTGTGGAATTCATGACCACAGGGAGTAATTTAGGTGAATAGTATAGATGCATTTAAAGGAAAGCTGGGTATACATTTGAAGGAGAGGAGAATAGAGGGGTTAGGCTGATACAGCTAGTGAGGAAGGCTGGGAGTTGGCTCAAGTGGAGCATAAATGCAGAAGTAGACTGGTTGGGCTGAATGACCTGTTTCTGTGCTGTATATTCTGTGTAATTCTTTATAAAACTCACAATGTTGTCAGCACGTTTCCAGCAGAAATCATGGAAATTCAACCATGACAGCTATTAAAATAAATTTACATGAAATTAGCTCCTTTTAATTAACTCTTTATGTGGGAGGGGAATCATACTTTGAAGTCCCGCCCCACTAAAGATCACAAGACTAGAATAAGGTGATGTTCAGACTTTTGGCCTAATCGCCCAACATTCTGGCCCCCTCTGCTTGTTGTGCACATGTGCAATGGCCACTTTCTAATCCTTTATCTCTGGTGTGACCTTTCACTAGGTACAGGAAGTGGAATTACCCTGCTAAGACTTGCCTCCTAAAGAAAAAAAATCCCATTCAATCAGTTTTCCCCACCTATTGATAAATTGGAGATTGGCAAACAGGATGGATTTATTTTTACTGTGCTGCAGGTATTTCATTCATTCGCCGCAAGGAGCATGTAATTAAAGACATGAGAGGTACAGTTAATCAAATGTCGCTGTAGTCATTTAAAAGGGGCAGAGCCATCACCTTGTATTTAAACTCTGTTGGCTGAGTGGATCTGAAAATTCATCAGGTGCCAGTAACCATGCTGTCAGTAGTGGAGGAGACATGGAGCAGTCAATGGACGCAATGAGGAACATTATAGGTCAGAGTCCCACATTGTAAAGGAAATTAAATAGACAGCCATTCACAGGTAAAAAGAATCTTGAGATTAAAAATGGATTGTCAAGCGATACTCTGGGCATTCCAAAGTGCTGACACTGGCACGTGCCAAGTGTAAGTGCTGTGTCGTTAAGCATGCTGCATCAGAGAGAGCCATATGCCCTATCAAGCTCTGCTATTTAAGCATTGACAGTGTTGTTTGATTTCAGTCAGCCATGTACCTGGTGCAGCAGCTTATTATCAATTCAATTACACTGCTGCAATAGCCAGAAGCAGTTATGGACAGGGAAAGAATAATTATTTTATGGCAGGAAAGAAAGCAAGATGCAATTTTCTCTCATCTCCTGACGGTGCTGCTTATTTCCTGAGCTACAGTTCCACAGATGCCAGGCATCCTTTGGTACCTCACACAAACATCCATTCTTCACATCTGAGCCTAAACACTCAGTGTTACCAGACTATTTGACTTCAGAGAGCATCACAGCTGAGCCCGATTCAACCCCCGCCCCTCACCTGTAACTCTGCACTTCCCAATAGGAGTCAGTCGATAGGAAGAACCCTGGCTGGCATTCCTCTCCTTAAACCAAGGTTGGTGTAGCCAACTATAGTGCCCCTACCAGCTGAAATTAGTGCACTGAGAGTGGGCTAGGAATCAAATCTGCGACCTTCTTTCTGGTCTGTAAAGAGATGGCAGATTCACAACAAACCAGCAAAGATATAACTGATTGGAGTGAGTATGGACCTGTGTGTACAATTCTGTTCAGATGCAGTGTGTATGATGTGAGGAAGCATGACCTCCAGTGTTGAAGAGGAAGGAGGGAAACACTGCTGTTTTTTGTCGTGGATTACAATCACTTTGCTGTTAATCCTTTGAGGCCACAAATGGGATGTGTGCACCAAAATAACCCATATATTGAGACAACAATTTATCTGCTTTATTCACAGAGTACTGAGGTTTCAAAAATGTTCATGTATATAATTGTCTTATAATAATGAGTATTAAAATATTATAGATAATTATTTTGGGGGGTTTTCTCCCCCGAAAGCTGCTCAAGACCCTCATTCATCAAAAGGATCACCTCTGGATATATATCGCTGGTCAAACATTCCAGATATCGAACTATCAGCCATGGTAACTAGATGGGTGAGAGAGTGCGAGAGATGACTACAGCTCACTGGACACTGTCATACTAACACAAACAGTTAACTGCAGTCAGATGGTACAACTAGTTGGATCAAGTCCATTTTATGCAGTCACATTCTTAAATTTGTCACACGTGTTTCAATCAAGCTGGGTAACTGATGTCCAATTAATATATATGTGCTGGGACTGGTCTATAGTTTGAGCTCTCAGTTCCATTTGATTTAAAGGTAGGAAGTGAATGAAATGTCTCCATTGCTGGCAACAGTATTAACACTGGAGAAAGGGGTAGGGATTCAGTTACCATCACTGTCAGCAGCAAATGGAAGCCTTTCTCTAGATCTGGACTAATTTGCATTTACTTGCCTCTGTTTCAAGCTGAAGGAAGAAGAGTGTCTGAGCTGTAGGGTCAGGGCACTGCAACAGGACTGTATGGAAACAGTTTACCTGTAGCTGTTACATAAAGATTGATGTCAGCAAACTGATAACCTTGAAATTGAGCTGTTCAAACATTAGCATCGGAACATGAATGAGTCATTGAGCCTCTGCTCCTTTCACCAATATGTTCAGTGGTTTGCTCATGATTGGTTGAGTGACGGTGTTGAAAACCACTGATGTATTAGAATTTATCAGTTTCTGTTTAAAAGGGACAGGTTGACTGAGATTGGCAGCTTTGACTGGAGAGCAAGTCCAGAGCCCAGATTTCAGTCTTTTCCTGTGCTTGCTTTGAGTTTTAGAATGCTGGGCCTGCAGGTGGAGCAAGTGCCTAGCTTTATGTCAAGAATGTAAAGTTATTCCCTTTCAATATGGGCACCCATCATCTTGCAGAACAAACTATGCTGAACCTCCACAAGGTTTACTACATTGGCCTGCTCCAGGATCCCATACATTAGCCCTAGTCCAGGGTTTGGAACATTGAGCCTATTCGTGGATCTACCCTGCTGGGCCTGCTCTATCTTTTTCAGTATGCTATCAGTCACGCGATCCAACATAATTTCTACAGTACTTCCAAAAATCTACAGGCATTACCATGAAGAGCTTCCTGACTCCATGGAAATACCAAGTCTGTTCAGTAAGACTTGCCTTCCAAGATGATGTTATATATTGAAGGGGTGAGGAACAGAAAATAAACCACAGCCTCCGGTCATGCATGGATCATTGCCCAAGTTGAATCTTCCTTCATTTTAATTTGTTTATTTGCTGTTTAGTGCAGAGTTCAAAGAGTAAAGATCATTTGATTGTTCACTCACGAAAAAGGAGAGCCCAAATTATATGTGTTTTATTTAAGCCCCTCTGATCCTTGACATTTAATTCCAGGTAATGCTTTCCTATTTATATGCAATTCAGTGATAATTGATTGAAGCCAACCTCATTTTCCAGCTCCTGACCTCTAGAACATTCTGTCAGGATGTATAGGGCCTCCTTAAGGACATTATGATGTGACTGAATGAATCAGCTGACCCTAAGGTGTAGATGTCCCGAGTGCTTTATCATCGACCGACATGCCAAGTCAGACTTGAAAGGAACTGCTGCTTTGATCTGCTTTTTTTCTTGTTCGTGATCATTGCAATCATACAATGAGTGTGATATCACAGTTCAAACAGGGCAGAAAAATGTTCAGTGATGGACTGAATCACAGCAGCATAACAGGGAGTGTCCACCTTGTTGGAACCAACTACCCACTGAAGCATCAGTTTAAAAAAATGTACCTATCTTTTTCATGCAAATCAAAAAAATCTACCTCCCCATCAATATTCCCTTTTTTAATCTTCCCTGATTGATCTCTTTCACTCTCTTTGTATTTCTTTATTCCTATTACCCTCTCTAATATTCTATCACCTTTTGTTTTTCTCTCTATTATCCTATTTCTCTAATATTTGATCATATTAATATTTCACTATGGTCCATATCCATTATTCCATCTCCATTTTTTATAATCCATCATTCTATTTCTAATCTGCCACAATTAATAACTCGATTGTTTATCTCTATTTTATCACTCTCTTCTACCTGACAATTAATATCTGTTGTCTATCTCTATTACTCTATCTCTCTGTTAATATATAGCTTGTTCTTTCTATTATTGTGTCTGATATTTTATCTTATTTTTTCACTGTTAATCTATTTTCTTATTGTTCTATAATTTCTCAATTGTTATTCTAATCCTTTGTTGTCCACTTTCAGTTTTGTCTTCCTATTTTTGTATCTCCTATTAATATTTCCATTATTCTTTCTAATAGTATCTCTCCACTCTGCTCTCTCTATTGTTTTATATCAATTTTCCTATTAATCTATGGTTTTGTCTATTTTTATACATCTTTATCGATATATCTGTATTACTCTATCTCCTTATTAATGCATCTGTATGGGTCTGTCACTATCATTCCAGTTATTTTTCTATCTCCATTACTCTGTTTTGCTATTTAGTTTTCTGTTGTTCTACTTCTTTTATTCAATTTCTCTATTATTCCATCTCTGTATCGTTATATTTCTATCATTCTATGTTGTTCCATTTCACTATTAAATATCTATTTTTCCATCTTTTTATCCTATTGCTTTTATTGTATCTCCATTGTTCAATCTTGCAATTCCACTCTATTGTACCTCTATCATCATCGCTGGGTCAAAATCCTGGAACTCCCTTCCTAACAGCACCATGGGTGTACATATACCAGATGAACTGGAGCAGCTCGAGAAGGCAGCTCACCACCAACTTTTTCATCCCATGAATGAATTTTAAAAAATTATTTCATGTCTGCATTATTTTCTGTGTATTGGTCTTTTCAATGTCAATTAATCTAGCTCTAGTATTCAGCTCTATTTTTCTATCTTCATTATTCAGTCTCCATTATTTTATCTTTAATGGTCTAATCCAACTATATTCTTCTGTCTTCCTATTTTTGTGTCTCGCT
This sequence comes from Heterodontus francisci, assembly GCF_036365525.1. Classification (NCBI taxonomy): domain Eukaryota; kingdom Metazoa; phylum Chordata; class Chondrichthyes; order Heterodontiformes; family Heterodontidae; genus Heterodontus; species Heterodontus francisci. The sequence goes on from NC_090393.1 coordinate 25,282,380, forward strand.
ACTGTTATATCTATTTTTAATGTCTTTATTTTCTTAGCTGCTTACTGTTCCATTCTGACTGCTATGCTGCCATTTCTTAGTACATTGACCGATTTCATGTCTGTTATTGTTTTCATATTTCACTTCCTCTTCCCTAAAGGTGCTATGATGTGACACAAGTCCATGGACATCTTCCTATATGCCGGTTAATTGCCCATTATTTCCTGGATGAGCCTAAACAGTGTGTATCAACAAACTATTCAATCATGAGAGGCATAATTACCAAGCCTGATCCTTGTCCCATCTGACATCAACATATGTGCATCTTTTCAGCAAGGGGCACTCAATGTAACAAGGACCACAAACCTTGGCTGATAATCCTGTCTCTGACTCAGCAATGCTGAAGACAGTTGTAGAATCCAATTGCCAATTGGTTTTCAGTGATTGCAATGTGCCATGGATTCACACAGTAACATTACAGTTATAAAGCTACTCAAACAATAGAAAGAGCTTTCTTACCAAATGTAGGGTGACAGTTTTTCAAGTGTTCACACCATGTGTGGATCCTTGCATCCCATTGGTTACCATCTGCAAGTTTCTATTCATTCATTGCAATAAGCTGTCTAATTGTGTGCAGGTCTCCACCAGTGGTGTGGTACTGGGAATATTTTACCCCTAAAAACCCTAAACCACTAAAACAAACATCAAATCAAAAATCTCCATAAAAAAGAAAACTAAGCATTTTTTCTGCGCTCACTGACATCCATTTTTCCTTTAATTGCTAGTCCTTCTTTAACCGACACATTTTTGCTGTCTTTTCTAACTTTTATCCCCCTTTTTATTTTAATCTAAAAATCTTTTACCTCTTTTCATTCTGTCTTCCTGCTTACACCTTTTTTTTGGAGGTGCAAGCAATTTATGTATGTTTGTATCATCGTTTGTGCCAGTTTTTTGGCACAATTCGCTCAGAACTGATCCGTCTAGGGGACAGAAAAACACCACCGCTGGGTACTCCTGCAAACCGCAGTGAAAATAGAAAGAACAGTGGGCATGGAGTTTGGTTAGCGGGACAAAGAATGAAGATGCAGTTATTCCCCATCCCAAGAGAATAGCCGTAAGGCCTGGATTTGATGAGCAGTCCTGAAGAAAAATGTCAAGAGCGTTTACACAATGGCTCAGAAATGCAGTGGCATTGTTCTTATGCTGAAATTTGTGCTTGCTTATACTGCAGGTCAAATAGCAGATCACCAGTGGCAATGGGAAAGCAACAGTTTTTCATGATGCTGTAAGGGACATTGTCTGTACTGGTCACCAGTGTTAACTCGCATTGCTTGTCTTAAATTTATGCTTACCAGTGGTGACACAAAGAGCAAGTCCCACCTGAAGTGGTACTCCAAGCTGTAACACTGCCTTGTCTATATGGGGGATGCCCAGTAAGCAGCAGTGTGATAAAAACACAGTATTAGTTGGATCGATCTCAGTGAACTGAGTTTTTCCAAAAGATCCTAAAGGGTTAATTGTTTTCAAATGTGGAAGGTGTTTTTAAACTTCGATATAGAAATCTCCTGCATCAGGTACCCCAGCTTGACGTGGCATTTCAATTGCTTGTGTTTAAGCGGCTCCGATCAGGCCAGGTTGAATGTATATCATTGCACCCTGGGGGCAGGAGAGGGAGAGAAACTATTTACATTATAATTATCTCTTAATTAGCCCAATTAGATTCTGGAAACCACAACTACCACAAACCCCCTAAAGTGTGCTCAGTGAGATGGCACAGTTACAGGTCAGCAAATCAATTGTTCCTGCCCTGTTGGGTCTTATTCAGGCCTAGGGTTGTTAGACCAGCTGTAAGAAGGAAATCTTTGACCCATTGAAAAACTGATACTGTGATTGAGGAATTATCCACACCAACCATCACCTTTGACCTGCTCACGTAAGATGAGACACTTCCTGCTATTTTTATGAGATGGACTGATTAGGATTCCTATCTGTAATTACCTGTTCTATACAGTCAACTGTAACGACTGTAACCCGCACAACACCAACAGGTTTTTGGCTTTGCACTTTGACATCTTGGGAATGTGAGGGAAAAATAACTTTTCAGGCCCAATTGCATGCAAAAGCTTTGCTGATCATTTAAAAGCCTATGTCAGAGAGTCTTCAAATGGACACAACACTCTGTTGTATCACCAAGGCCCAAATGCTCTCCTTTTCACTCTTAACCTTCACCATAGTTTCTTTTATCTTGCTCCACTTTCCTCACCATGTTCCTTGACTCCTTCATACAGTAGAATTCCATGGCCGCCAACCATCCTTCAGTACCTTGCCCATTTACTATTCTTCATGGGATGAGCTTGGATGTTAAATATCAACAGGCTATTTGTCCATGCGGAGGTCTCACAGTCAAGATCAATCTTGACTTCACCTGACATACACATGTGTGCGCTTTGCAACAAATAGCACTGGCAAATGATCAGAATCAGGAAGCCAGATTGTTTTTTTTTATCTTCCCTGCTCCAGGGACACTGAGGCCAATTGTAGTGCTCTCATTGCTACCTTAGCTGGGATCAGCTAACTAAGCTCAGGGTCAAACTCAAAGCCTTCTTGTTTGTATATTTCAGTGCCCACTAAAACTATAGATCCTTTGAAAAATTTGTGCTCTGAGGCATTACAGGCTTGAAAGCCTGAGTCTTTCACTTTGCTTCGTGTGGAAGCAGTCGACCAAGGTATAATAGAGGCGACAGTGGACAAAGAGAAGCCGCTGGGATTTTAATAAAAGAATAAACTTTGTACAGTCTTCAGCAAAGGCCCATCGTTAAAACATGTTTACATCAAGCCGCACTGGAAAACCTGTCAGCAACAATCCTTCTGAGGAAAATCACCACAGACTCATTCTGTCCACTGCCATCTTCAGCATGTCAAGAAGGCATGTTTTTCATGTCATGTTACAAACTGGACTCCAAACAAAAAATGGTTTGAAAATAAAAGTGCATAAAGTGTAGTAATTGGTGATATAGTCACCGCATCACTGCCTCTGTCTAATGCAATGCTGAAACAGCATCATCATTCGAAGTCTGTTTAAAAAAGTGGGTCTCAGAATCAGGGACACTTTTTACAGTAGCACTCGTGCCATCAAAACCCACTTTAGAGAGGGAATGGTGGCACAAACTGTCTTCTCTCTAGATTCACCTTTCACCTATTTAAATCTTAATTTATCTCTTCTGCTCCCTGGTAAAAAAAAATCTCCTGTCTGCTGCTGTCAAGGGTTAGGAGCTCTGAGCCCTCCTCCTGTCCAGTATGAGGGGTCTCTCTCTTGCTATTCAGAGTGATGGAGTATCTTCATTCCTGCCATCCAAGATCAGCAGTTTCCTCTCTCTCTGTTATCCAGTGTGAGGGGACTCCTTCATGAGGCTGCTCTCAAGGGAGGGCGCTCTTCCAGAGTGAAATTAGTTGGAGGCCGTATTTGATACATAAAGGTCACAAATGCAAGAGCATGTGAAATGAGTTTTTTTTCCCCTGGATTAGTCATCAGTTTCAAAAATTGCTTCTTCCCAGCCCAAGGCCACATCCTCGTCTATAATCTCTTGTACCACAGTATCTGCCGTGGCCTCTTGGGGCCTGATTTAGCTCTCAGCACAAGCTTACAGTCATCCTCCCCTGTGGCTTAGGGGATCTCGGGAGATTATTCCCTGTTAGAAACAGTCATAAAGGTTTGGAAGGGTTGGGGATGATATTACACGGCACATTGATTTCACCTCTCAAGATTGTATTATGATACAGCTTCAAACTGGGCTTTGTGATACCTTACCCATCTACGGCTGACACTTATCTACAAGGGTCAACCAGCTGTCGCCTTGCATTCAGAGCTGATCACTTTTCTCTGTGCTATTTTCCTTTTTTTATTCCTCCTCCCAGTTTCTTAAGAAAACCTCTCTGCTATTAACTCTTCAACATCCACTACAGTATTTGTCACAGCTCTGAAGATCCAGCCAGATCATGTTGCTGAAACGCATTGCTGCATTAGTTCTGAATCTACAATTTTCCCTCTCTATTTTTGGGTAATCTGAGTTGTGCCACCACTGGCACAGGGCACACAAAAAATGACGCTCCCCTTGAAATGTGGGTGTTTAAACTAAAATTTCCAGCAGAGTCATCACCTCTCCTCCCCTCCCCCCACCACCCCAGGCTGCTTTCAGCTGTGAGTGTGTGGAATTCTCGTCCTGTTTATTGGGGAATTCTTCAAGGGAGGAAGCAACCTGAATGGGGAAGAGGAACTGACAAATATAATGAAACCTATTACTAAATGACAGCCCAGGTAGTTGGAGGGTGTTTTAGCATCGTGATTATGTTGCTGGACTCGTAATCTAAAAGCCTAGCCTACTGATCCTGATACATGAGTTCAAATCCCACCATGGCAGCTGGGGAATTTAAATTCAGTTGATTAAAAAAATATGGATTCAAAAGACCAGTCTCAGTAATGGTAACCATGAAATGACCAGATTGTCATAAAAACCCATCTGGTTCACTGATGCCCTTTAGGGAAGGAAATCTGTTGTCCTTGTCTGGCCTATATGTGACTCCAGACCCACAGCAATGTGGTTGACTCTTAACTGCCCTTTGAAATGGCCCAGCAAGACTGCTACAGCCTTCACCACACAGACTGCAGCAGTTCAAAAAGGCTTCATCACCACCTTCTCAAGGGCAATCAGCAACTTAATGAATGAGAAAAAGGGAAAGGTACTTGGACACTGTCAGGATTTGTTTATGTGCTGTTTGCCTGCCTCTGTGATACTATCTGGCTTTACAGCAGCGCGAAACACACTTACACTTGAATCACTCACCTCTGGACACCAAGGGTTAAATTATGAGGTGAGATTACACAACCTAGGTTTTTTTTTAATTCGTTCATGGGATGTGGGCCAGGCCAGCATTTATTGCTTATCCCCAATAGCCCTTGAGAAGGTGGTGGTGAGCCGTCTTCTTGAACTGCTGCAGTCAATTTAGGGTAGGTACACCCACAGTGCTGTTAGGGAGGGAGTTCCAGGATTTTGACCCAGTGATAGTGGAGGAATGGTGAAATAGTTCCAAGTCAGGATGGTGTGTGACTTGGGGGGGAACTTGCAGATGGTGGTGTTCCCTCGCATCTGTTTCCCTTGTTCTTCTATATTCTGTATTCCCTGAAATTGAGATGGGTGATTTGATCAAAGTTTTCAAGATATTAAGGGGAACAGATAGAGTATATAGTGAGACACATTTTCCACTGGTTGGGAAGTCTAGGGGAAAATAGCTGAAAAATTAGAGGCAGGCCTTCAAGAGTGAAGTTAGGAAACGCTTCTTCATACAAAGGCTGGTAGAAGTTTGGAACTTTCTCCCTCAAACAGCAGTTAATTCTAAATCGATTCTTAATTTTAAAGCTGAGATTGATAGATTTTTGTTAACCAAAGGTATTAAGGGATATGGGGCAAAGGCAGGTACATGGAGTTAGGCCACAGATCAGCCATGATCTCATTGAATGGTGGAACAGGCTTGAGAGGCTAAATGACCTCCTCCTGTTCCTATGTTCCTGGAAAGGTTTCAGAACAAAATGAGGAAATGAATGACAGATCTTCACTGCCCCAGTGTTCTCAAGTGGTAAAGAAAGCAAGCACGTTGAACATACATACGAACATATGAATTAGGAGCAGGAGTAGGCCACTCAGCACCTTGAGCCTGCTTCGCTATTCAATAAGATCATGGCTGATCTGATTGTAACCTCAACTCCACATTCCCGCCTACCCCCGATAACCTTTCACCCCCTTGCTTATCAAGAATCTATCTACCTCTACCTTACAAATATTTAAAGACTCTGCTTCCACTGCCTTTTCAGGGAGAGAGTACCAAAGACTCATGGCCCTCAGAGAAAAAATTTCTCCTCATCTCTGTCTTAAATGGGTGACCCCTTATTTTTAAAAAGTGACACCTAGATTCTCCCACAAGGGGAAACATCCTTTCCAAATCCACCCCATCAAGACCCCTCAGGATCTTATATATTTCAATCAAGTCACCTCTTACTCTCCTAAACTCCAGCAGACACAAGCCTAGCCTGTCCAACCTTTCCTCATAAGACAACCCGCCCATTCCAGGTATTAGTCTAGTAAACTTTCTCTAAATTGCTTCCAACACATTTACACCCTTCCTTAAATAAGGAGACCAATACTATACACAGTACTCCAGATGTGGTCTCACCAATGCCTTGTATAACTGAAGCATAACTTTTGTATTCAATTCCTCTCGCAATAAACAATAACATTCTATTAGCTTTCCTAATTACTTGCTGAACCTGCATACTAACGTTTTGCAATTCATGCACTAGGACACCCAGATCCCTCTGCATCTCAGAGCTCTGCGATCTCTGGACCTGTAAAGAAAAGGATATAACATATCCATCAAAAAAGTAGTTTTAAAATGTACCAGGCCTGGTGCGAACAAATTGTTACAAGATTAATACCAGAATTTAGAGGACTAAATTATGAAGAGTAATTTTGTGCCTTTGGCCTTCTCCCTTGGAACACCATGCTGTGGAACTGAGAAGACAATACCGAGCTACCCAGGAATAATCTCTATGGCTCTTTACCGTGAAAAGAGGGCTACCTCGGTCCCATGATTCTTTTGCAGATCACGAGCAGCCAACCATCTCTTGCAATTCTGGCCCTCAGTTTGCACCTAGGAGAAGCATTAAAATAGTTGAAAGAAAGGTGTATGTAGTCTTCCAATGAAGTCTGGTGCTAGGAAAGAGTAGGTTGGCTTGTGTTCAGTTCTGACACTGTTATAATAAAATAGAATTTGTATTTATGCCATGTTTTGTTATTCATGGAGGTTACAGTTATACAGGAAAGGCTACACATATTTGATGCTGACATATTCAATCAGGTGATGATTATTAGCAAGGTCATGTAGCGCCAAAGAGGACTAATATGTTGTCATGTTCTAGCATTAGTTCTGCATTGAAGAAACGTTGCTTCATTTTAAGGTGGGAGAATAGGTAACAAACTGGTGTCAAAGGTACACTATGTTAAATAGAAGAGAAGATTGCATATTGATACTGCACTCTGGCTGAGATACCTGTGGCTGCCTGAAATGAGCCTGTGCTATGCATGTTGAGTACGGTTGCCACCTTCAAAGCCACAGGTAGATCAGAGCAGGTAAATGACCGCGGGTGCAGGTCCTCACTCATTAGATGGCAGTGCTCCCCTCTTGCCTCTTTGGTGAAGTGTACTCTTCTTTCCTGGAACTCTATGTTTGAAACCCTCTGATTAGGTTTCCACCCCACCACTGAATCGAAACGCCTCTTATCAAAGTTATAATTGACATCCTATGTGACTGTGGCAAAGGTAAACTATCCCTCCTTGTCCATCTTGACCTATCTGCAGCCTTTGACACGGTTGATCATACCATTTTCATCAGACGTCCTCTCCATTGCCGCCCAGCTGGGTGGGACTGCACCTGCCTGGTTCCATTCTTATCTATCTAATTGTAGCCCGACTAGCAGAGCAAGACTACACCTTCTTCTGGCAGGGCAGGGATCCTGAAGAACCAAGACAGCATGGAGTGGGCTTCGCCATCAGAAACTCCTTGCTCAGCATGATAGAGCCTCCCTCAAATGGCTCGGAACGCATACTGTCCATCCGACTGCTCACCACCTCTGGTCCAGTACACCTACTCAGCATCTATGCTCCAACACTCTGTTCCGCACCTGAAGCTAAAGACCAGTTCTATGAACAACTCCATAACATCATTAGCAGCATCCCCAACACCGAACACCTATTCCTGCTGGGGGACTTTAATGCCAGGGTTGGGGCCGACCATGACTCATGGCCCTCCTGCCTTGGGCGCTATGGCGTTGGAAGGATGAATGAGAACGGGCAGAGACTGCTTGAGTTGTGTACCTATCATAACCTCTGCATCACCAACTCGTTCTTTCACACTAAACCCTGTCACCAGGTTTCATGGAGGCACCCAAGATCACGTCGTTGGCACCAGCTAGACCTCATTGTCACAAGGCGAGCCGCCTTAAACAGTGTTCAAATCACACGCAGCTTCCACAGTGCGGACTGCGACACCGACCACTCCCTGGTGTGCAGCAAGGTTAGACTCAGACCAAAGAAGTTGCATCATTCCAAGCAGAAGGGCCACCCGCGCATCAACACAAGCAGAATTTCTCACCCACAGCTGTTACAAAAATTTCTAAATTCACTTGTAACAGCCCTTCAAAACACTCCCACAGGGGATGCTGAGACCAAGTGGGCCCACATCAGAGACGCCATCTATGAGTCAGCTTTGACCACCTACGGCAAAAGTGCGAAGAGAAATGCAGACTGGTTTCAATCTCATAATGAAGAGCTGGAACCTGTCATAGCCGCTAAGCGCATTGCACTTTTGAACTACAAGAAAGCCCCCAGCGATTTAACATCCGCAGCACTTAAAGCAGCCAGAAGTACTGCACAAAGAACAGCTAGGCGTTGCGCAAACGACTACTGGCAACACCTATGCAGTCATATTCAGCTGGCCTCAGACACCGGAAACATCAGAGGAATGTATGATGGCATGAAGAGAGCTCTTGGGCCAACCATCAAGAAGATCACCCCCCTCAAATCTAAATCGGGGGACATAATCACTGACCAACGCAAACAGATGGACCGCTGGGTTGAGCACTACCTAGAACTGTACTCCAGGGAGAATGCTGTCACTGAGACTGCCCTCAATGCAGCCCAGCCTCTACCAGTCATGGATGAGCTGGACATACAGCCAACCAAATCGGAACTCAGTGATGCCATTGATTCCCTAGCCAGCGGAAAAGCCCCTGGGAAGGACAGCATTACCCCTGAAATAATCAAGAGTGCCAAGCCTGCTATACTCTCAGCACTACATGAACTGCTATGCCTGTGCTGGGACGAGGGAGCAGTACCCCAGGACATGCGCGATGCCAACATCATCACCCTCTATAAAAACAAAGGTGACCGCGGTGACTGCAACAACTACCGTGGAATCTCCCTGCTCAGCATAGTGGGGAAAGTCTTTGCTCGAGTCGCTCTGAACAGGCTCCAGAAGCTGGCCGAGCGCGTCTACCCTGAGGCACAGTGTGGCTTTCGTGCAGAGAGATCGACTATTGACATGCTGTTCTCCCTTCGTCAGATACAGGAGAAATGCCGTGAACAACAGATGCCCCTCTACATTGCTTTCATTGATCTCACCAAAGCCTTTGACCTCGTCAGCAGACGTGGTCTCTTCAGACTACTAGAAAAGATCGGATGTCCACCAAAGCTACTAAGTATCATCACCTCATTCCATGACAATATGAAAGGCACAATTCAACATGGTGGCTCCTCATCAGAGCCCTTTCCTATCCTGAGTGGTGTGAAACAGGGCTGTGTTCTCGCACCCACACTTTTTGGGATTTTCTTCTCCCTGCTGCTTTCACATGCGTTCAAATCCTCTGAAGAAGGAATTTTCCTCCACACAAGATCAGGGGGCAGGTTGTTCAACCTTGCCCGTCTAAGAGCGAAGTCCAAAGTACGGAAAGTCCTCATCAGAGAACTCCTCTTTGCTGACGATGCTGCTTTAACATCTCACACTGAAGAATGCCTGCAGAGTCTCATCGACAGGTTTGCGTCTGCCTGCAATGAATTTGGCCTAACCATCAGCCTCAAGAAAACGAACATCATGGGGCAGGATGTCAGAAATGCTCCATCCATCAATATTGGCGACCACGCTCTGGAAGTGGTTCAAGAGTTCACCTACCTAGGCTCAACTATCACCAGTAACCTGTCTCTAGATGCAGAAATCAACAAGCGCATGGGTAAGGCTTCCACTGCTATGTTCAGACTGGCCAAGAGAGTGTGGGAAAATGGCGCACTGACACGGAACACAAAAGTCCGAGTGTATCAGGCCTGTGTCCTCAGTACCTTGCTCTACGGCAGCGAGGCCTGGACAACGTATGCCAGCCAAGAGCGACGTCTCAATTCATTCCATCTTCGCTGCCTTCGGAGAATACTTGGCATCAGGTGGCAGGACTATATCTCCAACACAGAAGTCCTTGAAGCGGCCAACATCCCCAGCTTATACACACTACTGAGTCAGCGGCGCTTGAGATGGCTTGGCCATGTGAGCCGCATGGAAGATGGCAGGATCCCCAAAGACACATTGTACAGCGAGCTCGCCACTGGTATCAGACCCACCGGCCGTCCATGTCTCCGTTATAAAGACGTCTGCAAACGCGACATGAAATCGTGTGACATTGATCACAAGTCGTGGGAGTCAGTTGCCAGCATTCGCCAGAGCTGGCGGGCAGCCATAAAGACAGGGCTAAATTGTGGCGAGTCGAAGAGACTTAGTAGTTGGCAGGAAAAAAGACAGAGGCGCAAGGGGAGAGCCAACTGTGCAACAGCCCCAACAAACAAATTTCTCTGCAGCACCTGTGGAAGAGCCTGTCACTCCAGAATTGGCCTTTATAGCCACTCCAGGCGCTGCTTCACAAACCACTGACCACCTCCAGGCGCGTATCCATTGTCTCTCGAGATAAGGAGGCCCAAAAGAAGATTGCAATGGCTTCTCTTCCCGCTACTGCAAAGTTGCCTTTGGTGTCCTGCAAGGATCTATCCTTGGCCCCCGCCTATTTCTCAACTACAAGCTGCCCCTCAGCGACATCATCCGAAAGCACGGCGTGAGTTTGCCCATGTACGCTGATGACACCCACATCTCTTGACTGCTCCACTATTGCTCTGTCTCTCCATTGCTCTATCAGACTGCCCAGCTGACATCCAGTACTGGATGAGTAGAAGTCTCTTCCAATTAAATATGGGCAAGACTGAAGCCATTGTTTCAGTCCCCACTCCAAACTCCCTTCCCTTGCTGTCGACTCCATCCCTCTCCCTGGCAACTCTCTGAGGCTAAACCAGAAAAACAGAAATAAAAATAGAAAATGCTGGAAATACTCAGCAGGTCAGACAGCATCTGTGGAGACAGAAACAGAATTGATATTTTAGGTTGATGACCCTTCATCAGAACCAGACTGTTCACAAACTTGATGTCACATTTAGCCTCAAGTAAAACTTCCGACCACATACCCGTGACATCACTAAGCCTGCCTATTTCCACTTTTGTAATGTCATCAGCCTTCACCCCTGTCTCAGCTCATCTGCTGATGAAACCCTCATTAATATCTTTGTCACCTCTAGACTTGGCAATTTAACGCACTCCTGGCTAGCATCCCACAATCTCCACTCTGTAAACTTGAAGTGATCCAAAACACTGCTGTCTATGTCCATATTTGCACCAACTCCCATTTACCTATCACCCCTGTGTGTTCTGGCCTACATTGGCTCCCTGTCAAGCAACACCTCCATTTTAAAATTCTCATCCTTGTTCTCAAATTCATTCATGTCCTTGCCCCTCCCTATCTCTGTAATCTCCTGCAGCCTCACAACCCTCCAATATATCTGCTTTCATCTAATTATGGCCTCTTGAGCAACCCCAATTTTAATCGCTCTACCATTGGTTGCCGTGCTTTCAGTTGACTAGGCCCTAAGCTCTGGAATTCCCTCCCTAATTCTCTCCAACTCTTTACCTCGCTTTCCTCCTTCAAGATGTTCCTTCAAACCAACCTCTTTGACCAAGCATTTGGTCATCTGACCTAAATCTTCTTTTGTGGCTCTGCATCATACTTTGTTTTATAATGCTCCTTGAGATGTTTTATTATGTTAACAGCACTATATAAATGTAAGTTGTTCTTGTTGTTTTACACATAACCTTATGAAGGTTTTTATGTGCATTGCCCTGGAAAAGAGTAATGTCTAATTGGGTCCATTCTCCTGAAATATTGTATGTCTCTCCATTGCTCCATCCTGTGATGCTCCTCCTCCATTTCCATCATATTGGCATACAAGGATATGTCCATCCGGAATGCCTTATCTGGTCCCGAGAAGCCCTCACTATAGCTGGTGTTTCCTGCTATCCAAGGCAGTGAGAAACAAGTCCAGATCCGTGCAGGCAGAATGCCAGAATAAATCACTGCTGTTATGGCCAAGTGAGGAGGGGGTCACAGTCGCCCCTTCTTGCCCTTCCTCTTATTTGACCGCAACAGGTTTATTCCTTTTTAAAAAGTAGTTGTGCTTACCACCTCCATGACTGTTTTACCTTTTACCATTACTGTGATTGTGAAGAACCAATCGGACAGATTTTCTTGAGTTGAAATAAGAAAGAGGTACGTTTCTTATACTGAACACTCTAACCCCGGTTTAAAAATACACATTCACGCACACATTCACCCGAGAATCACACACACACACACAAATAGATTACAGAGGGAAAAATAGATTTGGTGGTTGGATTAAAGTCTAGAATAAATGGAACTTAAATACACAGTCTGTCAAGTGGATGATCCGGTAGTCCTCCGACTATAGCTGCATTCTTGAAGTCCTCGCTGGTTAAAGTGCACTTTGGTTGGCGCAAGGGGAGAGCCAACTGTGTAACAGCCCCGACAAACACATTTTTCTGCAGCACCTGTGGAAGAGCCTGTCACTCTAGAATTGGCCTTTATAGCCACTCCAGGCGCTGCCCCACACACCACTGACCACCTCCAGGCACTTACCCATTGTCTCTCGAGACAAGGAGGCCAAAGAAGAAGGTTGGCCTGCTTTGCTCAGGGTTTTCATGAAGGCAGAATTGTACTATAGAACCACTGAAAAGTTATGGCACAGAAAGAGGCCATTCAACGCATCATGTCAGCGCAGCTGAAAAACTAGCCGTCCAATCTAATTCCACCTTCCAGCACCTGGTCTGTAGCTTGCAGGTTACAGCACTTCTGGGCAGTGAATTCCAGGAAAACAACCCTATCCTATCCAATCTTTCCTCATAGCTGCAACTTTCAAGCACTGGCAGCTTTCTTGTAAATCTCCTCTGTACTCTCTCCAGAGCAATTATGTCTCTTCTGTAATGTGGTGACCAGAACTGTATGCAATACTCCAGCTATGGCCTAACCAGCATTTTATACAGTTCCAGCATTACATCCCTGCTTCTGTATTCTATACCTTGGCCAATAAAGGAAAGCATTCCATATGCCCTCTTCACCACTTTATCTAACTGTCCTACCACCTTCAGGGACCTGGGAACATGCACCCCAAGGTCTCTCACTTCTTCTACCCCTCTGAAAATCCTCCTGTTTATTGTGAATTAGAGTCATAGAGTCATAGAGTTATACAGCACAGAAACAGGCCCTTCGGCCCATCATGTCTGTGCCTGCCATACAACACCCAGTTATTCTAATCCCATATTCCTGCACTTGGCCTGTAGCCCTGTATGCTATGGCGTTTCAAGTGCTCATCTAAATACTTCTGAAATGTTGTGAGGGTTCCTGCCTCCACCACCTCTTCAGGCAGTGCGTTCCAGATTCTAACCACCCTCTGGGTGAAAAAATGTTTCCTCAAATCTCCCCTAAACCTCCTGCCCTTTCCTTAAATCTATGCCCCCTGGTTCTTGACCCCTCTGCTAAGGGAAAATGTTTCTTCCTATCTAACCTATCAATACCCCCCATAATCTTGTACGCCTCAATCATGTCCCCCCTCAGCCTTCTCTGCTCCAAGGAAAACAACCCTAGCCTTTTCAGTCTCTCTTCATAGCTGAAATGCTCCAGCCCAGGCAACATCCTGGTGAATCTCCTCTGCACCCTCTCCAGTGCAATCACACCCTTCCTATAGTGTGGTGACTAGAACTGTACACAGTACTCCAGCTGTGGCCTAACTAGCGTTTTATATAGCTCCATCATAACCTCCCTGCTCTTATATTCTATGCCTCGGCTAATAAAGGCAAGTATCCCATATGCCTTCCTAACCACCTTATCTACCTGTGCTGCTGCCTTCAGTGATCTATGGACAAGTACACCAAGGTCCTTCTGACTTTCTGTACTTCCTAGGGTCCTACCATCCGTTGTGTATTCCCTTGCCTTGTCAGTCCTCCCAAAATGCATTACCTCACACTTTTCAGGATTAAATTCCATTTGCCACTGCTCCGCCCATCTTACCAGCCCATCCATATCTCCCTGTAATCTAAGGCTTTCCTCTTCACTATTTACAACACCACCAATTTTCGTGTCATCTGCGAACTTACTGATCATACCTCCTATATTCAAGTCTAAATCATTAATGTACACTACAAACAGCAAGGGTCCCAGCACCGATCCCTGTGGTACACCACTGGTCACAGGCTTCCAATTGCAAAAACAGCCCTCGACCATCACCCTCTGCCTCCTGCCACTAAGCCAATTTTGGATCCAATTTGCCAAATAGCCCTGGATCCCATGGGCTCTTATTAACCAATCTCCCATGCAGGACCTTATCAAAAGCCTTACTGAAATCCATGTATCCTACATCTACTGCTTTACATCTAGTCACCTCCTCAAAAAATTCAATCAAGTTAGTTAGACACGATCTCCCCCTGACAAAGCCATGCTGACTATTACTGATTAATCCCTGCCTCTTCAAGTGGAGATTAATCCTGTCCCTCAGACTTTTTTTTCGAATATTTTTCCAACCACTGATGTTAGACTCACCGGCCTGTAATTCCCTGGTTTATCCCTACTACCCTTCTTGAATAATGGTACCATACTCACTGTCCTCCAGTCCTCTGGTACCTCTCCTGTAGCCAGAGAGGATTTGAAAATTTGTGCCAAAGCCCGTTCTATCTCCTCCCTTGCCTCACATAACAGCTTGGGATACATCTCATCTGGGCCTGAGGATTTATCCACTTTTAAGCCCGCCAAAACAGCTAATACTTCCTCCCTTTCAATGCTAATATGTTCAAGTATATCACAATCCCCCTCCCTGATCGCTACACCTACATCGTCCTTCTCCATAGTGAACACAGGTGAAAAGTAATCATTTAAAACCTCACCTATGTCCTTCAGTTCCACACAAAGATTGCCACGTAGGTCCCTAATGGGCTCTACTCTTTCCCTGGTTATCCTCTTACCCTTAATATACTAATAAAACGCCTTGGGATTTTCCTTTATCTTGCCCGCCAGTGTGTTTTCATGCCCCCTCTTCGCTCTCCTAATTACTTTTTTAAGTGCCATCCTTAGTATAGTATCCAAAGTATACACTTTGTATACTCCTCTAGTGCCTCCGCTGTTTTCAGTGCTTGAGATCTGCCGTAAACCTCCTTTTTTTTCCTGATCCAATCCACTATATCCCTTGACATCCAGAGTTCCCTGGGCCTGTTCGTCCTACCCTTCACCTTAACGGGTACATGTTGGCTCTGAACTCTCACTATTTCCTCTTTGAATGACTCCCACTGATGTGATGTAGACTTTCCTACAAGTAGCTGCTCCCAGTGCACTTTGGTCAGATTCTGTTTTATCATATTGAAATCGGCCTTCCCCCAATTCAGTACCTTTATTTCTGGTCCATCTTTGTCCTTTTCCATAACTACCTTAAATCTTACAGAGTTATGATCACTATCCCCGAAATGCTCCCCCACTGACACTTCTACCACTTGACCGGCTTCATTCCCTAGGATTAGATCCAGTACTGCCCCTTCCCTTGTAGGACTTTCTACGTACTGGCTCAAAAAGCTCTCCTGTATGCATTTTAATAATTCCGACCCTTTTAAGCCTTTTGCACTAAGACTATCCCAGTTAATATTGGGGAAGTTGAAATCCCCTACTATTATTACCCTATTATTTTTACACCTCTCAGAGATTTGCCTACATATCTCCTCTATCTCTCCCTGACTGTTTGGAGGCCTGTAGTAGACACCCAGCCAAGTGATTGCCCCCTTTTTGTTTTTAAGTTCTCATTTGAGGAACCTTCTAAGATATCATCCCTCCTTACTGCAGTAATTGACTCCTTGATCAACAGTGCAATGTCACCTCCTCTTTGATCCCCTCCCCTGTCACGCCTGAAGATTCTATACCCTGGAATATTGAGCTGCAGTCCTGTCCCTTGCTCCACTATGTCTCTGTTATAGCAATAATATCATAATCCCATGTGCTAATCAACACCCTCAATTCATCTGCCTTACTAGTAAGACTCCTTGCATTGAAATAGATGCAATCCAACCTTGCATTTTTCCTTTGTGCCTTACCAGGTCTATATTTGCTTTGCCTTCCAGGCAGAGTCACTTTCATTTCTATATTACCCCCTACTGTACCTCCACTCTGTATCCCATCCCCTGCCAGATTAGTTTAAACCCCCCCAATGGAACTTGCAAATCTCCCAGCAAGGATGCTTGTCCCATTCCGGTTCAGGTGCAACCCGTCCAACTTGCACAGGTCCCACCTTTGCCAGAAACAGACCCAGTGATCCAGGAAACTAAAGCCCTTCCTCCTGCACCATCTCCTCAGCCACGCATTCACCTGCTCTATCCTCCTATTTCTAAACTCACTAGCACGTGGCACCAGGAGTAATCCAGAGATTACAACCTTAGAGATCCTCCTTATTAATCTGCTACTTAGCTCCCTAACTTCTTCTTGCAGGATCTCATCCCTTTTTCTACCTATGTCGTTGGTACCAATGTGTACCACGACCTCTGGCTGCTCATCCTCCCCCTTCAGAATGTCCTGCAGCCGCTCCGTGACATCCTTGACCCTAGCACCAGAGAGGCAACATACCATCCTGGAGTGACGTTTGCAGCTACAGAAACGCCTATCTGTACCCCTTACGATAGAATCCCCTATCACTATAGATCTTCCACTCCTTTTTCCCTCCTGCTGTGCAGCAGAGATATCCTTGGTGCCACGGACCTGGCTGTTGCTGCTTTCCCCTGGGAAGTCATCCCCCCAACCGTATCAAAAGCAGTATATCTGTTTGGGAGGGGGATGGCCACAGGGGACTCCTGTACTACCTGCCTGCGCCTACTACTCCCCCTGGTGATCACCCATCCCTTTTCTGCTTGTGCTGCCGTTACCTGCGGTGTGACCACCTCTCTAAACATGCTTTCCACGACGTCCTCAGCATCACGGATGCTCCACAGTGAATCCTCCCGCAGCTCTAGCTCCGTACTGCGGGTAGTCAGTAGCTGCAGATGGATACACTTCCTGCACACATGGTTGTCAGGGACACTGGAAGCATCCCTGATTTCCCACATAGTGCAGGAGGAACATACCATGGGGCTGAGCTCTCCTGCCATGACTTACCTTTAAATTAATTTAGTTACTCCCTTTAAAAATACTAATTACACTAGGGGTCTTGTTCTACTCCAAACACTACCCAGTACAATCTAAAGTCTTTCATAAATTACTCTAATTTAAGTAGTACTACTCACCATATCACTTGAGGTTTTTAAAAAAAAAACTTTCCCCTTTTTTAAGCAATTTAAATGCAGTAACAGCTGTTACTTCCCCAACCAATCACCTTGCAGAATTTCTGTGATGTCACTAAGTTTTTTTCCCCCTCTTTTTCGAGTCTCAGCGCGCGCTGAGAGACACAGGGAGACTGCCGCCGCTCCGAACCAGGTTTCACGCAGGTCCGCCAGTCGCCACTCCGCTCTGCTCCCGGGTAAGTGAAAAAAAAACAATTACCTTTCTTGGTTTGCCCGCCCTAAATTCATTACCTCACACATCTCCGGATGGAATTCCATTTGCCACTTTTCCACCTACTCAACTAAATCATTGATATAATTCTGGAGCCGACAGCTATCCTCTTCACTATCAACTATCCGGCCAATTTTTGTGTCATTTGCAAATTTCCCAATCATGCCTCCCACATTGTAGTCCAAATCATTAATATATACCACTAACAGCAAGGGACCCAACACTAAGCCCTGTGAAACCGCCTTCCATTCGCAAAAACTTCCATCAACTATTACCCTTTGTTTTCTGTCACTGAGCCAATTTTGGATTCAACTTGCCACATTCTCCTGTATCCCATGGGATTTTACTTTTCTGACCTATCTGCCATGTGGGACCTTGTCAAATACCTTACTAAAATGCATGTAGACCACATCCACTGCACTACCCTCATCAATCCTCCTTGTTACTTCCTCAAAAAATTCAATCAAGTTAGTCAGACATGACCTTCCCTTAATAAATCCATGTTGACTATCCCTGATTAAGCCATGCCTTTCTAAGTGGCAGTTTATCCTATCTCTCAGAATTGATTCTAATAATTTGTCCACCATTGAGGTCAGACTGACCGGCCTATAATTATTTCATCTATCCCTCGCACCCTTTTTAAACAATGGTATGATGTTTGCAGACCTCCAATCTTCTGGTACCTCACCTGTATCTAATGAGGACTTGAAGATGATCCTCAGAGCATCCACTATTTGTAATTGGCTCTCTTCCCCTGGTCATTGGCTGTAGCAGTCTGTAGGCTTGGAGGGTCCACAGTCGCAGGCGGTTTTCAAACTTGATGTCTGCTGCGGAGAGAGAAGGGGAGAGAGAGAAAGGGAAGCAACAGCCTTCTCTGCTGTTGCACACTCAGTTACTGCCTGTCTCTTGTCTGTATAACAACTCCCAGTTTCTTCAGAGATGGACAGATGGTCACATGGGTGCTTCAGGTTTTCTGGAAACATCTAATGAAATTCAAGGTTCCACATGCCCCAGGAGGTCTATTTACACTTGGAGGGTGTTTGCTTTTTCAAAATCAATATGTGAGGAATGCCTTCACTGCTGTGCTAATGAAGCCATTTTAGATAATTCAATCACTTAGAGCAAGCCATTGTCCTGGCTGGGCTTCTTGTTAGACTTTTGTCTCCAGTTCAATCTCCTGGTATTTCAGATGCAAACTGCAGTGGCCATCTTGGCTGCTAGTTTTAAAAAAGTTACCATAGGATTTTTCCCATTAAAAGTTTAATGTAAGTTTCCAACAATTAATATTTCTCATTTGGCATATAAGGTTTTCTTGACACTGCTAAAAGTCATCCCCAGCTGTAAGAATTACAGCTGAAACTCCCCAGACTTTTCAGACTCACAATGTTCTGGCTTCTGTCTGCCTCTGTTGCTACTAGTCCCAGCTGCACCATATAATTCTCAGTCTGACTTACTCCAAGTGCACTATATGTGTAAAAGCAAGAAATTCAGAGCTTCAGTGTCACTGGCCCTCATTACAACAAATGCAAAACAAGCTCACTTGGATTCAGACTGTGGGAAGGGCTAGAAAACAAGATGACATTTGGAAAAATGGCAGAAATGTCTCCCTTTCAATTTACTGCCAAGAAAACGGTAATTTCTCCTGATGACATGCTAAAATTTAGTTGAAATCAGCTTGGTAATTCTAGACAAATCAATACCATGTTAATAACTCTTCAGAAATTCCCCCATTGCTACATTTATCCTACAGCTGTAGCAGGTACATGAACATAGAATTAAATGAAACTCCTCGGGGAATGTCCAGCTATTAAGAAGGAGCAGAAGGAAAGTTTGGTTAAAAATGGGGATGGCTGTTCTCTAGGGTTAAGTAGAGACAGAAACAATCAAAGATTTTATGGAACACAATAGTTTTAGTCCTGTCGGCCCCATGTGAATGTTGTGTATGGAATGATGATAATCAGAAATGAAACACTTTTAATGGATCTCCAAGAGTTTTAGTTCATGTTTTTTTTACACCCAGAAATGAATTTCACTGGCACTTGCTCAGTGATTATTCACCTCCCTCAGGATGTTCAATAAATCTAGATGAGTCTGCCACATTGCAGACCACAGAATCATCGAAATATCAGCAGAGAATGAAACCATTCAGCCCATTGTGTCTGCCACTATCACTTGGCAGCACTTTTGCCTCGAAGTCAGAAGGTTGTGTGTTCAAGTCCCTGGAATGAGCACAAAATCTAGGGCTGACTCTCGGGTGCAGTACAGAGGGAGTGCTGCACTGTCAGAGGTGTTGTCTTTTGGATGAAACATTAAACTGAGATCCTGGGCTGTATTTTGAAATGCTGATGGGGGCGGGAGAGAGTACAGACCGGCTCGGGTCTGCAAATGAAACGCGACCCGAGCCCAACGGAACCACATCCAACCCCGAACCTGACCCAGCCCGAGTCCTTCCATTTCTTCCTGCACCCGACCCAACCTGACCTGACCATTAGTCAACCTAACTTCCTTTTTTCATTTTGTTCCTTATCTGCACAAGCTTAAAATAACTGTAACAAAACCACCTTTCAAATCCAAAAAGTAAATTAACATTGGAGCCAGTTACCTGAGGTGGTGATAGAGTGTGTCCGCCCCGGCCCGATCCGATCCGAGCCCGAATGCTGGTTCCAGAAGTGCAACCCAACCCGACCCGAACCCGACACGTCATCGGGTCCCGTTGGGTTCAGGTCGGGTAGTGGGCCTTTAGGAGAGAGTGCGTGCGTGAATGTGAAGCAATTTTCAAAGGGATGCCATGAGGGAGGGATCGGGAAGCCCACACGCCTCCCATTAATTGGTTGTTGAGCTCATTGAGGAGCTCATTGAAAGACTTGTCAGGAGCAGTTTGTAAGTTTCAACAAGAGGGCACATGGAAAACACCATGTCTGGAACACAGCAGAATGTACAAGTGGTGAGCACTGCACCATGAGGACTATTAGAAGGGCTGTTTAACATATTGTAGAAGCCCAGAATAAAGCCCAGCTGCTTGAACAGTGCCACAGCGTAGCCATTGCTGAAGCTGTAAGACTTACATTTGAGAGTGGTGAGTGGTAAGAATCTGGAGAGGGATGTGAGGCCGCTGGCATCATTTGGGCAGCTGTGGTTGGCAGGGGAAGGCCTACTGAAAACACAAAGCCCAGCTGAGGGAGTTCAGATGGGAACAGGCTACTCTGACATTGGACAGAGCAGCCAGGATGGGCTACAGCAGATGCAACCTCCTGGACAGGAGGAGGCCAGAGAAGCACAGCGGGGGGCTGCAAAGGGAAGAAGACGCTAACCAAGACATCAGGTCTACTGCCCAAGAGTCAGGTATCTGCAAATGACAGAGCGCCAGTGCCATGGGAGGCTACACCTATACAGGTGGATGGTTGCGGACATTTGTGCCCCGATCGGCAATGACTTGAGGCTTCGCAACCACCATGGCAGTCCCTTATCTGCAACCATCAAGGTCACCGTCACCCTAAATTTTTATGCAACCGGGTCATTCCAGGGATTAGCTGTGGACCTAGGTGGTATTTTGCAGTCGGCAGCTCATCACGCCGTCAGGCAAGTCACGGAGGCCATATTCTGGAGGGTGGGGAATTACATTCACTTGATACAGATGGGCCAGTGCAGGCACAGAGGGTTTTGGACTTTGTCACCATCGATGGATTCCATCAGGTCCAGGGGGTTATTGATTGCACACACATAGCCATCAAGACACCAACAGACCAGCCAGTCAGATTCCTCAACAGAAAGGGCTACCATTCATTGACTGTCCAGCTGGACTGTGACCACAGGAAGTGAATCTTGCAGGTCTGCATCTGGTTGCCAGGCGACTGTCATGATTCCTTTATCCTGCGAGAGTCTCAAGTGCCGTACCTCTTCAGAACCACATCCGTAGTGGGTGCTGGGGAGTAAGGATTTCCCCTAAAGAGATGGCTCTTGATGCCCATCTGAAACCCAGACACAGATAGCAAGAGGCGCTACAATCAAAGCCATCTCTTAACACGAATCTGCATTGAACAGACCATTGGCCGCTTGAAGATGTGCTTCAGTTGCCCTGACCGGTCAGGTGGTGCCCTCCAGTACAAGCCAGCCACAGTCTCCCATATTGTGAAATAAAAACAAGAAATGTTGGAAATACTCAGCAGGTCAGGGTGCATCTGTGGATAGAGAAGAAGAGTTAGCGTTTCAGGTCAGTGACCCTTCATCAGAACTCTTTTTCTTTAAGTTTGATCCTATCTTTAACTGTTTTAGTTAACCATGGATGGTGGGTCCCACCTTTGGAATTTTTCTTTCTCGTTGAAATGTATCTAATCTGTGTATTCTGAAATATCCCTTTAAATGTCTCCCACTGCATCTCTATTGACTATCCCTTAACCTAATATGCCAGTTCACTTTAGCTAACTCTGCTTTCATGTCCTCATAATTTCCCTTATTTAAGTTTAAAATACTAGTCTTGGACCCACTCTTCTCTCATTCAAACAGAATGTAAAGTTCAATCATATATGAACACTGCTACCTAGGGCGCCTCAACTATGAAGTCATTAATTAATCCTGTCTCGTTGCACAATACCAGGTCTAGTATAGCCTGCTCTCTGGTTGTCTCCAGAATGTACCGTTCAAAGAAAGTATCCCGAAAACATTCTATGTACTCCTCATCTAGGCTACCTCTGCCCATCTGATTTTTCCAGTCACTGTACCTTTCCGACAAGCTGCCATTATTTCTTCTTTTATACCCGTCCTACAGTGTGGTTAATGTTAGGTGGCTGTACACCACTCCTACAAGTATCTTCTTGCCTTTATGATTTCTCATCTCTACCCAAACTGCTTCTACATCCTGGTTTCCTGAACTTATGTCATTGCTCTCTATTGCGCTAATATCATCATTAATTAACAGAGCTATGCCTCCACCTTTTCCTAGCTTCCTGTCCTTCCTAAATGCCATGTACCCTTCAATATTCAGGTCCCAATCTAGGTCATCCTGCAGCCATATCTTTGTAATGACTATCAGATCGTACTTATTTATTTCTATTTGCGCTCTCAGTTCATCTGTTTTGTTTCCAGTGCTACGTGCATTCAGATACAGAGCCTTTAGCTTTGTCCTATTATTTGTGTAACCTCTAGCCTTATCTGTTGATTTATTCTTAGATTTGTACATTCTGTCCCTTCCTGTCACAGTCTGTTTGTCATTTCCCATATTAATACCTTTTTCTCTTGCCTTGTCTCTACTCCTTGATTTACCTTATCTTCCCAAATTTGATCCCTTGCCCCCACTATTCAGTTTAAAACCCTCTCTACTTCCCTAGTTATGCGGCTCGCTAGAACTGGCCCCAGCACGGTTCAGCTGTAGACCATCCCAACGGTACAGCCACCACTTTCCCCAGTACTGGTGCCAGTGCCCCACGGATCGGAACCCACTTCTACCACATCAGTCTTTGAGCCACGCATTAATTTCTCTAATTTTATTTGCCCTATGCCAATTTTCATGTGGCTCAGGTAATAGTGCTGAGATTATACCTTTGAGGTTCTGCTTCTTAATTTGGTGCCTAGTTCCTCATACTGACTATGCAGAACCTCTTTCCTTGTCCTGCCTATGTCGTTGATACCTACATGGACCACAACAACTGGATCCTCCCCTTCCCACTGTAAGTTCCTCTCCAGCCCTGAGCAGATGTCCCGAACGCTGGCACCGGGCAGGCAACACAGCCGTCTGGACTCTCGCTCTTTGCTGCAGAGAACAGTGTCAATCCCCCTAACTATACTGTCCCCTACTACCGCTACATTCCTTTTTTCATCCTCCACTTGAATGTCTTCCTGTACCATGGTGCCATGGTCAGGTTGCTCAGCCCCCACTCTCATCCAAACAAGCTGAAAGAACCTCAAACCTGAGGGTGAGGCTCCTGCACTCCTGCCCTCTGGGTCCCCTTACCTGCCTCAGCTGCAGCCACACTCTCCTGTCCCCGACCACTGACTAAATCAGAAGACCCATGCATGCCCATGCCAGCGCTGGCCCTCTCAGATCCCTGCTGCTCCATTGCTTCAGTGAAAGGCAAGCCGAGTCATGGCTAATGTTCCCCTTTTCAAAGGGCCCTCCGTTACTGCACCTGCCTCCAGGCCACTCCTGGCACCGCTAATTGAGTGCAATTCTCACCCCAGGCTAATTAGGCCCTTTGCATTTGAAAATAGCAACGCTGGCACGGCGCGGGGCTAGGACCCTGAAATGTGCCAGGCGTCAGCTTCCTGACCCTGGAATGAAAATTCAGCCCCCTGTCTGCTCTCCTGGGTGGACATAAAAGATCTCATGGGGCACTATTTCAAAGAAGAGCAGGGGAGCTATCGCCAGTGTCCTGGCCATGATTTATTCCTTAATCAACATCACAAAAACAGATTATCTGGTCATTATTACATTGTTGTTTGTGGGAGCTTGCTGTGCGGAAATTGCCTGCTGCATTTCCTACATTACAACAGAGACTACACTTCAGAGGTACTTCATTGTCTGTAAAGTGCTTTGGAATGTCCTGAGATTGTGAAAGGCACTGTATAAATGCAAGTCTTTTATTACCATCTCCATATTGGAATTGTCTGCTCCATTATTCTCTCTGCACATCCATTGGTATGTCTCCTCTTCAAGTGTTTAATTCTTTTTCAAATGTTGTGCTTAACTTAGTTTCAATAGTCTTTTTTTATTGAGAACACTGCTTGGAAAAAAAATCCTTCTAATGTCCTCCTTTTTAATTCTTGTACTTATCCTACATTTATGTTCCTTGTTACTGATTCACCAAGCAGTGGGGAAAAAATTACTATTCACCTTCTCAAACCTTTTCAAAATTTTGAATACTTGTATTAAATCCTCTTAACCTTCTCTGCTCTCATAAATACAGTTTTAACCTTTAAAGTTTCTTATTATAACTATATACTATTATCCCTGATGTTATCCTAGTAAATCTATGATGTACTTTTTCTGTGGCTCTTGCTATCTTTCTATAACTGCACAAAGTACTCCAACCATGGTCTAGCTAAAGGCTCATATTGATTCAATATCACTTCCTAGTGCTTTGTATAAATCCCAGAAATTCATATGCTTTTTGTGTAACATTTTTCGATCTGCATTCCCACTTCTAAAGATCCGTGTGTCCGGACACTGAGATCTCTCTGTTCCATACCATTCAGGATTTCAGGTATATTTCTATTCTCTGATCCTTTTTCCCAAACTGCACTATTTTACTTTTATCCAGATTGAACTGCATTCATCTTCACATCTGATCATTCTGCTAGCTTATCTTTTGCAAGCTCTTATTTTTCTTCCTCCCTATGGTGCCATCCCCTTTAAATTGGCAAATTTCAATGCCCATGTCTAAGTTATTTAGGAGAAGAGAGAGCCGTGCACCAATCTCTGAGGCACGTCAGGAATCTGAGAATCATTCAGTTACTCTCTGCTTCCTATTCTTCAGTCATCCCTCTGCACATGCGGTCAGAATGTCTTTTACACAATGGGTCTTAATCATTGCGACAAATCCTTTGGATTACACTTTATCAAAGTCCAAGTTTTTTATATTGTACTTTTTGAAACTCCAATTATACCACATCCACTGCATTCTCTTTATCTCTGCACTCTCTAATATCCTTGAAAAACGTGAGTAAATTAATCAAGAATAGGCTGCCTGTTCAAATCTCTGCTTACCCCATACCTTTAAAGTCATCCCTTACTTATGTTACCTACTCCCAATGTGAGGCTATCTGTTCTATAATTTCCTGATTAATCCTGTTCCCCATTTTGAACAGGGCTGTAAGATTTGCCACCCTCCAGTCCTTTGGTTCTATTCCAATTTACAAAAAAAAAATCAGCTTTAATATTTTGTTACCAACTTCCCTCTGTAATCTGCAGTGTAGAGCATCCCAACCAAGTCAACTATTAAATTTTAAGTTCTATTAACTCTTTTAAATCAGTTTTCCTTTTTATATTCATATCAATTGGTGCCTGATTTCAGGAATAACCTTGGTGGACAGAATTACCTTTTTTTTTTACCTCTGTATTTTCCTTGATGGCACAAGTTGAAGATTTGAATTCTCCTTCCATTAACAGGTTAGTGGATGAAGTGTGGATTTCTGTCTGTCTACTGAGTTCATTGAAACCTGTTCAAGTTTCCTGGACTGTCCTTTCTTATTTATGCAGAGCAGAATGGCAGTGTAAAACCGATCTTTGTAGCTTACTGCCACTGGGAGTGAGGGAAATTCATTAATGCTGCAGCACTTAAAATGCAGCAGCTGATTAAAGGGGTACACATTTTTCTGGAAGGGAGCAGTGCACAATGAGTGAGGAGCAGGGGGCAGTCAGCAGCAGAAAGGTCGTCCAGATTTACTGTTGCTTTGGTGGATGCCCTTCTCACTGCAGTAAGATCCAGCAGAGATGTGTCCTGGGGACTGAGAGCAAGAAGCCCCATAAAAAGGTGGTCCAGATTTTATTAGGGGGGGTTGGGCTGGCAGTAGAGGCAGCAAGTGCAACATGTACCCCAGGACCTGCCACATAGCACAGGAAGAGATTTACAACCTCCCAAGACTGGTTTGAGTAAGTGATATCATTGCTCCCTACACAGATCCTGAAGGAACGATAGAGGCAGGACACGTCTCCTCACTTCTCATTCTCTCTCTTACTATCCGGTTGACAGGAAAATGGACCTATTCACAGGGGAACCTTTGGAAACAATAAGGCACCATGTTTATTACTAGGTACTGTGAGAACTCTCTGTGCCTGTCACAATGGGTTTGGCTAGTATTGAAGGCCAGGTGTTTAACTGAAGCCTGCACCTGGAAGTCTGATATCAATGCTGCGCATGCAGACAAATGGGTGATAACAGCTATTCTTACCAGCCATGTTCCTTTAACACTGCCTTAATTCTGTTGTTGCAAGGGAAAATATAGTATTTCACCAGCGCCAAAGAATTGCAGATGGAGGAGGAACTTTAATCTTACTATGGAGCCTAAATTCCTTAGCACTCCAAACCTGATGTAATTCTGACTGTGCGCTGGAATGGAGAGGCCTGAGGACCAGAGTAAATTCGTCCTCGGGCCTATGACAATACAGTGGTAAGGTAAAGAACCCCTGGTCTGTCCAGTATGATACAATTGTGATACCTCGTGTATCGCAATTCCCCACCCCACCCAAAACCATGTGATCTCCCGGGGGAGGCAAGAAACCAGATAAAAACCCAAGCAGGGTTTGGGGGGAAAAATGTCTGGGAAACTCCTCTTTGATTCGTCTCAGAAATCAAAACAAGCCCTAACCTCATGAGAATATATCTGACGAATTGTGGTCGCCAATGAGATGCTCCAAAGCAATTCACTTATTGGAATATTACAGATTTTGGCTCAGCAAAGCTCAGAGGTAAGTCTGGGTTTGGGGAAGGGGTGGGGGCGATCGGGAGGGGAGATGAGTGTCAAGGTTAAGACAGTAGTGGCCTTTCGTTGTCCAGGATGAGCACTCCTGCACTTTACAACTCCACAAAATATAAAAAATGCTCCAAGTTTCAGGGCCTATTTTGAGCAGCCTCCAGAGAAATGAACAGAAAATTTTAAATAAGCTCTTTTAGGCCTCTTCATTTGTTTCAAAGAGCATCAACAAAGGTTTTCTGTGATTACCTCACTCTAAGACTCTCCAATCTAACCTCTTCCATATGCTAGTTCTCCTCCTCTTCATAACACAGGAATAGAGGATTTCCTACTGGGAAATCCATTGACCCAGTCCAGTAAATTAAGAGAGACTTTCAGCTGCCCCACCTGGAAGAAACAGTGTGGGTGATGAGGTTATGGTGACAGGCGGGATTGTACCATATTCCTGATGTGTTCCTGTACGTCCACCATTTCAATTAGCCTGAAATCAGGCACTGGGTAGGTCGACCACTCCAAAGGAGCAGGAGCCTAATTTAAATGACAAAGTGGCACCTTGATGATGTCATTGGATGTGCATGCCATTTTAACCATGGACCTACTAAGGCAGAAAGCCCACTAGCTTTTTGCCACCCGTTTTGGCCTCGCAGCTCCAATTCCCACCCTGTGTTAAAACTGGGGCAAGTACTCACAAAGACCATCAAGAGAACTCTTTGGAGACATCCCAGAGGGGTGCAACCAAAAATAACTGTGTATTACTTATAAATTGTTTTGCTTGATCATTACATACACATTACCATTACTGTGGAAAGAGATGCAGTGGTTTTTGTCAAGGTTCATCCCAAGCAGCTCTGTAACACAGGAGTCTGTGCTCTACGGGCTGTTCCCAGGAACGCACACTGAGACAAACATCAACTGCTGCTGGAGGACTATCAATTCGGTGAAAGACGCCCTTTGGTCTGCCCGAAACTTGCTGGTCTTCCAGCGTAAAGAGTTGTCCACCACCGAATGTTGCAGACTGGCACATTCCAAGGTCCAGGACTACGTGCTGAGGGACGCACTAAAGCTTGGGGCAGCCGCAGCAAAGGCTCAATGGGGAAAGACCACAGTGTAAGGTTCCCCCACCAAGCTGGACTGAGGGGCTGGATCCATGGGAAACCCCTCGAACTGTATCGTTAATATTCTCAATTGCTGTAAATGTAAAACTGTAATTGACATGACAATTGTGAAACGGAAGGGTTGGGAAGAAACTCATGACAGTATTGAAGGAAACTGATCTCCCTTGCAATGTTTGTATTTTTTGGTGCTGTTTGGAAACTGTTTGGCAATGTAATTTTTACAGATTTGTATGAATAAAGTATATTTTGGAAATAAAAAAAAAATACACATTACCATTACTAAGTACTATTTTTGACATTACTACACGTTACCATTATTAGATTTTTACTATTACTAGCTTTTACTATTACTATCTTTTCTATTGCTCAATAATTACTCCTACTAACTTATTACTGTAACCAGCTTATTACCATTACTAACATACAAACATACAAAAAGATGGAGTAGAAAAATGCTGCTGGACTATCGAATCTGTCCAATTCAGCCATGTTGCAGCTAAGTAACATGACCCTCAATATTCCCCACTGCCCCCCCCCACCCCCCCATCAGCAGTTTTGCAAACTCTTGGCAGTGGCTAAGATTGAGAAGAATAGAAACTACATCAATTTTGGTGGGGAGGGGAGGGGGGAGGGAAGGAATTCTGGGAAATTCTTCTCCGACCCTCAATGGCAAATAAAAATGACTTCCAGGAGATAACAAATATTGTTACCCAACATCCCATCTACCTTTTGGATGCAGCAAAATAAACACCCCCTCCCCAGGAACTTGACCAGTTCTCTGTAATGAGAAGCATCCATCACAAAAGGGTGGCAACCTATCCTAAAGGTCAACAATCTTCAGGGAATAGATAAACTTCCTAACAATTAATCCACTTCTATGTTTACTAATTTATTACTAGTTCTAACTCATTACTAATGCTGATACTATTTCTACATGTTACTCACTTGATCAACTGCTTTGTGAAGGAGCTTAATGATCATCAAATGAATTATGCACAGCATGAAGATTATAAGGATATTCTGCAATAACAGAGGCAGATAGCCCTAGGTGAGATCTGTGCTGATCTAGCCGACCTCAACCATGATGGTGGTAGAGGCATTATATTTTGCGTCAGTACCCCAAGGATAGGGAGGAAGAAAATCATTCAGATCTCCTGCTCCTGATATCCTAAAATTGCATGTCCTAATTCACACCAAGTCCTGTTTATCTACCACTCCTGTGCTCACTGACCTACATTGGCTCATGGTCAGACAATGTCTTGATTTTAAAATTCTCATCCTTCTTTTCAAATCACTCCATGGTCTTACCCAGCTCTCTATCTCTGTAATCTCCTCCAGCCCCACAACCCTCTGAGGTATCTGCGCTCATCTAATTCTGGCGTCTTGAGCATCCCCGATTTTAATCACTCCACCATTAGTGGCCATGCCTTCAGTTGCCTAGACCCTAAGCTCTGGAATATCTTCCCGACACTTCTCCGCCTCTCCACCTTGCTTTCCTCCTTTGATCAAGATTTTGGTCATCTGACCGAATGGCTGGAATTTTATCCACCCCCCCCAAACTGGGAGCTGGCTGAGAAGTTGGTGAGGGGGTGGGGGATGGGTGTAAAATTAAGTGGGAGGTGGGACGTGCCATTCCTGTCGCCCACCTGCCTCCACTGCTATTTTGCCGTTGTCCTTTTCTTGCTGAGCACAGTCCCAGCAGTGACCACCACTCCCAGTAGCGCTGCTCGGACTGAGGAGCAGCTGGCCCTCTGATTGGCCAGCAGCTCTTGGACATGGGACTTCCTGCCTCAAAGGGACATAAACCCCAATCGAGGCCAATTAAGGGCCTGGGCCATGTAAAATTGCTGCGTGGCTTCCAGGCTCAGCGGAGGTGGGCTCTCCCCCAACTCTTCAGCTGGTGAGTGGGGCCACTGCCTCAACATTAAATTCCAGTCAATATCTCCTTGTGTTGCTTGGTGTCGAATTTTGTTTTATAATGCTCCTGTTTTCTTGAGGCTGATGGTTAGGCCAAATTCGTTGCAGGCAGCCGCAATCCTGTCAATGATCTCTGCAGACACTCTTCTGTGTGGGATGTTAATGCAGCATTGTCAGCAAAGAGGAGTTTCCTGATGAGGACTTCCGCACTTTGGTCTTCGCTCTTAGACGGGCAAGGTTTAACAACCTGCCCCCTGATCTTGTGTGGAGGAAAATTCCTTCTTCTGAAGACTTGAACGCATGTGAGAGCAGCAGGGAGAAGAAGATCCCAAACAGTGTAGGTGCGAGAACACAGCCCTGTTTCACGCCACTCAGGATAGGAAAGGGGTCTGATGAGGGGTCTGAACTGTGCCTTTCATATTGTCATGGAATGAGGTGATGATACTTAGTAGCTTTGGTGAACATCCGATCTTTGCTAGTAGTCTGAAGAGACCACGTCTGCTGACGAGGTCAAAGGCTTTGGTGAGATCTATGAAAGCAACGTAGAGGGGCATCTGTTGTTCGAGGCATTTCGCCTGTAGCTGGTGAAGGGAGAACAGCGTGCCAATGGTGGATCTCTCTGCTCGGAGGTCACACTGTGCCTCAGAGTAGACACGCTCAGCCAGCTTCTGGAGCCTGTTTAAAGTGACTCGAGCAAAGACTTTCCCCACTATGCTGAGCAGGGAGATTCCACGGTAATTGTTGCAGTCACTGCGGTCACCCTTGTTCTTATAGAGGGTGATGATATTGGCATCGCGCATGTCCTGTGGTACTGCTCCCTCATCCCAGCACAGGCAAAGCAGTTCATGGAGTGCTGAGAGTATAGCAGGCTTGGCACTCTTGATTATTTCAGGGGTAATGCCATCCTTCCCAGGGGCTTTTCCGCTGGCTAGAGAATCAATGGCATCACTGAGTTTCAATTTTGATAGCTGTACGTCCAGCTCATCCATGACTGGCAGAGGCTGGGCTGCATTGAGGGCGGTCTCAGTGACAACATTTTACCTGGAGTACAGTTCCAGGTAGTGCTCAACCCAGCGGTCCATTTGCTTGCGTTGGTCAGTGATTGTGTCCCCGATTTAGATTTGAGGGGCGATCTTCTTGATGGTTGGCCCAAAAGCTCTCTTAATGCCATCATACATTCCTCTGATGTTTCCAGTGTCGGAGGTCAGCTGAATACGACTGCATAGGTGTTGCCAGTGGTCATTTGCACAGTGCCTGGCTGTGCTTTGGGCAGCGCTTCTGGCTACTTTAAGTGCGACAGCTGTTAACTCGCTGGGGGCTTTCTTG
Organism: Heterodontus francisci; assembly: GCF_036365525.1. Lineage (NCBI taxonomy): Eukaryota > Metazoa > Chordata > Chondrichthyes > Heterodontiformes > Heterodontidae > Heterodontus > Heterodontus francisci. The sequence continues at coordinate 25,313,682 of NC_090393.1, forward strand.
TACAAAGTACGGAAGGTTCTCATCAGGGAACTCCTCTTTGCTAACGATGCTGCATTAACATCTCACACTGAAGAGTGTCTGCAGAGACTCATCGACAGGATTATGGCTGCCTGCAACGAATTTGGCCTAACCATCAGCCTCAAGAAAACGAATATCATGGGACAGGACATCAGAAATGCTCCATCCATCAATATCAGCGACCACGCTCTGGACGTGGTTCATGAGTTCACCTACCTAGGCTCAACTATCACCAGTAACCTGTCTCTCGATGCAGAAATCAACAAGCGCATGGGAAAGGTGTCGGGTGCTATGTCCAGACTGGCCAAGAGAGTGTGGGAAAATGATGCACTGACACGGAACATAAAAGTCCGAGTGTATTAAGCCTGTGTCCTCAGTACCTTGCTCTACGGCAGCGAGGCCTGGATAATGTATGTCAGCCAAGAGCGACATCTCAATTCATTCCATCTTTGCTGCCTCCGGAGAATCCTTGGCATCAGGTGGCAGGACCATATCTCCAACGCAGAAGTCCTTGAGGCGGCCAACATCCCCAGCATATACACCCTACTGAGCCAGTGGTGCTTGAGATGGCTTGGCCATGTGAACCGCATGGAGGATGGCTGGATCCCCTAGGACACATTGTACAGCCAGCTCGTCACTGGTATCAGACCCACCGGCCGTCAATGTATTTGCTTTAAAGACGTGTGCAAATGCGCCATGAAGTCTTGTGACATTGACCACAAATCATGGGAGTCAGTTGCCAGTGATCGCCAGAGCTGGCGGACAGCCATAAAGGCGGGGCTAAAGAGTGGCGAGTTGAAGAGACTTAGTTGTTGGCAGGAAAAAAGGAAGAAGTGCAAGGAGAGAGCCAACTGTGTAACAGCCCCGACAACCAATTTTATCTGCAGCACCTGTGGAAGAGTCTGTCACTCTAGAATTGGCCTTTATAGCCATTCCAGGCACTGCTTCACAAACCACTGACCACCTCCAGGCGCTTACCCATTGTCTCCCGAGACAAGGAGGCCAAAGAAGAAAAAAAAAAGAATACTCCTGTGATGAACATTGGGACGTTTTATTACATTAATGATGCCATATAAGTTGTTGTTGTTGAAACTGCAATTTTAGGTGTTGAGTGAGATTGGAATCAGGCCTACTGTGATGTCCTGCAAGGTTAGATTGCTTGCTGAAACTCACTGTCCACACTAGGCACATGAAATATAATCACATGGGGGAGTGATTAGATACCTCCTCGTAGCTGTAAAACCAGCAAAAGTCAGCACCTTTTGGAAAGACAGTGAGAAAATTGTACAAAAGCGCATAAACAAAGATGATCTAGTTTACTGTGGAATGCTTGCAATTCAGTTCTACAGGGGCCATGAGAATGTGATCTGCGGAATGCAGCTGGTCGGACTAGTGTAGATTCGAAGGTCTGACTGATATCTTAGAGTTTTTGTTCAATTACCTCTGGGAGTCATGGAGAAGCTTCATAGAGATTTCACTCCTCAGACATATTCCATGTGATTACTCACCTCCCTCAGGAGATTAAAGAAATTGGTGAAAGTCTATGGCAGTGCAGATTGTACTTGGGGTTATTGGAAGAAATAGGATTGATGGCACAATTCCATACTTTCTTATGTTGCTGCAGACCCAATACATTACAGAGGAATTAAACAGTTTGTATCTCCTGTTTCCGTTTACCTCTACTATAGCACTGAAGCTGATATCTGAGAGAAGGATATCCATGCCTGTGATCAAGGAGCTGGTGCTGTGTTCCATGTAAGCAGCAGTTACGTATAATCCTCATCTCCGGAACATTGTAGGTGGCACCGCAGCACCTGTATGCCATATAGTGTCATTTTTTATATTCATTCTCACAGGTGGACATTGTTGGTAAGATTAGTATTTATTGCCCATCTATAGTTGCCTGGAAAAGGTGGTGACACAACTGAATGGCTTGTTAGGCCACTTTAGAGGGCAGCTAAAAGTCAACCATGTTAGTATGGGTCTGGAATCACAGAATCACAGAATAATACAGTGCAGAAGAGGCCCTTCGGCCCATCGAGTCTGCACCGATGCATTAAAGTCACACTAGATTGGGTAAGGACGTCAGGTTTCCTTCCCTAAAGGGCATTAACAAACCTATTGAGTTTTTACCATAATCCATCAGTTTTATGGTTACTCTTACTGATACCAGCATTTTACTAAACTCAATTAAAACGTTGGGATTTGAACTCATGTTCTCTCGATTACTATTCCAGTAACAAAACAAATACACACTTAACTCTGTGTGTAGTATGTGCACTTACTGTTGGTGGACAGCTTACTTTATCAGAGCGAATTGCTTGTTCAGAGCCTTCAATACAAATCTCTCGAGGTTGGTCAGACCTCATCTGGTGCACTGTGTGCAATTTGTCGAAAGGATAGTTAGTTTTGATAGAGGTGAGCAACTAGAATAATTCCAGGTTTCAGAAGTTTAAGCTGTAAGGCCTTTAGTTCAAGGTTTTCACAGGAAAACACAGAATTTTGGAATTTGACCTATAAAATAACAATATTAATTTCAGAATTCAATGTAATAAAAACGGAATTTTACTTACTCAATCATCATATCCCATTGACTATGAAAATAAATAGACAGAATTAAAGAATACAATCCCCAATGCATTGGTAATAATTTTAGACTGCCAAGTTTAAAATTTTTTTTTGATGTATTCAACCACCTTAAACCAATGCTAAGGAAATTATTATCCTGGTTATAAGGAAAGGTTAAAGGAGTAGAGTTTGTATTGTTGTTGGAAGAAGTCAAGCTTGAGGTGATATAATGGATATCAGGGATACATATAAAAATGAAGTTAGGAATAATAAGGGAAGTCAAATATAAAGGAGTTTCCACTTGGTTGCACTTTTTTCAGTGCATTTTGACTAAACCAGTGCAAAAGATCAAGGAATTTTAAGCACAAATTATATTCAGTTTCCACAATCTTTTGCACTAGTTTCGAAACATTGTGCTCAAAACTGACCATGCCCCAGGGTGAATTAATCACCACTGCAATTTGCAACTAATTGCACCTGTTTACAAGGCTGTGAAATTAAGTTTTTATTTTAGGTGCAATGAGACTAATAGACACATTTTAAAAGCTCTTAAATACTTTTTGTTTTAAAGTACTAAGTACCAATGTAACAAATAAAAGCAAAGTACTGCGGATGCTGGAAATCTGAAATAAAAACAAGAAATGCTGGAAATACTCAGCAGGTCTGGCAGCATCTGTGGAGAGAGAAGCAGAGTTAACGTTTCAGGTCAGTGACCCTCCAGTTCTGAAGAAGGGTCACTGACCTGAAATGTTAACTCTGCTTCTCTCTCCACAGATGCTGCCAGACCTGCTGAGTATTTCTAGCATTTCTTGTTTTTATTTAAGTACCAATGTAACTTGTTTTAAAGTACTAAGTACCAATGTAACTAGTAAATGGTTCTGGATAGTGTAGTGTTTGATTGATCTGTGTTTGATTGTATTAGTCTGTCCATTGATCAGCGTTCACTGTGTTCGATTGCTTCAGCCTATGGGTGGAGCTGGAGAATTTGAAACTGAAACCAAAAGAGACAGAGACTGTTCTGAGAAGACATGTACTGAGATCTTGTAAGAGCTGAGATACTTCAAAGTGATGTAAATAAACCAGATGGTGATTTTATACAATTGTGAAATCTGCATTGCTCTAAGATAAATCAGCTATATCCAATATATCCAGCAATCCGCGTAAACATAACAAAAATGTGGTGACGAGGATGGGATCCAAACCCACAAATTGACTCATCGCCATGGATATCAAGTCTAGTCATTGCACGACAAAAAAAAATGGCCAACTTAGACTATGAATTGACCTTAAGACAGTCAATAAAGCCATCATACCAGGCACGTATCCACTTCTACAATTCAAGAACTGTCAGCATCATTTCACAACTCCACAGGCTTCACAAAGCTCGATATGCGACAGAGTTTTCTTTAGATACCTCTAGAAGATATCTTACAGCTTTTCTTACCCATGAAGGTGTGTTTCAGTACCACAGAATGCTATATGGCATCGAGCAGACTCAATGGGCTGAATGGCCTGCTCCTATGTTCCTATATGGACTAAGTTCAGCATCGAGCACATTGCAGAAGATTGTTTCTTCAGTCTCTGTCTCTTTTTGTTTCAGTTTCAAATTCTTCAGCTCTACTCATAGGCTCACGCAATCAAAGTGAATACTGATCAATGGACAGACTAATACAATCAGTTCCAGATCAATCAAACACTACAGATAGCTCTTTTAAAGTCATTTTCAGTTAATTGAAATTGGGTTACTCCAATACTTATTGTTTTGGGATCAACCCATTTTCAGCTATATTAATCAAACCACACCAGGTTATCACTCTTAAAAGATTTCAAGGAATATTTTTAATGTAATTTTACTTTGTAAATTACGTTCTAAAAAGTCACCCAATTGCACTGGTTAATGGCAGAATTTGCATTCAGCTATATGCAAATTATCTTCAGCGGAAACTTGAGGAAGGAAATTTCTCAAAACTGTCGTGATTATGAGCACAATATTTGCCCAGATCGCTGATTGCACCCAAAGTGGAAACTTGAAGCTGTATAAATGGTTCAAGACAATGAAGTGGCCTTCTGGAGAGAAAGAGAGAAGCGATTGGGGGTATATGGTGAGAAGGTTTGTTAGACCTAAAGGCCTTTGTTTCTATTGATGTCCTAGCCAATATTTATCCCTCAATCAACATCATTAAAACAGATTTTCTGATCATTATCGCACTGCTGTGGGAGCTTGCTGTGCGCAAATTGGTTGCTGCATTTCCTACATTACAACAGTGACTATATTTCATTGCAGTACTTCATTGGCTGTAAATGGCTTTGGAATGTCCTACGGTTGTGAACAGTGATATATAAATGGAAGTCTTTTTTATTTAAAATTCTTCTGTTTTTATGAGACACATTGGCAGTGAGTGAGTTAATGTATATTGTGATTAGTGTGAATATTCACCACCCTTCCATCGACACGCACACAAATACACACATACACATACACAAATATACCATGGGCTGTCATTACCTCACCACTCTCTTCTTCTGTGCTGCTTGTCAAACTTTTCCTCCAGGGATAAGAAGGTAGGAATGTCATTTTGGCTCCACTATTAAAGTGCTGAGGTGCTTACAAATTATCAACACTGTTTCCACATTCACTAGTTATGTTTGACCTCCTTGGAGCCAGGAGGATCTTGGGAACAGCTCCTTGCATGCTAATGAATCTGGTAAAAGCTATTTATGTGAACCGAGTGGCGCTTCTCTTTCATTGTGGCTGCTGATTTGAATAATTCAGCACAGTCCGGTCTCTAGGGCACCATTGTCTTCATTGAAAGCAAATCAGCTGCCTGGACGGCCCTGTTAAGAGGCCCCAACCTGCTGCCTCTCCTCTGTAAATCAGGATTAATGAGGCAGCGGGTGGAAGCCCAAAGCCCATTGCAGCTATTGAGGCAGTAAGCAGTCCAACACAGTGCTCCGATGCTGCAGTCTGCCTTTGCTTTCCTTCGGGTGGTCTCTCTTCCTGCTCCAGCCCTCCCTTTGCCAGGTAGAGAATTGTGATAGGCAGCCATTTCCGGCTTCTCACTGAGAAAACTCTAGTCTTCCAACTTCATAAAAATGGTACATTTCCCACATCTTGTTGATCAACATTCCTGGGATCTGTGCAAATTCTTCCTTGTTGGAAGAGCAGCCCGAAGCCTGTGCAAACTGGGATCAACCTCCAGCTCCATATGGTACTCAATCTCACCAACAATTTTGAATTGGATATATTTATTTTTCTCAAGTCCATGCATTTTTTTAAATCTTCAGCCAGTTCTTAATTTATACCTTGCATCTCTTGTGAATATCATTTCTAACATTTTACTTCTCTTTCAAAACAACCTTTGATCGCATCTAATCACACAATGCCAAAATGTGTAAATGGAGGTTTTAATGTGGTAGGATCTTGATGGTTAGAGAAGAGCTTGCCAAAATTGCACAAACTTCTCACAGAATTTACTGCAGTGCAGCCTACTTCCTGTTGATGGTGTGATCCCTGATCCAGATTAACCCTGAGTGTGACACCTTGTTGTGAGTGGGAGGGACAACTTGTGTGCAGCAACACCTCTTAAAGGCTGCAGTCGCTATTTAAAGAGGCAGATTTACTGTTGCCAACCAGAAAACAAGAAATCGCTTCAGGAAGGAGCAGATGTTCCATTCTCCAATCCATGTTTGGTCCAAGTGAGAGTGATCTCTTTGAAACCCCAGGGCACATCTTTTCAGAGGAAATCTGCCAGATGCCCAGCAGGAGGTAAATGTGATCTACAACATCCAGATGGATTGAAGGTAGATGAAGAAAAAAGGTTAACAGCCACAGGAAGGGAAGGCTAGACATCTTTGCTGGTCAGACGGCCAGCCTGTGTGCTTCTGAGATATAGACACCTGGGATCCAGATATGTAGGCCCTGTATTTAAAAAAAAAAGATTGTGATTTAAACACCAAAGTTTCCCTTCTGGGTCTACCAAGCATTCTGGAGAGTAGGTGATAATTTTGGAAGAGTTTAATATCCATGTCTATATTCAATTCTGAATAGCCATTCATGAAAACCAGGGAAGTGTGACAACTTCAGGGTCATCTGCAAGGCAGGTCATAGTGATACAGGTCTTAAGCCCAATTGAGATATCTCTCCTAATGCTAAATCTGCTGCTAGAGACACCTTGATTATCAATCTCTGAGAGACAGTCTGGTTTAAAATGCATGGGGATCAGATACAATAGGCTGAATATTTAATCAGCTCCAGAGGCAGGTCTGGAGCTGGCCGGGTGCAGAAATTCCCACTGCAGGCCAGCATGCTGGTTTGCCCACACATTCCTGCCTCCGGGCCATTTTCCAGGAGGCTGGATCAGGGGTGGAGCCAATTAAGGGACCTATTAAGGCCCCTCTCCCGCATTGACTAGAATTTTCCAGTTGGCAGGCAGGCCCCCTGCAGTGGCAGAAGCACAGCCAGAGAAAGGAGGCAGCCTCCCGGTGGCAGACCAGGGGGCCAGTGCTCTGTTTCATTCCTGCCACACTCCCCCTCCCCCCGGGCAGTGGACTTACAAATAGCCGCCAGATCCCCCTCCATAAGGACAGTCCGGCAGCTGTGACCATTTTTAAGTTGCAAGATTTTCAAAGTTCTGAGGGGGTACCTCCATCCTGAGGCGCCCTCTCTCTCCCTTACCTGCTTCGGCAGGCTGCAGCTCCTTCAGTGCTCCAGTTGGCACTCCAGCATCCGAAGCCTGCCCACCATCCTTAATTGGGCAACGAGTGTGCTCTCTGGCCATTTACTGACCTTTCAATCGAAAATAGGGGCGTGCGTGTCATGATCGGACTCAAAAATTATCCTGACTTTGGGGTCCCGACACCAGAGCAATAATTCAGGCCAGTGAGTAATTATGCAAGGTTTTGTTGCCCTCATTCTTCTCCAGAACATCCCAAAAAAGTGTTCATCATCAGGTACAGGGCTGGTGTCGACATGGATGAGGCTATTAATTATCCTGTTGATGGCACAGGCAGCCCCCTCCTGCCAACCCTTCAAATTATATTGGATGCACCAGAAAGTGAACAAGACCAGATAGCCACGTCAGTAATGGATGTGGAGTAGCCAGTGGCTGGGCCATCCCATGGCCCAATACAAGGAGGTAGAGGGTCACCTCAATCCCAGGAGGCTCCCATAGACAGGCAGAAGCCTGCCACCTCACTTCCTGCTGCCAATGGGAAAGCAACTTGTAGGCACAGAGAGATAGATTCTTGACCATATACAACAAACAGGGGTCGGAACTGGGCAAGGGCCCAAACTGATTTCTACCCCTCACTGTCACAGAGGGGAAGTACTGGTATTAAAAAAACACTAGCCACAAGCACACAACTCACAGAAAGGAGATTACATTTTATATCAACTGCATTAAGAAAATTTTCTTGTCAGATTGCAAAATGAGGCAACCAAAACTCTTGGTTTGAAAAAAAACTGACCAAAGGTTGTGTGAAACTTACATCTGGCACAAGGCTAAGAATAAACTTCACTTTTGGATCCGCATTCTTCAAAGCAGGCAGTGCCCCTTTAAATATCCACCTACTGACAGCCAGAATGTGCTTAACCCCCCCCACCCCCCAACCCTCCCTCTGCTAATGCCTGTATTATACAGACAGTATATTCCTATTACGATTCACAGGAAATTATGCATGTAACCATAAAAATCTAAATACAATATATTACATTAAAATGAAGCACTTGCCTGTTTTAAAAAAAAACGCTTAAGGTTCCCATTAAAGTCTAAGAGGCGGAGAATTGGTCAAGATCTGGTGAAACGGATTATTGTTGAATTTTCTGACTTCCCAGCAAGCATTCTGCTGTCGCACACTCAGCAATGTGACTGGAAAATCTCCCCTCAAATCTCCAGTAAACAATTAAATCTTATGTATTCAAATTGCTGCATCTTATTTCCAAACAAAATAAAATTCTCTCTGGAGTGGGGCGGGCGGGGGAGTGGGTTTGGGGACGGGTGGCTTTTGACCTCTAAGACCAGAGTCACAATCCTGCCCAGACTGACGAGAGATTTTTTTCTCTCTGCGGCTTGTATTTAAAAAGGAAAATAATCCTAAATACTTTAAAACAAGTAAGGTTATTTCAGCAATACAAAACAAAATTCTGGGGATGCTGGAAATCTGAAATAAAAGCTGAAAATGTCACAAATGTTCAGCAGGTCTGACAGCATCTGCGGAGAGAGAATCAGTGTTAATGGGCTGGGTTTTGTAGAGGGGGCAGAAGTCCCGCCGTTGGAGCTGAAAGTGGGAGGTGACCCCATATTGCTAGTGGCAGCCAATTAACAGGCCGCCACCTGGGCCACCATCCAATTAAGGACAGTAGCCCCCAAGGGCTGCTGGCCCAATCAAAGCGCTGGCAGCTGAGCAGCCTCAGCAGCGCCACCGCCAGAGATGGTCATTGCTGAGGCTGCAGCTGCAGGGAGAGGGGGTCTCAATGACTGGTCGCCCTCAAAGAAAAGTGTGGTTGGCAGGCCCTGGAGATCGGAGTGAAGGGGTGGGTCGTGGAGCACTACGGCCCTCCATGGGCCATGGAGTGCTCATATAGGAGGGTCCCCGTCTGGAACCTGCTGGGAGCCAGCCAGGTTTCACTGGGTGGTCTCCCCACACAGAGGCGGGAGGTGGCCCTTAATTATCCCCTTAATTGGCTCAATTGACATCTCTGCCAGTGGCTAATCGCCCCTGGCAGAATGGCATAGTGGCTGGATGACATCGGGCAACCCGTCCAGCGTCTGCCTGTGCCAATTTGCCAGCCTTCCTACCTCCCAGTCCATCACCAAAGGGCCTGGAAAATTCTCTCTCCACAGATGCTGCCAGACCTGCTAAGCATTTCCAGCATTCTTTGTTTTTATTTGAGTTTATTTCAGGATCTGTTACCACATGCGGTGCTCAGTCATATTCCTGATATTGTGCACACACAGTCTTGTAGTGAGCTTTAGTATAGACAAAGTCAGCACATAACTCTGCTAGGATGTGGTAGGATGGCAATTTGTGACTGTAATTCTATACGTTGTGAGTTGACATTTTTTAGTTGTGCTGGGTGGAGGTTGAATGGTTTTCCTTGGAAAGCGGAGGGAGAATCATCCCAGGCTACTCTTGAGCACTATTAGCCTGATGGATTCCAAGCAGCATCGAGGTCGGGATTGGAATAAGATCACAAAGAGAGTGGTTAGTTGTGATACTAAACAGATGTGATATTCCGAACTGCCATGTTGTTAAATATTTTAATGTAATCGTTTGGAGCTTGGGCAATGAGCTGTGTTGTAAATGCATGTAGTTAGGCACTCAACACCAAGAACAGCGGCGTATATTATTATAGCACCTTTAATGTAGTAAAGCAGCCTAATGCATTTCACAAAGGTGTAATCAAAAATTGGATGCTCAGCCAAATAATCAGGAGGGGTGACCAAAAGCTTAGTCAAGGATGTGGGTTTTAAGAGGGTCTTAAAGGAGGAGAGGGAGGTGGAGAGGCATAGGGGTTAGCAAGTGGTATTCAAACTGTAAGCTGCATTGAGACTTCCCTTGTGAATCAAACTTGATATGTTTAAATACTGCAGAGTCAGTACAGTTGGTAGGGAATTGGAAATAGCAACAGCAGTTTTGTTAGATCAGTTCCACAGATCCTGAGCACGTGGGAGTGGGAGAGGCAGTAGAAAAAGGAGAACAAGCAGGAATCAGAGTGGGGCATTTTACAGTGCTTCAGTCAAATCCACATCCCAGCAATAGATCATAGACTGTTCCACAAGTTAACAACTTAGTTACTCTTTACGCCATGCTTAACTTGAGATTGTATTCCGCCTCTGCTTAGTTCAGTACTAAGACTTTGACCACATCTATTCCACTCATTCACATCATGTTTTAAAAATTATGTCCCTTGTTATGGACAGGTGGGAAATGATAGGGATGGTTTCACTTTTTCACCTTTCAACTGACCGAAGACAGCAGGCAGGATTTTATAGGGGCCTTGACATCAGGATCCATGACGGGGGGGCAGGGGGGTGCATGAAGATTGCCAGGGTTGAAGCCTCGTGTCGGCCTTCCTGCCGCTCGGCGATGGGACCTCAATTTAAATATTTAAATAAATTAACTTACCTGCATTAATGAAGTGCCTGTCGCCTCCTGATGTACTGCTGCGATCTTCGAGATGGCAGCTGGCACTGACAGGCCTTTGGATCCCGTCCGAGGCAATGAGGCGCAACACCTGTTGGGAGGGGGGAGGAGGTCAGTTTATCAGTGAGGGAGGGGGGGAACGGGGTCAAACTTACTTGACTGGTTTAGTTAGTAATGGGAAAGGGTAAAGTTAAAAGTTTCTGACCTTTGCATGGGGGGGGGTGGGGTGCGGGGTGGGATGGTCAGGTACAGAAGGTGAATACTTTGCGTGGGCGGAGAGGACAGGGGATAAAATGTAAATTTATTGGGAAGATGGGAGAGGGGCTGGGGACATTTATTCGATTATTTATAATAAATTTTAAAATAACATCTGTTTAAATATTTAAAGTAAATGTAAGGGCTGGAAGCCCTTTAAAAATGGCTCCATGCCTGCGCAGTGGCACCGGAGGCCGTTGCCGGGGACAGCTTGCCTGCCCCCTCCACGTAATCTTGTGGGGTGAGGGGGGCGGTCTGCCCCAGCCATGTTAATGAGCCGCCACATATAAGATCACAGCAGCTCCGCGGAGTGAAAGCCACGCGTACGAGCCGCCATCCTTTATGGCTGCTGCTGCTGTACTCAGTGGCAGTAACATCGGATCCAGCCCAGTGTGTTTATTTGAAATAACAGGTTTTCTTGTAAGTTTAAAGAAAGATAAATGTTTACTAAACAATACCCCAAAATATTCGCAACTTCACCTGCTCTCACATGCATACAAAGACACACACACACGAACACACACATACAAGAAAAGATAGAAAGTAGAAGGTAACATGCACTTAGATCTGATGGTTTCTAAAAGAGTTCACTGTAAACCTTGTGTTCTTCCCCAGTTGGGGGGGGGGGGGGGGGGTGGGGGTGGGGCAGGGGCGGTCGTGCGGGTGGTGATGATTTAACAATGGTGCAGGCCTGTTTTCTTTTTTTCCTGATTCACTGAAGACAAAATCTGGAGGGCAAAGGCATTGTTGCAGACGTCATTTTGTTGTACCTCATTCACAGTTCAATGTCGAAAACCCTGGTACAATTTTTCAGGTATGGAGTTCAAGGCCACTTCCAGTCACTGCCTACTTGTAGTTTAAAGATGGTGTTCTTAAGCAGGGTCCTTCTTCTTCTACTGGAGCAGATGGAATCTCTCTCTCTAGTTCTCTGCCTTTGTCTGCCCTGCTTGTTATCAGACCCCTGTTTTCTCTTTACCATTTTCCTCATAAAGGGAGTCTGATGGTGGGGCCATTGTTAGACAATGGTGTCTAGGTGTCACCCATCTTCATTCCATTTTGATAAAGTGGAGTTTTTTCACACCCATTCATTTGAGTTTGAATTTGGAGACGCCATGCCTGCCATGCCATTGTTAACCCAGCTTGTTGAGGAGAGGTAGCCATTAACACAGAATGGTCCATTTATATTTTAATGCCTTCTCCAAGGCTGGTTCAGGCATGAAGATTGGCTCAGGGTTCTTGTAGTTTCCATGTGTATTGGCAGTACAGGATAAGATCACCTGATCTCTCCACTCCATCTTGTTTTTCATGAAAAGTGCCCATTTTGGGTTTGTTTTATAAGTTCATAATTTCTCCATGCATGAGCATATAGCCCTCTACTTGGCTTTTTCTTTCCACTGAGTACAGACCTGGTCTCACTGAAAAAAAAACAATCAGTAAGAGTCAGGTTCCTCAAACTCTGTTCATATTTCACTGATTAAGATCTGGTGCTGCTCTTGATGTGCCGAGTTTCCAGATAACCACCAAAATCCTGATCCTACAGTCCCAAAAAAACAGGAATTGACCCTGATCTGAAACTGTAAATACCAGTGGTGAACAGAGAAAGAGGATTGAGAAACCTAATGGACCAGCGCCTCAGACTAGATGCTTAAGAATGACTTCAAGTGCATTTTGGCACTGTGGTTGAGCAGCATGGGGTTCTTAATGCAAAAAGAAATCTGAATAAGCCCCCCCAACAAACAATGATGTTACCATCACAAATTGATGACAGTTTGCCTGCAACACAATGAAACAATGTTCTAATTGTGTCACTCAATAGCACTTCTGGCAGCACATCAATATTGCATGTATATAAAAAAAGTCAGCACATAAGAAGGGTGACTGCGTGATTGAACTGTGAGGAGATTTTGGGACTTGACTTTTCAAAGTTTTAGAAAGACATGAAAGGACGCTTAATAAGGAGTTCAATTCCTTTTCATCTCACCTGGTGAAAGTCAATAGAGAATGGAACAAAGATTTCACTTTCATTCTTTGTACTTCTCCTCACAAGGTCTTATACTGTTGAGTTTATCCACAAACTAAGCAGGTTTTATGGACAGAGTATTTTCTGTAACAATGTGAGCCTTCAGAAACAAACACACCTCAACTGTAACAATCCCTGACATAACTCAGAGTTATAATGAGAGGTCTGGGTATGTTTCAGTGTTACAGTGAGTTTTGAGGGCACATCACAAAGTGTCACTGTCTCATATACTTCACACTTCTCACTGTAGTGCTCTCTCATAACCCCACAACCCTCTCTGTGATTTTTAGAATTAGAACATTACAGCGCAGTACAGGCCCTTCGGCCCTCGATGTTGCGCCGACCTGTGAAACCATCTGACCTACACTATTCCATTTTCATCCATATGTCTATCCAATGACCACTTAAATGCCCTTAAAGTTGGCGAGTCTACTACTGTTGCAGGCAGGGCGTTCCACGCCCCTACTACTCTCTGAGTAAAGAAACTACCTCTAACATCTGTCCTATATCTATCACCCCTCAACTTAAAGCTATGTCCCCTCGTGTTTGCCATCACCATCTGAGGAAAAAGACTCTCACTATCCACCCTATCTAACCCTCTGATTATCTTATATGTCTCTATGAAGTCACCTCTCCTCCTCCTTCTCTCCAACGAAAACAACCTCAAGTCCCTCAGCCTTTCCTCGTAAGACCTTCCCTCCATACCAGGCAACATCCTAGTAAATCTCCTCTGCACCCTTTCCAAAGCTTCCACATCCTTCCTATAATGCGGTGACCAGAACTGCACGCAATACTCCAGGTGCGGCCTCACCAGAGTTTTGTACAGCTGCAGCATGACCTCGTGGCTCCGAAACTCGATCCCCCTACTAATAAAAGCTAACACACCATATGCCTTCTTAACAGCCCTATTAACCTGGGTAGCAACTTTCAGGGATTTATGTACCTGGACACCAAGATCTCTCTGCTCATCTACACTACCAAGAATCTTCCCATTAGCCCAGTACTCTGCAGTCCTGTTACTCCTTCCAAAGTGAATCACCTCACACTTTTCCACATTAAACTCCATTTGCCATCTCTCAGCCCAGCTCTGCAGCCTATCTATGTGCCTCTGTACCCTACAACATCCTTCGACAGTATCCACAACTCCACCGACCTTCGTGTCATCCGCAAATTTACTAACCCACCCTTCTACACCCTCTTCCAGGTCATTTATGAAAATGACAAACAGCAGTGGCCCCAAAACAGATCCTTGCGGTACACCACTAGTAACTAAACTCCAGGATGAACATTTGCCATCAACCACCACCCTCTGTCTTCTTTCAGCTGGCCAATTTCTGATCCAAAGCTCTAAATCACCTTCAACCCCATACTTCCGTATTTTCTGCAATAGCCTACCGTGGGGAACCTTATCAAACGCCTTACTGAAATCCATATACACCACATCCACTGCTTTACCCTCATCCACCTGTTTGGTCACCTTCTCGAAAAACTCAATAAGGTTTGTGAGGCACGACCTACCCGTCACAAAACCGTGCTGACTATCGCTAATGAACTTATTCTTTTCAAGATGATTATAAATCCTATCTCTTATAACCTTTTCCAACATTTTACCCACAACCGAAGTAAGGCTCACAGGTCTATAATTACCAGGGCTGTCTCTACTCCCCTTCTTGAACAAGGGGACAACATTTGCTATCCTCCAGTCTTCCGGCACTATTCCTGTCGACAATGACGACATAAAGATCAAGGACAAAGGCTCTGCAATCTCCTCCCTGGCTTCCCAGAGAATCCTAGGATAAATCCCATCTGGCCCAGGCGACTTATCTATTTTCACACTTTCCAAAATTGCTAACACCTCCTCCTTGTGAACCTCAATCCCATCTAGCCTAGTAGTCTGAATCTCAGTATTCTCCTCGACAACATTTTCTTTCTCTACTGTAACTACTGACGAAAAATATTCATTTAACGCTTCCCCTATCTCCTCTGATTCCACACACAACTTCCCACTACTATCCTTGATTGGCCCTAATCTAACTCTAGTCATTCTTTTATTCCTGATATACCTATAGAAAGCCTTAGGGTTTTCCCTGATCCTATCCGCCAATGACTTCTCGTGTCCTCTCCTTGCTCTTCTTAGCTCTCCCTTTAGATCCTTCCTGGCTAGCTTGTAACTCTCAAGCGCCCTAACTGAGCCTTCACGTCTCATCCTAACATAAGCCTTCTTCTTCCTCTTGACAAGCGCTTCAACTTCTTTAGTAAACCACGGCTCCCTCGCTCGACAACTTCCTCCCTGCCTCACAGGTACATACTTATCAAGGATACGCAGTAGCTGCTCCTTGAATAAGCTCCACATTTCGATTGTGCCCATCCCCTGCAGTTTCCTTCCCCATCCTACACATCCTAAATCTTGCCTAATCGCATCATAATTTCCTTTCCCCCAGCTATAATTCTTGCCCTGCGGTATATACCTGTCCCTGCCCATCGCTAAGCTAAACCTAACCGAATTGTGATCACTATCACCAAAGTGCTCACCGACATCTAAATCTAACACCTGGCCAGGTTCATTACCCAGTACCAAATCCAATGTGGCATCGCCCCTGGTTGGCCTGTCTACATACTGTGTCAGAAAACCCTCCTGCACACACTGGACAAAAACTGACCCATCTAAAGTACTCGAACTATAGTATTTCCAGTCAATATTTGGAAAGTTAAAGTCCCCCATAACAACTACCCTGTTACTCTCGCTCCTGTCGAGAATCATCTTCGCTATCCTTTCCTCTACATCTCTGGAACTATTCAGAGGTCTATAGAAAACTCCCAACAGGGTGACCTCTCCTCTCCTGTTTCTAACCTCGGCCCATACTACCTCAGTAGACGAGTCCTCAAACGTCCTTTCTGCCGCTGTAATACTCTCCTTGATTAACAATGCCACACCCCCCCCTCTTTTACCATCTTCTCTGTTCTTACTGAAACATCTAAATCCCGGAACCTGCAACATCCATTCCTGCCCCTGCTCTACCCATGTCTCCGAAATGGCCACAACATCGAGATCCCAGGTACCAACCCATGCTGCAAGCTCATCCACCTTATTCAGGATGCTCCTGGCGTTGAAGTAGACACACTTTAAACCAAGTTCTTGCTTGCCAGTGCCCTCTTGCGTCCTTGTAACCTTATCCCTGACCTCACTACTCTCAACATCCTGTACACTGGAACTACAATTTAGGTTCCCATTCCCCTGCTGAATTAGTTTAAACCCCCCCGAAGAGCACTAGCAAATCTCCCCCCCAGGATATTGGTACCCCTCTGGTTCAGGTGAAGACCATCCTGTTTGTAGAGGTCCCACCTACCCCATAAAGAGCCCCAATTATCCAGGAAACCAAAGCCCTCCCTCCTACACCATCCCTGCTGCCACGTATTTAACTCCTCTCTCTCCCTATTCCTCGCTTCGCTAGCACGTGGCACGGGCAACAACCCAGAGATAACAACTCTGTTTGTTCTCGCTCTAAGCTTCCACCCTAGCTCCCTGAATTTCTGCCTTAAATCCCCATCTCTCTTCCTACCTGATGTTCTGATATACTCCACACTCCTCCCTGCAATACTCTCCATTTGCCCACACTCTTCCCTGTAATATTCTCTGACACTCTCCATTTGCGAATACATCCCACATTGTTCCCTGCAGCTTTCCATGTCGTCATCTGATACACCCCACACCCTCCCTGTGACACTTTCCAATATAACTCACCACCTTCACTGTAACACTCTCTTATATACTCTGCATTACTGTCTTCAATACTTGCTAATATACATCACACCCCGTGCAACGGCAATGTCTGATACATCTCACACCCTTCCCTATAATATTCTCTGATATATGCCCACCGCTCACCGTACACCGTCTGATTTACACTCAGACTTCAGTGTAACACTTTGAAATGCTGCCTATTCTCCACTTGTAACATTCTCTGTTATAACCCTGCCATCCACAGTAGCATTCACTGATATAACCCAAACTGCTCCTTGCCATATTCTGAATACCCCACAAATCTCATGCTAGCACTCTCTGATGAATCTCACACTCCTCCCTCTAATGCTGTCTGAGATGTTGATAGGGTGAGATGTAGTAAGGTGGGAGGACACTTGTCTGGAGCATAAAAAACAGTCTAGATCTGATGGGCTGAATGACCTGTTACTGTGCTATAAATTATATGTAACTCTATGATATAACCTATATCTTCACTGTCATACATTCTGGTATACCTGATACCCCTCATTATAACAGGTTTTGATAAATGCCACACCCCTAATTGTAATCACCTCTGATATACCCTATATCCTTTACTGTAACACTCTTTGATTTGCCCCATATTACCCACTGTAATACTCTTGATATGTCCTATACCACTTATTTTAAGTCTCTCTGATATACAACAATTTGCATTTATATGGCATCTTTAACATAGTAAAACATCCTAAGGAGCTTTGCAGGAGCATAATTGGACAACAATTGATGCCAAACCAAAGAAGGAATTAGGACTGGTGATCAAAAGCTTGGTCAAAGAGGTAGGTTTTAAGAAATATCTTAAAAGGGAAGAGGTGGGAGGGTGGAGAGGTTTCAGGAGGGAATTCCAGAGCTTGTGGCCTAAACAGCTGAAGGCATGGCTGCCAGTGGTGGACCGATTAAAATCAGGGATGCACAAAAGGCCAGAATCTGAGGAGTGCAGAGATCTCGGAGGAGTGGAGTGCTGGAGAATGTTACGGAGATATGGAGGGGCGAGGCCATGGAGGGTCTTGAAAACAAGAATGAGAATTTTTAAATCGAGGTGTTGCCAGGCCAAGAGCCAGCAGGCATAGGTGTGATGGATGAATGGGACTTGGTGTGAGTTCGGATACGGGCAGCAGTGTTTTGGATGAGTTCAAATTTATGGAGGGTGCAAATTGGGAGGCTGGACAGGACAGCACTGAAATAGGCAACTGGAGGTAAATAAAACATAAATTCAGCAGATATTAGGCTGAGATAGCTGTGGAGATGGGCAATATTTTGGAGGTGGAAGTTGGAGAAGTTGCTGATAGACAGGATAAGGGATGACAGTTCATCTCAGGGTTAGTCAGGATATTGAAGTCGTAAACAGTCTAGTTCAGTCTGAGACAGTGGCCTGGGATAGGGATTGAATTGGTGATGAGGGAACAGAGTTTAAAATGGGCACCAAAAACAATGTCTTTGATCTTCCCAATGTTTAACTGGTGCAAATTGTCACTCATCCAGGATTGCATGTCAGACAAACAGGCTGACAACAAAGGGGCAGTAAAAGGATCAAGAGAGCTGGTGGTGAGGTAGAGCTGGGCATTGTCAGCATACATGTGGAATGTGGCATCATGTCTTTGGATGGTGTTACCGAGGGACAGCATGTAGATACGAAATAGGAAGGGGCCAAGGATAGATTCTTGGGAAATTCCTAACATAACAGTGATGGGTCAGGAAGATAAACTATTTCAGGAGACAGTCTGGCTGTGACTGATAGGAATGAGCGGTCAGCGTCGATGAGTGAGTTCTGCAGAAAATTCCTGTTAGTTCTGTGAAACGGCCCTGAGGAGGTCAATGGGAAATATTCCACTCCCTCTCAATAGGACAGTTCCATCCCCTTACAAAACCCAATGGAACAGTTTCACACTTCACACCGACACTGCCCAAGAGGCTGAATGATAAACTTTCATTCCCTCTTACAGACCAGGCCCGTAGAACTCAATGAGATATTTTTATATTCTGCTACAGACCTGTTGTTATAGATGGGTGAAGTTCATTGTTCTCCAGCGCTAACAGGACATCTTATTTCTAACAATGATCGGCATTGGTGATTGTACTGGTATTTATGTTGCATGAATAATTGAATAAAGCAACCATTTACTCCTTTGTGTATCTGTCCTTATTTACAAGGTTTGTTTGTTTGGAGTGTGGCCTGTGGCAACTCTCTCTCATTCACGTCTTTCCATTTCCATGAAAGTCTGGTGTCTCCTTTTGGTACTAGCTGAAGCAAACATGGTTTTGGGTTGGTAACCAACCAGCCATGAAGCTGTCTCCTATTTTATTGTGAAGCGCATTGGGGCCTAGCTGTGTGGTACCAGTGTGTTTCCAGTGGCAGCTTCTGGGCATGAAAACAGTCGTAAAGAATCATCAAATGGTTAATTTCCAGTGTCAGCAAAAAGTGATGTTGAGATACCCGCCATCATTTTCAGACAGTGCTAAATGACAGGTTGAGGTGGCACATAAGTGCAATTGTCACAGGCAGATATCTTGGAATCACTCACAGGCATCTTTAAATGAATTTCAGACACAGCATCTCTAAGTGACAATTTAACTCATCTGGCATGTCAAAGTGACATGTAGCGATATCTGAGAGTCATTTTCAAATTTCTGGGAATAAATATCTTTCAATACAGAACTTTCAATGGAAAACTGTGCCACATTTCAAACTACTTTCAAACAGATCAGCAGAACTCCTGTGACTTAAGAGCCTCAGGCCTTCATTTAGATATTTCCTAGTATTTCCAGCAATGGTCTTTTTATTCTGGGAATGATGCTGATAACTATGATGAGGCAATTCAATACACTTCACCAGACAATGTATAAAGCTGACAGAGAGCAGATTCAGGATATGTATGACGCCAGAACCTTTCCCATTTACTCCCTTTGTATAAAACCCAAACACACCAAACTGTTTCTCATTGTATAGAATTTAGTAGACCAACCCCTTTGCCATTTACCACCCTTGTATAGGATCCCAATGGATCAAATTCCTTCCATTCACTTCCATTATATAGAATCTCAGAAAGATTCCCATTCCCATTCATTCCTATTATATAAAATCTCAATCTCAACACACTACCTATTGACTCTCTTCTGCACAGATTCCTGATCTTTTTCCCAGTCACTGGCAGTTCTGGGCTTCATCCAGTGAATATTGTCTAATGATGGATGCCAGTATCCTCTCACATTAAAGCCCTCCTGTAAGCAATGTTACTCCATGCAATGAGGTGTTCATTTAGGTTCGAGTGCATCCTGTGCAGTTTCAAAGACAAAGCTACAAATACTCCGCATTCCATTGTATAAATCTGGGTGTACCCAGAAGTGAACCATTTCAAATTAATTCATGGAGATTAAGACCCCGGAGCTCAAATGTGCACCCAGTTGACAATAACTGGCTACCTAATTAACTGTTTACTCCCCAGCAGTATTTCTGCCTGGATTTTCTGATTCCTACAATGTATCATCAAGTGTCCTGCCAACATTAAGGTCATGAACAAAACTTTCTCCAGATTTTCTCCTCTCTTTTGAATTCATTGACACTAACTGGAGCACAGTTCCACTGATGGCAGCCTTCCTAAACATGGGCCAAATGACCATTCCGCATGTTTGAGCAGAGACGGCATTCTATTGAACCATGGGAAGCAGCACAGCCTAGTTTAATCCTACCTTCAATGGTCTACCCCTTTTTACCTTGCAGCCGGCCACACTGGATAACAATCAGGAGGAGAACTCTAGTTAATTTTTATCTCCATTCTAGGCTGGGGCACTAAGGTCGCAAGTAGCATCTCTATCAACACCCTGAACGAGACCAGTTAGTTTATCACAGAAACGGATGCTGGGACACCTCCCGGCCTGCATAGCTTAGTACTATGCTGCCAAAACATTTAATGACCCATTGGGAGCAGCATCTCATTCCAATCACCAGCAGTGGAGTGTACTTAAGATGTTAGGAAGTTCAAATCCAGATGTAATTGTTATCATTTTATTGTGTGCTTGTAGGCGAGGAGAGAATTCCACTGAGTACTGGAATCAATCCAACAATAGCGTCAGGGAATCGTGTGATGGTTGCTTTGGACTATGTGATTGGCAGAGGGTCAAATTATGGACAAATGTTTAATTTGCTGAAACTTTTTCTCAGACGAGTACAGACTCATTTCCAGCTGCGGAGCTAATTATTTGACTGCCTTCCCCAAGCTGACAAGTTATGTGTTAGCGATTACAGAAAAACGTTAAATGACAAGGGGCTGTTTGAATCATTCAAGTGCAATTAAGGACAATAATTCTGTATTAAAACACAACACAGATGAAATAATGTTGCAAAAATGGGAGCCAAATCATTCACCAATTTCATTATTTTCTATTAATTGTGGGCTTTCATCATGCTTCCCTTTTAAGGCAAACATGGTTTTTGCACAGTGCTCGGGTAATGGCCTGGGGCTTTTCAGGATTGCATTGAATAATTACATAGGGTTTACACCTTGTCATTACTCAAATAAGTCAAACACAATTACTATAAATCCAATTTCCTTGTCAGATTAGGAGTAATTTAAAATTATTAGCATTTTCATAATAGTACAAATAGTTTTGTGTTTGTTCCCTGGACTATTCGTGCTGTCATCTTCGAGGAATAATTAAAAATGATGGCGTGCGGGTGTGTATCAAACCTACAATTTAAAAGCTTTTGCTCCTATCAGATATTGCCCCTTCTTCCTTTATTGTAAAATGTACACAGGGCCCAGTAAATGAGGTCTGGGAACTGCAGTAGGGACTCTACATTTGACCTGGCAAATCCTGGGTACTGAGTGGAATGGCCGATCAGTGTTACTGTTCTGGCTCACTATCTATCCAGTGGGCCCCTGCTAGTCAGTACATGTCTGTAGACTCAGGTGTGGACTGGATTGAGCTTTATATTCTGTCTGATTGAATAACTTGCAGACTCTCTGTCCTGGCCTATACATGATGAATAGTCAATTGAATGAGTTAGCAGTGAGCTGTCATCACCTGCTTAGCTGTACGCCATGACCCTCGTGAAACAAGGAGAAAAAATTGGGATACGAATATGGGAGACCATGAGGGACAGTTCCTTCAATGTACAATGATTGTTCTTCTTCAAATGGCCTAGTGGTGTTCATGATAAAGAACAGTTTCTTAAAGAAAGCTACTGATGGTTTTAGTTCTAGGAGTGGAAAGAAAATTGGATACAGGAAACATTTATTAAAACCATAATATGAACAACATATTATCCATGGATCTACCACTGACATTTCTGGCTGATGACAGGAGGTGATTGAGACTTCCTTCGGTAGGGTATCTTTCGAATATCTGTTGTTTAGCGGCTGAGATTTGGAACACATTGTATAGTTAAATCTGTGTCCTGAACCTTCATCCTACTATTCCTACTATTCCTCCTTCTATGCCAGTGTCAAACATCATGGGCCACCAAGGGGGAGTTAAAACTCTGGATCAGTTATAATTCCTCATGTCCTGTGTCCATGAATACGCTAAAGGTTGAATCCATCTCACATTTGGATCACCTCCACATGGCAACGGCTGTAGCTAAACAGTGCATTTTGAATAGTGTCCAAAGCAACTTACAGCATCTTTTCCAAGTCTTACAAAGAATGAAAATACCATCTCAAATTGCAAACATTTGCCATCTCCTTGTTAATGTGATAGGACTGTGTGTTTAAAGAGAAAGGAAATGTGGTCAGAGAAGAAAAGCCAAGAGCAGCTCATTGACCGCAGGTGGTACTTTGTATGTATCAATATTATAAATAAGATGAATTACATACATTAAGGTAAAACAGATTAGATTTTTGTCTCCAACATTTACCTTGAGAACTGTTTCTTCCACGTACTTCACTTACTCTACAACAAGACCTTTTGTCACATTAAGGTGCTATCACTGTGCAATGCATTTTTTTATCTGTTGCAACATCAGGACCTAATTTTAATCAGCACTCGACAACAACAATTTATATTTATAGAGCACCTTCAACATAATAAAATGTCCCATGGCGCTTACAGGAACGTTATAAAAGAAAGTACGCACCCAGCCACAAAAGGAGATACTAGGTCAGATAACCAAAAACTTGGTCAAAGAAATAGGTTTTAAGGAGTATCTTAAAGGAGGAAAGCGAGGCAGAAAGGTGTAGGGAGGATATTCCAAAGCTTGGGGCTGAGGCAACCGAAGGTGCGGCCACCAATTGTGCAGTGATTAAATTCAGAGATGCACAACAGGCCAGAATTAGAGGAGTGCAGATATCTTGGAGGGTTGTGGGGCTGAAGGAGATTACAAAGATAGGGAGATTCCGGATCATGGAGAGATTTGAAAATAAAGATGAGAATTTTAAATGCTTGACTGGGAGCCAATGTAGGTCAGCGAGCACAGGGGTGACAGGAACAGGACTTGGTGCAAGTTAAGACATATGCAGCAGAGTTTAAGCGTTTCAGCAGCAGATGAGCTGAGACAGGGGAGATGTTAGTTGATGCTACAGAGGTGGAAATAGGCAGTCTTACTGATGGTATGAATATGAGGTCAGAAACTCATCTTGGAGTCAAATGTGACACCGAGGTTGTGAACTGACTGGTTGAATCTCAGACTGTTGCCAGAGAGACGAATGGAGTCAGTAGCTGGGTAAGAGAGTTTGGAGCAGTAATCGAAAACAAGTCGAGAGATGTGATGGTGAGGTAGAGCTGAGTGTTGTCAGCATACATGTAAAAACTAACGCCATGCTTTTGAATGATGTTGCCAAGAGGCAGCACGTAGACAAGAAATAGGAGGGGGCCAAGGGTAGATCCTTGGGGGACAGCAGATGTAATGGTTTGGGAGCAGGAAGAGAAGCCATTGCAAGTGATTCTCTGGCTATGATTAGATAGATAAGAATGAAACCAGGTGAGAGCAGTTCCACACAGCTGGAAGACAGTGCAGAGGCATTGGAGGAGGATAGTGTGGTCAACCATATCAAAGGCTGCAGACAGATTGAGAAGGATGAGAAGAGTCAGTTTACCTTTGTCACAGTCACATAGGATGTCACTTGTGACCTTGATAAGCACTGTTTCGGTATTGTGACAAGGGCAGAAACTTGATTGGAGAGATTCAAACATGGAGTTCCAGGAAAGATGGGAACAGATTTGGGAGGTGACAACACATTCAAGGACTTTGGAGAGGAAATGGAGGTTGGAGATGGGACTGTAGTTTGTAAGAACAGTGGGGTCAAGAGATAGAAATTATAGTCAGTGATATTGGGCTGAATTTTCACCACGGAGGTGGCAAACAGCAGCAGGGTTTGTTTTCAGGTCCTGGACCTGCCTCTGGTGGGAAACTGATTAAAGTTCAGATTTTCACATAGGGTAGCCCTTAATTGATACTGCTCAATTTGAGCCAGTGGGGGCGGGAACGGAGGTGGGTCAGATGAAGTGGGGGACTCATTTAGACTCCCCACAGCCTGACGCTGCTGGTCGTCCTAAAGGAGAAATCAGCTGAGGGTGCCAAAGCCTTCCACGGCACCAGAGGGAAGCGAGATGTCATAGGAGAGCCGGAGGCCTGGTACTCAGGGCAGGTCTGCCGCTCGCTTCATCAATGCTGACCTGGATCTGATGTTGGAGGCTGTGAGGGAGAGGAGGGTGGTCTTCTTCCTGGATGGTGGCAGGAGGAGGTCACCACATCACATAGAGAACTAAGTGGATCACTGGGGTGTGGTCTTACTGACCCCTACTGTTTTCCTGTGTTTGATGACACTATAAGCCAAATGTCTGGGACTCCTTTTATTGCTGCCGTGACAGGAAAAATGGTACGAGGTGTGAAAGAGATAACTGAATCCTCCACAATGAGAGCAAAGCCTCTGAGCAGATGTGCTTCCTTCATTGCAGTAAGTGATTAGATGTTCCAGGCTGCATCTTCCATGCACACATTAGCACAGCTATCACAGACTCCCTCCCAACCTGGGATAGAGGGGCTCAGCTGAAACGTTCCTGAACTATAGGGTCCCTGACATTCATGGCATCCTCACAAACCCTTCCCGCCCCAAGCCCTGCTCAGCCATTTCTGTTCAGCGACATTTCCCTCTGCCTCCACTTCCTCCTCCTCACTCACCTCCTACTCCTGCTCTGCCTCCGATGAGCTGTCTCCTTCCAGGGACTCACTGTCCTCAAGGTCCACATCTCTCTGGAGGGCCATGTTATGGAAAGTGCAGCAGACCACTACAATGACCGAGACCGTTGCAGGAGGGTATTGGAGGGCACCACCCAATCAGTTCAGGCACCAGAATTGCATCTTCAGAAGTCCGATGGCCTGCTCAATGGTTTTCCTAATGAGAAGGTATCATTGGCTATATCGCCTCTGTGCCTCTGTCTGGAGCTCCCGTATAGGGGTGAATAGCCATGTCATCAAGGGATTTCCCATGTCGCCTTGGATCCATCCATGCAATTTAAGGGTTGGAGTGAAGATCTGAGGCAGTGACAAATGGCGGAGGATGAAGGAGTCATAGCAGCTGCTGGGAAAGCAAGCACAGACATGGAGGAAGCACTTGGGGTTGCAGACCAGCTGAACGATGAGGGAGTGGAATCCCTTCTCATTGATGAATCTGACTGACTGGTCACTGGGTGCCTGGATGGTCATATGGGTGCAATCGATGTTGCCCTGAACCTGGGAGAATCCAGCAATGGTGGTGAAACCCACTGTCCTCTGTGCCTGTGAGGCTGCGTCAATGGTGAAATGAGTCTACTGTCCAGCCCTGGCAAAGAGGGCATCAGTGACCCCTGAGATACAGTGGTATGCAGCCACCTGAGAGATGCCGCAAAAGTCCATAGCTAATCCTTGGAAGGAGCCAGAAGCGAAGAAGTTCAAGGCCACACAAGTGCCAGGCAATAACCATCTCCAACAAGAGAGAATCTAACCATCTCCCCATGACATTCAATGGCATTACCATCGCTGAATCCCCCACTAACAACATCCTAGGGGCTACCATTGACCAGAAACTGAACTGGAGTAGCCATATAAATACCGTGGCTACAAGAGCAGGTCAGAGGCTAGGAATCCTGCGACGAGTAACTCACCCCCTGACTCCCTAAAGCCTGTTCACCATCTACAAGGCACAAGTCTTGTATACTCTCCACTTGCCTGGATGGGTGCAGCTTCAACAACACTCAAGAAGTTAGACACCATCCAGGACAAAGCAGCCCACTTGATTGGCACACCATCCACAAACATTCACTCCCTCCACCACCGACGCACAGTGGCAGCAGTGTGTACCATCTACAAGATGCACTGCAGCAATGCACCAAGGCTGCTTAGACAGCACCTTCCAAACCCGCGACCTCTACCACCTCGAAGGACAAGAGCAGCAGATGGGAACATCACCACCTGCAAGTTCCCATCCAAGTCACACACCATCCTGACTTGGAACTATATTGCCATTCCTTCACTGTCGCTGGGTCAAAATCCTGGAACTCCCTTCCTAACAGCACTGTAGGTATACCAACCCCAAATGGACTGCAGCGGTTCAAGAAGGCAGCTCACCACCACCTTCTCAAGGGAAATTAGGGACGGGCAATAAATGCTGGCATAGCCAGTGATGCCCACATCCCATGAATAAAAAAAAAGTGACATTGACAGCCACTGGCAGGACATGGCGACCAGTGCTGAGAGGTGCAAGGTCTTCATCAACGAGGGCACAGATATCTGTGACCATCTGCTTGGAGAGTCACAGTCTCCTGGGCACTGGGTCTCGGTTATCTCCAGGTATCTCCGTTTTTGGCGGTAGATCCTGTGTTGAGGGTTTGGCCTTGGTTGCCTTCCTGCACCTCTTTCCTCTGCCCTCCTACAGCTCAGTGCTCCATCTTTCCTGTGTAGTGTATTGCCCCGCATCCCCATTGGGCCCAAAATCTGACAGTCATGCTCCCATTGCCAGCTGTGGTCTTCCTTTTGGACAGGTGGCTGCTTTACTGCCCCCTCGATGCCAGGGTTGATGACCCCGTTCAATGCCCGAGTGCTGAGTGCCAGCCCGCCACCCTGTGCAGCGCTAAGTGCACCTTCTTACCAAATGCTGAGTCCCCCTTTGCCCCATTGACCCTCTTATGGGGCCAGGGTAATTCCCTGGGACAGCCATGACAGATGATCCTGAAACCCGTGTGTCCCCTTCGAAGTTCCTCCCTCCCCCCTCCAACAAGCTCTTAACGAGCTTTCTAGCTCCTTTAGTTGGCCTCAGTGGAGAGGAGGGCAGGATCCCTCCAGCGCCAGGAACGGCATCCTGAAACTGACATGCCGGCCGACCGGCTTTGCAGGTTTTGGGACTCACCCCCGCCCCCGCCCCCACCCCCACCTCCACCTCTGTTCCCATCTTTTGAGAGGGGGGGACCCAAACATTCAGCTCATTATTGCAGTAACTTTTAATATGTTTATACCAGATTCCTTTCTCTGCTTTTTTTTTTATCAGTGTCTCAATCATCTGAAAATAAACTGCTTGCATTAAACTAACAGAGAGAAAACCTCCCAAAAGTTACCTTTTCCAGAGTGCCTTGTAGCAGTCTCTTTAAGAACCATTTGATTAGGTCACTCAACGTGCAAGTTCTATCTATTGGCACCTCAAATTTACACCAGGTTCCCAGGTATGTCATTATCTCGATTACTCTATTCAAATTAAGCTCCATTCTGAAACATGTGGGGGCCAGGGCTACCCAAGTGGAGGTTCTTATTAATATGGTGATGAGTGGGAATGGGGCAGTACACGTCTCTTCATGATTTTTTGGGCACTACTGCTCTGTTCCCACCAGGCAGAGGGAGTTAAAATCGATTCCTTTCTGTTACTGTTATTCACTCCATACAAGGTACTGATTGGCATCCATTTTACAATTTGTGTGCTGAGGTAGGTTTGTGAACTTCCAGTAAGATACTCTCTCCTAATATCTTTTCTCTTTTGTCCTTTTTAATTTAAGAAAAATTGTTGCGTCAGCTCCTCTGTTAATGATGATGCCCCAGCACCCACTGATGCTGGATAATCATTCACATTCTAGACTTCACTTCCCTACAAATTGCATTTAGGATGCGATGGGAAAGGACAATCACACTAGTGTGCAGCATTTACAGATTTCATAAACTTTGATGCTGGAACAAAAGCTCTTGTTCAGCAGGGTAATGACAGTAATGACACAGGATGCATGTTGTTCGTTACACAACACGTTTACTTAAGGTATGGTCCTTCGTGGTAAACTGACAGGTTGTGGAAGCAAGCCTTTTGGAAAAGGATAGCACAATACATTGAGTATCAATAGTCTTGTTGATGCTATACTGCATAGCTCCTTTCAACAAAGCTGCACATGATGGTGGCCTCTTGGAGTTACACACGTGTTTCCTGGATCTGCTCATCAGCTCTCTGATGCCCTTTGGAACAATCGCCAATGACTCCTCTTCAGAGTGTATGTCATCCTGATGGTCTCTCCATGTAGCTCTACGTTCACTGGAGCCAGGTCTTCCTCAGCCATGTTGATGCACCCTTTCCTGAACGGTGAAGAGCACACCAGCCTATCGCTATTTTGGTCATCTGATCTGGGGGACAATGCAAGACCCATCCCAACCTGTCCATGAAGCAAATGCACATTTTCAGCATCCTGATGGTCTTATCAATCACCAGCCTTGTAGATGCATGTTCTTCATTGTAACGCATCTCTGCTGCTGTTCAAGGCATTCTCATTTGAATAAACAACCATGGGAACAGGGGCTTGCTTTGTTACCTAGAAGCCACCCATGGATCTGATTCACTTCCCGGAAGGGGTCACGGAAGGCCTAATGATGAAGGATGAAGGCATCATGACAACTTCCTGCATATGGGGCATTGATACTATTGCTGTTACACACATCCTGAATGTTGTGGGAATGAGATCCTTCCTGTTACTGTAGCTACGTGGATGTTCTGTGAGAGCACGCAATGCAATGTCAACATCATTGATTGCTCCCAGGACCTTGGGGAAGTCAATGGCCTTATAAAACGATATGCCCTTTTCTCTCTGCTGCCTTGCTGTAATTCCAAAAGTTATTAATTAAGGTGCTTTTAAGTAAAGGGCATCAGTGATTTGCCGAATACATCTGTACTGCTCCCTGGCTGAAGTTGTGGTGATTCTCCCCTGTCTCCCTGAAATTACAGAAGCTGAGGGCAGCTTTCAGCATCCCGATGGCCTTCTTGATCACAGCCTGGTAGATACCCGTGTGTCATTGTAGCACTTCTCTGCTGCTGTTCACTCCCATTTAAGTCAACACCATAGGAGCAGGGAATTTGTTTTTTCACCTAGAAGCCAGCCATGGATCTAATTCACTTCCCTAAAGAGGTCAGGGAGGGCCGAGTGATGAAGGATGAGGGCAACATGGAAACTTCCTACAAATCCGCTCCTGTGATGCCCTGACTGTGTACAGATCCAAAAGTCTCCCAGTAAATGGACTCTGTGAGAGGCACAGAATCAAGGGCAGGTCTTGTAGAGCATGCAAAACATGAATTCAAAATACATCATGGTGCCTTCATAGCCACTGAGGGAGCAGTGCAGGCAGATACCCTACTGCCTCTTTGATGAGATGCGATCTTCTAATGCAAAGCTCCTGGAAGAAAGGTCAGCATAAGACCGATGCTGCCTGTATGTTCTTTGGGGGAACGTGTGTTGTGGAGCTTGGTGGAGTTGCGGATAGTGATGAGGATTGACAGAGGATACAGCAGGATATAGATCGGTTGGAGACTTGGGTGGAGAAATGGCAGATGGAGTTTAATCCGGAAAAATGTGAGGTAATGCATTTTGGAAGATCTAATGCAGGTGGGAAGTATACAGTAAATGGCAGAACCCTTCGGAGTATTGACAGGCAGAGAGATCTGGGCGTACAGGTCCACAGGTCACTGAAAGTGGCAACGCAGGTGGATAAGGTAGTCAAGAAGGCATACGGCATGCTTGCCTTCATCGGTCGGGGCATAGAGTATAAAAATTGGCAAGTCATGCTGCAGCTGTACAGAACTTTAGTCAGGCCACACTTAGAATATTGCGTGCAATTCTGGTCGCCACACTACCAGAAGGATGTGGAGGCTTTGGAGAGGGTACAGAAGAGGTTTACCAGGATGTTGCCTGGTCTGGAGGGGATTAGCTATGAGGAGAGGTTGGATAAACTTGGATTGTTTTCATTGGAATGACGGAGGTGGAGGGGCGACATGATAGAGGTTTACAAAGTGATGAGCGGCATGGACAGAGTGGATAGTCAGAAGCTTTTTCCCAGGGTGGAAGAGTCAGTTACTAGGGGACATAGGTTTAAGGTGAGAGGGGCAAAGTTTAGAGGGGATGTGCGAGGCAAGTTCTTTACACCAGAGGGTGGTGAGTGCCTGGAACTTGCTGCCGGTGGAGATGGTGGAAGCAGATACAATAACGACGTTTAAGAGGCATCTTGACAATTACATGGTTCTAGATTCGGGTATTATACATCACACACACTTCAGCAGCACAAATGGGAAGCACAGTCACAAAACACTTGTATGACAGTCACACACCACATAATGAATTCAATAAATGCACAAGACTGATTTGAATGTGGTGCTGAGTATTTATGTACCATTTTTACCATTATTATTATTATGGAGGAGATGTTGCTGGAGCAGCACAGAATGGAGGAAAGCAGAATCAGGCACCATTCAAGGAGGATGCAGCCCATCAAGAATTACCACTAACACCCAAAGAACAAAGAACAGTACAGCATAGGAACAGGCCATTCGGCCCTCCAAGCCTGCATCGATCTTGATGCCTGCCTAAAGTAAAACCTTCTGCACTTCCGGGGACCGTATCCCTCTATTCCCATCCTATTCTTCTCATAAGTTATTTCCTTCTGGAAGGGGGTCAGTGACTGCAGGATGGTTGCAGGGGTTTGTTGCTGTGGCTGATTAATCTTGCCTGCTTTGTGGGACCTCGCTTATCATTTGCACAGAAATGTTTAATGGAGGCAGTGCCGTGGGACTGCAAACCAGCCACCTGATGCATTTACAGTCCCGGACACTCCACTGCAGTGTGCACTCCCTGCTCAGAGATTAAAATTGAGAATTGGTGAGGGAAATTATTTTACACTAATTAATTACTTGTTTTCTTATACTATATTCCATGTTCAATTATTTAATTAGTTAAAAAACTAAAATTGAAAGACTGCAAAAGAGCTGAAAATCTATCTGTACTAAAGGTCACTACAACATTCTCTAAGGCTGGCTGGCTTATGTGAACACTTAGATTTGTCTTATTACCCCAACTGGAGACTTTTTTCCCTTTGCTGACCCAAATCTATTTAGCAGGCCTACAGACATATTGATATGGACTGCTACTGAAAGTGGGTAAGGTATTATGGAATGCAGATGCCTATGGAGTTGTGATGCAAGAAACAGTATAAATGGTGTAAAATCATAGCCATAGATTGGAAGATGAATTGGGGTGGTGCAGTGGTCAGCACTGCAGCCTCACAGCTCCAGCGACCCACATTCAGTTTTGGGTACTGTCTGTGCGGAGTTTGCAAGTTCTCCCTGTGACTGTGTGGGTTTCTGCCGGGTGCTCTGGTTTCC
The DNA here is from genome assembly GCF_036365525.1 of Heterodontus francisci. Classification (NCBI taxonomy): domain Eukaryota; kingdom Metazoa; phylum Chordata; class Chondrichthyes; order Heterodontiformes; family Heterodontidae; genus Heterodontus; species Heterodontus francisci. The sequence goes on from NC_090393.1 coordinate 25,345,054, forward strand.
TCCCACAGCTAAAGACATGCAGGTTGATAGGTGAATTGGTCATTGTAAACTGCCCCTAGTGTAGGTAGGTGGTAGGAGAATTGTGGGGATGTGGTAGGGAATATGGGATTAATGTAGGATTAGTATAAATGGTTGGTTGATGGTCGGCACAGACTCAGTGGGCCGAAGGGCCTGTTTCAATGCTGTATGATTCTATCAAAAAATGAAAGGCCTACATTTATACATGACCTTTCAAGCCCTCAGGATGTCCCAAAGTGCTTTACAGCCAATGAAGTACTTTGGAAGTGCAGTCACTGTTGTAATGTCAGAAATGCAGAGACCATTTGCACATAGCAAGCTCCCCAAACAATAATCTGATAGTGACCAGATCAATTTTTTGTGATGTTGATTGAGGGATAAATATTGGCAGGACACCAGGGATAACACCCTGGCTCTTCTTTGAAATAGTGCCATGAGATCTTTTACGTCTACCTGAGAGGGCCGATGGGGCCTCAAAGGAGTCATCTGGAGGGTTACGGCCTGAATCCCTAGATTCTACAGCAGAGGCAAGAACTAATCTGAACCTATGGCCAGCAGGTACCTTGCCTTGAGCCATTGGCTCTATCTGATCCTCCACACCCCAGCTACTGTGGTTGACTCTCGTCCTCCTTTTTAGTCTGGGATCCCTGTAGCTGTGTAGCTGCTTGTCAGAGACGGTGTTTCTGGTGCCAGATCCTGTAAGGAGTGAGGTTGCTCTGGGACATAGGATTATGGCTTGATGCCTTGATTCTGTTCTTCAATTCCTGAGAAGCTAGAAGAAATTCAGATTTCTCAAATATCTGCCTTCCTGCACGAACCTCATTGCTTGGTAATCTCAATGATACAACTGAAGTTTCATATGTACACCTGTTGTCGTTGCTCAGTAGGACAATATTGCATCACATGAACATTATAGTTCTGTAAGATTCTAGCTTCATTGTCCCCACTTCCTCATTGCTCTCCCACTCAGTGATATCAAGATTGTCCTCTCAAAACAGGGGTAGGGACTTGAATTGCTTAGGGATACTACCTCAGTAAGTTGGCTCCTGTTATTTATCACTACCTAGTTCTGCAAACTGAAAAATAATATTGAGATACTTTGGAAAGAAAGATTTGCATTTAGATAGCGCCTTTCATGACAGCAGGATATCCCCAGGTGCTTTACAGACAATGAAGTACTTACTGAAAGTTCATGGAGCACAGTGTCAAGTAGCTGTCCATCTTGAAGGCTATACTGACTGCTACAGATTGAATGGCAGGTTGACTTAAAAGCCTCCTTGTGTGATTCCCTTTAAGAATTGCTACCCAAACAGGACTAGTACATGGACTTTTCATTGTATCTTTTCCCACACAGAAATATCCCCATTCAGGGTTAAGTGTTCACTGCTCTTGTTTTTTCATTGATGTATTGCACTGCTTAATTTTCATTTGCTGATTAACATTATACATCAGAAAAGGATTTATAGCTTACATGCCTACTTGTGACAGGTGCTTGTCACACATAATGGTATTGTTGGCTTTGATCCTTGCTATGCCTGTTGCACCATTTGCGCTTGGGTCGAGGTTGTCCAGCCCATATATTCTGCCCCTTCTCTCTCAGTCCTTTTAGTTCTCTATCTAGCACCTGACCAATGCTTTTTGTGGTTTAGCCGTCTCCATTATTGAGGTAAATTGTTCAGTTAACAACTATCCTGGACTCCCTTGTTTCTGGTATTTAAGTGGTTTCCTAGTGTGGTTAAGAGGTGCTTGCCATTATTATTGATTCTACGGTTTTACTGGATGGCGTGCTCCACATTTTATCACAATTCCAGGAAACAGTAACATTTGAAGTTAACAAGCATGTTTAATAATGTTCAAAAGCTTCAATAGCATTGAGAGACTCAGTTCTAGGTGAGTGGAAGCACCAGCAATATCGTTAAATTCAGCTTAGGTCAAGAAAGGTTGTTCGATGTAGTTTGGGTTTTGAATCGATTATGGATGCTGGTATTGTGGTAATCTTTTAGTGGTGGATTATTCTGTAATGTTTGGTGATTGGGGTTAGTATTGTGCCAGTATTTGGGTGAAAAGTTTTGGTAGTGTGGCAGTATTTGATGAAGCGGGGTTATTGCACTAATATTTGGTGAGCGTGGTTGTTATTTAGGAACTTTTGGGTGTGGTGGTTTGGTAATAGTGTGCGGGGTTTGGTCTTGTGACACTGTTTGTGTCTGGATGTTGGATACAGCACCACTGTTTGGGCAGTATGGTTTGAATTCGGTATTAATGTTTGGGTGGAGGGATTGGATGATGCAGTCACATTTAGGTGTGGAATGTTTCCATTGGTAATCCCTCAGCCATAAGGGTTGGTGATACCTGTGATGAGACAGTTGGGGGGGTGGGAGGAGAGGGGAGGATTAATATTCTAGTGATATTTCACTGAGGGGAACAGGCTGAGTTATTGTCTTTAAGAAAGGTGGGGAGAGACGTGAGGAAAATTGTAGCTTGAACATCTGCATGATTGGAGCTTTGTAACCAATTCCTTTCTCCTCTTATTTCCGGGCTTCCCTTCCCCCACTGCCTTCTGCTCTCATGTTTCTAGCTCTGAGAGAAGGCTCTGGGCCACCAAGCACTCGGTGCCCTCCTGGGAAGCCAGATAACTGTCCACCAGAATCTCCCAACAGCATATCTGTGACTGCTTTCAATGCAGTCAGCACTGCTCTCAATAAGGATACACACCAGAAGCAAGTCCAGCCCACATACTGAGGGGAATTAAATAGCATGAGGTGAGCCGGGAGTCAGAGCAAGGCATTTGCATCAGCTTGATTCTATTTAACATTACAGCCAATAAAAATACTGCATGCAAAGCTCCAAGTTTAGTGTTTTCCACTATCTTGTGTTTTGCCTCAGACTGACTGCACATTGCAAACAAATCCCTCTGGGTCTCAGCTGCAGCCTGCACTCAGCTCCCCGCCATGTGCCGCAACAGGGGTCAAAGGTGAGGACCAAGTTTATCATCGGTCTGAGTGGCCAGTAATTGTAGAGAAGAACAGGCTAGACAAGTGTCAGCAGTAAAACTCAGCCCTTCATTTGAGCAGATTAAGCAGTTTGCTTATTGCTTGTGACATGATTTAGACAAATAGCTTGGTAATCCGTCAGCTAAACCCGTGCAGGCCCTGTGAGGAACCAGTGGGGGATCCCATTACCTTACATGTGTTAACAGCCAAACTTCTTTGTGTAAACAACAAACTGTCTTTCCTCAAAAGCCTGATTTTAACTCTTTGTCTGTGGAAAGACTAACGATTCTCAACATGATTAATAGGTCTGGCCCTTGAGTGGCAGGCACAAGGGTGAGTGGTGGGAGAAAGATAGGTGGAAGGTTAAAACTGGGGGGAGGGAGACACCCTGTGGTGAAATAAAGAACTGCTGCAATGTTGTACATCCAAGATAGGAAGCTTGTAAACGAGAAACTGGATACCAATTGATGGATCGTGATAAGTGGGAATGTAGCCCAGAGTCTCTTAAAAGTAGTTAAGTTTTGCCAAAGTACTGTCAATCTCATCTTTGTCTTAAATTCTGCTTTGGATCCTCTAAGAGTTTGCCTCACCAAACTTTCATGGCCAATGAGATATTGATTCCGTTCATTTGTTTCCTGTAGCAGCGTCCCGCAAAATAGCCACTTGTGTGAGATGTCTGATTCCCGAAGTAGATGCCTTGGGAAGGATCAGGGATATCAAGAGCGGATGCATAGAGCATCCATCAGACATGGCTTCTGATGAACTATCTGGATAATCCACATCACTGAACTCTTGAGCACAAAACAGAGTAGATAGAAGCCTGCAGCAATGTCCATGGAAAACTAGAAGTGTTCATCTGAACTTTTGAATTAGCAACCTTGTGTTGAAATCTATATGTCAACACTGCTCAGAGTCAGGGGTCTGTATGAGGGTACGGCATAGCTAGGAATTTCCTTGCGAATATTCCCGACTAATCACCATAACTTCAGCAAAACAAAACAGATTAACTACATAAATGGGGTTTCTGTCAATCATTCCACCACAGCCACAGTGGCCAAACAGGAGAATCCAGAAGGAAATTGCCTGTGTACGTGTCCTTAGAATCACATTCAGAAGCTATCTCTTTCCTTGCTTAGTGTTTCCTGAGTGCACAGCTTTTGTCATCCTTAATAAGAGGAAGTATAGCCCTTACTTTAAGTCCATTTTGAAATAACTAAGCTTACAGGTACTGTAGTATTGTGGTTATATTCTGGACTACCAATCCATAGGCCTGGACTAATAGTGGAGAGAATGCGAACTCAAATCTTGCTGTGGGGTTATTTGAGTTTTTAAAAAAATCTGTAAATAAAAAGCTGATATCAGTAAAGGTGACTGTAAAACTAACAGATCGTCATAAAGACCCAAAAAGTTCACAAATATAAGGAAACCTGCTGCTCTTACACGGTCTGGCCTATACGTGACACAAATCGCACACCAATGTGGTTGATGATTAAATGCCCTCAGAAGTCACCTAGAAAGCCAAACAGAAGAGCCTTTACCACCTTCTCAAGGGTAACCAGGGGTAGACCATAAATGCTGGCCTTGCCAGTGACACCCACATCTCAACAATGAGGTTAAAAAAAGTTAATGCCTGTGTTAAATTCGCAGAGAGCAGTAGAATGTAATGCAAACATGTCAAACATTTGTCTGGTACTATGGGCAACAGTAATGTCTTGTCCTGAATCATTAGGAGACTTGTATCCAGTATGCCTCTTTTGTGTCATGCCTTTCAAGGATATTGCACTTTAAAGTGGGATCTTAGACACATCACTCTTCACTATCACAGAACAGAAATTAGTGACTGGTTGAAATAATTATTTATCTGTTAAGCTATCAATCAAATATCTGATTGACTAACTGAGCATGAACTAAATGTAGTTTATTTCAGTTGATAATTACCAACGTGGAAGAAGTAAACAGCAGTAAAGTTAGCAATTAAATCATCCCAATTTTTTAAAAGCTATAAATCCCAATATAACCCTATCAATCAAATAGCTGAAAATAGATCTGTGAACGCCACCACCTTTTCAGGGCAACAAGAGGTTGGGTAATAAATATGTCGTCACTCACAACCCAAAAACAGATATAAAATAAACGATTGACTTAGCCTGCTTTTATCATTGACATTTAGGTTCCTTCTGATTGACATGTGGAATGCCGCCAATCATTGCAAACTCCTCCCCTCTTTATTTTAGCCTCATGACCTCTGCTGAAGTTTGATGACCCACATCCCCCCATTCTCCGTTCATCATTCACAGTGGTTCTTCAGCAACCTGACATATTCATTCCCCAACTCCCTTCAGGGGCCTGACCTAATGCAAAGCATGTGCTTCCTTTAATTGTCTAACCGAGCTAAAGTTCTTCTCATGCTGACTTGACCTGAACAATTTCCAGCAAGCTCTGATCCATTGTGACCAGTTCTACCATGCTCTAACCTAGCTGTGTCAGCTGTGGTGCAGTTGGTAGCACTCTCCCCTTCTGAGTCACGGTTCTAGTTCAAGTTCTAGAGCAGGACTTGAACTTCTGAGGAAGTCCTGCACTGTTGGATAAGAAGTTAAAGGGAGGCCCCACCTGTCTGGTCAGGTAGATATAAAAGATCCCATGGCACTATTTCGAAGAAGAGCAGGAGAGTTATCCCTGGTGTCCTGGCCAATACTTATTCCCTCAATTAACATCACACAAACACAGATTACCTGGACAATCTGGTATTGCTGTTTGTGGGTGTTTTGCTGTGTGTATATTGGCTGCTGTATTTCCTACATTACAACAGTGACTACATTTCAAAAGTACTTCATTGGCTGTAAAGCCCTTTGAAATGTCTGGTGGTCATGAAAGGTGCTATATAAATGCAAAAGTTTTTTTTTCCTATCTATCCTGACCAGCCCCAATGTGTTGCGACCCTGAATTTGGTTTTCTCCTATATGTTGTAGCTGTGAACAACTCCTCTAACTACTTGACAACTGTACTGGTGATGACTCGACAAAACATTACAACTACAATCAGTAAGGATAACATGAAAGTTTAATACAACTTGTCACCAGTTTGCCAACCCAGAGCTTCCTGATGTCCCTACTCCACTCCACTAGACTACGTCTTGGCCTGTCTTCTCTCTCAAACGGCCAAGTTGAATTATCTCTCAAACAGCCTCTCTCCACTTCCATCCAAGTGTGTATTGCTTCACATATCCCTCGGTACCCTAGACAGGACAAAAAAGCCAAGAGATAAATATTGAAAACATAAGTGATGAAATGTATGTGACAGTCACTGAGAGATACATAAAAAAGTAAAAGAAGACAGAGAGGAAAAGAGACTTACAGGTAGAGCGAGACAGAAATCATAAGGAAATGAATCACAGAATGATACAGATAATACAAAGAGGATTCTGCCAGAGAATGAGTCACAAAAAGAATCAAAGTGGGAAAGAAGGTGATTGCAGGAGAGGCATTTTGTTTTGCCTTGTGAGCAACACCACAGGAGATCGACCATATCACAACACACAAGGTTGATTTTAACACTGGACAGATGTCAGATGGGTGACAGGAACAGTGCTCGTGTTTCACACCCAAGGTCTCTACCTAGCAGCTTGAACCATTTTGAGGCTTGGGACCCATTTCTGTTGCTGGCAAGCTGAAGGTTGATAAGTCCCCTGGACTTGATATCTTACATCCCAGAGTGTTGAAAGAGGTAGCTATGGAGATAGTGGATGCATTGGTGATCAACTTCAAAATTTCGATAGATTCTGGAGTGGTTCCTGCAGATTGGAAGGTCGCAAATGTCACCCCACTATTTAAGAAGGGAGGGAGAGACAAAACAGGGAATTACAGACCTGTTAGCCTTACATCAGTCATTGGGAAAATGCTAGAATCTATTCTAAAGGATGTGATAAATGGACACTTGGATAATAATGATTGATTGGGCATAGTCAATATGGATTTAAGAAAAGGAAATCATGTTTGATGAACCTGTTGGAATTATTTGAGGATGTTACTAACAGAATTGATAAAGGAGAGTCAGTGGATGTGATACACTTGGATTTTCAAAAGGCCTTTGATAAAGTCCTACACAGGAGGTTGGTTAGAAAAATTAAAGCACATTGGATAGGAGGTAATATACTGGCATGAATTAAGGATTGGTTAACAAGCAAAAAACAGAGAGTAGGAATAACTGGGTCATTCTCGCGTTGGCAGGCTGAGACCAGTGGGGTACCGCAGAGATCAATGCTTGGGCCCCAGCTGTTCACAATATATATCAATAATTTGGATGTGGGGACCAAATGGAATATTTCCAAATTCGCAGATGACACAAAACTAGGTGGGAATGTGTGTTGTGAGGAAGGTGCATAGTGGCTTCAAGGGGATTTGGAAAGACATATTGAGTGGGCAAGAATGTGGGCAGATGGAATATCATGTGGAAAAATGTGAGGTTATCCACTTTGGTAGGAGGAATAGATGTGCAGAGTATTTCTTAAATGGTTAGAGATTAGAAAGTGTAGATGTACAAAGGGACCTGAGTGTCCTTGTCAATAAGTCACTGAAAGCTAACATGCAGGTAGGCTTATGGTATGTTAGCCTTTATCACAAAAGGATTCGAGTACAGGAGTAGTGAAGTCTTGCTTCAATTGTATAGAACATTGGTGAGACAACACCTGGAGTACTGTGTGCAGTTTTGGTCCTCTTACCTTAGGAAGGATATTATTGCCATAGAAAGAGTGCAACGAAGGTTCACCAGACTTGTTGCCAGGATGGCGGGACTGTCCTATGAAGAGAGATTGGGGAAACTGGACCTGTTCTCTCTGACGTTTTCAAGAATGAGAGGTGATTTCATTGAAACCTGCAAAATACTAAAAGGGATAGACAGAGTAGATGCAGGTAAGATATTTCCCCTGGTTGGGGATTCTAGAACCAGGGGACACAATTTCAAAAAGAGGGGGAAGCCACTTAGGATAGAGATGAGGAGAAATTTTTTACTCAGAGAGTTGCGAATCTTTGGAATTCTCTACCCCGGAAGGCTGTGGAAGCTCAATCATTGAGTATGTTTAAAGCAGAGATTGACAGATTTCTAAATACAAATGACATAAAGGGAGATGGGGATAATGCGGGAAAAAGGCATTGAAGTAGATGATCAGCCATGATCGTGTTGAATGGCGGAACAGGCTTGATGGGCTGAATGGCCTACCCCTGCTCCTATGTTCCTATGTTCCTAAGCTACAGGCACTGTTCTGGTGTTCATGGGCAGGTCACTTGGTTGGGGTTTGGTGAGGGTGCATTGCCAGGCCAAATGCTATTCCCTTGTGGAGGCGTGCAATCATGGGGTGTGGGTTCAGTTGGCTATATGTTAGAAGATCTTTCTGGGGCCAGGAGGAGCACTCAAACCTACATCTACCTCGACTACACTTCCTCACACCCTTCCCCCTGTAAGGACTCCATTCCATTCTCCCAGTTTCTCCGTCTCTTAACATCTGTTCTGATGATGCTTCCTTCCACAACAGCACTTCTGATATGCCTTCCTTTTTCCTCAACTGAAGGTCCCCCCCATTGTGGTTGACAGGGTCCTCAACCGTGTCTGACCCATTTCCCGCACTTCTGCCCTCACCCATTCCCCTCCCTCCCAGAACCGCGACAGGGTTCCCCTTGTCCTATGCTTTCCACACCACCAGTATTCCCATCCAAAGGATCATCCTCTGCCATTTCCACCACCTCCAGCATAATGCCACCACCAAACACATCTTCCCCTCTTCTCCCCTGTCAGCATTCCAAAGGAATTGTTCTCTCAGCGACACCCTCATCCACTCCTCCATCACCCCTGACACCTCTTCTTCTTCCCACAGCACCTTCCCATGCAATCGCAGAAGGTGTAATACCTGCCCTTTTACCTCCTCTCTCCTCACCATCCAAGGCTCCAAACATTCCTTCCAGTATTCGCTGCTCACAATGCGGTTGCCTCTACACTGGGGAGACCAAACACAGATTGGGTGACGGCTTTGTGGAATACATCCACTCAGTCCGCAAGCATGACCTCGAGCTTCCAGTTGCTTGCCATTTTAATTTGACGCCCTGCTCCAATCCAACATTTCAGTCCTGGGCCTGCTGCAGTGTTCCAGTGAACCTCAATGCAAGCTTGAGGAACACATCTCATCTTCCGATTAGGCACTCTACAGCCTTCTGGACTCAATATTGAGTTCAATAATTTCAGAGCATGACTGCCTTTTTCTTATTTTATTTTATTTATTTTTTAACCATGGGCTTGTCTTAAACCTGTTTTTCAGGTTTTTGCTTTTGGACAGAGCTGTTCATTATTCTGCCATTAACAATCTCTCTGGACTAATGCTTTGTCTTTTAGCACAACTATTAACACTCCCTTTGCCTTTGTTCTATGACATCTTTGTCATTGAATCTTTCCTACCCTTTGCCCTATCACACACCTTCCCTTTTATTTTTCTTCACCCTCTCCCCCTTTTCACTTGCTCAAATCCTATTATATTTCTAACCTTTGCCAGTTCTGATGAAAGGTCACAGACCTGAAACATTGGCCAGAATTATACGCCCCCCCCGTCCCCCTAATGAGCAGGCGGTGGCAGGGGGTCTTAAAATTGAGTGGAAGGTTGGGGGTAGAGGCCGTTCCTGACCCCCTGCTGCCCCCACTGCAATTTTACGCTGGGTGGTAGCAGTGAGAAATGGCCCACCTACCCCAGGCCAATCAAGGCCCTTAAGCGGCCAATTAACCTCTACTTAAGGGCCTCCTCCCACCACCACGGGTATTTTACCCTCAGCGGCTTTCCTGCGAGCTGGGGTGGGGGGGGGGACCCTCCTGTGCCCCCGAAGTCCCAACCACCCACAATGCACAACACTCCACCCCCATCCCCCACCAAAGACTCCTGTTGCCTCACTGGGGCCCGGTTGATTGTCCCCGGTGAGGCCCCAAAAACCTACCTGAGTTCCAGGACTGTCCTTCCTTGTGCCTCTGCTGGCTGGGTGCAGTCCCAGCAATAAAACACTCCAAGGTCATGGACAGCAGCGGAAAACGTCACTACATTGTCCCATCCAGCACTAAAATTGCCAGAGACATGACAATAGTACATCTGATGTTTGTGCTTTATTCATCTGGGACGAAGGCACAAGTAAAGCTTTTACCTCCCGCTCATTCCTTATTACTGAGTTCCTGTTGGCTGATCTGGGAGAGAAGGAGAAGCAGTGAGGCTTCTTTTAATAGGTACGGTACCGTGAAAAGATCAGATTTTTTTTGTGTGACAATTTTGATTTCTTTTGCGGGTGGGTGGATGTTGGAGAGCTGATGAAAGTATATTGTCTCTTTACATATATAAACTGACTTGTACAACCCACGCAGAGTCTGGAGGCGTTAACAGGGTATCAGGGCTGACTTGTTGAAGCGAGCAGCCTTCTTAGTGAAAGCAGTGAACTTTCATTATTTTCTGTGTGTAGTTACAAACAGCAGGTAGTGACAGGAGATGTGTGTGTTATGAGTAAACATACAATAATACAAGTCATATTCTCTCTGTTCTGAGCCAGCTCAGGAAAACAGGAAAATAAATTCAAATTAATTTTAATTGACAACACTCCCTTTTGAATACATTAACGCGCAAGATGGCAGCCTGGGTTTTTTTATTTGTTAGATTTGAGAATGCATCATTGCAAACCGAGCTAACCTATTAACGGTGTGATATAAAGTTCGACATGTAGCACGCATTTTTTGCACAATGTTTGCCGCACAAATTCATTGTGAGGTGAACATGTGTGAAATGCGGGTTGTGACTTTTTTGCAGGAACTGGCTGAGAAACTGGAATGGCAATCATCTTGTAACCATAGAGTCATACAGCGCAGAAGGAGGCCATTCTGCCCATTGTGCCCGTGCTGGCTTTCTGAATGAGCTACAATTAACCTGCCCCCCTGCACTGTTCTTTCTCCATACTTTGCAATTTTTTCCTTTCCATGTGCGTATCCAATTCCCTTTTGAAAGTTACTATTAAATCTGTTTTCATCATGCTCCCAGGCTTTGCATTCCAGATCATAACAACTCGCTCAGTAAAAAAAATTCTCCTCACCCTGGCACTTTCGTCAATTATCTTAAAACTGGTTACCAACCCCCGCCCCCTCCCCCTCCCCCACCCCTGCCAGTGGAAACTGTTTCACCCTATCAGAACACCTCATGATTTTGTACAGTTCTGTTAAATCTCCCCTTAATCTTCTCTCCTCTATGGAGAACGATACCAGCTTCTCTAATCTCTCCACGTAACTGAATTCACTCATTCATGGTATTTCTGGTTTCTGTGTTAAGTTATTCTTAAGGTTCAAAACTAAAAAAAAAAGAAAAAAGACTTGCATTTACATCACATTTTTCATGAACCACTGGATGTACTGGATGTCTCAAAGTACTTTACAGCCAATGAAGTACTTTGTAAGTGTAGTCACTGTTGTAATGTAGGAAATGCAGTAATCAATTTGCACACAGCAAACTCACACAAACAATAATGTGATAATAATTAGATAATCTGTTTTTTGTGATGTTGATTGGTTAATTGGTTGATTGGATAAATATTGGTCAGGATACCAGGAATAACTCCCCTGCTCTCCTTCAAAATAGTAACATGGGATCTTTTACATCCATCCAAGTAGGTAGATGGAACTTTGGTTTAATGTCTCATCTGAAAGACAGCATCTCCAACAATGCAGTACTCCCTCTGTGCTGGAGTCTTAGCACTGATCTTTGTGCTTCAGCCCTGGAGTATAGCTTGAACCCAGATCTTTGTGACTCAGAGGCAACAGAACTACTCACTGAGCCACAGCTGACACACAAATGCAATGTGACCAAGTCCCCATAGGCAGGGGGTCCACAACATAATTCCCCCCACCCCCGCACCATTAAACATTTATGCTGTTTCTCCAGGGTGTCTGTGGAACTTTCACTGTAGTTGTGGTACACGATTGGGAGAATCCCCATAGACGTTCTACCCCAAAGTGCCTGAAGTGGAAAGGTTCTCGTTCCTCAGCACTGGCATCTCCCACCCTAAAATTAAAAATAAAGTGTAAAAATGCGTTGCGATTAAAATCATAATTTTGAGTGGAGAAAGATCATCCAATGGAGAGTATAATGAATCTCTGGTGACAATGTGCATTGAAGGAACAAGGAGACATTCTGACCAAAAACAGGGAGCATTTAAGAGGAATGGCATTCACCAATGTCCCCAGTGAACTCCACAATTAATAGATTTTGACTTGAATCTCTGAAATATTTGTTTCTCTTAACTTCCTGAAGTAGCCTGGAAATCTCAAGAATCTGTGTGATTAATATGGGGTGATGGATACTAATTAAAAGCCAGGTACCTCGACTAAGTTTGTCATAGATGCATGATTTGTTACCTCAATCTTGCAGAAACAAATAGGATGATAACTGTTTATTTCTTGATTCTTTCAGGATTCTCATCCACACTGACAAAGCCATCCACTGCTTCACTCTAGCTCTTCAATCTCCTCCACTCCCACATCCCAGCTCTCGCTCTTTGCCCTAGCCTGCAGTGCTCCCTCATGCTCCACCATGAGTATCAACGCATTCGGACATCACATGCCATGCTCTGCAATTCTCTCTCCAACCTTCTGCCTTGCTGCCTCTCCCCACATTCCAAAGTCTTCTCACTTCCTGTGATTTCAATGAGTCCACCTAAGTCTCTGCCTAACTGCTGCTCAATGTTTATTCTCCCATTCTGTAAATTTTCAAAAATTCTTTCATGGGATGAAATTTGCTTAAAGAATGTTAAAGGCATTAAGGGCACAGTGTTGAAATATTAGTTTGATAGATGTTGGACTCTGTCCTTCCACTTCCATTATAGAATCCAATAAATGTTTTATCAATTTGCAAATTGATCTTATAGTCATGGCTCACATTTTTCGGATTAGTTTTTGACAGGGCAATATAGGGATGAACTATTCTCAGACGTTTTGAATGCTTTGCTCCCCACATACTTGACTTTATTCACAAACAGGCTAGAAGTGGATGAAGAGAGAACCATTTGAGGTGCATTGGGGTTGGCTAAGCTGATCCAAGGAGCTACTTTAAAGTCTGTTATCTTGTGAGGCTAATTTCTGCTCAGTGAGACAGCCTTTTACAATGACGTCGTTGGTGAGCATTGACATTGTTAACCTGTCAGTGTGCCCATGCTGCAGGCAACTTCCTTTAGATACCATCTCTAATTGCAAGTAACTGTAGGCTATTGCCAATGAAATACATGAGCCCAGAAATAAATGGCAAGATAGCTCAGGGCTAGCAGCAGTGTAGAATAACAAGTGAAGGGATGACAAGTGAACTTGTATTGGGAGATTGTGACATCTGTTGGTGAGAAAGCAAAGTCTTTGGGGGGGTGGGGGTGCTTTTTATTTAAACTACTTTCCATTTTACATTGTAAAGGATATTTTTAAAAATTGATTTTTTTTTAAGCAGGGTTAGAGGCAGGGGTGATAACTAAACCAGGTCATGCACACTTAATTCAGTGCCTATTTGCAAATAATAGTCTGTCCTTATTTTTATGTTTTTCCATGTATAAATTTCCATGTCCACATTTACTATGGGAACTGCCTATGGAAACTTGTGGTGTCCTGCCAGCGGTGGTGCAGCAACACTTTCACTGGAAGGGATAAGCTTACGAAGGCAATTTCCACTATAAGAATGGGCATGGGGATTTAAAATGGAAGAAGCTGGCAGGAAGTGTGTACAGATGTAAGATTTTTAATACATTACTCGTCAGTCTTCTGTGGCTATGCACATAGGGAATCAAAGTTAACTTCATTCTTCAGGTGAACAAGCTTTGGGGGGAGGGATAATTGGAGCAGGGCTAATGGAAGATTGCAATGTTGGATGGCCAAAGCAGCTCACTTGCTAAACACACAGTTGAAATGACAGAGTTTTAGCTGAAGCATCACAGTTGAAGACTATCTAATGGTGTTTCTTCCACAGCTGTTCACTGTCACAGTAGAGCAAATTGCCCTATTGGGAAGACCCATTTCTTAGGTGTAAAGTGGGCACTTCTGGGTGGAAAATTGGGTGGAGAACCAACATGCTGGATCTCCACCCAATTTGCATCTGTTGTGCTTTTCCCATTGGAGTTTGACTTGGTGCATGAGTTACCTACCAGTCTGTGGGCAGCTGCAGGTAAATTAGTTCATAATGATGTAATGTTATGGTTTACATAAGGTTTCATCATTTCTGCCCAGTTCGTACTGTTTCATTCTTGCACTCATAAATTGGGTTGTTCTGTGTTGCTGGCACTAAGGTCCAAGTGGACAAAACTATTGCAAAATGCTGCAGATATTAGAAATCTGAAATTAAAATTAAAAAAATACTGGAAACGCGGCGGTCAGGAGGGAGAAATAGAGTTAACATTTCAGCTTGATGGCATTTCATCATATGGAAAACCGTTTAAAGAGACCAGTATTAAGACTGCCACATTCTCAGACCATTGCTGAAGCCTTTCTTTCATGTTTTTTTTTCACTGAGATCTTAAATGAGCCTTTGAAGCTCTTGCTATGGTGCCTGTTAATCCTGATGTCATAGTCTTGGTTCTCTATTGAAAATTCCCCCATATTTCTGCTTTGCCAGTGAACAAAGGAGCGCAGGGCTGTTTGGGCTGCACCTGAAGTGCACTGCACCTACCTGCCGCCAACCCCACACCAGAGGCAGAGGTGCCCATAGTTCCACTTCTCTGAGTGAAAGCTCCAGTTCACTAATGAAACCATCACAGAGCTATGCCGCATGCTGCAAGTGGACTTGCAGCCAAATTCCACTACAGCACTCACAGTTGCTGTTAACATCTCACTGTGCTGATATTTTAGGTGATAGAGTCATTTCAAAGTGCCTCTGAGGATACAGTGAATATCAGCTAATTGTGCAGAGCTATGTGAAGCACACCACAGTTGCATTGTTTGGTCAAGGATCACAACTCACTGGCTTCCCCATGGATAACTGACAACAGAATGAGGGGCTCAGCAATTTTGTAGAGTAGAAGAGGATTGTGTCCATTTGATCCTACGCACTTGGTTACGCAATGCCAGTATTTATTTACTTTATTTTTATAGAGATACAGCACTGAGATAGGCCCTTCAGCCCACCGAGTCTGTGCTGACCAACAACCACCCATTTATACTAATCCTACATTAACCCTATATTCTTTATCACATCCCCACCATTCTCCCACCACCTACCTACACTATGGCCAATTTGCCTATCAACCTGCAAGTCTTTGGCTGTGGGAGGAAATCGGAGCACCCGGCGGAAACCCATGCAGACACAGGGAGAACTTGCAAACTCCACACAGGCAGTACCCAGAACTGAACCTGGGTCACTGGAGCTGTGAGGCTGTAGTGCTAACCACTGCACCACTGTGCTGCCCAGCTTAATTAACTCTAGATCAGAAGTACTCTTCCTTTCTATAGTAGTTTGATAAGAGTCTCATCCTCCACTTAAAAACCACAAATGTGTGACTTACATTTTAACTGGTTTACAACAGCTTTTTTAAAAATGAATGATATAAGATTAAGTTGACACTTGTGTTTTACATGGGTTCCATTCTCTCAATATTCAGCTCATGGATAACCATAAGAACTATTGATCTTCTTATAATTGCTGGTAACTGTAGGAGTAGCTAACTAGCTAACATTCAAACGTTACATGCAGATTTACTTTGAAAATGAATGAAAGCTTCTTGTATGTGTCAGCTGTGGCTCAGTTGGTAGCACTCTTGCCTCAAAGTTACAAGGTTCTGAGTTTAAGTCCCATGCCAGGGTTTGAAGACAAGCTCAAGGCTGACCCTCCAGTATCGTAATGAAGGCGTACTGCACTGCTGGAGGTGCTGTCCTTTGCACGAGACATTAAACCAAGGCCCCCATCTGTCTGCATGGGTGGATGTAAAAGGTCCCATGGTACTATTTTGAAGAAGAGCAGGGAAGTTATCCCTGGTATCCTGACCAATAATTATCCCCCCAATCAATATCCCAAATAAACAGATTATCTGGTCATTATCACATTGCTGTTTGCTGGAGCTTGCTGTATGCAATTTGGCTGCCGTGTTTCCTACATTGTAACAGTGACTACACTTCAAAAGCACTTCATTGGTTGTGAAGTGCTTTGAGATGTCTGGTGGCCCTGAAAAGTGCTGTATAAATGAAAGCCTTTCTTTTCTTCATGTATGGTAATCGTATATTCACTCAACAATTTGAAAAGGAGCAAGTTGATAAAACAGTAACCAGGACCAGGCAGAATTTACATCCTTTTATGTTACTTTCAAAATTTGCCAATCCTACACATAACTGAACTAATCGCACAGTGATGATGATTTTGCATTTGAATTGTGTGGTTTGACTCCTCTCAATCGAATTGCTCAGTTGCAGCTGATAAGTCACCTGAGATGGACAATAAATGATGGCTTTCCCAGCAATGCTTGCATCTTGAGAATGAATTTAAAAAATTGTATCACACTCGGCAGATATATAATTTCTGAGCACATCTGGTTTTAACCTTTATGTCCCCTTAATTAAAGTAGACACTACCAAGCTAAAACTAGACAAAAATATTTCATTTTTCTCCCAATCTACATTCAAACCTTGACAAGAGCACTCCCTCCACAAAGAGTAAGTGCAGTGCAACCATATTTTTGTTAGGGTTACATGAATAAATCCGTTCAATTTGAGTTTCTGTTATTTAATAAATATTGTTAAATGCCACTCAGAATGTTGCTGCTATCTATGACAGGGCTAAGTTCTTTACCTCTGATTTCCCAGTTACAGATTTAATCTATGTGGAAAAATATTGAAAAGAAATTTTGGGAATCAGCAGATATCTGCACCAACAAAAAGTCTTAATTAATGTTGCTATGGTTCAGGGGGATATTGAAATTTAAAGTGTGTCTGGGTTATGGTTAGATCTTCAGCTATTCCAATGGAGCAGTGGTTAACATGTACTGCCTGGCATTGGACTGAGCCACAGCGGCATGGAAGGTCCTGGGTTTGATCCCCAATCTTTGCTAAATTAATTGATCTCGGCTCTCACAATTGCCTCAGCACCTCGGGGATAGAGTGGGGTTATATCAGCCAGGTTTGCTAGCCAGCAGCTACTACTGGACAGTGTGTCTGTGTGTGGATCAGGCTTGTTTATAGTGTATCCTATGATTTAATGGCTGCCATCCCTCACTATTGAAGCTTACAAATCTAAAAATAGACATTTGTGTCAGGTATCAGAAGCTGTACTGTAGAGGTAGAATTAATTAGAATTTACAGGATAGAAACAGGCTATTCAGCCCAGCTGGTCTATCCTGATGTTTATGCTTCACAAGAGCTTCTTCCCAGCCCTTTTCATTTAACATTATCAGCATAATCTTCTATTCCTTTCTTCCTCGTATGTTTATCCAGCTTAAATGCATCTATGCTATTCACCTCAACTACTACTTGTGGTACTGAGTTCCACAATTTAACCATTTTTTGAATGAAGAGGTTCCTTCTGAATTCGCTATCTGTTAGTATGCTATATTTATGGCCCGTAGTTTTAGAGTGGTTCCTCAGGGGGAATCCATACCTGCAGGGAAGGAGGAGAGAAAATTAGAGAGGTGGCAAAGGGGCATGGGCAGGGATTGGACAGATTCTGAAAGAGTAACTCAGGAAAGCAAAAGGGATGATGGGGCACAATGTAGAAATGATGGACCATTCATCTTGCATGACGTTAAAGAAGGAGCACTGGTTGTCTTGCTCTTGATGAGCCAAGCCTCCTGACAACTTTTGTTGTCATGGAATTGAAGTGGATGTTCTCAGGTCAGCAGTCATGTTCCCACTCGAGTGGAAAGATACAGGCTGATAAACAAGCAGAGAAATACAGAGATGGAGGGGAACTCGTTGTTGGTGCTGAGTTGAGAGTGCCACCATCTGACAAGTGCTGAAATTGAGTGAGTGCCTGGACAAAGCAGCCATCTGGGAAATATCAAGCATCATTTACAATTTACTCACCCCCCAAGAGCACAAAACAAAGACTTAATTGCACTTCAGTTTCCAGAATATAAATCACATCTATTTGGACACTTGATTGGATTATAGGCTGAGATGACATCTAATGCAGAGTTAAACTGTATCATCCTCTGTCTCTCTGTGGAGATAAAGTCAGAGAAACAAAATGATGTTTGTAAGCAAAATGAATTGGTGCATCTCTCTCCCTTGTAAGGCAACCTTATTTCTTGGACCTAGTATTTGAGGCTCCGCCAATTAGTCACATATTTGACAAACCATTGATCACACTTGCAGCTGATTGTGTGGCTGGGATTATAAGGTTGTGAGGTTGCCTAGTATAGTATTGATCACTGAATGCATGGGTCAATAACAGGCTGCTATTTGAACTGACAAGCACTGAAAGCTCAGTCAATGGCATCTAATGCCGTGACTTACATGGACAAATGTCCAAATACTAGAATCTGCTGGACTTAGAAACATCCCCCACGATGGGGATGCATAATATATCTTACACAGATCACATGGGCTGACATCAACCAGTTCCTTCAGTTCTTCAATACATAGATGATCTAGGTTTGAATTTTTCAGGCACCTGTACAGTGTATCTGTCAAGGGACCTGGAGCCTCACATTTGTCCCTGATACAAATTTCATTCTCTTGTCATTGATTCCGCCCACCTGAACCAAATTGTTCAAAACCTCAGTGGTCTGTTTGATGATAAGCTGATTTTCCAACCCCATAACTTCTCCATCACAAAGACTGGTTACTTCCACCTATACTTCAATTGAATCTGTTCTCACCTTCAGACTCAATAGGGGTAATGTTGACTTTATGCAATAGTGTAAGACAGGTGATAGCAAGTTGGCAGCCCATTTTACATCTCTCCTTTAAGGTCCATTCTTTAGGCTACATGTGGATCTGCTTTTCCGAACGGTAGTCAGCTACATTCAGCAACCCAACTTTGACAGGTATTAGGCTCTTGTTTGCATATGCAAAGGCATGTTTCAAGCTTGGGCCTTCGACATCTATATTTGTTCCTGTACCAATATAGTAAATGGCATACTTCTGAAAGAAAAAGAAAGACTTGCTTTTATATAGCACTTTTCACGATCACTGGATGTCTCAAAGTACTTTAACAGCCAATGAAGTACTTTTGAAGTGTAGTGTAGAACTGTCCACCTCATAACGAGCACGTGTTTCCTGCCTATCATATCGGAGGCTTAGGCACCTGTTTAGCATCTGAAACAGATTCAGCATCATTGGATTTCTAGGCTTTAGTGTTTATAATACAGAGATGAAATTAATGAACAATGATGCACAATTCCAACAAGCGCCAACACAATCAGAAACACAACCCTCATCAATATTCCTCTACTTAATTCATGGTGCCAACTCTACCACCTTAATTGCAAGTTTGAGTGAGATCAATTAACTTAACATTAACTGTGAATCAATCCTCCCTTATCCAAATGACTCATGTACTCACTGGATAATCTCATTGAGCCAGCAGGGGTCACCAAAAAAGAAGACTAACAATATAGTGGAGGATTATGACCTAACCAAATTGGTGACTGCTATGACCAGGTAGGAGGGGTCTAAGGCTTCCCTCTCATCCTTTGCCTGGTTTAACCGTAACAGGGTTTAATTTTAAAACACCCTGTTTTTAGCTCCCCCTTAGAGTCATAGAGAGATACTGCACTGAAACAGGCCCTTTGGCCCACCAAGTCTGTGCCAACCATCAACCACCCATTTATACTAATTCTACATTAATCCCATATCCCCTACCACATCCCCACCTTCCCCTACCACCTACCTATACTAGGGGCAATTACAATGGCCAATTTACCTATCAACCTACAAGTCTTTGGCTGTGGGAGGAAACCACAGCATCCGGCAGAAACCCACACAGTCACAGGGAGAACTTGCAAACTCTGCACAGGCAGTACCCGGAACTGAACCTGGGTTGCTGGAGCTGTGAGGCTGCAGTGCTAACCACTGTGCCGCCCCTCAGTGAATCCTTGTTCATTGCTCCAATTGTAAGGCAAAGAAATCAAACAGGTTTCCTTAGATTTAAACAAGAAAGGTAGAAGTTTATTAACCTTAAACTCTAATCTGGTTAACGATTCCAAATATGTGACGTGACCACGCTAGCATGCATACGCGATAAACACATGCAGATAGAGACAGAAAAAGTAGAAGGAATAAAGGGGAAAAGTTTGAGGCAATATCTGGTAGTTACAGTCCTTTAAGTTCAATGTAGAGCCTTTGGTTACTGGTGAGTCTTGCAATTCATTGGGGCCCAGTTCATCCTTCAACTTGTTCCGATGTAGGAGTCTTTTCTCTCTTGAGGTTTATGTGTCTTCCATGGGTACGGTGGCCTAGGAGAAAGCGAGAGAGAGAGGCTTCCTTGTTCCAGGTTCCAATTCAAAACTGCCTTCTGAATTCAAATTGTCCTGTGGCTAGTTCAAAAAACCTGGACCAGCCAGTTAGTCATGTGACCAGCTAGTTTAACCAGTCCTGGCTCTGTGGATTGTATCATCTTAGCAGAGCCTGGATTGCATTTCCTTACACCTTCAATATCTGGTGATCAAAATCCATTAGGGTTAATTGGAGCAGGGAATAGCCCTTTGCCTCCATCAGCAGCGTCTCTTAGTATGCAAATGTCCTTCCAGCCCAGTGTCTGGTGATCTTCAAACAAGTCATTTCTTCACTCCAGCAATAGTTTAAAATCAATGTTCATATGACAAAATTAATATGCCTCATTCTTGGAAGGTGGGGGTCTGCATAACGGTGACATAATGTGACAGTGTCTTGGGTGTCTTGACCCTAGTTAGATGATGAAAATATACATGGAGGTTGAGCTTCTATCAGAGAATGAAGATACTTTTGTGAGGTGCTCATGTCCGAACTCACACCAAGTCATATTCACCCATTACCCCTGTGCTCATTGAGCTACATTTGCTCTTGGTTAAGTAATACCTCAGTTTTAAAATTCTCATCCTTGTTTTCAAACACCTCCATGGTCTCGTCCCTCCTTATTTCTCTAATCTCCTCCAGCTGCACAACCCTCCAAGATATCTGCACTCCTCCAATTCTTGCCTCTTGACTATTCCCAATTTTACTGCTCCACCATCGGTGGTCGTGCTTTCAGCTGCCAATGCCCACTGTTCTGGAATTCCCTCTCTAAACCTCTCTGCCTCTCTACGTCTCTTTACTCCTTTAAAATACTCCTTAAAACCTACCTCTCTCATCTGCACTAATATCTCCTTATCTGACTGAGTGTCAAATTTTGTTTGATAATGGTCGAGAGAGGGGACTTGAGACATGTTACACCATTAAAGGCACTGTATTAATATAATTTGTTGTTGTTGTTGCAATATAACATTAACCAATACAAAGTTTCCTCAGTGCAAGTCTATCTTTTTCTCTTGCATATTAATGAGTGAGAGTGAATTAGAAAATAAATGGATTGTTGTCAAATGTAGATATTTAACACATGTTGACAAGGTGACACTCATGCACTGCTGTGAACTCCATACCAAATGTACGCATTTAATTCCCAAAATAAAAGCTGGTGTCCTGCAAAATTGACAGTTCTGTTTCTGGCCAGTGGATCACATAGTGTAAATTACATGGTGTGGATCACATTGCTCTTCTTGCTATATTCGAGGTCTAAGCACAGCCTCCTGTGTTAAGGAACTAAAGCTCTGAAATTATGTTCTAAGAGCAACAGTGTATGGTCATTTATCAGCCTCATGCACTAATATTCCCCATAGTATAACTTCACCATGTAACTTCACTATGTTGAAAATAATTAGTTAATGGGTCCATGAACACAATAGAGAAAGGAATTAGATACAAATAGTTTAGCAGTTGAGGTCCAATATTCACATCGTGTAATTTCAAGGCTTAAAGGTGCAGTTTGGAACAAGGCCTCGTCACAATGCCTCTTTGATGACAGGTATTGCCAATGTACACATTGTGAATTTGCTCCAAACTTAGAGATTCCAGACACATAAATTTCAGCCTTCAAAAACAGTGAGCTCTTTTTTCATAGCCTGCTGTTGTCATTCTTGGACATTGTTCAAAACCTGTTCTTTAGAAAGAGATATAAACTGAATCAAACTCCAAAACACAAATAGTTATTTAGAAGAGAGATTTTCTTTAAACACAGTGGAAATAAAAATAAGTCCCATTATCTCCCATTACCCCAGTGCCATCCAAGCCATCACATTTATTATTTTGCGAGTAAGAAGCTTTGGATTGATTCCAGCTGCACTTGTAGAGGATTTCAAGGTTATGTTGCTACTGATAACTCTGAGTCTCCAGAAGCATTCAGTGTGCATTATGAGGCTTGCATTGCTAAGAGCTCTTCTTCAGGGGGCACGAGGGACTCCTTTAACTCATCATAAATGTGCTTCCACTTATTTTCCACTTACAAGTGTTTGGTGCACAGCCAAGGCCCTGTTAATCCTTTCTTGCTTTTCCTGGAGCGGTGCCTGTTTGGTCAGGCTGCAGGTTCGGAGTTGAAGGTAGGTCTTCAGAGCTGGGCTCACTGCAATGTGCACCCATTACAAGTTGCTGATCCCACCAAGCAATAGCAATGCTCAAAACCCCACCACAGCAAAGAGGTAGCTTCAAGAGGGAGTAAAGCCTTTAAATACTGCACTTACCCTGTCAGTGCAAGGGGTGCAGGATCAGAAGCAAAGAATCATCACTCAGATCAATGGGTTACAGGGAGCAGAATCTAGAAACTTAAGCACAAAATCTAGGCTGACACTCCAGTGCAGTACCGAGGGAGTGCTGCACTGTCGGAGGTGCTATCATTCAGATGAGATACCTGCCCTCTCACATAAAAGATCCCATGGCACTATTTTGAAGAAGAGCAGAGGAGTTCTCCCCCGTGTTCTGGTCAGTACTTATCCCTCAACCAACATCACAAAAACAAATTATCCGTCATTATTGTATTGCTGTTTGTGGGACCTTGCGGAGTGTAATTGGCTGCTACATTTCCTGCAGACAAGAGTACTTTTCATTCATTTTGGGACATCATGAGGTTGTGAATGTTGCCATATAAATGCAAGTCTTTCTTAGTTTCTGTTCTTTAGAATCTTTTCCACAATTACCGTAGATTTCTATTCTACTGTATTGCTGTGTGTGCCAACAACAACTTGTCTTTATATAGTGCCTTTAATGAAGTCAAACATCTCAAGTCTTTTTCTGGCAGCATTATCTAACAAAATTTGACACTGAGCTACAGAAAGGGATATTGGAGCAGATGACCAAACGCTTGATCAAAAAGGTAGATTTTAAGGAGCATCTTAAAAGAGGGAAGAGAGGTAAAAGAGATGGATAAATACAGCCATAGAAATCCACAGCAGAGAATGAGTCCAATCAACCCACTCTTTGCTAGAGCAATCTGCAACCGATTCCACTGCCTGTAACTCAAAGAGCTTCTGGTTCTGATCAGCCTATTAACCAGTTTCTGTATGGTTGAAAATGAAACACAACCTGTAAAAGTGTTTTGGTTTGCTTGCAAACAGAATGAACAATTTCATAGACAGAAGCTCCAAAGTTCCTCTACTTCGCTGGCATGGAAATTTGGCAACCTGAGTGGGAGAAAGAATTTGAGAGGAACCCAGTTCCATAGATTATCCAGACCTGTCTTGTCTGATGTGGATTTCTGAGCCGGGAGTGGGGAAGGGAGGCGATTCTGGGGCTTAATCCACCTGCCAACCTTCCCTCAAACTGGCAGCATTGCAAGTCATGGGATAGGCAGAATGGTGTTCTGTGCTAGAACTCCCACCTCTTCCACCTGCTATTGTGCAACATGTTTTCATTCTGCAGGCATTTTCACCGAACAGGAGTCGTAAATGGGGCCCACGATGCTGTTTCCCCACATCAATTGATCTAAGAGTGATGAGCTGCCAGTTGGAAAGTGAAAGTTCAACAAAGGATCAGTTGAGGCAAAATCAACTTGCTCTTCGGCCAGATTGGCCAGAGTTCCCCACAATGATGGAGCAACAAGATGCCACCCATTCTGAGCTCCCCCATGAAGCATAAACCCACGGAGCACCATATGCAGTGCAGGTGCCTTGACATTTTGTGCTAATGACTCCAACCCCAGAATTTGGGATAGGGTCAGTGCTGGGGCAGACTAGCAGGGGGATTTGCTGCCTCTGCCCTCATGACTAGCAGCAAAGCGGCTCAACAGGAATTTCAGGCCCATCGTTCCAAAAAGCTACATTAAAGTGTAAGCATGCATAAGACAGTGAGAGTGAATTACTTTTCCCTTGTGCTTTCAATATTGCCTCAGTGCTGCAACATTAATTGTTAAAAAAATTAACTAATAATGAGGTTTGGGTACTCGATGTTTTTATGTTGATCACAAGTTATGAGGCCCTTCATCATAATTGATTTCATCCTTACACAATATCAACACCATTATGACTTTTTAATTTGCTTCAGAGCAGATAAGCACAACCTCAGTTTAAGTTCTGACACAGGAAGGGCACCTCCGACAATATAGTACTGAATCTCCCCCCTCAAACTTTCTGTGTTCCTTTCTATCGCTTTCTGTTGTGAGGTAAAGCAATGTGAGATGTCTTTCGGTATGTGAATAGTGATAGAGTATTTGCTGTTGTTGTTTGGTACCTGGATTATGACCCAAAGGCAAGAGTGCTACCAACTGATCTAAACTGACACAGCAATTTATTTCTCAATTGAGATCTTGTTACCGTCTGGAAAAGGGATATTTTTATAAATATAAAGTGAAGACTGCCAACTTACCCACTAATTGTTTTTGTAGTGCGCGGGCGATTTATTTTAGTGTACAGGCCCTTTAAATTATTTTGCATGGCCACACACGCACTGTAACTTTAAGAGGCCAACTTGTGCGCAGCCTGCACTGGCACTTTTGAGTTGCTGTGCGGCCATGTGGCTTCGAGGGAACATTGAATACTGCCTCTTCCCCCATCCTGTAATATATAAAATGTGAATGCACTGAGCGTCCAGGATTTACGATAGACCATAGTTAGAAAAAGGATCAAAACAACAGAACTACACAGCTGAATGATTGCAGTTCATTTGCTGGAGGCACGAGGAGGAGGAGGTTGATGAATAGAGAGGAGGTGAGTAATTTTCCTGAGGGTGATAGTATATTGCTCCAGAATGACACTGCTAATCCAATTGGGCACACAAGGCCTGATAATTATACACTACAGAAGCCATAAGCTAAACAACATGTTTAAGATTAACCTGTGCAGTGAACGTGGACACATTGCTAAAGAAATGGACAGAGTCCCGATTCACTGTAGTGTGCAGGCAAATGGGCTGGGCTTAGGGACAGCAGAGATGAAAAACTAGTCTGCATAGCATAAATGAGAACCTAATCAACAGAAAGTAGATTACATGCCTTTTCTCCTCTGATCTTCTCATTCAGCTATGTTTTTAAATTCATTCATGGGATGTGGGCATCACTGGCAAGACCAGCAATTATTGCCCATCCCTAACTGCCTTGAGAAGGTTGTGGTGAGCTGCCTTCTTAACAAATGAGTGGCTTGCTACGCCAGTTCAGAGGGCAGTTAAGAGTCAACCACATTGCTGTGCGTCTGGAGTCATGTATAGGTAAGGATGGCAGATTTCCTTCCCTAAATAACATTAGTGGATCAGATGGACTTTTATACGGTCACCATTACTGATATTAGCTACTGCGGTGGGAGTTAAACTCAAGTCTCCAAGTCGTTAGTCCAGGCCTCTGGATTGCTTGTGCAGTAACATAACCACTATGCTACTGTTCCCAGAGCCTGAGCAAGTCTGTTGTTACTGAGTGAGTTGCTTTATTCTTTGATCACCCTTGCCAACCATCACCTATCAAGTAGGAAGAATTCTGTTGTACTGCTGTGTAGTTTAATCTCAGTGAGGATGTACATATTATGGCAAGAAATTTTATACCTGAGGCTCGATTTTAACTGGGGGTGGGCCATTTCTCAGGCTACTTTCTATCTAGTTACAAGGTTAGGTTGGAAAAGCTGGGTTTGTTCTCTTTAAAACAGATGAGATTGAGGGAAGATTTAATAGAAGTGTACAAGATTATGACAGGCTTAGATAAGGTAGCCAAGGAAAAACTGTTTTCACTAACAAATGGTACAAGGACTAGGGGACACAGATTGAAAGTTTTGGGCAAAAGATGCACGAGTAACATGAGGAAGCACTTTTTTACGCAGCGGTGTGGTTAAGACCTGGAACTCGCTACCCACAGGATGGTGGAAGCAAAGACAGCCAATGACTTCAAGAGGAAGTTTGATGGCCACCTGAGCGAAATGACCCTGCAGGGCTACAGGGATCGAGCCGGGGAGTGGGACTGATAGCATAGCTCCGTGGAGAGCTGGCATGAACTCGATGGGTCGGATGGCCTTTTTCTGTGCCGTAAATGACTCTATGACTCTCTTCCCATTGATAGCTATTCCTATTATTCTAGTCTATTTATAAATTCTATTTACAAATTTCTCCATATGGAACCCTGCTAGGAAGGGCGTTGGTTGGGTCGGGGAGGTTAGCATTTGGAAGGCTTCTGTAAGCAGCTCTGATCGGGATGAAACCGTTTACAATGTTTCATCCAGAATTCCAATCAGCATTGCCACATTTGACCATACAAAAAATTAGCCTTTGCCTCAAATTTGGCACTCTACGGGGAAACTAAAAGCGATCAAATTGGTCCCAAGTTGTGTGTTTAGTTTGGGAGGGTGCTGCTCCTCACTGTGCTATTCAGCATGATATCAACAGTTGAACCACTTCCTTTCTCCCCAGTAAATGTCATACTTTATTGGGCAGGTCATCAAAGGCTGTTTTCATTTTCTCTTAAATTCCTCAAGTGCCTGTGTCTAATCTCGGCAGCTGACCCATAGAACTTCATTCATATCCTTAATCGATAGAGAGAGCAGTCCTCTGCTCCTGACACTCAGAAATCCATTCGCTTGGCTCCTTTAAAAAACGGGCCCACTCATTCTGTCTGACAGCCATTCCCCTTTCACCCTTGTGCAGTTGTGTTTGCTCAGCAGAGGTGGCCCTTTTGCTAGATCGCCTGGTAGCAGCGCTGCTGTTGTCATTAAAGCTGAAATCCAGACAGCTGAAATAACATCTGTCTCCATAGGTCCTCGGTGTGTACACAGTGTGTTTCAGAGACTGGCATCAGAGGGGCTGCTCGTCCCAGTTTGTCAGTCTTCACCAAGCGCAGCTCGGAATTGAAATCTCTGCAACTTGTACCTTGGAATAACTGGCCAAATCTCCAGCTGCGATACCTGTGATTGTCTGAAAGTTCACTTAAAAGAAGCATCTCCCTTACATTTCAATTTTAAATTGAGAACAAGAATGTAAAATACAGGGTTCTGATGAAATGTCATCAACCTGAAATATTAACATCTCTTCACAGCTGCCTGACCTGCTGAGTATTTCCAGAATTTTCTGTTTTTACTGATGTAAAATGCTTTCCAGGATCACCCTGTGTGTAGTTATGTTAGTGAATACAGGGAAGAACTGCTGCAATTTCTATGTGTAGTAAATTCAGCAATATTCCTGGTTAGGTGCTGGGGGGATTGTGAGGGTTGAGGTTCCACTCAGGGCCATTAGGACTATTCTTGCTGGTTCGTCTGCTCACACTAAGAAACAATAGGCTTTTTATATACTTGTACTTTGGATGTGCACAAGGGTGGTACATCTGAATATATTGCCCATCTTAGTTGTCCTGGGAAGATAGTGGTGCACCAGCTCCTGGAGCTGTTGCAGTCCTGGTGGTAGTACTTTCACAATGGTGTTACATTGTGAATTCCAGGCTGATGACCCACAAATATATGGTGCTATATGTTCAAGTCAAGATGGTATGTGAGTTGGAGGTGAACTTGGGGGGTGATGGTGTTACGCTGACATTGGTGCCCCATCCTCTTCTATAATAGAGATTTTTTGATTTCTTGTTTTGAAATGGTTGATACATCTTAGCCAAAAGTAAAAGAAGGCAATGGAAATGAATGGTTTATTTCATAAACTAAAATATTTCAGCCAACAGATGACACTTCCTCAGTACAGCTCAGATTATGTACTCAAATGTCTGAATTGGGGCTTGAAACCATGGTCTTTAGACTTAGCAGCTACAAAGCCCGGCTGACGACATCGCAGGCAAGTTCTAACCTCACTTTCAGATAACATTCACAGTCACGTTTCCCCAGGGAGTCAGTTTTCGTGTTACAAAGGGTAAGGAAGAGGAGAGCAGATAAATGATGTTGGGGAGACAAAAACGATTCTCTTTGGTCAATACGCCAGGGCCCACACAGGACAGGAGGTCCGGGGAGAAATTACAGAGTCCACAGAGCTATTTACATGGAAGGCTACCCAACTTTCCAACCATACGGGGTTGCTCAGATACTTAGGTGGATTGAGGAAGAATAAAACAGAAAGAAAATATTAAATTAAAATAAAAAGAAAATGAATGTTTAAGGACCACCAACCCGTGTGTCCGTGTGTTCTGGTCCATTGTTCTTGTTGCCCTGTACTAACAGCAAATATTTTGATAGCAGGAAACATTGGGCAAAATGGGGTTAAAAAGATGGTTTCTCTCCATCTGCTATTGAAATGAAAATGTAAATGAGCAGGTAACGTTGACCTCTGCAGTATACTTTGAATGTCAAATGTCAGTTTGACATTTTTTTGATGTCAGAGTCTCCTCTGTCTCTGTGCTTAGTGCCCTGGTGCAGCCCCAGAGTATTCAAATAAAGAATAGATAAGAATGGGAGACTATGGGGGCCAGGGCCTAACGGGAAGGAAAACAACACAAACAAATTCACATTGAAACTAAGCATAGATAGATATAGCCAGATGCTCGGTGAAATGTTATTTGATATGAAAGTAAGAGTATATTTACACTGCAGCTTTTCCATTGCTATAAAACAGCACCACTTCATTTTCAGTGCAAATCCAGAGTCAAGAAGAGAGGCTGGGGGATAAATTGGATAGCCCCTGAAAACAGGCACGGGGGTCATGCTATGGGGGTCATGCTATGCAATTAAACTGATTTCAATGCAGGCAGCACGGCAATCTCTGCGTCCAGCCTCCGTTAAGTATGCTGTTCATTGGCGGGATGCTTCAACAGGGGGCCAATATCCTGCATGCCAAGCACAACTTAAAGCTAGCCTGCACTGCTTAAAGCTCGCCCACTCTCTTCAAGGGAACAAAAGCAAAATACTGCAGATGCTGGAAATCTGAAACAAAAACAGAAAATGCTGAAATACTCAGCAGGTCAGGCAGCATCTATGGGGAGAGAAACAGAGTTAAAATTTCAGGTCGATGGCCTTTCATCAGAACAATCATCGACCTGACATGGTAACTCTGTTTTCCTCTTAAAGAGGAGGTGCATTCTGGCTGCAGCAGGCACTGAGAGTTGTAGTTGAAGAGAATCTGATCTGGAAAAGCACAACAGGGGAGAGAGAGCAGGCTCCAAGGTTTTCATGTTTGCACTTGCTGCTGTTCAATATTCAGTCCGTTAACACCTATTCTGTACTAATGCTTTGTCTTTCAACACACCATTAACATATTGTTTGCCTTTGCTCTTTTGGTCAGCTATGTGGCCTTGTTCAATCTGCACCTTCTCCTTTGTTATCTCTTGCCCCACCCCCACCTCACTTGCTTATACCCTGTGACATTTTTAATATTTGTCAGTTCCGAACAAGGGTCACTGACCTGAAACGTTAACCCTGCTTCTCTTTCCACAGATGCTGCCAGACCTGCTGAGTGATTCTAGCATTTCTTGTTTTTATTTCAGATTTCCAGCATCCGCAGTATTTTGCTTTTATCCAAGGTTTTCAGCCCTGTACTGGAGCACTTGGTGGAGGAGGTGGAAAAAAGAAGAGATGTCCTGTGTCCGCAATGGGGAGGAGGCACTCCAGACATATAGTCAAACAACAGTGCGAGTAGATAACCATGAAGGTCAATGCCATGAGTCAAGCCCCAAGGACCTGGATCTGGTGCCGCAAGATGTTCAATGACCTCACATGAGTTGCCCAGGTCAGTGAAATCATCTTCAAATGCCATATCCTACCAAGTGCACCATTAACTTTAGGCACTGCTCAAATTAGCACATCTCCATCACTCGCCTACCAGCAATCCCTATCAATCAGCCCTCATATCTGACATTCATATGCTTTACCTCACCCTCACACACTTAACACTGCTGCAAGCCTCACACTCACACCTCACAGCTTGCATGCAGTGATAGCTATTCAACCATGACAGTCACATCAGCTAAACGTATTGCACAACACTCACTGACACACTTTCCTCTCTATTGCAGGACAAACAGAGACAGCTGGAACTACTTGGAGGGGTACAGGCACATCTGCATGTCCTAACCTTCATGGAGGAAACAGCGCTGGCCATTATTGGGGCACCCATTGCTGAGGACATGGCCAGAAGTGGGGTTGAAAATACTGAAGATGACAGTATCCTCATACCTAATACTCCATCGCACAACCACTTCCCCCTCATCCCACACTCTCTTCTGATTTACAAGCTGCAGATGGCCTCAGCATGCACCTCTTACTTTCTCTCCCTCCTCATAGTGCAACCTTACCCTTGTGCCTTTCTCCTTTGAGATAACCAAGAAGTGCAACCTGGTCAGGCAGTGCAGGAACAGTAAGATGACAGTGACGATGATGACAGAAAACCCTCACTTGATTTCACACTCTCAGTCACCTGCTCAGATACTGATACGACAAATATCTTAGAGGATTGATTAGAGGCAGGAGTTGCACATGCTGAGAAACCAGACATGTGTGGCCTCTGCCAGGGCAGGGGGCAAGGATGGTGCAGATGCCAGCTCGTCAGAGGGTGAGATGACACAAGGGCTCCATTGCAGCAGACCTCGGATAGCACAGCGTAGAGAAGAGCACTAATGGGTAGGTACATAAATGCTTGGTGCATTGGGAAGCCTGTCAGAAAGTCTGCGGTCAATGTCATGGAGCATGGAGGAGTCCAGCACTAACTTGGCACAGGGCTTTGTGCAGGGCTTGGAGCCCACCCTTTCCATCATGGAAGTGGTGGTCAACTCCTTTTGCACACTTGTGATCCCAACCATGATGCAGCGTCATGTTGCCAATGTCGCAGCTTCCATTGCAACACAAGCAGCAGCTATTCAATGTCTGAATACTCCAGACTGCTGAATGTCACTCAACTGAGGTATAGATTTGGTTTTTAAAATACCGAGGGTCCCCTTGGAGTTCTAGGGAACTTTTTAAACATAGCTGGAGTAAGTTTAATATTTCATAAAATGCCAGACTCTTCCAACATGTAAAGATTAAAGCTCTGTGCAAATGTGCATCTTTGTATTCTCCTAGACAGGAAAACTGGAGTTCCAGCAGTAGCGTAAGCAGGGTGCTCCCTGGTTCGGACTAATACACAGCTACCAGGCTGCAGTATAAATGCAACATAACATTCACAATATTGCAATAGCCATTCCTTTCATTTGCCATTTCCATCCATTGCCTTCTCCCCTCTTCAGGTTCGTTCTGTCTTACTGAACATCTTCCTCCTATGCACATCCAAGCCAATTGCAATTGACACCCTTCGAAGTGCATGTTGTTTTCTCTACTGGCTGTCAAGAGAGTCACACCAGTTGCCTTGACACAGGAGCTTGCAGTGTGAACTACTAGTGTGTTGCTCTGAAGCACATATGTGCCACCTAGCTATCTAATGACAACTTTTAACTATAATACTCAAATAGCAGAGGTTCGGGGATTAATTCCTATGGTATTGTACTAGAGTCATAGAGTTATAGAGTCATTTACAGCACAGAAGGAGGCCATTCGGCCCATTGAGTCCATGCCGGCTCTCCACAGAGCTATGTAGTCAGTCCCGCTCCCCAGTTCGATCCCTGTAGCCCTGCAAGTCTATTTCTCTCAGGTGGCCATCCAAACTCCTCTTGAAGTCATTGATCATCTCCACTTCCACCGCTTTTGTGGGCAGCGAGTTCCAGATCATTACCACCCGCTGCTTAAAAAAGTTCTTCCTCATGTTTTCCCCGCATCTTTTGCCCACTAGTCAAACACTCTGGTCAGAACTATCAACCATTGATCGCTTGCCTTTTGTTGCCTATTATTTAAGCAACTTATTACCCAATCTTCATTTTCTGTTGCGTTTTCACTTTAGGCACAAGTCTTGGAGAAGGATCTCATCAAATAATTTCTGAAAAAATAGCCATAATTTATCACATTGCCAGCACCCACCACCAAGTCTGTTACATCCTTAAACAATTGGCTGAATTTGTTTGGTATAGACGATCGCAATGTAAATTTAGGGTGCATGAGAACACAGTCAGTTTTGTATGAGGTGACAAAGAGCAATGTAATCTGCTGTAACTGTGGTGCTAATGATTTCATAGAAGTTGCCTCAATCTTTGAAATGGTCTGATTGTGAAACGTACCATAGATTTAATTTTCTCAGCCGAATTGATTTGCCCCTCAACCAAGGTGGCTCTGTGTTTACATCTGTAGAATGAATTGCTGCTGACAGTCCCTCTTTAATGATATCTCGACTTATTTTTTGGGTGTAATATTAAAAAAAATTCCTTTGCATCTCTTTCAATATGATCTTCAAAATTAGCTTCAGATCGTGAATGTCACCTATTTGACTCTGCCTGAATGAATCAGTTCAAAACAACAGCTCCCTGCAGCTCGACTACAAGCTCACTGCAGAGAATTCTACCAGTCCAATCAATACATTCATGTATGCACAACCCTTTCCTGTCTTTCTGACTGATATTTTCTTTTTCTGGCTTTTTATTAGGTTTCATTATTTTCCCCTTAGTGCATTGGAAAAGATCTACAAGTGGTGAAGTGTCAGAATGCCGGATTATGAGATGAAGAACCAGATTTTCCTGAAAACTTATGCTGAAACAATGGTATAGGGACAGCATATTGCCGATTTTCTGCATAATAGAGGAAATTCAGGAATAGCATAAAAAGGTGAGATGAGGTGAAATGCATTGCCTGACAGGGTGGTGGAAGCAGATTCAATAATAACTTTCAAAAGAGATTTGGAGAAATACTAGAAGGGGAGAAAATTGCAGAGCTATAGGAAAGAGCAGGGTAGTGGGACTAATTAGATAGTTCTTTCAAAGAGACTGCACAGATGGGATGGGCTGAATGGCCATCTTCTGTGCTGTATGATGTTATGATTTACTAAGTAACCGAACTTTAACTTGTGTGTGTGAAGAGGGACATGACAAAGGACTATCAGGTAAGTTTGGCACTTTCCTTGGGTGACAATTGCTTATGCTGATATCAGATTGTTTACGTTGGCTTTTACGTTCTGACTTATGCTACTGAAATTCTCAGGACATTTTTAGTGCAGCTCACCGATGTGAAGATCGGTGTAAATTTTGGCGTTGCTTGCTGGTTCAGCCACCTCAGGAAATTCTAGGCTGACATCTCCATCATGAGCATGAGCACATGGCACTGCAGTAACAGGA
This sequence comes from Heterodontus francisci, assembly GCF_036365525.1. Classification (NCBI taxonomy): domain Eukaryota; kingdom Metazoa; phylum Chordata; class Chondrichthyes; order Heterodontiformes; family Heterodontidae; genus Heterodontus; species Heterodontus francisci. The sequence goes on from NC_090393.1 coordinate 25,378,606, forward strand.
GGACGGAGTGAGCACGTGAGATCACATTCAGCCAGTGGGCTCTATTTGTCCAATTCAGTGGATGCACATTCTAAGCAATAGCAGGATAAGATGATTACCGCTCAAGCTTGTTTTGCCTTATCTGAGGTGAGTCCACTGATGCTGCAATAGCATCAGGATGGGTTACCTATGTTAACCATCCACTGCCAATCTTCTGACAGTAAGAGAGGCAATAATACTGGGAATTCAAAACAGCACCATTTCACTTATTATTTTTCCAATTATCCCTTTCCTGACTAACCATGTTTCAACATGTCAGATAATAGGATTCAGTCTGAGCTATTTCGACTTTCTTGTTTTTGAAACTGCTCGCAGTCCATGGTTTTGTCTTTGAGACAGATGTCATAACACAAATGGGTGGCCTTGTGCATTTTTATAGGAACCAAACACGTGGGGATTGAATTGCCTCTGTGTGATAGTTTTACCAAATTGGTAGGCACTTTTGAGCTAACCTGCTTTCTGGTCTATTTTAACACAATTCTTAAGCTGCCTGTTTCAAAAGGGTTAATGACTAAGTTAAAGGGATGGAAAGTTAATATAAACCTGTTTCCCAGTGCATCAAAAATAGCTCTGAAGGGGTTAATCCCTCTCAGGTTCATCAGTGCGTTCTCCTATTTTGATCCAGTCAATAATTAGCTCAAAATAAATGGTTGAATGACTTTGTTAAAGGAATTTAATATAACCATGTTAATCAATGCACTACCGGAGCATATTAAAACCCCTTTAATGTTGATAGTCATATGTTAAAGTACCCAAACTTAGATTACTTCATCCTGACCAGAAAATAGCCAGGGCCTAGAATTTGGCTTTTTATATGAGGAGACATCATGCACAAACCTTCACCCATTTTATGTGAAGAAAAGATGCACAGTCAAAATCCTAGAATCTTTTAATCATGATTCATTCAGCTTTTTCTTAGGGGTCTGATGCAAATTGATCTAAGGGACTCACAATCTAAATTGGTTTGGTTAACAGCCAGGGTGCAATACACTGCGTCTGATTTTTGTCTGCCTGGTGCAAAAAGCTACAAACTTGAATTCACCTCCCTGCAGCCCCCCCCCCCCCCCCCCCCCCACTGAATGTGGCACAGTGGTGCAGTGGTTAGTACTGCAACCTCACAGCTCCAGGGACCCGGGTTCAATTCTGGGTACTGCCTGTGTGGAGTTTCCAAGTTCTCCCTGTGACCATGTGGGTTTTCGCCAGGTTTCCTCTCACAGCCAAAGACTTGCAGGTGATAGGTAAATTGGCTGTTGTAAATTGCCCCTAGTGTAGGTAGGTGGTAGGGAATATGGGATTACTGTAGGGTTAGTATAAATGGGTAGTTGTTGGTCGGCACAGACTTGGTGGGCCAAAGGGCCTGTTTCAGTGCTGTATCTCTAAATAAAACTCGAATCTCCTGGGACAAGGTATTTGCATAATTGTTGGGGCATTTGCATAATTATTCACAGATCCAACTTGGGCAGGGAGCACACCAGTGTTGTAAGTGAAAACTGTGTGTAAGTGAAGTTAAATGGCTGTGGGATCAATTAAAAGAAAGTGTCAGAATGTATGTTGGCAGGTTGGGATGGGCGGTGTTGCAGGGGCAATTTTAAATTCCAAAAGCCTTTAGAAAGGCACCTCAACTCTTTGGCAGCCATTCTCAGCCTTCAAAGCTCAAGGAACAAGGGATAAAGAAATGATGCCCAAAAATGAAAGAAAAGGAAAGCCCACGTGCAGGCTTGAGTCCCTAGCTTACTATTACTATCTCTGTCTATGCGAAGGTCATGGGGAAAGTTATCAACAGGTGTCCTTAGAACAAATGGCATGGTTCTGCAGCTGGTTCTCTGCTTCTCCCAACCTGTGATATTTTCCCATAGGTGCAAATATCATTGGGTGCCTTTTGGTGGGTGTGACCAGTCAGTTTTTCCAGATTGATTATTGCACCAGCATGCCTTCCTGTAGTACCATGATATGTTGTGATGGCGGTGCTTCTAAAGAACCATTCAGAATAACAGGTAGTCAGGCCTTCTAACACAGCAGTGCCATCTTGAGAGGTCAAGCCTCCACGTGCACTCAGTGAACTTCAGTCCCCGCTGTCTGCAGATGTGGTTGTGCAGGTACGGGAGAGTGAAAATAGGACGTCTCGTTTGCCTGTGTGGCGTCCTGTTCTTCTTAAAGTCATCTCGGATAAGGGAATTCCTATTGGGAAACCCTTTGATGTCAATAATGGTAATTGGTACGATGCCACCTAAGTGTGAGGAGAAAAAAAAGCACGATATAAAATTAAGAATAATGGGCCAGATATCTCCTCAAAGCCACTGAAGTACTCTATGTTTTGGCCCTTTGAGGTTACTTTTCATGTACTCCTGTGTGTACATTTATGCAGATGTTTGGTAGAAGTGTTTTTTTCCTGCCATCACCATGCTGAAGGAAACTGCTACCCAGCTGAATCCTCTGTGTAAGTTTCAACATCACCACCTAGCCAGAATAGTGGCAGAGCAGATTGTTGCCTTTATAGAACATTCTGTAATGTTTGATTAATCTGGGTTTGATTGAATTAGTCTGTCCATTGATCAGTGTTCACTGTGCTTGATTGCTTAAGCCTATGGGTGGAGCTGAAGTGTTGAAACTGAAACTAAAGACACAGAGCTAAAATGTTCGACAAAGCACAGACAGTTCTGAAGTAGACATTGTACTGAGATTTTGTAAGAGCTGAGATAGTTTAAAGTGCTGTAAATAAACCAGTTGGTGATTGAATACAAGTGTGATTTCAGCATTGTTCAGAGATAAATCAAATATACATAATATATCCAGCAACCTGGTGTAAACATAACACATTTAACGTTCATCCAATTCCACCCAAGTGGTGAAGCTGTCCCCTCTGTTGGTTTAAACCATTTGCCAGTCAGAGTCCAGAGTTAAAGTATTTGTTCAGTAATGGTTTTTTAAAGATACTTTGCAGTTGCTCAAGAAACCAGTGGAATTGTTTAACCTCTTGTGATCCCTGTCTTGATTCTTTTACGGAAATACACTGGACATAGGGCAACAAAATTCACTAAAAAGGCCTGGGAGGCATTATTAAGACATCAGAAATGGGTATCATGCTTTACCTTGTGAAAACTTGCATGCAAATTTAGTTCAGGAAAGAGCAATGAACACACAATTGATACTGGCACTACACAACATGTGTATTTAGAATTTAATGTCCTGAACTCCAAAAAACCTAAGGTTCAGAGGATAATGAGTGCTAACTTCATCAAAAGAAAGGCAAGACTGAACAAAGCAAGACACCAGTTATACTAACAATCTATTATTATCCAGTGTTGCTGGAGTTGGAAGGGGTTGTGGTGGGGTGATGGGTGGGGTTAAAATTTAAATGCATCAGATCAGTGAGTGTAGTCAATTACAGGGCGATAAAAGGACCATCAGGTTTTACCAGAAAATAAAGAGAGCCCACAATTCTATCTGTCTGACTTGTTTAAGATGCCCAGTTTATGGAGTGGCAGTGATTTCCTTCTCCTAATGGCATGCCCACTGGTACAGGCAGAAACACTGCCAGGCAATGACCAAAATAATTTGCATATGGCTGACCCAGGAAGCTCATGAGGGAGTAGTCAGCACTGGGCCAGAAGATGGGCAGAAGTCCTGCCCGGGTACACTCTGATGACATTGCCTCCGAGGCCGTTTCTTGGCTAACATTGTGCATCCCACGCTCTCAGGCCCCAAGGTTCATGGTCATTGCATGCTGTTACTTTCCTCTTGAAACCTGAACATCTGAGGCACAAAATTCAACTCAGACAAGATGAACTAACGTGCCACTACAAAAGGAGCTTGTTTTTTTTGGCAGGGATGTTATGTTTAAGTACCTGACCCATGAGGACCTCAGGGCTCGGCTGTCTTACACGCAATAATCTCCTCGCATGTGGTTCTGATTTTACTCAAATCAACATGGAACATTCTCTCCTGTATGAATTTCTGAGTCATTAACCCATTTTCTGCATGCTGACATGGGCACTACATGCCAGACCCACCTTGCAGTGTTACAATGTCTTAACAAGAAAGAAAGAGCTTGCATTTATAAAGCGCCTGTCAAGACATCAGGATGTCCCAATGCACTTTATAGTCAATTAAGTACTTTTGAAGTGTAGTTACTGTTGTAATGTAGGAAACATAGTAGTCAGTTTGAGCTCTCACAAACAGCAGTGCAATAATAACCAGATAATCTGTTTTTCCAGATCCCTAGCATTAGCCACATGGAACATGGTCAAATGACATGGTAATTAGTGCAAAAACAGGGTATTTCAGCAGAATATTATATGTGAGGTGTCACGATTGCATTTGAAGGTTGTGGTTTGGAACTGCTTCCTTGTGAAAATGTAATTGGTCACAGCATAGTTTAAATATTTCCAGTTGGGGCACTGGGCGTGCAGAGAGTTCAACACTGACCTTTTACTTCTGACACATAGGTTTGATTACAATCCTTATTAATGGGCTGGGTGTAAGCGTTTATCCTGGTTGCACCATGCTGTTCATTGCCTGCACTAACCCTTTTCCCATTGTTCAGCTCGTCGGAAGGCTTCTTTTCATATCTGCTCTGTGGAACACTTGAAAATGTTTGAGTGAAGATGATTGCTAGATCTGGAGGTGAGTATTTGCTTGCCATGCATGCGTGCATTATATTTATCTGCTACCCTGTAGAAAAGAAAGACTTTGTTGCATCAGTTTGGCTCAGTTGATAACACTGTTGCATTTATCTCAAAAGGTTGAGGATTTGAGTCCCATATTAGGATAAAAACACATAATCTAGATGACATCTTTATGCAGCATTGAGGAAGCACTGCTCTGTCAGAGGTACTTTTGTTCCCTCCCAAATCCATGCCCATTTCCCCACAACTCCATGTTTGAACATCTGCAGTCAGGTTTCCCTCCCTGCCACAGCTCTGAAACCACCCTATTCAAACTCACACAAGATATCCTGTGACCGTGACTGCACTACCCCTCCTCCTCTCTCTAAATCTAACTACAGACTTTGACTTGGTCAAAACACCATCCTCCTCCAACACCTGTCCTCCATTGTCCACCTGAATGGGACTCCCCTTGCCTAGTTCCACTCTTACCTGTCCAGTTGCAGCCAGAGAATCTCCTGCAATGCCTCCTCTCCCCACCCTTGCATCATTTCCTCTGGAGTCCCCCAAAGATCTATCCTTGGCTCCTTCCTATTTCTCATCTACATGCTGCTACACAGAGACATTATCCGAAGGCATGACTCCATGTTCCACCTGTATGCTGACAAGATCCAGCTCTACTTTGCCACTATCACTCTCGGCCCTTCCACTGCCTCTGTATTGTCAGCCTGCTTGTTCAAAATCCAGTCCTGAATGAACTGCAATTTGTTGCAATTAAACATGGGGAAGGTCGAAGTCATTGTTTTCGGGCCCCACCACAAACATTGTTCTCTCACCTTTTCCATCGCCCTCCACAGCCTCTTTCTCATGCTGAACCAGATTGTTTGCAACCTCCAATTTGGCTTGAGCTTCCAACCCCATATTCTCTCCATCACAAAGGCTTCTACAATGTGTGCTGGTCAAATAATGAGCCTGTCAAGCTGCTGTTTGGAAATCTGTGTGTAAATATGATTTTTTTTAGTGTGTGTAAATCGAAGCCTTGTGTGCCAGTAGAGGTGAAAGTTACAGATCCCACAGCACCATTTGAAGAACAGCAGTTGGGTCTTCTGTTGTCTCAACCAAAATCCTTCCCTCACCAACACCACCAAATGACAGATTAACATGTCAATCGTCTCACTGCTATTTTCAGATTGTTGCTGACATCGGACAGCTGCTACCTTTCTCTATATAACAGTCATTGTACTTCAGACTAATTCACTGTATATATGAGGGGGTCGGTTAGCTTAGATGGCTAGCAATGTAATGCAGAAAAATGCTAACAGCGCGGGTTCAATCCCCATACCGGCTGCAGTAGTTCATGGAGGCCTGCCTCCTTGCCTTGCTCCACGCTTGAGGAGTGGTGACCCTCAAGCTATACATTACCAACTGTCTCTCTCTAATGGGGAGAGATGCCTATGGTCCTTTGGGACTCTGACGAGAACAATATGTATATATATATATGAAGTCTTTCGAGACATTTCAGTGATGTGATATGATTAAATGCCAGCATTATAATATCATCTCGTGATTCACAAAGTAATCAGCGCAACGGCAAGAAATTTTCCTCTTTTTTTTTAACGCCTGGTTGTTTTAGCATGTATAAGCTGACGTACTGAGTGTTCACCTTTGACCCTGTCTGTTGCTATAGCAACAGTTGCATGCAGACAATTTTGTTCAGACAACAATGAGAAACAGAGAGAAGGGAGGCCACACTTCCTCCACTGCTATAAATAGCACTTGTTTTGCAGTTATCTGTCCATCACACTGACGAGGGAAGAAAAAAAGTGTCTCAGGAATTTTTTTGAAAGACTTGTACAATGTGTGTTGATCAAACAATGAGCCTGTAAAGCTGGTTGGGAATCTGTGTGCAAATGTGATTTTAAAAAATAGCCATCCAGAAGTGTGTGGAAACTGAGCAGAAATTTCCTGTGTACTGCATACAACCAATAAAGGAAGATCAGAGGACGTAAATACCTTCAACTGTGTCGTGTATGAGAGGGCTAAGAAATATATATGATTCCTGCATACGTGAATCAGATTTTCTAATGCACAAGGACTGATCAGGACCTCATCACAATGTTGAACATTAAGCTAAACGTTGAACCTCAAAATCAACTAATGTTAAAACATTGTCTTAGTGAGGAGGTGAGCTGGCAGTTTGAGAAATCCAATATGTTGCACCTTAGTGACGAGAGATGGAGGTTTGTGGCTGAGTCCCCACAAGTCTCCACTCCCAGTCATGTCCTCAGCAGAGGGCAGGATGGGGAAATTTGCAGGTAAATGAGATGCACGTGGTGAGTCGAAGAGACTTAGTAGTTGGCAGGAAAAACGACAGAGGCGCAAGGGGAGAGCCAACTGTGTAACAGCCCCGACAAACAAATTTTTCTGCAGCACCTGTGGAAGAGCCTGTCACTCTAGAATTGGCCTTTATAGCCACTCCAGGCGCTGCTCCACAAACCACTGACCACCTCCAGGCGCTTACCCATTGTCTCTCGAGATAAGGAGGCCAAAGAGAGAATGAGATGCACTGCTCATACCCCTCCATCAGTGCTACTCCACATCTGCCTACTGAACATGTGCAGAGTACTTATAGGAACATAGGAACATCAGTAGATCATTCTGTCCATTGAGCCTGTTCTGCTATTCAGTTAACTCATGGTTGGTCTATATCTTAACTCTATTTACCTGCCTTGGTTCCGTAACCCTTAATACCCCGGTCTAGGAAACATCTACCAATCTCAGTTTGAAATTTTACTCAATTGACCAAGCCTCAATACCTATTTCAGGGACAGAGTTCCAGATTGCCACTACCCTTTGTGTGGAGGAGTGTTTGCCGACATCACCTCTGAATGGTTTAGCTCTAATTTTAATGTCATGGCCCCTTGTTCTGGACTCCCTCTACCAGAGGAAATAATTTCTATCTACTTTATAAAATTCTTTAATCATCTTAAATGCCTCAATCTTCTGCACTGAAGGAAATTCAAGCCTAGTCTATGCAATCTGTCCACATAATTGAACCCTTTTAGCCCCTGTGTCATTCTGTGACTATGTGCTGAACACCTTCTAGGGCCAATATATCCTTCCTGAGGTGCCGTGCCCAGATCTGAATACCATACTCCAGATGGGGTCTAACCAGAGTTTTGGAGAATTGTAACATAACTTCTAATACTTTGGGCCGAATTTTATACAAATGGCGGTCCAATCCAAAGAGCCGCCACAATTCCAAGTGCGGTGGCTCATTGAAATAGCCGGGGCGGGTTGCCGTCCACTATCACATGGAGTGGGTGTTGCTGTCCCCTTTTTTAAAATTCCTTTTGTGGGATGCGGGTGTTGCTGGCCAGGCCAGCATTTATTGCCCTTGAACTGAGTGGCTTGCTAGGCCGTTTCAGAGGGCAGTTAAGAGTCAACCACATTGCTGCGGGTCTGGAGTCACATATAGGCCAGACCAGGTAAGGACAGCAGATTTCCTTCCCTAAAGGACATTAGTGAACGAGATGGGTTTTTACAACAATCGACAATGGTTTCATGGTCACCATTAGACTAGCTTTTAATTCCAGATTTTTTTATTAATTGAATTCAAATTTCACCATCTATGGTGCTATGGTGGGATTTGAACCTATATCCCTGGAGCATTAGCCTGGGCTCTGGATTACTAGAGCAATGACATTACCACTACGCCACCGCCTCCCCCTGTTAGCCCCACTGGCATATTGAAATTTAAATATTTAAAGAAAGATGTAATAAAATTAAATAAATACATCTCTTTTGCTCCTCTCCCAACCCCGCAATACCAATTAAATTATTTGCCCTTTACCCCCAAACTGCACAAATTTTAAACTACAACTCTTCCCACCATCTCCTACAACCAGGATGTTAATTTGACCCCATTTCCCCCCCCTCACCCACACTGAGAAACTTACCTCCTCCCCCCTCCCCCTCCCCCACCAGTGTTGCGCCTCGTTTCCCCAGACGGAGATCCGAAGGCTCAAGAGTGCCAGCCAACGGGCTGAAGATCACAGTGGGACATCAAGATTAATGGTAAGTATATGCAAATCTATTAATTTGCTTTATTTGCATATGGTGATTGTGCTCCCATCACCGAGCAGTGGGGGAGTGGGGGATCACCACGGTGTCCCACCGCCACCAGGAGAATCGAGCTAAGCCCTGCTGGCGTTGAGGTCTGTGGCAGGACTCATCTGGGGCCATCTTCAGGCCCCCACAGCCATGGATCCCAACATCAAGAGCTGCTTAAAATCCAGCCCTTTGTATTGCAGCCACATTGCGATAAAAGCCAACATTTCATTAACCTTTATAATTATCTTTGTACCTGTGCTTCGCATCTTCTCATCCCACTCTACCATTACCATCAAGCCAGGAGACCAACCCTGGTACAATGAAGAGTGCAGGAGGGCATGCCAGGAGCAGCACCAGGCATACCTCAAAATGAGGTGTCAACCTGGTGAAGCTACAACCCAGGACTACTTGCATGCCAAACTGCGTAAGCAGCATGCGATAGACAGAGCTAAGCGATCCCAAAACCAACAGATCAGATCTAAGCTCTGCAGTCCCACCACATCCAGCCATGAATGGTGGTGGACAATTAAACAACTAACTGGAGGAGGTGGCTCCACAAATATCCACATCCTCAATGATGGGGGAGACCAGCACATCAGTGCGAAATATAAGGCTGAAGCATTTGCAACAATCTTCAGCCAGAAGTGCCGAGTTGATGATCCATCTCGGCCTCCTCCTGAAGTCCCCAGCATCACAGATGCCAAACTTCAGCCAATTCGATTCACTCCAGGTGATATCAAGAAACGACTGAAGGCACTGGATACTGCAAAAGCTATGGGGCCTGACAACATTCCGGCAATAGTACTGAAGACCTGTGCACCAGAACTTGCCGCGCCCCTAGCCAAGCTGTTCCAGTATAGCTACAACACTGGCATCTACCCTGCAATGTGGAAAATTGCCCAGATATGTTCTGTACACAAAAAGCAGGACAAATCCAACCCGGCCAACTACCGCCCCATTAGCCGACTCTCAATCATCAGTAAAGTGATGGAAGGTGTCATCAACAGAGCCATCAAGCGGCACTTGCTTAGCAAGAACCTGCTCAGTGATGCTCAGTTTGGGTTCCGCCAGGGCCACTCAGCTCCTGACCTCATTACAGCCTTGGTTCAAACATGGACAAAAGAGCAGAACGCAAGAGGTGAGGTGAGAGTGACTGCCCTTGACATCAAGGCAGCATTTGACCAAGTATGGCATCAAGGAGCCCTAGCAAAACTGAGGTCAATGGGAATCGGGGGAAAACCCTCCGCTGGCTGGAGTCATACCTAGCGCAAAGGAAGATGGTTGTGGTTGTTGGAGGTCAATCATCTGAGCTCCAGGACATCACTGCAGGAGTTCCTCAGGGTAGTGTCCTAGGCCCAACCATCTTCAGCTGCTTCATCAATGACCTTCCTTCAATCATAAGGTCAGAAGTGGGGATGTTCGCTGATGATTGCACAATGTTCAGCACCATTCGCGACTCCTCAGATACTGAAGCAGTCCGTGTAGAAATGCAGCAAGACCTGGACAATATCCAGGCTTGGGCTGATAAGTGGCAAGTAACATTCGCGCCACACAAGTGCCAGGCAATGACCATCTCCAACAAGAGAGAATCTAACCATCTCCCCTTGACATTCAACAGCATTACCATCGCTGAATCCCCCACTATCAACATCCTCGGGGCTAGCATTGACCGAAAACTGAACTGGAGTAGCCATATAAATACCGTGGCTACAAGAGCAGGTCAGAGGCTAGGAATCCTGAGGCGAGTTATTCACCTCCTGACTCCCCAAAGCCTGTCCACCATCTACAAGGCACAAGTCAGGAGTGTGATGGAATACTCTCCACTTGCCTGGATGGGTGCAGCTCCAACAACACTCAAGAGGCTCGACACCATCCAGGACAAAGCAGCCCGCTTGATTGGCACCCCATCTACAAACATTCACTCCCTCCACCACCAATGCACAGTGGCAGCAGTGTGTACCATCTACAAGATGCACTGCAGCAATGCACCAAGGCTCCTTAGACAGCACCTTAGACAAACCCATGACCTCTACCAACTAGAAGGACAAGGGCAGCAAATACATGGGAACACCACCATCTGCAAGTTCCCCTCCAAGTCACACACCATCCTGACTTGGAACTGTATCGCCGTTCCTTCACTGTCGCTGGGTCAAAATCCTGGAACTCCCTTCCGAACAGCACTGTGGGTGTACCTACCCCACATGGACTGCAGTGGTTCAAGAAGGCAGCTCACCACCACCTTCTCAAGGGCAATTAGGGATGGGCAATAAATACTGGCCTGGCCAGCGACGCTCACATCCCGTGAATGAATAAATAAAAAAAAAATCTTTCCACTCTGCCTGGCTCTGCTCAGGGTCTGTTCAGGATGGCATGTCACACTGTGTGTGGGGTTCTGGACACCCCATATCTGTTTGTGTGGTACAATGCTGAGAACCCCGACACTGTACCACTGAGCCATCACAATAGGGAACCTATTTCTACGAATAGTTTTATTTAAAAACTTACAATGAAAATATTGTTGTATGTTACTGGTGTGTGTTAAGCAAGTTTGTGCAAAACTGCTTTATGCCCTATTTAGATCTGTTGTATTTATTAAATGTTTTCTGAGCTTTCGATACATTAATGTAATCAATAACATTAGTTGGAGTTTAGTGGCTGTATAATTCTAAGAAGCCACTGTCTGAAAGATCAGAGCAGGAAAATACACCGAATACAGGAATCAGAATTCATTAGCATATTTTTAGTGTCGCTGTATCAGCATAAGTAGGACTGCTGTGCTGACAGAGGCTTTTAAAAAAATCTTTGAAAGGCACCAGTTTCAAATTCACTGTTTTCAAAATGGCAATCGATTTGCTAAAGAAAAATATTCCTTTGAAAGCACAGCGGGTCCCACTTTCGCCAGAATCTGGTTCTGGCAAGCAGGTGCACATCACGTTGCGGGGGACAAAGGAGGTGGAACTGGGAAAAATTCCAGTGGATAACATTATCCCATTAGCCCTTCCCCTTTTTCCAATGTCTGAGAGACGTTTCCACCTCCTGCTTCCTGTACAACAAAAAATGGGGCATGAACCTACCTGCCTCAAATCTCAACCCTGTTTATCTAGATAGCTGCTGCTTTGTGCCTCCAGCAACAATAAATTTAGGGGCTTAACACACACTCGCATTTTTATTGACACTGTGCCAAACATTCTGACACTGCTGTTCCTGTATTACAGTGAAATCCAGCTCAGAACTTTCTACTACCACCATATAAGTGGATGTATTTCACTTTATCTTCTCCCCTCCCACTTGCTGCCCTCATTGTCTTCAGTCTTCCCAGTGAAATTGCTCCCAGATGGAACAGGTTGCTCAGAGTGTTTAGTTGCAACAATGCTTCAAAGGACAGCACTAGGATAACATGTCCAGCCTGGGGCCGTGTTGATTGGGTGGGGGGCAATCCACAGTAAAATGTCAACAGGTGGAGGGAGAGCAGAGGCACACTCCCAGCAGTGAGAATTCAATGACGTGCTCTGAGCTACAAACTCCACAACACAGCTGTATTAAACACAAGTACAGTGTTTGCAAGGATCTGACCAAACCACTGGTACTAGGAATTTTCTTGTGGGTTCTCCCAAACAGCCACTAGAACTTTAATAGAAGATTAGTGAAAACCCCAGATAGAGAGATAAATGAGCTTTCCACCCACACTCCGCTGACCTTACAGTGACTGGGAGAAATCCTGGAGAAAAATCCTGGTATAGATTTGTAAAGAAGTTAAGAGGTTCTTATGGTTTAATTTGAATTCAGGTAGTAAAGCTTAGTTTTGGATAGCGCCTTATATAAATGTCTCAAGATGATTTACATTCCTCATTAGTAATTCTTGTCATGTAGGCAAACAGCAGCCAGTTTGCACTTGGAAAGATTCCACAAACAGCAAAGAGATGAATGGCCAATTAATTTGTTTTTAATAGTATTGGTTGAGGGAAAAATGAAGCCCAGGAGCCCAGGAAGATTCCCTGATCTTCTTTGAATAGGACCACAGGATCTTTAATATTCACAGAAAAACCAGAACAAGTTGATAGGGAGTTAGTTTAATAGCTATCTGAAGCAGGGAACCTCTAACAGCAGGACTCCCCATCAGTACTGTACACTGGGGTATCCACCCCATCAGTACTGACCGAGGCATCAACGTGTCTTTGCCAAGCTCTTATTGTTAACTCTTCAAGGGGAAAGAAAAGGGTACTTTTCAAGCTGATGAAAGGTCACAGACCTGAAACGTTAACTCTGTTTCTCTCTCCACAGACGCTGCCTGACCTGCTGAGTATTTCCAGCACTTTCTGTTTTTATTTCAGATTTCCAGCATCTGCAGTATTTTGCTTTTACTTTTCAATCTTCCTGAATGCACTAATTCAGATGTGTAGAAGTCATGCTACTGAACCACCAAGGGAGTTTTAAATAAGTTGACCCGTAATTTGCCATGTGATCAGTGTTGGAGACGATTGTCAGTGGAAATCCGTACCCACCCAAAAAAAATCAAAAGACGCCAGGTTGTGTTGGGAGTGAGAGTTTCCTATTTATCTTGTAATTGGTGGAACCTCTGGCTATCCCTTCCAAGCCAAATGACAGCAAGTGGCTGGAATCAAGGGCAGGGATTCTCTACACCATGAGTTTCAAGTCCTTTGACTCAGTCAGTATTCAGAGTATAAGCAGAGGCTTGTATGTCACAAGAGTTCAGGTGTAACACCCTCCAAGAAGAATGAAAATGGGTCCCTTGCCAGGAAAGCAGCATTGACACCTGAATAAAAGGATTCTTTTTTTCAAGACCAGCCTCTGTACCCAGCTGGCTGTGAAGACAATGGACAGAGTTGGGGGTGGAAACTGGGTATGCATATTGATACCAATGACATAGGTAGAAAAAGGGATGAGGTCCTGCAGGCAGAGTTTAGGCAGCTAGGAAAGAAACTAGCAAGCAGGATCTCAAAGGTAGTAATCTCTGGATTACTTCCAGTACCACGCGCTAGTGAGTATAGAAATAGGATAGAGCAGATGAATGTGTGGCTGGAGAGATGGTGCAGGAGGGAGGGCTTTAGATTCCTGGGACATTGAGACCAGTTCTGGGATAGATGGGACGGGGTTGCACCTCAACAGAATTGGAACCAATGTCCTTGCAGGGCGATTTGTTAGTGCTATTGGGAGGATTTAAACAACTTGGCAGTGGTGTGGGAACCAGAAGGCAATATCAAAGAGTAAAACACAGATGCACAGTGAATTAGGACAGACAGATAGCACTGGAGTAGAAAAGAGTAAGGTATTAGATGGAGTCAGAGTAAGAGGGAATGTAATAAGGTCTAAATCAGGTTTAATGTGCATGTATATGAATGCGTAGAGTGTAGTAAATAAGGTTAGTGAGCTGCAGATAGCCACGTGGAAGTATGATATTGTGGCAAATATGGAGACCTGGCTCAAAAAAGGGCAGGACTGGATACTAAGTATTCCTGATTCAGGAAAGCTAGGGAAGGAAGGACGGGAGGATTAACGATAACATTACAGTAGTGGAGAGATAGGATGTCCTCGAGGGGTCAAGGACAGAATCCATTTGGTTAGGGTTAAGAAACACAAGAAGTACCATTAGCATTTCTGGGTGTGTTCTAGAGGCCACCAACTAAGAAAAGATATAGAGGAACAGATTTGCAAGGACGCTACAGAGAGGTGCAAGAATTATAGAGTAGTTATAATGAGGGACTTTAGTTATCCTAATATAGACTAGGATAGTAATAGTAAGGGCAGAGAGTGGTAAGAGTTTCTGGAGTGTGTTCAGGAGAATTTTTTACATCAGTATGTTTCCAGTCCAATGAGGAAGGAGGCATTGCTGGATCTGGTTCAAGGGAATGAGGTGGGTCAAGTGAATCAAATGTCAGTAGGGGAAAATTTCGGGGACAGTGACCATCGTATCATATGTTTTAGGTTAACTATGACAAAGGACAAGGAGAAATCTAGAGTAAAGATAATTAATTGAGGGAAGGCCAACTTCAATGGAGTGAGAACGGATCTGACCAAAATAAATTGGAATCAGAGATTGGTAGGCAAAACTGAACTGACGTTTAAAGAGGAGATGGTTTGGGTACAATCAAAATACATTCCACGAGGGGGAAATTTAGGGTCAACAGCGCTAGAGCTCCCTGGATAATGAAAAAGATAGAGAGTAAGATGAAGCAGAAAAAGGGTGCATTTGACAGATGTCATGTGGATAATACAATTGAAAACCAGGCTGAATATAGAAGGGACGTGATAAAGCAAATAAGAGAAGCAAAACAACGGTATGAGAAAAGACTCGCAGCTAAAAGAAAAGGGAACCTAAAAGTCTTTTATAGGCATATAAATAGCAAAAGAGTGGTAAAAGGAGGAGTGGAGCCATTTAGGGACCGAAAAGGGGATTTATGCATGGAGTCAGGGAACATGGCTGAGGTACTAAATGAGTACTTTGCATCTATCTTTACTGAGAAAGAAGATGCTGCCCAAGTCATGAAGAAAGAGGAGTTAGTTGAGAACCTGGATGACCTAAAAGTTGATAAAGAGGAGGTACTAGATAGGTTGGCTGTACTTAAAGTTGATAAGTCACCAGGAGCAGATGAGATGCATCCAAGAATACTGAGAGAAGTAAGGGTAGAAACTGGGGATGCACTGGCCATAATCTTCCAATCCTCCTTAAATACAGGGGTGATGCATAAGGACTGGAGAATTGCAAATGTTACACCCTTGTCAAAAAAGGATGTAAAGACAAGCCCAGCAACTACAGACCAGTCAGTTTAAACTCGGTGGTGGGAAAGCGTTTAGAAAAGATAATTCGGGACAAAATTAACAGTCATATGGACAAATGTGGATTAATTAAGGAAAGCTGGATTTGTAAAGCGCAAATCATGTTTAACTAACCTGCTTGAGTCTGTTGATGACATAACAGAGAGAGTTGATGAGGGTAATGCTGTTGATGTGGGGTACACGGAATTCCAAAAGGAATTTAATAAAGTGCCACATTACAGGCTTGTCAGCAAAGTTAGAGCCGTGGAATAAAAGGGACATTAGCTGCATGGATACATAATTGGTTGAATGATAGGAAACCGAGAGTAGTGGTGAACGGTTATTTTACAGACTGGAGGAGTGGGGTTCCTCTGGGGTCAATGCTAGGACCCCTGCTTTTCTTAATAGATATTAATCACATAGACTTGGGTGTACAGGGCACAATTAAAAAATTTGTGGATGGCACAAAACTTGGAAATATTGTGAATTGTGAGGAGGATAGTGGTAAGAGGACATAGACAGACTGGTGGAATGGGCAGACAAGTGGCAGATTAAATTTAATGCAGAAAAGTGTGAAGCGATAAAACACTGGCATCGACCCGGAAATGTGGAACATTGCCCAGGTATGTCCTGTGCACAAAAAGCAGGACAAAACCAACCCGGCCAATTACCGCCCTATCAGTCTACTCTCGATTATCAGAAAAATGATGGAAGGGGTCATTGACAGTGCTGTCAAGCGGAGCTTGCTCAGCAATAATCTGCTCACTGATGCTCAGTTTGGGTTCCGCCAGATCCACTCAGCTCCAGACCTCATTACAGCCTTGGTCCAAACATGGACAAAAGAGCTGAACTCCAGATGAGAGTGATGGCCCTTGACATCAAGGCAGCATTTGGCTGCATATGGCATCAAGGAGCCCTAGCAAAATTGGAGTCAATGGGAATCAGGGGGAAACTCCACTGGTTGGAATCATACCTAGCACAAAGGTAGATGGTTGTGGTTTTTGGAGGTCAATCATCTCAGTCCCAGGACATCACGGCAGGAGTTCCTCAGGGTAGTGTCCTAGGCCCAATCATCTTCAGCTACTTCATCAATGACCTTCCCTCCATCATAAGGTCAGGGGAGGTGATGTTTGCTGATGATTGCACAATGTTCAGCACCATTCGCAACTTCTCAGATGCTGAAGCAGCCCATGTCCAGATGCAGCAAGACCTGGACAACATCCAGGCTTGGGCTAATAAGTGACAAGTAGCATTCACACCACACAAGTGCCAGGCAATGACCATCTGAAACAAGAGAGAATCTAACCATCTCCCCTTAATGTTCAATGGCATTATGATCTCTGAATCCCCCACCATCATCTTGAGAGTTACCATTGACCAAAAACTGAACTGGAGTAGCTATATAAATATTGTGGCTACAAGAGCAGGTCAGAGGCTGGGAATTCTGCAGTCAGTAACTCACCTCTTGTCTCTCCAATGCCTGTCCACCATCTACAAGGCGCAAGTCAGGAGTGTGATGGAATATTCTCCACTTGCCTGGATGGGTGCAGCTCCAACAACATTCAAGAAGCTCAACACCATCCAGGACAAAGCAACCAGCTTGATTGGCATCCCATCTAGCACCTTCAACATTCACTCCCTTCACCAATGGTGCACAATGGCAGCAGTGTGTACCATCTACAAGATGCACTGCAGCAACTCACCAATGCTCCTTCGACAGCGCTTTCTAAACCCACAACCTCTACTATTTAGAAGGGTAAGGGCTGCAGATGCAGGGGAACACCACCACCTGCAAGTTCCCCTCCTAGCCACACACCATCCTGACTTAGAACTATATCATCATTCCTTCACTCTCACTGTGTCAAAAACCTGGAACTCCCTTCCTAATAGCAGTGTTGATGTACCTACAACCCAAGGACTGCAGTGGTTCAAGAAGGTGGCTCACCACCACCTTCTCAAGGGCAATTGTGGCGGCACAGTGGCGCAGTGGTTAGCACCGCAGCCTCACAGCTCCAGAGACCCGGGTTCGATTCTGGGTACTGCCTGTGCGGAGTTTGCAAGTTCTCCCTGTGTCTGTGTGGGTTTCCTCCGGGTGCTCCGGTTTCCTCCCACATGCCAAAGACTTGCAGGTTGATAGGTTAATTGGCCGTTATAAATTGCCCCTAGTATAGGTAGGTGGTAGGGAAATATATAGGGACAGGTGGGAATGTGGTAGGAATATGGGATTAGTGTAGGATTAGTATAAATGGGTGGTTGATGGTCGGCACAGACTCGGTGGGCCGAAGGGCCTGTTTCAGTGCTGTATCTCTAAACTAAACTAAACAAAACTAAATTAGGAATGGGCGATAAATGCTAGCCTGGCCAGCGACGCCCACATCCCATGAACAGATTTTTTAAAAATTGGTAAGAAGAATGAGGAGAGGCAGTATAAATTAGCAGGTGCAATTCTAAAGGGGTTGCCGGAGCAGAGGGACCTGGGGGTTTATGTGCACAAATCATCGAAGGTTGCAGGGTAGGTTGAGAAAGCAGTTCAGAAAGCATACGAGATTGTGGGATTTATAAATAGGGGCATAGAGCACAAGAACAAGGAAGTTTATGATAAACCTGTATAAAACACTGGTTTAGCCTCAACTGGAGTTTTGTGTCCAGTTCCAGGCAGCACACTTTAGGAAGGATGTTAAAGCATTAGAGAGGGTGCAGAAAAGATTCATGAGAATGGTTCCAGGAATGAGGAACTTCAGTTACGTGGATAGGTTGGAGAAACTGCACCTGTTCTCCTTGGAGAAGAGAAGATTAAGAGTAGATTTGATTGAGGTGTTCAAAATCATGAGGGGTCTGGACAGAGTAGATAGGGAGAAACTGTTCCCATTGGCCGATGGATCCGGAACCAAAGGACACTGATTTAAGGTGATTGGCAAAAGAACCAGAGGTGACATGAGGAAAAACCTTTTTATGCAGTGTGTGTTTAGGATCTGAAATGCTCTCCTGACAGCGTGTGGAGGCAAATTCAATCAAGGCCTTCAAAATTGGATAATTATCTGAAGAGGAAATATTTGCAGGGCTATGGGGAAAAGGTAGGGTGTGGAACTAGGTGAGGTGAATTTGCAGAGAAACGGCACAGAGACGACGGGCCGAATGGTCTCTTTCAGTTTTGCAACCATACTATGATTCTAACCTGCTGCCCCCCTCTGGCTTGATGGACACTGCAGCTTCTGAACACTGAGATAGGTAGCCACCAGAGGTGCACCGAAAGTGCATCCACTTGTCTCATGCTAATCAGATGCCCTCTCATTGACCTCACCAGCTCTGGTGGGGCAGCCCTGAAGAGCAGAGGAGGGATGAGGATCTGTGAATTTTCAGCACCGATAACAACTTATATTTATTTGATGTCTTTAACGTGAAAGAAACTTCTAAAGGTGCTTAGCGAAGGAGATAAAAATGGATGCTGGAATAGAAATAAAAAGCACTTTGAGGGTGACAAGTCAAAGCAGTTTCAGGCTGTACAGGAGGCCGGAACCTGAAATGGCACATAGGATAGAGAATGTGCAGGGTTGAAGCCTACAATAAGACTTGTGAATGAGGATTTTCAATTCAGTGCATTGGGGATGGGAAATCAATGGATGGGGGTAAATGAAGACACAGGTGAGAGTGTTATTTTGACACCTGGGGCTGAAATTCCTCTTTCAATGAGAAATTCAGGAGATGCCTCAATTTTCTCGCTGATCATGAACCATTAACAGAAGCACAGGGACACATGACTTTTTAACCTGCGATTCCAGCGAAAATGCATTCATCAGCCATATCGAGCATATCGCAGCCAATCTCAATACACCTGCATTAATGATCCTTTAACACTTCTCAAGCAGCTAATGAACCACTTCAACCAGTATAAATCTCCCAAATGTCATTGTGCAGCTCTAGAATGCTGGAGGGAATGGTGTCTAATTTTGTAGACGATACTAAAATAAAAGGAGTCAATAATTCTGAGGAGCAAAGGAATCTACAAGGAATATTGATAAGAAACTGGGTCAAAATGTGAGGTAGTACATTTTTGCTTAAACAAATATACTTTGAATTGAGGAAACTTGGGTGATATGCAAGAGCAGAGAGATTTGGGGTTCAGGTTTAGAAGACAATAAAAGCACCTCAAGTATGTTAAGGCCATAAAAAGCTGCTAACGGAATAAGGATTTAAGGCAAGAGATATAGGTCGGGACTGTACCCACTCCAGGTGACAGGCTGGGAGGGGAAGGAGTGCTGGTAAAATGCTGGGAGCCGTGTCAGGAGGGTTCTCTAATGCTGTCCTGCATCTGGGCCATTTTCCCACTGGCAGGAGTAGCAGCAGCTCAGTTGCCCATCGACTGGGGGCAACGGGCCAATTTAAATTATTAGAGAGCCAATTGATGGCCATTTTCCTAACCACTGGCATTTTGCGGGCAGCAGAACGTCCCTCCACCACATGGGGAGGCCGCCAGCTGCATGGAGGGGGCCTCCCAGCAGCTTTCTGGGTGGGGGGGGGGTGGTGGGTCTTCATTTCCAGAGGATCCAAGACCCAAGGAGGGGGCCTCTGGCAGCAGTGTTCGGCCCCATGCGCGGTTGGATCAGTTACCCCTCTGATCACTGGGGCCTGCCTGCCTGCCTGCCTGGCCCCAGCACAGCAACAAATTTTTTACCTCCACTTCGAAGGTGCCTCAAAATGGAGGCACCTTCTCTTTCTCCTTGCAGCCTCAGCAGTGGCCACCGCTCTCGGTGATGCTGCCAATGCTGCAGAGCTGCCATCCCCCTTATTGGGCCAGCAGCATGAACAACCAACCCACTGCAGGCCCAGCAATGGCCTCTTAATTGGCCACTGTCAGGAAGATTGCCGCCACTGTCCCGCTGGCCACCCACGTGTGGTTGGGACCTGCATATGGCAAGAGGCAGAGGCAAGAGTGTTACTAACTGAGCCACTGCTGAAAGAGGAAGCTGTTTAGAATTATGAAGGGATGAAACAGAATAGATAGAAACAAACTGTTTCCAATGATTGAAGGATTTAGGTAACATAGGTATAAGATTAAATGTAACAAAGTTAGAAGAGACAGCAAGAGAAACATTCTTATACAGAGGTTGTGAAGCTGTGAAATGCACTGGCAGAGTTAGTGATCAAAGCAGAGACATAAGAACATGAGTCGGCCATTTAGCCCCTCGAGCCTGTTCTGCTATTCTATTAGATCATGGCTGAACTCTACCTCAACTCCATTTTCCTGCCTTTGTTCAATATCCCTTGATATCCTTGCCTAGCAACGATCTATCAAACTCAGTTTTGATCACTTTAATTGACTTGGCATCCACCCCCTTTTGGGGAAAGAGTTCCAGATTTCCTTTAACATTTGTGTGAGAAAGTTGTTTCTTTGTTTCACTCTGGAATGGCCCTATTCTAATTTGAATGTTAAGCTTGCTCTTGATGTCCCCACCAGAGGAAATAGTTTCTCTATATCTAACCATGCCAATATTTAATAATTGATTCAATAGTTTGAAGTCAAGGGATTAGGACACCTACTTATCTGAAACATACACCAACATGGACCAGTTGAACCAAACAGCCTACATCCATGTTGCAATGTAAAATAATTATATAGAAATTGCATTGAGAATTGGGGAGAAATTGGGCTCTGTACTACCCATTTTTAGGTACTACATGGTCTCCAAATGTTGGAAAATAGCATCCAAGATATGCGCACACATTTACCATTATAGTAAAGGGGTTTGTGCGCACACAACTCACGACTGCTAGCAGCATGCAGAGTAGGCATATTATAATGTCACTTAGTGTGCTCATTCGACACCAGCATTGCCATTTCTGAATGCCTTGCTCCAGCTTATTCCCTGTCTTAACCTTACACAGCTGATGAGGTTAAATGGCATGAAGAATGTCCCCCATATCTGCCGATGGTCTTCAGCAAGAAATTCTCTTACCTCAACTTCAGTGAGGAACAATGATTGAGACGTCTTTGCTTCAATAAAGAGGTCATGATAGAAATCTGTCAACTGTTGCATCCACAACTGCAACCTCAAAGGATGGCAAAGATTGTTTTGCCTGTGGCTATCAAGAGACTGTGGCTCTTAACTTTTATACATCTGGCTCCTTCCAGGCAGGGAATGGAGATGTAAGCAACATCCCACATTTTGCAGTACGCTGCTGCACAAGGGAGGTCATTGAGCCTCTCTATACAAAAAAAGACAACTTTGTAATATTACTTGTTCCCTTGTTGCGTGAACTAAGATTCACAGGAATACAAGTAATATTTGACGAATACTTGGGTTTTTATTATAACTTAAACTGGAACATATATACACTGACACACATCTTACTCTGTTGGGCTAAACCCACAATTCTCTGGTCATGTGTGATGCAACATCACTTCCTCTGGTGACTCTTCATTTACCATCTCTACAAGTAATCCCACAACAGGCTTCATCTCATTCCCTTTTGCCGGCCAGATTAAAGCAGGTGGAATGAGCATGAGGATTTGGATGGATTGCAGGCTTCCCCATGGTGTAGGGTGTCATTAACTGTACGCCCATGGCCTTGTGTACACCTCATGTCAACTCGGCCATTTTTATAAATCGAAAGGGATTCCATTCCCTCAATGTGCAGTGAGTGTGTGACCATAGCCAGCGCCTCATGCAGATGAATGCCCATTATCCTGGCTGTAGTCATAATTCCTTCATTCTGCAGCAGTCCTCTGTGCCTCCTCTATTTAACCCACCACAGCAAGTCAAAGGCTGGCTACTGGCCGGCAAGAATTATCCACTGATGACGTAGCTCATGACTCTGGTGTGGAACCCATGCATTCGTGCACAACACACCTACAATGAGAGCCATGCTGCCGCAAGGAACATTATAGGCGCACCCCATCGGTGTCCTCAAGCAATATATCCTCTGCCTGGACCACTCTGGAGCAGCCCTGCATTACTTGGCTAAATGCTATCAAAATTTGTGGAAGTCCTGTCACATCCAGTTGTGAATGGTGGTGGACAATTAAACAACTAATTGGAGGAGTAGATTCCACAAACATCCCCATCCTCAATGTTGGGGAGCCCAGTGCAAAAGACAAGGCTGAAACATTTGCAACCAACTTCAGCCATAAGTGTGTCGTCGACAGTGCTATCAAGTTACTCTTACTCAGCAATAACCTGCTCACCAATGCTCAGTTTAGGTTCCGCCAGGAGCCTTGTCCAAACATGGACAAAAGAACTGAATTCCAGAGGTGAGGTGAGGGTGACTGCCTTTGACTTCAAGGCAGCATTTGACATGATGAGTATGGTATCAATGAGCCCTAGCAAAATTGAAGTCAGTGGGAATCGGGGGAAAATCTCCATTGGTTGGAGTCATACCTAGCACAAAGGAAGATGGTTGTGGGTGTTGGAGGCCAAACATCTCAGCCCCAGGACATTGCTGCCAGAGTTCCTCAGGGTAGTGTCCTAAGCCCAACCATCTTCAGCTACTTTATCAATGGCCTTCCCTTTATCATAAGGTCAGAAGTGAGGATGTTCACTGATGATTACACAGTGTTCAATACCATTCGCATGTCCTCGATACTGAAGCAGTTTGTGCCCGCATGCAGAAAGATCTGGACAACACTCAAGTTTGGGCTGATAAGTGGCAAGTAACATTAATGCCACAAAAGTGTTGGGCAATGACCATCTCCAACAAGTGCGGATCTAACCATCTCCCCTTGATATTCAACAGTATTACAATTGCTGAATCCCCCACCATCAACATCCTGGGGATTACCATTGGCCAGAAACATAACTGGACCAGCCATATAAATACTGTGGCTACAAGAGCAGATCTGAGGCTGGAAATTCTGAAGTGAGTAATTCACCATCTGACTCCTCAAAGTCTGTCCACTATACACAATGCACAAGTCAGGAGTGTGATACACTTGCTTGGATGAGTGAAGCGCGACACCATCAAGGACAAAGCAACCTGCTTGATCACCCCCCACCCATCACCTTCAACATTCACTCCCTCCACCACCGATGTACAGTGGTAGCAGTGTGTACCATCTACAAGATGCACTGCAGTGACACACTTCCTTCCACAGCACCTTCCAAAGCCACGACCCCTACCACCTAGAAGGGCAAGGTCAGCAGGCCCATGGGAACACCACCATCTGCAAGTTCCCCTCTAAGTCACACATCATTCTGACTTGGAACTATATCGCCATTCCATCACTGTCGCTGGATCAAAAACCTTGAACTCCGTCCCTAACAGCACTGGGTGTACCTATACCAGATGGACTGCAGTGGTTCAAAAATGTGGCTCACCATCACCTTCTCAAGGCAATTAGAGATGGGCAATAAATGCTGGCCTTGCAAGTGATGCTCACATCCCATGAGTGAAAAAAATAAAGCATGCTGCACATGCTGGCCATTATGGGGGAATAGCCCTTGTCACCACCTATTAGGTGAGAAGCTGAGGAGCAAAAGTGTGAGGAAGAGGAGGAGGAATTGGAGGAGGAGAAAGTACAATATGAAGTGAAGAATCACTAAGAGCAAGGGAAACTACAACATGGACAGCCCCCAGGCTCTACATGATGAAATAAATGATGAGTGATGCCAGTCACCTCAACTGCACCTCCCCATTCACCAACACTCCCATGTTCTTTAACTTTTATTGACCCTCACAGTGTCCTCTTTCCCACAATACAAAATAAAAACAACCAGAAAATACACATTGCAATCCAAATTTATAAATTCAATCATGATACAAAAATAAACCAATTGCCCTTGTGGGCTCCCTTAGTTCCTGTCTACCATGTGCCTTTGCCTCTCCTAGTGCTCCTACAAGGTGCTTCCTCATTGGCTGCAGTATAGCTGGTGGAAGGTGCTGACCTCCAATTGAGGAGACCATTTTGGACTGGGCTGCAGCAGTCTGGGCTGGCTGGCTGGCGGTATGGCAGGGTTGAGAGCAGGAATGCTGTCATCCTGAGCGAGGACTGCAGGTTCATACTCCATGGAGTCACAGCCATACTTCCTGAGAGGCACTTTAGCAATCCTACTGATCTGTTGGAGGTCAGATTGATGGAGTGCTGTGCTGCCTAGAGCCATAAAGGCTACAGTCTGCGCTTCCACTGCAAACATTTGATGGAAGCTGCTTCTGCAGCAATGGAAATTGTGACATTGGCCACGAGATGCTGCATCATGTTTGGTTCCGCAAGTGTGCTGATGGAGATGCCCACCCATTCCGTGTTTGAAAGGATGGGCTCCAGAATCTGCACAAAGGCCTTTGCTGAGTTGGTGCTGGACTCCTCCACGCTACTTGACATTGAGGGCAGGCTTTCTGGCAGGCTTTCCAGTTCATGCCAGTCATGGCTGCCCCGGGGCATCACCCCAGCCCCATAAAAGGGTCAGTGGGGAAAAGGGGGACTGGTCACTTAGTAAGAGAGTGCTCTTGGTGCTGCACATGTGGCAAGGAGAGTGGGCATTCAGCGCTTGGCCTTTGAACAGAGTTGGCACTCCCAGCATCATGGGGGCAGAAGAGCAGGGGACAAGGCTTCCAGGGACACTTGAGCGGCTACCTGCCCAGAAGGGAGGCTCCAGCTGGCAATGGGGGCCCAAATATCAGATTTTGGGCACAGTGGTGATGAGGGGCAACACCCTCCACAGGAAGGACAGAACCTCGGGTATCAGGAAGGCACAGGAGAGGAAAGAATGGCTAGCTCCTTATGATATCAGGCCCCCTGTTGATGTGTATAGCTAATGAACAGTGCCAGTAGCAAATGTATAAGATGAGACAGCACAAATTTACTGTGCAACACAATGAGCGGATGCTGGTTAATTGCATACCGCGATCCCCATGCCCATTTTCGTGGGGTTGGCCAATTTCTCTTCCAGTGATTATAGGAGAACGAATGCATTTCAAAAGAGAATAGCACATTTCAGCAATGATACAGTCCAAGTTCTCTTAAGCAAAGTAATGGGGCATTGTTACAAATACATGGTGAGTCAAGAAATGCCACAAATAAGCAGAGAATGAGGCAATGCATTGGAGTACCTCATGTGGAAGGTAAACACAATCGCAAAATGAAAAGAACCTAAAACAAATAAGGAAATAACTGCAAGATTTATTGAATAGCATCAGGGTTAGACCTGATTGTTACTGCAGCACAGAGATAATATGCATCTAATGGAAATTTACACTTAGATATATAGACACTCAAAAAACTGCTGACACTCAAGAGCATAATAAAGTCTAACAAGTCATAATAGCAAAAATGCAAATCAGATTATACATGGTATGATGAGATAAGAATGTATCACAGGAATTAATTTCCTTGAGCCAAATCATCATATCTCCCTTCCTCTGCTCTTACATTTAAAGAGAGAACTGCCATTCAGTGGGAGACTGCAAAGTGCAGCAGGTGGTGGAGGCCCTCAGGAGAAGACTCGAATGCAATCTGAGGAGACTATAATTGGTTTGTTTGGTTGAATGTTTGGCAGGTTGAAGGAGAGTGCAGATCTCCTGGTATGTGATGTGTCACAAACCTGAAACTTGTACTTGTTTCGATTTTGTGTGGATATTCTTCCAAATAAGGTTTAAAAACAAAATGGACTCTTATTTCTTGAAAAGAAGTTTTTGGCCATTGTTATTCGGTGCCCAATTTAATTAAGTAATTCAGTTAGCACATTCTTAGCTCCCTAATTTAATTAGTTAATTCAGTTAACGCACTGGGCTGGATTTTATCCAGCCTTTGGAAAAAGGCTAGGAGGTGGGGGTACACAAAATGGCAAGAGTTGGCGTTGGGCGGCATGCCTGATGTTGTCCTGCTCCCATCTCATTTTGTCGGCGGTGGGCATCTTAGCGGATGGGAAGTCCACTGGGAGGCCAATTAAGCCACTTAAGTGGCCCAGTAAGAGGCCCGCCGCCATGTAGAAAGACCGCCAAGTGAGATCTGGCCCACAGAGAGCCCTGCGGCAAGAACTCCATGCCCTCACCAAGCACCCCTCTACACTCCCTTGCCAGGGTCTGCCAAACTGGCACCGGCAATCCTGACCCCACTTACCTTGGTCCCGGGGTCTCCTCAGCAGTACCACTGCTGTGGGCTTCCTGCAGCAGTGGTACTGCTGAGCTTCCGACCCTCTGATTGGCCAGCAGCTCTTGGGGTGGGATTTTGTCCCTTAGAGGGACGGCATCCCCGACGGCAAGCAGCTTTCCCGCCATTGAACTAGATCGGTGTGGGGGTGGGGGGTGGGGTGGGGGTGCGTAGAGGGCAGAGGTGCAGTTGCCCCTCCCCCCCCCCCCCCACCTTCCAGCCCATCACTGTTGCCAATATAAGTTTATACACCAGGTCCTGTGTTAACAGGATTGCATTCTGTAAATTGGTCAAATTTCATCATCACGTAACATCAGATTCAAATGTTGTTAGGTGGAGGTATGTGTTGAAACTGGCAAACTGAATTGTGTGGATATGGTTGCTGTCTATTCTGAAGTTACTATGTGTTACTTTATTGCACTTATGTTTGGCAAACCTTTTTAAAGAATCATATTTCCTTTTTCAGTAAAACAAGCAGATCCACTCAAATTCTTACCGAATTCTGAATTAAAAAACCTCTCAAATTTCACATGAAAGTTATCAATCCAAGTTTTCTTGTACTGTATGATTTGTCTAATCCATTATATTTTATGATCTGTAAATAAATTGAATTTATTGTTGAATCTCACATTTTATGTGTAAAATTTTCTAACAGCCTGTGTGGGGTGGGAACCAGCATGAGACAATGCTAATCCAGTATTGATACTACATTTGGAATAGCTGTTAGTCTCCGCAGAGCATAAAGTCAGAAGATGTAGATTTCAGATCATATGCGGCATTGGTTGTTTATAGAAGCTGTCATCGACCCATTGAACAAGAACAATGTGCTAAGGAACCTGAAATTGGAACATAATATTCGGATGTTCTATAATTCGCACTATATGTTATGTGAAAGTGTGAGTGCTTGTTGCACTAGGTCTCACCTGAGTGAAACAAAGGTGCAGCAAGTAACAAAACCTTTGACAGGTACAAAAAGTAATTAAAAAGGCAAATGAAATGTTAGATAATAAAAACAAGAAATGCTGGAACCACTCAGCAGGTCTGGCAGCATCTGTGGAAAGAGAAGCAGAGTTAACATTTCAGGTCAGTGACCTTTCTTCGGAACTGACAAATATTAAAAATGTCACAGGTTATAAGCAAGTGAGTTGGGGGTGGGGCAAGAGATAACAAAGGAGAAGGTGTAGATTGGACAAGGCCAGATAGCTGACCAAAAGGTCATGGAGCAAAGGCAAACAATATGTTAATGGTGTGTTGAAAGACAAAGCATTAGTACAGAATAGGTGTTAACGGACTGAATATTGAACAGCAGCAAGTGCAAACATGAAAAAAAAACAGTGGGTAAGCAAACTGAACAAACTAAGATGAAATGAAATAAATGCAAAAAAAAGGTTGTAAAAAATGTAAAAAAGAAAAAAGAAAGAAAAAAGAAAAAACAACTAAAAATGAAAGTAAAATGGGGGGCTGTCATGCTCTGAAATTATTGAACTCAATGTTCAGTCCGGCAGGCTGTAGTGTGCTGTTCCTCGAGCTTGTGTTGATGTTCACTGGAACACTGCAGCAATCCCAGGACAGAGATGTGAGCATGAGAGCGGGGAGAAGTGTTGAAATGGCAAGCAACCAGAAGCTCAGGGTCCTGCTTGCGGACCGAGCGGAGGTGTTCCGCAAAACGGTCACCCAGTTTGCGCTTGGTCTCCCCAATGTAGAGGAGACCACATTGTGAGCAGCGAATACAGTATACTACATTGAAAGAAGTACAAGTAAATCGCTGCTTCACCTGAAAGGAGTGTTTGGGGCCTGGGATAGTGAGGAGAGAGGAGGTAAATGGGCAGGTATTACACCTCCTGCGATTGCAGGGGAAGGTGCCATGGGATGGGGACGAGGTGGTGGGGGTAATGGAGGAGTGGACCAGGGTGTCACGGAGGGAACGATCCCTTTGGAATGCTGACAGGAGAAGGGAGGGGAAGATGTGTTTGGTAGTGGCATCACGCTGGAGGTGGCGGAAATGGCAGAGGATGGTCCTTTGGATCAAATGAAATGTTAGCCTTTATCTCAACTGTGGTGGAATACAAAGGGGTGGAAGTCATGCTACAGTTGTACAAAGCTCTGGTTATATTGCATCTGGAGTACCACTTTCAATTCTGGGCACCACCTCTCTGGAAGGATGTATTGGCCTTGGAGAAGATGCTACTAGATTCTCCAGAATGATACCTCCCAAGTATAGAAAATGAATGGGTAATTTAATTATGGTGTTTAAGGTGAATAAAAGATTTGATAGGTTAGAAACTATCTCCTCTAGCGGGGGAGTCCAGAACAAGGGGGCATAATCTTAAGATTAGAGCAAGGCTGGTCAGAGGTGGTATCAGGAAATACTTCTTCATACAAAAAGTAGTGGAAGTCTGGAAGAAACTGCCCCAAAAAGCTGTTGAAGCTAGGTCAATTAAAAATGTCAAAACTGAGATTGATAGGTTTAGATAGGCAAGGATATTAAGGTTTATGGAGACAAGGCAGCTAGATAAAATAAAGATATATATCAGCTATGATCTATTTAAATGGTGGAGCAGCCTCAAGGTGCTGAATGGCCTGCTCCTTATCCTGTATTAATGCTATACTTACCTTGCGATAATTGCCAATCATTGCACTTGATATTACTATTAGTTTGTAAATAATGTTATTATTAGTTTTAACATGGAGTCCTCTGGTACATATAGTAACTGCTACCACTTCAGATAGTATTGAGCAGGTTATCACAAGACAACATTAAATCCACTAAGCAGATTATTGCAAGTGGAGTAATTGCTAGCCCTTGGGTGCACACCTCTCCCGGGGCAGAGAATTGAACAGAGTATAACTTCCTGATCAAAGAGCACAAAATCCTCTTACAAAATAAAATGCTGCTGGGCCATTAAGAAATTCGACAGTACTAAAATCCTGAAACTCTTAGCACCCTCCACAGTATCAATGCTGACAAAACTCAACTCCAACTTAATGTCTCCATAAGCTGCAGAAGACATGCTGTGCGATTCATTAAATTTGACCATGAACATCATTCTGTATCTGATGTTTACAAGCTTCCCCAGTGTGGCTTTATTTTCAAGTACAACATATTTTGAATAAAATGATTGTTTGGAAAACCTGCATGTAGAGCTGTTGGATGTGGGAAATGGTGCAATGAATGGGCCATTGCAAACATTTACCTGAGGATATGTATGGCTTTGTTTGGCTTCAATAACGTGGAGAGGTTGCAATAATAGTCAATATTAATTTAATTATAGGCCAGTTTATATTCATTCAACATGGCTTTGTGTGGACTTCATAAGAATTAAAGGGGAGATTTTAACTCCCTCTGCCTAATGGCAACAGGATGGTAGCAGAATTAAAATCAAGGTGATTGATGTAGCACCTCGTGCCTGCCCCCCACTGCCATTTTTCTCAGAGTCTTCAGTTGGGCAGCACTGGGCAGTCTGAATCGGGTAGGAGCCTCATTAATCTCTGCAAATCAAGGTCCTATGATGTACATATGACCCCGATGCAATTTAACGGCCTGCTGGGTAGAATGTCCACCATAAATGTTCCCACAGTAAAGCCTGGGGGTGAAGAGGAGGAGGTATTTCTGATAGCCCAGTAGAAGCAGGAGTACTTCGAGCTCCACAGGAGAAATGCAGGTTCCCACTGCCCAGGATCTCACCCCCTTCTATGTTTCCACAATCCCCACCTAGACCTAACTTGCAGCCAGCCAGTTAGGCCTCTAGGCCACCCAATATGACGCCATCCCTAAGCCAGTGAGCTACATCTGAATGCTCGTCCAGGGACTGCAGTTCTCTGTTGGAATGGTAATGGCCCAGGCCTAAAAATAAATGGTGCCTCCCACTGGATGGATCAGGTAGCTGACCCATCGGCTCTTTCAGCTGGGTGGCCGATAGTTAAAAGCTATCCTTAAATGTTTTCAGCAATAGTTTGACTCTGAATAGTGGGAGCATTGGGTAGAAGGATGGGCGTACTAAACTGTCTCACTGCAGATCTCAATTCACCACATTAAACTTGTGCATATGGGACATTGTGTTGTGTTGACTGTCCTTGGATGGCATCACATGATATTATGCAACAGGATTGCACTGTGTCACATTGTGTCATGTTGATTGCTTTTCCACAATGACTCAGGCATTACATCTAGCAGGAAGTTATATCCAAACTTGCACTTACCTAGATAACCTGTTTGAAATCCTACCTACTAAACTTTTGATTCCTCCAGTTTGTCATTATTTTGTCTCTCTCGGGCTCTTTCTTCAGAGCACCATTCCCCAAATGAGACAATGCTCGCAGGCCTGTGCCAGCCCTGCTCCTGATCTGACTGGTAGGAAGAGCATCAAGTATCTACAGTTGGCTTGTTCTTGAGATTTGTCTCCCTGCAGTGACTAGTCTAAACCAAATGCCCAGATTGATGGCCAAATGCTCATATACTTCCTGGCAGGTTGGAATGTAATGGGGAGTGGGTGGGAGCCACACATTAGTGAATGGGGGCAAGCAGCTAGGGTGCTGTACCTACTGTTACGACCAGGTGAGAAAGGGGTCTAGGGGTTCCCTCTCAGCCTTTGCCTGGTTTAATCGTAACAGGGTTTAATTTTAAAACACTGTGTTTTTAGCTCCCCCTCAGTGATTCCTTGTTCACTGCTCTCCAATTGCAAGGCAAAGAAATCAAATCAGACAGGTTTTCTTAGATTGAGACAAGAAAGGTGGAAGTTTATTAATCTTAAAATCTAATTCGGTTAACAACTATGAATCTGCGACACGACCACGCTAGCATGCATACGTGATAAACAAACACACAGAGATAGAGACAGAAAAAGTAGAAAGAATAAAGGGGAAAAGTTTGAGGCAATAGCTGGGTATGGAGTCTTTGGTTGCCTGTAAGTCTTCCCTTTCATTGGGGCCCAGTGCACGCTTCAACTTGTTTCGATGTAGGAGTCTTTTCTCTCTTGAGGTTTAAGCGACTTCAGTGGGTCCGGAGGTTTGTGAGAAAGCGAGAGAGAGAGCCAGCCAGGAGAGAGGCTGTCTTGTTCCAGGTTCAGTTGCAATCTGCGGTCTGTTTTCAAACTGTTCTGTGGATAGCCTGGGCCAGCAGGTTTGTCATGTGACCAGCTGGTTTAACCACTCCTGCATTTGTGGAATCTCCATCTTAGGAGACACTGGAATGCGAGCTTTCTTACACCTTCAGTGTCTGGTGATCCAAATCCATTTGGGTTAAATGGAGCAGGAGTAGTTGCTTTGTCT
Source organism: Heterodontus francisci (assembly GCF_036365525.1). Classification (NCBI taxonomy): domain Eukaryota; kingdom Metazoa; phylum Chordata; class Chondrichthyes; order Heterodontiformes; family Heterodontidae; genus Heterodontus; species Heterodontus francisci. Next base: position 25,410,484 of record NC_090393.1, read on the forward strand.
CTCCAAGCACTCTCTCTTAGAATGAAAATATCCTCCAGCCGAATGTCTGGTGATCTCTTTAAACAAGTAATTTCTTCACTCCAGCAACAGTTTAAAATTAATGTTCATATGATGAAATTAATATGCCTCATTCTTAGCAGATGGGGGTCTTCATGACACTACCAAGAATGCACCCAGAAACTGATGCAAAATAACAGAAAATATCAGATGACAGAGTTAACGTTTCGGGTCAGTGACCCTTCTTCGGAACTTGGGAGTTCCGAAGAAGGGTCACTGACCTGAACCGTTAACTCTGCTTCTCTTTCCACAGATGCTGCCAGACCTGCTGAGTGGTTCCAGCATTTTTTGTTTTTATTTCAGATTTCCAGCATCTGCAGTATTTTGCTTTTATATCAGATGACAGGTTTGCCTGACTCCTGAACAGAATATTTTATTCACTCCTTTGTTCAGCCAAAAGGACACAAAACCCTTGTCTCAGATCAAACTGATCTTTCTACTTAATTTTGGTAGCTTTGATAATATCCTTGAAATACATTTTTTTAACCTCGTTTGTCACAAGCTTTCGTGAAGTTCGCAGCACTTAAAATTTAAGAAAAGAGTAAAAACCCGAGATGAGGTTTTCTGTAGACTCCGGGCACGAAACTGGCACAGTGGATTGTTCACCCTGTATAGACTCCATCTGATTTTAATTTCCATCGATTTCAATGCCCAGGTACTTTGAGTGAATGCTGTTCTCTCTGCGTACCTTTCAAATACACAATATAAACAGAAAATGCTGACAATACTCAACAGGCCAGGCAGCATCTGTGGAGAGAGCGAAACAGAGTTAATGTTTTGGGCTGGTGACCTTTCGTTAGAACTGTAAACATGCAATAGGCTTCAAGCAAGCACTGAGGGAGGGAAAGGCTGGGGTTGGGGAGGAAAGAACAAATGGGAAGATCTGTGATAGAGTGGAGGGCAGGAGAGATTAAGTGAACAGCAGAATCATTACCAGCCCCTGCTGTCTGAAATAAATGCAAGCGGTGGTTGTGATCTGAAATTGTTGGACTTGAACATTGCAAGGTGCCGAATAGAAAAGTGAGGTGCTGTTCCTTGATATTATATTGAGCTTCATTGGAACAGTGTAGGAGGCCAGGACAGAAAGGTCAGAGTGAGAGCAGGACAGAGAATTAAAATAACAAGAGAGCAGAAGCTCAGGGTCATGAAGGTTATCAGCAAAGTGACTGCCCAATGTAGAGACTGAGCAGAGAATATTAAATTGAAAGAAGTTAAATTAAATCACTGTGTCACCTGGAAGGAGTTTTGGGGGCCCTGGCTGGTGGGAAGGGCAGAGGTAAAAGGGCAGGCTTTTGCATCGCCTGCACTTGCAGGAAAAGATGCTGTGAGACAGGGATTGGGTGTTGGAGGCGATTGAAAAGTGGATCAGAGTATCGTGGAGAGAATGATCCCTTTGGAATGCTTAAAGGGGAGGGGAGAGGAAGATGTGTTCGGTAATGGCAACGTACTAGAGGTGGCGGAAATGACAGAGGGTGATCCGTTAAATGTGCAACATGGTGGGGTGCAAGGTGAGGACTGTCTTGGGTTTTGTTGTGTTATCTTAAGCAACTCAATGAGATGCATGGATTCCAGTTCATTGAAGATCTCTAAAAGGTTTATTACAGCTAAACCAGTCTATACAACACAGAGCCAAACTATCGACAGAACCTTTGTCTTGGGTGTTACAGTTGCAGAGTGACTATGGCTCCTAGGCACATGATTACATCCTGGTACTTATCTCATTAGCATACTGAGTTCTTAAAGGGCCATCAGTCTTAAGGCGATCATACAAGGACAAGGTGGTTCCAGAAGGAAGGGGAAGATGTGAATGCAAAAGTGAGGATAATGGGATGGACACAGTCAAAGGCCTTGTTAACCACGGTGGAGGGGAATCTTCAGTTGAGGAAAGAGGAAGACATATCTAAAGCATTGATATGGAAGGTGGTATCATCAGAACAGATGCAATGGAGACAGAGACACTGGGAGAATGGAATACAGTCCTTACAGGAAATATGGTGTGAGGAAGTGTAAACAAGATAGCTATGGGATCCAGTGGCATTATATAGTAAACATTGGTTACCCCAGAAATGGGCATGGAGAAATTGAAGAGGGAAAGGGAAGATTTGGAGATGGGCTATGTGAAGGCGAGGGAGGGATGGAAATTTGAATCAAATTTTCGATTTTGGGTTGAAAGCAGGAATCAGCACTGATGCAGTCATCAATGTACCGGAAAAAGATGTGGGAGAGGGGACCTGAGCAGGACTAGAACAAATAATGTTCCACGTATCCCACATAAAGGCAGGCATAGCCAGGACCCACACAGGTTTCCATAGTGACACTTTTTATTTGGAGGTTGTGAAAGGAGTCAAAGGAGAAATTGTTCAATATAGGAACAAGTTCAGCTGAGCAATGGAGGGTGGGGACTGGTTGGGCCTTTGTTCAAGAAAGAAACAGAGGGCCTGCAAACCATCCTGGTGGAGTATGGAGTTGCAGAGGGACTGGATGTCCAAATATATGGCCCTGCCAGTCCCTACATCGTTTCTACAACTGCAGAAATTATTTTGAAGAAAATGAGCTTCTCTGCTCACAGTACAGTGACCAGATGTGGACAAGATACTGGTAAGTTCAGTGCTATATGTGTTAATTAGTGAGAGGTACATCCAAAGAGAGAAACGGTGAAAGATAAACCATAAATGCAGCGCATTTTAAGAGGATCCTTGAACATTTGTGATAAACAAGTGTTCCCAAACATGATCAGCGATCTGCACTAAAACAAATTAATGCCCCAGTTGATGAGGTTTAATACAATCTAACTGTACACTAACCTGCACCTCCAGAGCCTAATGGCTGAACCTTTTAAGATGTACAGTGAGTGCCTGTGAAAGCCTTGTCTAGTTTGCACAGTGTTTCCAATGTGGATAGAGCATTGGTGATGCATGCACTGCCTGTCCCTATTGTATAGGGAGCTTTCTTATCTAATTCTCAACCTGCTTGTTATGGACAGGTGGGTGATATTGTGGCTAATTCCCACAGTTCACCTCGTAACTGACCACAGCAAGTGTTTTTGTTACTAGTATTTTGACCCCTTGTATTTTATTTGCCAAATAAATAGACAGAGACAGGATTTCTCATAGGTTAAAAAAACTATTTATTTTTAGCAAATCCCAAAATGATTGCAACACCACTCACGTATGCATTCACTCTCATACGCACTCTCAAGAGAAGATAGACAGAAAAGTACAGGGTAAGAGGTGTCCAGAGTTCAGGTTGTGAAAATCTCTTGTTTCAGGAATAACCTGTGAGATCCTTCCCAGAAGGTGAATTTTTAAAGTTGCAGGCGTGTTTGCTGGTTGTCTTTTTTTTATTCATTCATGGGATGTGGGCGTCGCTGGCCAGACCAGCATTTATTTCCCATCCCTAATTGCCCTTGAGAAGGTAGTGGTGAGCTGCCTTCTTGAACCGTTGCAGTCCACAGTGCTGTTAGGAAGGGAGTTCCAGGATTTTGACCCAGCGACAGTGAAGGAACGGTGATATGGTTCCAAGTCAGGATGGTGTATGACTTGGATGGGAACTTACAGGTGGTGGTGTTCCCATGCATTTGCTGCCCTTGTCCTTCTAGTTGGTGGAGGTCTCGGGTTTGGAAAGTGCTGTCTAAGGAGTCTTGATGCGTTGCTGCAGTGCATCTTGTAGATGATACACACTGCTGCCAATGTGCGTCAGTGGTGGAGGGAGTGAATGTTTGCAGTTGGGGTGCCAATCAAGTGGGCTGCTTTGTCCCGGATGGTGTCGAGCTTCTTGAGTGTTGTTGGAGCTGTCTGGTATTCATTGGTCTGTTACAGTCTCCTGGTGGTTCAATTTAGGTTGAAGACGGTGATGATGCCTTTGGTCAATTCTCACTGGTAGAAAAATCATTTTTGCAAAGGTATGCTCTTGTCTGTGCTGTAGCTAGTTTTCAACTTGTCTCAGCAGGGTTCAACTGTATTGGCTGGAAATTACCTCTCTCTCTCTCTCTGAGCCTTGCTGGAATTCAAAGTGGCTTTTTATTATTGTACTGTGAGAGCTGAGGACAGACCAGAATGATGTTGTTGTCTCTAGTCATGTCCTGAAAAGACTCCTCCTTTTGTGCCTCAAAACAATTACCTTTTAAGGTGAATATTTTTACAAGGTTTGGCTTCGCCCATTTTTTTTTCCAAAATATACTTTATTCATAAAAATCTGTAAAAATTACATTGCCAAACAGTTTCCAAACAGCACCAAAAAATACAAACATTGCAAGGGAGGTCAGTTTCCTTCAAGACTGTCATGAGTTTCTTCCCAACCCTTCCGTTACACAATTGTCATGTCAATTACAGTTTTACATTTACAGCAATTGAGAATATTAACGATACAGTTCGAGGGGTTTCCCATTGATCCAGCCCCTCAGTCCAGCTTGGTGGGGGAACCTTACACTGTGGTCTTTCCCCATTGAGCCTTTGCTGCGGCTGCCCCAAGCTTTAGTGCGTCCCTCAGCACGTAGTCCTGGACCTTGGAATGTGCCAGTCTGCAACATTCGGTGGTGGACAACTCTTTGCGCTGGAAGACCAGAAAGTTTCGGGCAGACCAAAGGGCGTCTTTCACCGAATTGATAGTCCTCCAGCAGCAGTTGATGTTTGTCTCGGTGTGCGTCCCTGGGAACAGCCCGTAGAGCACAGACTCCTGTGTTACAGAGCTGCTTGGGATGAACCTTGACAAAAACCACTGCATCTCTTTCCACACCTGCTTTGCAAAGGCACATTCCAGGAGGAGGTGGGCGACCGCCTCTTCCCCACCACAGCCACCGCGGGGGCACTGTGCGGAGGGGGCGAGACTTCGGGTGTGCATGAAGGATCTGACGGGGAGGGCCCTTCTCACCACCAGCCAAGCTACGTCTTGGTGCTTGTTTGAAAGTTCTGGTGATGAGGCATTCCGCCAAATGACTTTGACGGTCTGCTCGGGGAACCATCCGACAGGATCCACCGTTTCCTTTTCCCGTAGGGCCTTGAGGACATTCCGTGCAGACCACTGCCTGATGGACCGGTGGTCAAAGGTGTTTTTCCGCAGAAACTGCTCCACGAAGGATAGGTGGTACGGCGCCGCCCAACTGCATGGTGCGTTCCGCGGCAATGTGACCAGGCCCATCCTTCGCAACACCGGGGACAGATAGAACCTCAGCACGTAGTGACACTTGGAGTTTGCGTACTGGGGATCTACACATAGCTTGATGCAGCCGCACACGAAGGTGGTCATCAGGATGAGGGCCACGTTGGGTACATTTTTCCCGCCCATGTCCAGAGATTTGAACATCGTGTCCCTCCGGACCCGGTCCATTTTAGATCCCCAGACGAAGTGGAAAATGGCTCGGGTGACTGCCACGGCGCAGGAGTGGGGTATGGGCCAGACCTGCACCACGTAGAGCAACAACGTGAGCGCCTCGCACCTGATGACCAGGTTCTTACCCACAATGGAGAGAGATCGCTGCCCCCACATGCCCAACTTTTGTCGTACCTTGGCTACTCGCTCCTCCCATGTTTTGGTGCACGCCCCGGCCCTTCCGAACCATATCCCCAGCACCTTCAGGTAATCTGACCTGACGGTGAAGGGGACAAAGGATCGGTCAGCCCAGTTCCCAAAGAACATGGCCTCGCTCTTGCCTTGGTTAACTTTGGCTCCCGAGGCCAATTCGAACTGGTCGCAGATGCTCATCAGTCTGCGCACGGACAGCGGATCCGAGCAGAAGACGGCGACGTCATCCATGTACAGGGAGGTTTTGACCTGAGTGCCTCCGCTGCCTGGGATTGTCACCCCTCTTATGCTCGCATCCTTCCTAATAGACTCAGCATGTGACTTCAGTTTTCAGTCCTTGCTGGCTGTATAATGATCTTGATGATGGCCCCATTCTGAGGAGATGGGGGTGGTTCACACTTCATTGTAATGGAGGTTATTCAGAGATGAGAAGTTTGAGACAGGCCTTGTCTCATTCTGTTTGAGTCTAGCTCACATCCGGGTGTGATTATCTGTCGCATTTCCAAGCAGACGGGGATCAATTGTTTTTCAGTCTTAGTAGATATGGATGTGGTTTTGAATGCAAGCGGTGCTAAGGGTCATGTGTCTTTCCCACCATTTTGGTTGCCAGCACATGTACCCGTCTCTTTAAAATTGTTCCAATTTTTTACAACTCTTCAGATTGGTTCTGTATTCTCATTGCTGCACTTTTTGTGAGCGTGACGTGCTGCTTAAACCAGCGACAGCTATTTTTCGCAGCATGTTGTGCCCTGCATTGTGTCATGGCAGCACGTTCCCATTGTTGGCTTTTGCCAAGCACCCATCTTCACATCAAGCAACAAAATGTAGTAAAATACCTAGAATTGTGTACAAATAAAGGATAATCCTCTGAGAGATTTGCAAACCACAAAACCACAATTTAAATTTCAATCATTTTCATAAAGGGATGCTGTGATAATCATCTGATTGATGTCTATAGTGTAAATCCAGGCAGATTGTAAACTGCAACAAGATCCCAAGCTATTAAATACATTTGGCAGGATTTTACTTTTGTCTTTTTGGTTAGTTTAACCTTTGTGTTTTGCACGCTGACAAATTAAGAAACACACAGAACATACACAAAGAAAGTGTTTGCAACTTCACTGGAAATACTGAATAGTGTCAACCCATAAAGACACTTCAAAATTTTAATGATCCTTCCCTCCCATAAACTAAACACAGAGAGCTGCTATCAAAGTAGATGAACGCAATTGAATACGATAAATTGGAAAATTGCCATTGCCTCTGCATAGAACTCAAACAATATCATACACAGCACTGCCTACTTTTAATAGATGGATGGAGTGAGGAATCACCATGATACAGCTATCCAGGCTTCCAACTTTATACCCCCACCATAGAAAATGCTCCAAAAGTGTGTAAAGACACAAAAGAAGATGGAGCAGATTTTTCTGTTCCTGTGGTTGGGCATGTTGGATCTTCTGGGGCATTGCATAGTTGAAAATCAGGCAGGGGGATTTTGCATCATTAATGGAGCCTGCCTGATTTTAGGTCCATTAATTTAAATCGACGGAACATCAGGCTGGCTTACTTATGGGTGTATAATCCTTCCTGCCAGTTTTTCTGTAAGTGCTGAATCCAGGTGATACAATACACCCAGGTGATACAATGCATTGGATGATACAAAACATCATGGCAATGCGATACATGCGGATGATAAAACAACTTTGGATGATACGATATGTCCGGCTGATACAATCTCAGCTGATACAAGGTCCCTAATATTAATTGGGAGGTGAGGAGGGAGTGGGGGAAACCAGAAAGAACAGGTTTTCCTCAGGTCCTGCCAAATTTAACAGCAGGACCTGATTACAATTTTTGGTATCCGTTTCCTGGCAGCAGCTAGCCAGATTGAGAGGCTGGCTGGCAGGCTGCTGGACCTGTGACTCCAGGCTGCAGCTGAGGAGTATGGAGGAGGGAGGGAGGGATTGAGGGTTAATAGGGGACATCAATGAGTGGTGGGAGTGGGAGAGATCGGGGGTTGGGGGGACACTGATGGAGGTGCAGGGAGAAATTGAGGGACAGGAGGGATATTGACGGGGGGGAGGGGTGGCTGGAGAGATTAGAGGTTGAGGTGGAGACATCGATGTGGAAGATGGACAAATCAGAGGTTTGCTTAGAACATCGATGGGATGGAGGGGGAGGTAGGGAGAGATTGGGGTTGTGGGGAGAGATTGATGGGGGGCTTGGGAGAGATGGGGGTGGAGAGGACATCAATGGGTGTGAGGGCCAGGACAGATCGGGGGAGTGGTATTTGTTCCAGGCATATGGGCGTTGCTGGCAAGACTAGCATTTATTCTTTTGCTTCTTTCTTTTGGGCCTCCTTATCTCGAGAGACAATGGATACGCGCCTGGAGGTGGTCAGTGGTTTGTGAAGCAGCGCCTGGAGTGGCTATAAAGGCCAATTCTGGAGTGACAGGCTCTTCCACAGGTGCTGCAGAGAAATTTGTTTGTTGGGGCTGTTGCACAGTTGGCTCTCCCCTTGCGCCTCTGTCTTTTTTCCTGCCAACTACTAAGTCTCTTCGACTCGCCACAATTTAGCCCTGTCTTTATGGCTGCCCGCCAGCTCTGGCGAATGCTGGCAACTGACTCCCACGACTTGTGATCAATGTCACACGATTTCATGTCACGTTTGCAGACGTCTTTATAACGGAGACATGGACGGCCGGTGGGTCTGATACCAGTGGCGATTACCCATTACCCATCCCTAATTGCCCTTGAGGAGGTGACAATGAGTTGCCTTCTTGAACCACTGCAGTCTGTGTCATGTATGTACACCCACAGTGCTGTTAGGGAGGAAGTTCCAGGTTTCTGACCCAGCAATAGTGAAGGAATAGTGATATAGTTCCAAGCCAGGATGGTGTGTGACATGGAGGGGAACTTTTAGTTAGTGGTGTTCCCATGTATCTGCTGTCCTTGTCCTTCTAGGTGGTGTGATCATGGGTTTAGAAGGTGCTGTCAAAGGAGCCTTGGTGAGCTGTTGTAGATCATACACACTGCTGCCACTGTGCATCGGTGGTGGGAGGAGTGAGTGCTTACAGTTGTGAATAGAGTGCCAATCAGATGGGCTGCCTTGTCCTGGATGATGTTGAGTTTTTTCAGTGTTGTTGGAGCTCCACTTATCCAGGCAAGTGGAGAGTATTCCATCACACTCCTGGCTTGTAGATGGTGGAAAGCCTTTGGGGCATCAGGAGGTGAGTTACTTGCCGCAAAATACCCAGCCCCTGACCTGCTCTTGTAGTCACTGTATTTATATGGCTGGTCCAGTTAGTTTCTGGTCAATGGTGGCCCACGGGATGTTGATGATGGGAGATTCAGTGATGTTAATGCCTTTGAATGTCAGGGGAAAATGGTTAGATTCTCTTTTGTTGGTGATGGTCATTGTCTGGAACATGTGTGGTGCAATCGTCACTTACCAGCCCAAACCTGAATGCTGTCCAAGTCTTGCTGCAAGTGGGCACACTCTGCTTCATTATCTGAGGAGTTGTGAATGGTACTGGACCCTGTGCAATCAGCCCCAAACATCCCTACCTCTGACCTTATGATGGAGGAAAGGCCATTGATGAAGCAGCTGTAGATGTTTGGGCTTAGGACACTGCTCTGAGGAACTTCTGCAGCGATGTCCTGGAGCAGAGATGATTGGCTTCCAACAGCCACAAACATTCTGCTTTGTGCTATGTATGACTCCAGCCAATAGAGATTTTCCTCAATTCCTTTTGACTTCAATTTTTCTTGGGCACCTTGAAGTCACACTCATTCAAATTCTGCCTTGATGTCAAGGGCAGTCACTTTCGCCTTACCTCTGGAATTCAGCTGTTCTGCTCATATTTGAACCAAGCCTGTAATGAGGTCTGGAGTCAAGTGGTGCTGGTGGAACCCAAACTGAGCATCGGTTTGAATGTTATTGCTGAGTAAGTGCCGTTTGATAGCACTATTGACGACACCTTCAATGAGTTTGCTGATGATTGAGACTGAAGGGGCGGTAATTGGCTGGATTGGATTTGTCCTGCTTTGTGTGAACAGGACATACCTGAGTAATTTTCTACATTGTAGGTGGATGCCGGTATTGTAGTTGTACTGGAACAGTTTGGTTAGGGGGTGCAGCTAAGTTCTGCAGCACAAGACTTCAGCACTACAGCGAGAATGTTGTCAGGGCCCACAGCCTTTGTTGTATCTAGTGCCTTCAGCCGTTTCTTGACATCATGAGGAGTGTATCAAATTGGTTGAACACTGGCTTCGATGATGGTAGGGACCTCTGCAAGAGGCCGAGATGGATCATCTACTCAACAGTCCTTGCTGAAGATGGTTCCAAATGCTTCAGCCTTGTCTTTTGCACTCATGTGCTGGGCTCCGTCATCATTCTGAATGGGGATGTTTGTAGAGTTCCTCCTCCAGTTACTTGTTTAATTGTCCACCACCATTTATGACTGGTGTGGGCTGAACTGCTGAGCTATGATCTGATCTGTTAGTTTTTGAATTACTTAGCTCTGTCTATAGCATGCTGCTTCTGCTGTTTAGCATGCACAGCGTCCTGTTTTGTAGCTTCATCAGACTGGAAACTTATTTTTTAGGTACAACTGGTGCTGCTTCTGGCCTGCCTTCCTACCCTCTTCGTTGAACCAGGTTGGCCCCTGGCTTGATGCTACTGGTAGGGTGAGGGATATGCCGGACCATGAGGTTACAGATTGTGGTGGAATACAATTCTACTGCTGATGATGGACTACAGTGCCTCATGGATGCCCAGTTTTGAGCTGCAAGATCTGTTTTGAATCTGTCTCATTTAGCATGGTGGTAATGCCACACAACACAATGGAGGGTATCCTCTATATGAAGACAGATCTCCACTGTGTGGTGGTCGCTCCGACCGATACTTTCATGGATAGATGCATCCGTGACAGGTAAATTGGTGAGGACAAGGTAAAGTAGGTTTTTCCCTTGTGTTGGTTCTCTCACCACATGCTGCAGTCCCAATCTGTCAGATATGTCCTTTGGAGTCGGACAGCTCGGTCATCACAAGTGCTACTGAGCTACTCTTGGTGATGGACATTGATGTTCTTCACCAAAAGTACATTCTGTGCCCTTTCAACCCTCACTGCTTCTTTAAATTGGTCTTCAACTTGGAGGCATACTGATTTATCAGCCGAGGGACAGCAGTAGGTCTTAATCAGCAGGAGGTTTCCCTTTCCATGTTTGACCTGATGCTATGAGACCTCATGGGGTCTGGAGTCAATGTTGAGGACTCCGAGGGCCACTCGCACCTGAATGTATACCACTGTGCCGCCACCTTTGGTGGGTCTATCCTTCAAGTGGGACAGGACATACCCAGGAATGGCAATGAAGGAGTCTGGGACGTTGGCTAAAAGGTATGATTCTGTGAGTATGACTATGTCAGGCTGGTACTTGTGGGATAGCACTTCCAGTTTTGGCACAAGTCCCCATGTGCTAGAGAGGAAGACTTTGCAGGGTCAACTGGGTGAGCCTTTGTCATATCTGGTGCCCAGGTCAATGCCGGGAGGTGACTTTTTCATAGCAGTTTGATGCAACTGAGTGGCTTGCTAGGCCATTTCAGAGGACAGTTCAGAGTCAACTACATTGCTGTGGGTCTGGAGTCATATTTAGGCCAGACCAGGTAAGGACGGCAGATTTCCTTCCCTAAAGAACATTAGTGAGTCAGATGGGTTTTTACAACAATCTGGTTTCTTCGTATTCACCATTACTGGTATTAGCTTTTAAATCTAAATTTATTTAATTAATTGAATTTAAATTCCCCCCTTTGATATGCTGGGATTTGAACTCATGTCTGCACAGCATTAGTCCAGGCCTCTGGATTACTAGTCAAGTAACATAACCTCTATGCTAACCATTATAGGATATAGATCGAGGGGAGGGGCATTGATGAGGGTGCCGGGAGAGATTGGGTTTGGTGCAACATATGGGGAGTTCCAAAGTCACCTTGCAATTTCTCTGCTGCAGTAGTTAAAAGATATTATCAGCAGGGCTCCTGCTTAGCTTGAACTGTCTCACAGCTGTTCTTGCTGGAAAAGACCTTCTCTGACTGTTTTCCCTCTCTCTCTCTCTCCAGAGAGATACCTTTTAAGGTAGAAACCTGTCAAGTTGGGGTGTCAGGCAGATGACTAAGGGCTCTTTCCCCTGGGGTGATTCATAGAGTGTTCCAGGATATGGGAACCACATTTACATGATGGCATCTGATTGTGGTCCATTTTGATAATGTGGTGCTATTTCACACCCATTATTTCAGTCTTGGCTGCAGATTCAGTCTGTCTGTAAAAGTCTTTGTTAGCTCTATAGGAGTTGTAAGCATGGAATGGGCTGTTTTCCATTTCAATGTATTTTTTCCAAAACTAATTCAGATGTGGATAATGCGTTCCGTCTCCAACAGACAAACATGCTTATTGACAGTAGAGGAGGGGACACCTGGCCTCTGCTCCATCTAGCTGATAGCACAAGTGTGTCCATTTTTTGTAGTTCAGTTCAACAGTTGACTTTTATTTCATAATCCCTCCAGTTCGTTTCATATTTCATCACTGTTCCCTCTGTAAGTGTGACAGACCAAAAATCTGTCAACTTCAGCCTTAAATATACTCAATGATGGAGCATCAACAACCCTCTAGCTATGGCTGTGGAGGCTTACAGCTTTGTTTGGTGGGCCAGGAAGATGCAATCCCGCTTAACTGTGCAGTTAAGGTACTTACCTGTTCCATGCATCAGTCTCTTTAGCAACCAGGTTTCCCAGTCTGGGAAACCAGATCGACCAGCGTTAAAACCAAATGATACAACAACTCCAGGAGCAGGAATAGGAATATCTGGCTCTATTTTTGCAAGTTCATGGGAAAGACCAAAGAGAGAAAATCTTCACAAACAGTTTTAAAAAGTTCTGAAGGTTTGCTTTAAAACCAAAGCATATAGTGCAGGTAATCAGTATTGCTACAGCATCCTCATCTCCACTCCAAGAAGCAATTGAAGTTGTACTACTCGCTGGAGGAGGCTTGTTTATTGCGATATTCAGATTAATTTCTGGTCTGTGTTTTCTTAAATTCTACTGTGAAATCGTCATTGGAACATTTCTGAAATTATCAAACTAGGTACATGAGTAGAAATTGATGCTTACTTTGAAAGCCACACTGGTCTTTGAGAATACGGTGGCTTAACACATTTTGTTCGGTATTTGGTGAGGTGAGGCTGAATTAATATTATGATGCCTTACATCCCATAGTGCTCCTCCATCTCATGTTCTTCATACCTTATTGCAGACAGCCAGTGCAGAGCAAACCCTGCAACAGTATCAGGCCAGAATTCAGAAGCCTTGCAAGTTGTTAATAGGAATGGGTGTAAAATAAATAGGTTATTGATTGGCACCAAGAGTAAGCAGACCCTGTGTTTTCTGCAGTGACCTTGCCATACACTCGTTGTTTCTGCAAAGTCCTCAGCCACTGCAGTTAACAACCTATTAGTAGTACACAGGGTGGCAGCTCCCTCCAGCTACAGACCAATACCTGCTGCTGTTGAGGGAAATTAGTCTTAAATATTGTCCTGGACGATCTGGGAGTGACTGATAGCTTGTTGCAATGTCAAGGCTGAAGCCATTAACGAACGCTCTAGGTTCCTCAATAATGACAAATATTCCAAGACTGTCTCCCACTGAGTGCTGTATTGGTTCTGATTGTGTTTCTGGGATTTTCTGTATACACCTCTTCAATGGACCGTCCAGATATATTTCACATGGTCTGTTTTCTGTGTATACTTCTGTTTTTCATTCTACAACATTCACATACTGCTCTGATTTCACTGAATATCCTGATCTTTTTGAGAATTTTAATTACTGTCCACACATCACCAGGAAATAGACCAGCACTTCACTGTTGAGCCAGTTATTCTCCTCTCCCCCCAAACCGCCTCCCCCACACCACCCTCACTTCTTCTGGTCTATGTTGTGGTATTACTTGAAGTGGCTGTCAATCACCGGACAGGATGTGATGTACAGACCCATGTGATCTCCAGGCAATTGTTGGAAGCAGCTTTAGAGATAAGACGTGTTACCCTAACTTCCTAGGATTGCTGTATATAAGTTAGCACCTTCAATAAAAGAACCCACCTTTTCGATTTACCAGTCTTCTCCGTGTGATTGGCGTGTTTGTGATAGCAAGAAAACACAACAGCCTACTCCCCCCCACCCACCCACAATCCCTACCATCTTCCTTTCGTTGTGTTCTGACCAAGTCCCAACACCAATCCCAACCACCCCCCCCACCTTCAACACCACTCTTAACTCAGCTTTCCCACTCTATTGTCTATCCGACTACCTATCAGGCCCCCATTTGGTCTCCTTGTATCCCTTCCAATCTGGATTTAAGATCATCATATTTTGCAGTATAGAAAAAGGCCATTTGACCCATTGCAACTATGAGACTGTGTGAAAGAACTATCAACTTAGTCCCATTACCCTTCCCCACACCCATCTGAAGTTTTCTTTTTCAACTATTAATCTACTTCTCTTTTGAAAGCTGCTTCTTCTAGAGCTACCTATGTCCTAACAACCCTTTATGATATAAAAACAATTCTCCTAATCCAAATTTTCTGGGTGGTTGAACCCTTGTGTGGCAGGGTTTAACCTCGGGAGCTGGACTATTAACAACTAGATTTATTGGAGCAAAGATTTTCACCTTCACCAGTTGGTCAGTGGTGGAGCGAATCACTCACCTGTTATAGAATCTGACCAACTTTAGTTTCCGTTTCACTCCCATAATCTGCAAAAAACAGACACAGGCAATTGAACACAATGTATTAAATGTGAATTACAACTTATCATTGGTCAGCAGCCCTGAAGAGGACCGGAAGAATGGGTTTGAGATGATGTATGACAAAGGCAGGAAATAACTGGGGAAATCTGGTAGGCATGACAATGGACTGCCATGGAAATCTTTAAGGACCCGAGACAAAATAAACTGAGAATATTTTGGAAAATTAGAATGCGATACATTCCTTCCTCAGGCTGCAAAAATCATTTGGAAAAAAGGCACGTCCAATTAGGGAAAGTATTAAAAATGTGTTTGTAAGGGTTGTTTATAAATCACTAAACAGCAAAATACTGCAGATGCTGGAAATCTGAAATAAAAACAGAAAGTGCTAAAAATGCTCGGCAGGTCTCTGGCAGCATCTGTGGAGAGAGAAACTGAGTTAATGTTTCCGGTCAGTGACCTTTCATCAGAACTTTCAAAGAACGTACAGGGGTTGTAAATCCGCCTGTAGTAAGAATAGGAACGTGTTAATAGACCTTCCCTACAACTGGCATCGAAATATTTATTATATTATAATATAGAAATCAGTTTTTTCTGTCAGTGAGCAGTGCAAACATTGGGCCAATCCTTGGTGCTGGGGTATACATAAAGCTCCAGATACCTTTGGGTCCAGGTGACAGCTTCACAGAGTACCCATACCAAAGAGTACAGCCCCATGAGGGCTCCACGAGGAAAGTATCTGAAGGAGATTCTGAATAATAGAAAATATCAGACACCAGCACAGACCTGCCAAAACTTGACTTTTTCATACCAGAGGGGTTGAAACTTTCAACAAATGCAGGATTGCACGACAGAGTAGTGTTAGTCTGCCATCTGCTGATCATTTTTCACAGCTTGTATTTGGGGAACTCTACTTCCACTGAAATCTCACAGATTGTTTTATTACCAAATTGCATTCACTCTACATTTAATTATCTTCAACATTTTTGTGATGAATTTTTGTACTCAAGCTGAGGGATAGGGAATGGAAGAATTCACCTTTCACTATGAATGTTCAGATATAGAGCAAAATTGCCTCTATAATATCCCTTTAACACTCTTAGGATAGGTATAGCTTGCTGAGATGCAGGGTAAAGATCCTTATATGATGACCATTAAATACACTGAGGTCAGGCGTATTATTAATATCAGTCAGTGTATTTTAACATGAATAAAATGTATTTATATAGTGTCTTTAATATAGTAAAACATCCCAAGGAACATTATCAAACAAAAGCCACATAAAGAGAATGTAGGACAGTCAAAGAAATGGGATTAAAGAATGTCTTAAAGGAGGATAGAGACGTGGAGAGGTTTACAGGGAAATTCCAGAACTTAGGGTCGAGGTAGCTTGATCTAGGTCATCACCGCCAATGGTGGAGTAATCAAAATCGGTGATGCCCAAGAGGCCAGAATTGGAGAGCCGCAGAGACCTTGAAGGGTTGTAGGGCTGGAGGAGGTTACAGAGACAGGGAGGGACGAGACCATGGAAGGATTTGAAAACAAGGATGATAATTTTAAAATCCCTGATGGTTTCCCTTCATGCTAAATTACGTGCAGTTTTGCTTTGTGTGCCTGTGTCCATGTGTTACTGGTTTAACTGTCCCAATCTTACTCCATGTGGAAGCCTTATAGCCAGCAGAGAAGAGTGATTTTATCCGTCGGCCTGGGTTGGATTGGGCATTGGGACCTGGAAGTGAAAGATCAGTGCATTTGAATTGTTCCATTAATGTATAATCATTCCTGCCCCCATAGTAAAGAGGAGATCTTCATCCCATTAGTTAACATCAGTTTGCCTTTATTAACCTCCTCCTTGTGGAATGTTTTGCAATGACTGCAGCTATCTGGTCCTCCTGCACATACTATAAATATCTTGAGAAGTTCAACGACAAAAGCTAAAGAAGTGAATGTCCACATGATGCCATGAATCTAATTGTTGTGAAGGTCTGAGGGCTGGACAATCAAGCACACTACAATTGCCTATCAATGTCAATCAGGGGGAACTTGTATGAGCCAAAGGCACTGATTTAATGGATGTCTGGGTCAGGATCCCTGTAGTCTCTATGCAGTCACAGAATGTAAGCTGTGCCACTTCACCAAGTTTAAACACATCAAACTCAGTTAAAAATAGGGCATAGAAGCTCTTACATATAGATTTTTTTTGAATGGTCATACCCTTGACAGTGATCATTTCATACTCAGAATGAGGTTTTAAAGACCCATCCTTATAATGATAGGAATTATATCAGGTAAAGATACAATTATAATTATATAATGTAGTACTTTATACGACTACCTGTTTTTTGGTGGATTCAGGACGCTGAGAGAGGAAAATTGGGTGGTGAGGCTTTGATCCAAATCCCTGTCTGCCAAAACAATCTCCAATGTCCTCTGCCCGTGATGTGGGTGGCCGACTGCTATCTTACCCACTGCAGTCAAATTATATTGGGATGTCCACAAAAAAGCTTTGGGAGCCTCAACACCACCATCTATTGCTAGGTCTGGCATGCCCCTGCCCGTGACCTCCATGTGGCAGTGCCCATGATCGGTGGGTGCAGTGACCTAATGCCACCAGTGACATTTCTGAAGCTCCTGTCAGTGGGTATCTCCATTGAGATAATGTGATCAGCTATGCTGTTTAATGGGGTGACATTGAAGCTGATGGTCTGTATGGCAGCAATCTGAACATTCATGAGAGGTGCACTGACTGGTACAAAGACACGAGGTGCTACACTATAGAGGACTGTAGAGCTGCTATTCTCTCCAAGGCTGATTGCTCCTCCCCTTTGCATCCAGGAATGCTCAGTTCCTCAGAACAAAGCAGAAGAAAAGATTATACCAGGCATATGCCCCCTTTACATTCCCCAGGGATTAGCAGGGGATCTCCCCTGAGGGGGAGGCAGAGAAGTTATGCTCCAAGAAAATGCAACTATGCTAATGAGGTGGAAAAGAGCATAACCAGTCCCATCACCTTGTTCCCTATCAGAATGCCAGGGGAGCACCACTTTGGGGGCACTCTGAAGGTTTTACTATGTTGAAGACATAATATAAATGCAAGTTGTTGTTGTTGTACTAGGCTCCTTCTAGCCCCCTGTGCGTTGCTAATGAGTCTTGACTCAAGGAAGTAGGTCAGAGATGGGGTGTATTTGATGGGGCGAGAAGAAATCGCACCCTGCTGGAACTCTGCCCTTTAGATGATAATCTCAGACAATATAAATATTACAGGAAGATTTCCAAAGTACAATATTACCGGTGAACTGTAAAAATATTCTTTTTGAGAAGATTGGTTTACCATTTCCCTTCAAATAGTGACCAAAGGAAAGGTTCTCCCATTGATGGGGCAATAAGAGGGAACTATACTCTGCATCAGAGCTATGCTATACCTGACCTGGGTGTACTTTATGAAACACTGTAAAGGTAGCATTACTCTGCATTGAATGATTCTTCATGTGAAGTCAAGAACAGAACAGATTCCAAGGGTTCAGGATAAGTGCATGGATTTTTATTATTGAACAAAGGCCTTTAGCGTTTCCCACACCAAGAAGCAGACTTTCAGTTGGAGCCCTGACAATTGGCTGCCTTTCAGACTCTAACATCATCCGTGCCTTTTGGAAGTGATCGTCACACTGAACGTGTAGTTACCACGATGACACCCGCTGACCTACAACTCATCTCGCGGAGCCTTCAATGGAAAATGCTGGAATTCTTTTGGGACTTCCTCCCCCTTGGCTGATTTTTTGTAGAATCCCAATGATTCGAGAAGAGCAGAGAGCTCGTCGGCCGTCTTATCTCTTACCAGGTAACTCTGAAGGAGGGAGAAACAGAAATGACTGAAAACACAGTTCTCAGTGGACAACCATTGCTGTGGTACCATGAACCGTTAGTGCAACGCAACAATCAGCCAATCAGAACTATTATCTTCAACAACAAGCAACACCATTTGCTAAAATTTCAAGGAGTTTAAAAAATATCAGATTATTATCAATTATTATCAATGACTTGAGAAGCTGGGATTTAATAGAGGTGTTCAAAATCATGAGGGTTTTTGATAGAGTAGATCAGGACAAACTGTTTCCACTTGCAGGACAGTCAGTAACCAGAGGATACAGGTAATTGGCAAAAGGACCAGAGGTAACAAGAGGGAAAATAATTTGCACAGCAAGTTGTTATGATCCAGAATGCAATGCCTGAAAGGATGGTAGAAGCAGGTTCAGTAGTAAATTGCAAAAGGGAATTGGATAAATATTTGAAGGGGAAAAAATTGCATGACTATGGGGAAAGAGCAGGGGAGCAGGATTAATTGGACAGCTCTGTCAAAGAGCCGGCTCAGGCACAATGGCCCTATTGACCTCCTCCTGTGCTGTAACATATGATTATTTGTAACTGTTAGCTTTGTGGTCTGTGGAGTTAAAAGCCATCATCAGAATGAAGCACTGTTCAACAATCCTATTTCCTTTATAGGAGCAGCAGAGGAGAAGCATGCTAAACTACAAGTGTCAGGCATAGATGCTCCTGTATTAATCAACCTGCTAACATCACCATGAAAAGTGGGATTCTATTGTGTCATGGAAAACCAAAGATCAGATACCTAGTCTATTTCTGAGATCAACAAGAATTTGTTATCCTCTATTAGATTGTTTACCTTCAAGTGCTGACTCTAATTGCTCACTGCAAGACCTGACCTTACACAAGAGGTCAGTGTATCAATTACAAAATATTCACTTCTAGCTCTCTCTCCCTTTCCATTCTTAGGGTGTGTAAGCATTTATTGACCTTTATTCTTTGTGCTGATTTCTCGCAGTCTCTCTCTATCCATCTCTTTCCACATCTGCATCCCCACCTCTTCTTGGCACACTCTGGGCTGAACATAGTGAGCCTGTTTGGAGAGGGAATGGAGGCCTGGGGGGTGCCAGAGAATAGCGCCGGACGGGTCTGCCCGTAAATCCGATGTTGTGACGTCACCTCCATATTTAGTCAGCAACAGAAAGCATCAAGGTGGCATTGTCGCCCGGAAGTGATGGCAATGCAATTTAAATTGTACAACAGTTAGTTTTAATACATTAGCATGTAATTGATCACAATTCAATGGACGGCTTGGGATTAAGTGGATGACGGGCGGCCTTCACATGCCTTCGGATCCTTAGCCATTGAAAGCTGGCGGCACCGAGGCGAGGCCTCAGTGCAGCGATGGGTAGGCAGCTATGACCAGCACTGCAAAGGGGAAGAGTGGGGGAGCAGAGGCCATTGTCGGCCTGCAGTGCTGTGCGCTCTGCATAGGTGAGCTGGGTCTCGGGTGGCAGTACCGGATGAATTTGTCTCAGTGTTCTGCAAGGTGTGTGGGGGTTGGGGGGGGGTTGGTGCTTGGTTTCAGGTGGCAGTACCAGGTGCCCCTACTGTTGGGTGAGAGGGTCAGCGATCAGTGAAGGTGGGCACTGAGGGCAATTCGCAAGTCTAGCGAGAGAAGTAGTAAAGTGAAAGCTTCCAAGGCAGGTTCATCTCTGCAAGGACTGTGCTCTGGAGGCCAACTGATCACCTGGCACGGGTCTGTATATCTGAAAAGGAAGAATGTGCAGGGTTGCAGGGGGAAGGCGGGTAATGGTATTAGGTGAATTGCTCATTTGGAGAGCCAGTGCAGACACGATGGGCCAAATGGCCTCCTTCTGCACTGTAACAATTCTGTGATTCTGTGGGTCTCATACACCCTGTCTTTGTGAATCTCTGTGGCGTGATGCAGCACCTCTGATGGAGGGAGGGCTAGAAGGCAGCTGCACCTACTCGTGAAGCTCCACAACGAGAGCAACAGCAGTTAGCCATGCCAAGAAGGGCCCATCTGTGCCACAGAGTATATTAGCTACCTCCAAATGTGCAAGCGGCATTGTCAGCTCTCCAAAAAGGCCATCACCAACCTGTATGCCATGCTGCAGGACGTGTTGCAACCTATGGGATTTGGTGGTCGCCCTATGCTCGTGGCCTTGAAGATCACCGTGGCACTTAACTTTTATGTGTCTGGATCATTCCAAGGATCTACTAGGGACAAGTGTGGCATCTCCCAAACTGCAGCCCACCACTCCATCAAGGAGGTGACCAATGCCTTGTTCAAAAGGGTCAGCGACTATGTGCACTACCAGACGGACCCTGATAGTCAGGCAAAGAGGACAATTGGATGTCGAGCCATTGCTGGATTCCCCCAGGTGCACGGTGTGGCAGACTGCACATATGTGACCATCAAGGCTTCAATGGACCAGCAAGCCGCCTTCATCAACAGGGAGGTCTTCCATTCCATCAACGTTCAGTTGGTCTACAAGCACCTAAAGCAGGTTTGTGCCCCTTTCCCGGGAAGCCAACACCACACCTACATACTTCGACAGTCCCAGATGCCACAGCTTTTCAGGTACATATGAACACACAAATTAGGAGCAGGAGTAGGCCACTCGGCCCCTCGAGCCTGCTCCGCCATTCAATAAGTTCATGGCTGTACTGATTACTCCACATTTCCATCTACCCCCGATAACCTTCCACCCCCTTGCTTATCAAGAATCTCTCTATCTCTGCCTTAAAAATATTCAAAGACTCTGTTTCCACTGCCCTTTGCGGAAGAGAATTCCAAAGACTCACGACCCCCTGAGAGAAAAAATTTCTCCTCATCTCTGAACCGCATTTGTCTTCAGGGATGGATTCTCGGGGACAATGGCTACCCATTGAAGCCATGACTACAGATGCCTGTGAGGAACCCTCACAATGCAGCGGAGGAGAGGTACA
Organism: Heterodontus francisci; assembly: GCF_036365525.1. Taxonomy (NCBI): domain Eukaryota; kingdom Metazoa; phylum Chordata; class Chondrichthyes; order Heterodontiformes; family Heterodontidae; genus Heterodontus; species Heterodontus francisci. The sequence goes on from NC_090393.1 coordinate 25,431,654, forward strand.
ACACTTGGCACGGCTCTACCTGAGCAACCATCGAGCAGGCTGTTAGGCTGCTGAAGCTGAGGTTCTGTTGCCTAGATCAATCTGGCAGAGCCGTGCAGTTTGCCCCAGCGAGGGTCTCATGTATCATGGTGGTCTGCTGGGCTCTGCACAGTCTAACACTGCAGAGGGGGGAGGCCTTGCATGACGAGGAGATGATTGAACAACACTCCTCCACTGACGAGTAAGTTGTAGAGGAAGGAGATAAGCAGGCAACACTGGATGTTGAAACCCTTGCACCAGAGGCCAGGCATATTGAGCGATGGGCCAAGGAGGCAAGAAACAATCTCATACCTACCCGTTTCCAACCACTCAGAGTAAAATCAAGAAATACTGACCTCAATGAATCCAGTCTCCTCCTTTCTACTAGTCTTCCGTGCCTAGCACCCAGCTGAACCATGCACTATGGCCCATGGGAGACACTAATCAAATCAGGGCTGTGCCTGTATTGGCAGCCACTAAGGGGGAAGGGGGAAGTCAGCAGCTCACAATTAATGCATGATAGAAGAATCACTTTTACACAATGAAAGTTACTTTAAAACCCCAAGTGTGTCAAGGTGTTTTTTTTTATATATATGTTTGAGTGCTTCTACAAGGTGTAACCCCTGTGCTAGCAGTTGAGCTGGAGGCAGGCTGCTGATCATGCTGCCCCTTAGCCTCTGATGACTTCAGTGGCTGTCCTCTGGTTGCCTGAAGGCTTCTGCACAGGTGAACGACTCTTTTCAGGCGTCGCGACTCCTGGAGCTGGGCTCACTGGCAGAGGGGCTGAGGAACCGCTGTCCACATTCAAACAGCCCTGAGGGGAGCTCCCAGATATGGAGGTCAGCCTCTCCTCCTCCCTTTCAAGGCTCACTTGAACGTCCCTGCTGACCAGAGAAGGACGAAGAACGAGAGAAGACTCCAGGGGCCTTGTCCTTCTCTCGCCTTCCCACTTCCGCATTGAGCTCATGGCCAAGGCGATGGTATGCAGGCCTGCGCACATTTGTGGGATCTGGCTCTCCATGAGGGTCGCCAAACTCTCATAGAGGAAGCCATGTGCTCACATGCCTGAGACATGGCAGCACTCAAGGCATGGATGGACTCCTCCATCATCGCTCATGGCTGTGCATTGCCTCTGGCATCTCTGCCAGATGTTGCCTTACCTCTGTTTGCAACTCCAGCATGCCCTGTCCTGTCAACACCAGGGGCTCATCATAGCCTAGGACTCAACATGGGCTTGGCCACCCACAATCCTCTGACTGCCAGTGGCCTTGGCTGTATGAGTGCATGTGCGGTGTTCTCACCAGCTTGTGACTCTGATTCTGAAGCCGGATGGAAATCCACCAAGGTGAAAGTATCTGCGCTGGTGAAAGGTGCAGGAGAGTCATGTGACTGTGCATCCTCTGACTGATGGACCTCCTCAAAGGCGGAATTTTGTCCCTTTTCTATTGAAGTTTCTTGCGGATGCCAACCTGCAAGAGAGAGCACAAACATTCGTGGCTTAGGCTGTGCAAATCTCGTCATGCCAACCAAATGTGATATGGTTCTCCAGAAGAGAACTGTATGTCAATGGAAGACAATCCTCACTCTCTTGCATGGAAACTGCAGTTTCACCATCCACTATTGAGCAGCCAGCTTGGGTCCCCGCTAGTTCAAGTTCCTCTTCCTCAGCCGTGGAGAGAGGTCTGATGTCTAGGATGCCTCCACCAGTCCGGGATGTCTCCCTGCTGTTATGGATCCTCTTGCCTGCAAATGGAAAGAGGGAGATATTCGTACTTCCCAGACAGAACAGCATGACAGTTCTGCTAGTGGCAGCCCCTCATCCCTTACTGGAGTATCATATATAGCTCATTCTCACATCAGCTCTCAGGTGAGTTAATGGGGGTGAGCTTTTTTTTCAATTCATTCATGGGATGTGGGTGTTGCTGACTAGGCCAGCATTTATTGTCCATCCCTAATTGCCCTTGAGAAGGTAGTGGTGAGCTACCTTCTTGAACCCTGCAGTCCATGTGAGGTAGGTACACCCACAGTGCTGTTAGGAAGGGAGTTCCAGGATTTTGACCCAGTGACAGTGAAGGAACGGCGGTATAGTTCCAAGTCAGGATGGTGTGTGACTTGGATGGGAAATTGTAGGTGGTTGTGTTCCCATGCATTTGCTGCCCTTGTCCTTTTAGTTGGTAGAGGTCACGGGTGTGGAAGGTGCTGACTAAGGAACCTTGGTGCATTGCTGCAGTGTATCTTGTAGATGATATACACTGCTGCCTCTGTGCGTCAGTGGTAGAGGGCGTGAATGTTTGTAGATGGGGTGCCAATCAAGCGGGCTGCTTTGTCCTGGATGGTGTTGAACTTCTTGTGTGTTGTTGGAGCTGCACCCATCCAGGCAAATGGAGAGTATTCCATCACACTCCTGACTTGCCACTTATCAGCCCAAGCCTAGATATTGACCAGGTCTTGCTGCATTTCTACATGGACTGCTTCAGTATCTGAAGAATCGCGAATGGTGCTGAACAATGTGCAATCATCAGCGAACATCCCCACTTCTGACCTTATGATTGAAGGAAGGTCATTGATGAAGCAGCTGAAGATGGCTGGGCCTAGGACACTGCCCTGAGGAACTCCTGCAGTGATGTCCTGGACTGAGATGATTGACCTCCAACAACCACAACCATTGTGCTAGGTATGACTCCAATAGCAGAGAGTTTTCCCCCCGATTCCTATTGACTTCACTTTTGCTAGGGCTCCTTGATGCCATACTCGATCAAATGCTGCCTTGATGTCAAGGACAGTCACTCTCACCTCACCTCTTGAGTTCAGCTCTTTTGTCCATGTTTGAACCAAGGCTGTAATGAGGTCAGGAGCTGAGTGGCCCTGGCGGAACCCAAACTGAGCGTCACTGAGCAGGTTATTGCTAAGCAAGTGCCGCTTGATGGCACTGTTGATGACACCTTCCATCACTTTACTGATGATTGAGAGTAGGCTGATGGGGTGGTAATTGGCCAGGTTGGACTTGTCCTGCTTTTTGTGTACAGGACATAGCTGGGCAATTTTCCACATTTCCGGGAAGTGTTGTAGCTGTACTGGAACAGCTTGGCTAGGTGCGCCGCTGTGAAAGAAGGTGGCCTGTGGCCAAGATGCAACCATGAATCTGTCAGGATGAGTTGATGCTTAACCCCCTTTGCCGGCGGCTTTGTGGTGCCTCCCTCCCCATGTTCCCATTCCTCCAGCGTAGCCACATGCAAACCTTAAAAAAGAGAGAGGTATGGAGAAGTCACCTTGGCAGAATGAAGGTGTTCGTTGACCCTCTTGCAACACTGTACCTCTGAACGAGGGGGTGACCCCACATCTGCTGACCACCTCTGCGATCTCCATCCAGGCTTGCTTGGTCAGGTGGGAGGACTTCTTGCCATCCCTGGGGAAGAGGACCTTCTACTTTTTCCTTGTTGCCTGGAGGAGAATCTCCAGGGAGGCATCGCTAAACTTTGGGGCCACCCGATGTCTTTCGTCAGACATCCTGTGGCTTCCTTCTCCGGGGGTGTGGGGAGGTCGAGGATTCACTGCAGCAATGGCTTCACCAGAGATCACTGCAAATGAGTCTAAGGCAGCAATGCAAGCAGGGCTGGCAGGGCTTTAAATATGGCCCCAGCACCTGCTCTGGAGTCATCTGACGATGTAGTTAGCATGTCGAATCTCGCCCCCGTTGCGTAATTGGCCGAGCCCCACGTCACTATTATTATTATTGGCCAGCCGCTGCGTGATCAACATGGGCCAGCCGCACGTGTGAGGAGCGGGAATGGCACCCACTTCTGGGTCTGCCAACAGGTCCCACAACAGGCTCACTAAATCCAGCCCTCTCGTTCTCTCTGTTTTTCTTTTTGTATTTCTTATCACATATCAATTTCTGCATCCTTCTCTGTCTGTATCTCTTCCCCTCTCTGTCTGTCTGTATTTAATGTATGATGTATAGAACACCTTTACTTCCTGATCTGTATTTTCTTGTTCTGTTTGCTGATATCTGACTATACAGTTTGGTATAAAAAAGAAAGACCCCAAGCTTTCACTAGCTACGTCTAATATGACTCTGTTTTAGATGTTGCATAAAAATCCAAATATAAGCAGAAACCAACCTCAACAACTTGATCCTTCAGATTATAGAAGAGGAGCTCAGGTTCCTTGTCTTCTTGTAAATCATACTGCAGATTATGACTGAAGGATGGATTTAAGGAAACTGGTTCAGAGAGCATGGGACAAGTTGTCCTTTCTTACGGGTCTTTGCGAGTGACGCTAACAGCCTAGGTCTGACAGTGGAAGTAAGTGAAGTAGACCAGGCCTGGGAAGGTAGTGAGAGCTGGGAGGGCAAATAGCCCTGAGGAGAGGATGTATTGAGAGGTAACAGCTCTGTATTTTGGATTAGGCTGCGAATACTGGCATGCTGCTGCTATGGTGACACATATTGGATGAATTGTCTAGAAATAAAGGAAGATATGCATTTATGTAGCACCTTTTACGACCTCAGAAACTTGTGAGGTCGTCAAGATTAACACAATTCTTTTAACAATTATATTAGAACAAAAAAGATAGATGATGTTAATGTGGACAGATGTGGGTATTATTTCAAATGAAAATAAGGAAATGCAGACTTGTTGAATCATTACTTTGTGTCAGACTTCACGGTACAGGAAAGAGAATAATATCCCTGACATTCCAGAGAAATGAATAATAAATCAAGGACTGGAAGCCATTTAAGTTAACGTAAGTGTGTAAACAGAAAAAATAATGCATTAAAGACTGACAAATCCCCCAGGACCTGATAGTTTCCTTCCAGGGATTTACAGGAAATAGGTCAGGAAATTACAGTTGCTTTATTCATCAGCTTCCAAAGATCTCTCGATTAAAGGATTGTCCATTTAGATCAGAAGAACTAGGAGCAGGAGTAGGCCATCCGGCCCCTCGAGCCTGCTCCGCCATTCAATAAGATCATGTCTGATCTTTTTGTGGACTCAGATCCACTTACCCGCGTTCTCACCGTATCCCTTAATTCCTTTATTGTTCAAAAAGATATCTACCTTAGCTTTAAAAACGTTTACTGAAGAAGCATCAACTACTTCACTGGGCAAGGAATTCCATAGATTAACAACCCTCTGGGTGAAGAAGTTCCTTCTTAATTCAGTCCTAAATCTGCTCCCTCTAATCTTGAGGCTATGCCCTCTTGTCCTAGCTTCACCTGCCAGTGGAAACATCCTCTCTACTTGTATCTTATCTATTCCCTTCATGATTTTATATGTTTCTATAAGATCCCCCCTCATTCTTCTGAATTCCAATGAATATAATCCCTAATTTAGATTGGAAAATTGCAAATGTCACTCCTTTAGTTAAGAAAGATGTGTGAAATCATGAAATTATAGACCTTTCCTGTGGCATCTGTTGTGAGAAATTTATGGGAATCAGTAATTAAGGACAGAGCACATAGAGAGAATTTTGAGCTGGATAGAGAGTGATCATGGATTTGCAAAGGTAATTTCTAATGAACCTAACTGGATATTGTGAGGAAGTAATTATACTAGTCACCAGGGGAATTTCTATGGATGTAGTTTCTATGGACTTTCAGAAAGCTTTCAATAAGTTTCCACATAAGAAACTGTTAGCTAAAATTAAAGCTCATGGAATTTAAGGCAAACTATTGGCCTGCTTAGGCAATTGATTAGGTGATCGAAGACAGAGAGTTGGAATAATGGATATGTGCTTGAATTGGAAGAACATGACTAAGTGGTGTCCCACAAGGCTCTGTGCTGGGGCCTCAACTATTCACTGTATTTATTACTAACTTAGATAACACAATAGTGAGCCATATACCCAAGTTTGTCAATGGCACAATGATTGGTAGTATAGTTAGTAGCATAGATGTAAGCATGAAATTACAAAGAGCCATTGATAGTTTTCAATAAAGGTAAGGGTGTGGTCATCCATTTTGGACCAAAGGATAGATCTGAGTATTATTTAATTGGTGAAAAGCTAGGAACAGTGAAAGTCCAGAGAGATTTAGGGGTCCAAGTACACAGATCACTAAAATATAGTAGTCAGGTCCAAAATAATAATCAAAAAGGCTAATGGACTGTTAGCTTTTATAACTGGAGAGTTAGAATATAAAGGGGAAGAAGTTTTGCTACAGCTAGACAAAGCCCTGGTTAGACCATATCTGGAATACTGTGTAGAGTTCTGGGCACTGTTGTGTGTGTGTACACCTTTAAGAGGTGTGGCTACAAGATCACGTTAGTCATGTAAGAGCTATGATGTAACACACCATGTGATTCTGAGTGTTTGGCAGTCTTGAAGAAATACCTGTACAGTGAACATTTTGATGTACTAGCTGCTACACCATTACTCAATAAAGAACCCACAATATTACAGTACTGGTCCCATGTGGAATGTTTAGTCTTTGTGTACAGTCTCTACCAAAACAGGTGTTCAAGGAACATGCAACATGTTGGCAGCGGTGAGATTTCTGAAGACCCAAAGAGGCAACACATTATCACCACTGGGTTTTTAGAAGAACTAGTCACGTCACAATATTGTGTTACTGATCCCATCTGGAATGGTCAGTCTTTGTGTACAGTCTCTACTAACACAGGTGTTCAAGGAACATGCAACAGGCACTGCACATTAGAGAGCATATATTAGCATTGGAAGGAATGCAGTGCAGATTCACCGGAATGTTACCAGGCCGCCAAGGGTTAGATTATGAGCAGAGATTGCATAAATCAGGCTTGTATTCTCTGGAATATAGAAGGCTAAGGGTGATTTGATTGAGGCTTTTAGAATTTTGAAAGGAATTGATAGAATGGAATTTTTTTTCTTCTGGTGGAGAAGTCTAGGGCAAGGGGACATAATCTTAAAATCAGAGCCAGACCATTCTGGAGAAAAGTTAGAAAGCACTTCTTCACGTGGTAGAAGTGTGAAACTCTCCCACAAGAAGCAATAGATGCTATCTCAGGTAATAATTCTAAATCTGGTCGTGACACATTTTTGCTAGACAAGGGTATCAAAGATTATGGAGCCACAGCAGGTGGATGGAGTAAAGATACAGATCAGCCATGATCTCATTGAATTGCAGAACAGGCTTGAGGGGCTGAATGGCCTTCTCCTGTTCCTTTGTTCCTCAGGATGTCCCAAAGCACTTTACAGCCCATTGAAGTGTAGACTCTGTTGTAATGTAGGAAATGCGGCAGCTAATTTATGGACAGCAAGGTTCCACAAACAACTATGTGATAGGTGACAGTCTCCAGCACACTGTGAAATCCTGCATTCAACTATCAAAATGATGAGTCTACAGTTAATGCTGGGAGTATCTATTGATGCTTGAGTAAAATTGAATATTATGAATGTCAAAGGGCGCACAAAATGTATAATGATACTCCTCAAGCCTGTTAGCAATTACTGTTTGGAAACTTTGAATCTCACAGCGATAGTGAATCCCACCGATGAAAGAGAGAATAGGATTGAATGTGCCAGCCTGTCTCTTCATTACTGTCATACAAAAGGATACTATAATGCCAAGCGGTTCAAGAGGAACTGGTACAGCTCTGGCATCTTCTTAATTGATCATCCAACCAAACTAGGAGCCTATAAAACACAATCAGAATTCAGGATTAACAGAGCGCAGAGCTGGTGAAATAGTTCTTAATCTAATGTGGAGTTGGTTATGGTAACTGTTGCCTCCAGATAGCCATTTTTTCCTTTGTTCCAGTTTGCCCCAGTCTAGTTATATTGGAACCAATATCAGGTGACAATACTGGAACCAATGCCTGGTGTACCATTAAACAAAGGGTTGGGTATGGTCTGTAGCATTGCTTGCGTGCAAGTCTTGTACCAAAATTTTGGGTTTCTTCCTTTTAATTTTTGCTAATCCCTTCTCCGCCTGCCCCTTCATCTTGGTAAATACTATTGATGGGTCATTTTGCTATCTGAGGCTCCACAAAAGCTGTCAGAATTTTTGTCACCCAATTGTGATGCTCCCCTTCAATTGTCCCCATCCTTTTACGGTTGGGCTACATTCTGTTTCCTCTCCCACTGGTAGTCTGGTGTTTAGATCTTTCAAACCTCTATCATGAGCTTATCCAGGAACATTGGGTGTAAACAGTTCACTTCCATTTAGTCTGTTAAGCCTGCCAAAAGAGGAAAATCTCAATTTTTAGATGCATTTCTGTAGAGGAAAAGATCAAGAGATATAGTGAGAATGTGGGCTAGTCAGATTCGGCTCACAAAATAGCCCTTCAGCCCAATTGATCTTGTGCTGTCTTGTCTCTCCCTTATGGCATGCGGTTGTTTCTTAAATGAGCCCAGTGTCCTGGTCTCAATTCACTGCCTGACAATTCACTCCAGCTGTTGATCCATCTCTGTGCAAGGAAATAGTTCCTAATGTTTGTTCTAAGCTCACCTTTTATAACTTAAAGCTGTGCCCAGTTGTCCTGTTGCATGGTCTATCTGAAAGTATTGTTCCAGGTTTGTCTCTTTAATCCAGTTAAGGGCCCTGTACACATCCATAAGGGGTCCTCTGAGTACTCTTTTTTTGATTGAACAGTCCTTCCTTATCAAGCCATTCCTCATTGTTCTTCCCTCTAACACCGGGGGTTAACTTTGTTGTTATCTTTTGCATTGCCTCCAGGCTTTGGATGGGCCTATTCTATCATAGCAACCAGACAGCAGACATGGCAATTGTACACAGAGCAGCAGGTGAGGTCTGACCAGTGCAATGGACTTGTCCAGCATGACCTGGAGGATTTGAACCCTTGAACATTACTTTAAATTGTGAGAGTGGGAGAGGGGGCGCAGGCCCAAGCTGGTAAAAGGTAATGTATGGGCTGATATTAGGAAGTTCCTATTCACACAGACAGTGATCAACACCTGGAGTGGACTTCGTGATCGACTAGTGGTGGCAAAAACCCTAGATCTGCAGTGGTGGCATTTTCTAAAAAGGGCCTACTACCTGTCAGGTGTTTCTGGATAGATAACTTAATGGTCTCCCTCTGCATAATTATTTTGTAATCTTACAAATTCCACAGGTTTGGCAATATAGCCCAGTATCCAGTTCTTTTTCTTTACTACCACCTCACACTGTTCAGACACAGTCTCTTTCAACTTCCTGTGGCCAGCACTGGGATCTGATTGAAACCTTTTGCTCATCATGAACCACTTTCCATATGAATATCACCTCTGATGCTTATCAAGAAGGGCCATTGTGTAATAGACTGTGGGCTAGATAAAGCTTGCCTGCTGTGTGATCTTTCTCTCACCTGCAGCCTTCGTCATCTCTGCCTTAACCTTTCTTCTCCCGACTTTATCAATACTAATGTAGCCATTTAACCTTTTCTCTTTTATTCATTCTAACCAAGAAATTCACTGTTCTTCTCCTCCCTGCATTATCACTAGGTAAAAAGCAAGACATGTCACACCATCTCATATTCCAACTCAATCTTCCCAGTATCTCAGGACTGGGGGAATCCTACTTCGTTCAGCATCCCCAAACTACAGGTTTTTAATGGGCAAGCCTGCCATCACTTGACAACTCCTCCATCTCTTGGTCTCCTTTTTTTCAGCATTGGTAAGATCCTGCAGTGTGACCCTTGCCTCCCCCTCAGTTTCTCAATGATAGAGAAGGTACTTACAACTAGTGTAGCTCGAGCTATTTCCATTTCTTCCTGATTCGCATCTTCTGCTGAGTTCTGTCCATTGGCGTGGTGGATGGTCAGTGCCAGCGCACACAACAACAATGCCTGCACCATCTCTCCCAACTGGAGCAAGAGGCAGACTGAGGACCACATGACACATTCATAACTTATAACAGGCTCAGGGCTGAACCATTTTCCAGAGGGAGGAGACCCAGCCAAAATTGAATATGAATTTACGGTACTCAATTCAAGGTAAATAGTATGCAGTAATAACTACTGTTATGCTGAGGTCATTAATGAGCCCAGTCGGCAACAGTGAGACACTCAGTGTTGGCTTACCCTGTGTTCGATGCAGTTTACCTGGAGGAAGATGGTATGTTCCTTGTCCTACAGGTATAACAGGTGTCACTTCAATTTCTTTCCCAGGGAGGTATTAATATGTAGTCAATGCAACAACCACACGTCAGCAATCCAACTGATGGGCTGCCAAGCTGCCAGCAGAAAGTCGCTCCCAAAAGACAGCTTACCAATTTTAATGTGGGGAATCAGGTGGGGTGGCTGTGTGCCAAGGGCCTGCAACAGTAGCTTAAAGGGGAGGTGTATTTTACATCAGGGAGAGAAAGAAGCCACACTGAAGCAGCAATTATTCCTAACAGCACTGTTGGTGTACTTACACCCCAAGAACTGTAGCCATTCAAGAAAGGCAGCTCACCACCACCATCTCAAGGGCAATTATGAATGAACAATAAATGCTGGCCTTGCCATCGATGCCCACATCCCATTGACTGAATAAAAAAAAGCTTTCAAATCCAGTAAGGTGGAACAACCCCTCGTAACTTCCAGGAAAATATCTCCAAAAACTCCATCCAGTTTTACCTGACAGCAGCTGCGATCCCTTTACGTATCACTGGACATGCCACTTCCTTGTACTGTGTTATGACCGAAGTTGGAGGAATGCATTGTCTTTGTCTAGTTCCGCTTCTCCACTGGTCACAACATATATTTAAATGTTTTACCCAGGTACCGATACGGCCAATTATATACTTTATCTGTACTAGTTTCAGAATATAAACTCGTCAACCAGGTTTCTTTAATAAATAACAACATTGTTGATTTATTATAAAACAACAATTCAATAAAGATGCCAAGCTTATTAACACACAGTTTGAAATATGAAAGTATAAATATCTACCCTTCTAAAATAACCTAACACACATACATTGGTTAAAGAAAAAAATAGAGAAAAATGAAAAAACTGGCTCTGCAGAGATAAACTTTTAAAAAATTACTTTGGCCAAGTTATTGTCAATTCTTTTTAGAGGGGATGTGCGAGGCAAGTTCTGTACACAGAGGGTGGTGAGTGCCTGGAACTTGCTGTCGGGGGAGGTGGTGGAAGCAGGTACAATAGCGACGTTTAAGAGGCATCTTGACAAATACATGAATAGGATGGGAATAGAGGGATCCGGTCCCCGGAAGTGCAGAAGGTTTTAGTTTAGGCAGGCATCAAGATCGGTGCAAGCTTGGAGGGCCGAATGGCCTGTTCCTGTGCTGTACTGTTCTTTGTTCTTTGTTCTTGATGAAAAGGGATAAGATATGGAATGTTCCAGACGGCCTTTGGTCTGATGTCCAGGTACACGTGGATGGCTGTCACCGGGATCTTTCTGGAGCAGTTCTGTTCAGGAGACATCAAGGAGCAATCTTGCAGGCTTTTCGGGAGAATTACTGCATGAGTGGTTTCAGCTATCACACTGGATTCTCAGTAGATTTTCCAAAACAGGTGTAAAAGGATAAGTTGGGTGGCTTCTCTCTTAGCAGGCTACACACCAATTGAACATTCAAACAGTCCATGCCCAAATCAGAAAGCCAAAACTCCTGACAACCATAAACCTAGATATATGACTTCTCTGTAAACAACTCCAATAGCCAGCAAGGTTCCTTATGATTATTTAGCACTTCATTGTCTCTTCCAGTAACTGATTCTTTAAAAATAATTCAAAGTGTCCTTCCAGTAACCGTTAAAAAGAACTCCAGGCTTCTCCTCAGTCTTTCAAATGAACCAATTTTCACAATCTTTTAAACATGATTCCTCAAAACAATATTAATAATCGAAGCACCTCCATGACATCTGCCAATGGTTGGCAGGCTGGAGCGTGAACTGGCTGTAGTCAGGCGGGCAGAGACGGCTGTGGCATCAGGGTCTAAGTGACATTACTTGACCCCTCCTGCTTGTAATGGGAGCCCTGGCTGTCAGGATTCAAGTCTGCCCGGAAATTTAGAACAAAGCAACAGAAAGTCATATGCACTGACAGCCGTTCCATTTTGGTTCCAAAATTGCCTTGTTTTTAAGTGTACGCAGGGTGGCAGCGAGATTAAAAAAATCACACCCAGTAGCTTGAGACTGTAAACAATGGTCCTTGTGACAGACTCTGAGGCAACTTGATCTTTATAGAAATGATTGGCAGACATTCAAGTCGCCTGATCTTCCAGAAGTTTCTTTTTGTAGTTTCAAATTTTGCATCAAGCACTGTTGTAAAATGGTGGTGTCCTCAGATTCCAGTGTCACCACAGCTATGGACCTTTCTTCTTCCAGCATCTCATCGTTTATCGGTGTGGTAATAACACTCTTCTATGACCCTCTTCTCGCACTCCTGACTGGTCTCCCACATTCTACCTTCTGTAAACATGAGGTCATCCAAAACTCTGTTGCCCGTGTCTTAACTTGCATCAAGTCCCTTTCACCTATCACCCCTGCGCTTGCTGATCTGCATTGGCTCCCGGTCAAGCCAAGTCTTGATTTTAAAATTCTCATCCTTGTTTTCAAATTCCTCCATGGCCTTGCCCCTCCCTATCTCTGTAGTCTCCTTCAGCCCCACAACCCTACGAGATATCTGCACTCCTCTAATTCTAGTCCCTTGAGCATTCGCGATTTTAATCACTCCGCCATTGGTGGCCGTGCTTTCAGTTGCCTCGGATCTAAGCTCTAGAATTCCCTCCCTACACCTCTCCGCCTCTCTACCTCGCTTTCCTCCTTCAAGACACTCCTTAAAATCTACCTTTTTGGTCATCTAACCTAGTATCTCCTTATGTGGTTTGGTGTCATATTCTGTTTTTTAACACTCCTGTGAAGTGTCTGGGGATTTTTTTATTATGTTAGAGGTGCTATATAAATATAAGTTGTTGTTGGTGTTGTTGTTGTCAATGCAGTGATGATTTTAATAGACAAGCTCGCTTTCCAATTTATTTATCAAACTCATGAGGAATTGGGAGTGAAGTTTAAAGATGTAATGTCAGTCCCAGAGAGCAAATGCAGCAGTGTGCATTAAATAATTAATGTAACTCACAGCTCCAAAGTATACTATGTGATAATATAATATTAATAACAATTTCACAATAAAAGATTAACATCGCTTTAGCTTCTATCCCCAGGAGTAAGTTACATGATACAGTCTAATCGAACGATTGGGATGGTTCATATATCGATTAACAGGTATCAGGAGTGAATTACAAGTTGCAAGTTTATATGTAAAATAACAAATACCTGGTTGTGTGAGTGTTCCAACCTCAGTGAGACTGTTAACGTTAAAACACAAGATATGAACTCCCCAGACCAATTTAAAGAATCACTTGACAAGATTTCAAGTTTTAAGACTTTTATTATAACAACTAAACTAAAATCACCATTAACTGAACAGTACCCTGTAAGTAGCCAATGCTCTAAATTACAGAGAAAGATATTTTCTTCACTTTTCTTCACACACTTGAAAACCTCACTCCACATTTATATATTACACAGTCTTCCTTGAAGCAAAATCTTTGCAGCTAAAAGTTCCAAACTCTTCCCGGTTGCAATGGGTTGGATCTCCCAGACCTTCTGAAAGTCAACGTCCTCTTTGCTCACTTATTCCGCCCACTTTCGACCTGGACTTCCGTGAATAAGGCAATCTCTGGGGATCCTGTTGGTCTTTTCCTTCTCTGCAAACCTTAACTTTCAAATCAGGTTCAAGTTTTTTCAACCTTTCTCCGTATCATTGTTCCGAGAGCAGGTGTTCCCTCTCTCTCTCTCTCTCTCTCTCTCCCTTGAGGCTGCCATCACTGGTCAGTGTCTTCCAGTCTTCCTTACAGCCTGCAGATTTCTCAAAGTCTGTAAAATTTATCCAGAACTAGAAGATCAATGGTCATTTGATTTTTTTCCCCAATATGCAGAGCCCACAAGTCTGACCACAGCCAAACCACCTGGGCCTTCCTCTGTTTCCAGGTGTTTGCAATTGCAAAGCACGTTTGAATTTTCAAAGCCACTGGCTCCTTGTTTACAAACTGGAAATCTGGGAAATTGAAACTCATTTTCCATTAGTGTTATATCCGTGCATTCTCTGCTTTTGAAAAGGGTCTTTGGTCTGGGTTCTTTGTTGTCCTGGTAACCAAGATGCCTGTCTTGTCTTTAGGCCGAGTTGATGTGAAGTCACATGACTTTTCTGACTCCATCTTAAACTACAGTAAAAATCCCAGTTTTGCAAACAAAGTCATGCTATGAAGTCCACCGTTGACAACAGTGAGTTAAAGGTTGGACTCTAACCAAGGTGCTGGAATATTTTATATGTGGAATAATGGATCTGAAAGACTGAGCTGCAGGCCAGAGGGTCGCTCAGACTGAGATACTGATCTATTGTGTTATATTGTTTGTTACATAGCAAATACTTGTTCAGACCATTTGTTCACTATATTTAGTTCTGGCCTCAGTTCTTTCGGTTCCATTTTTGGATCAGACAGTTCATTTTGAATGGGCTGTGCTGACCTTTCTGAATGACAAACTAAGACCACAAATCGTTTATAAAAAAACACGTTTCTCATGTTTTCACTGAATTTTAATCAATAACAAAGAAGATATTGAAACTCGAGCCCAGGTAATATTTGTTTTCACATGTTGTTGCCCTACAAGCAGAGCCATTCTTGAGATGCCGACTTTTTTGAAGCTGTTGATCAGTTTGTGGTTGTTCTTTAGGATGGCTTACATGCCGCTAACTGCTGATGGTGTCTTTGACAGTCTGACCTGTTCTTCATGTCATGAACAATTGCAGCAAGTGCCCACTGGATGGTGCCATTTGCTCATGAACTGAATAGGTCCTGTGGCAAGCTCACAGCTCGAGAGCAGGAGTCTGCAACCTTTTTATTTACCTAAAGAGCTTTTTAAAACAAAAGTTCCAAAAATAAAAACTGTTGGGAGCCACAAGGCATTTCTAAACCAAGTACTTCGCAAATTGCCAAGGCAGGTGGGATTAGTATAGATAGGCATTATGGTCGGCATGGACACGATGGGCCGAAGGGCCTGTTTCTATGCTGTACGACTCTATGACTCTATGTTTCTGTTAGAATGCATAATTTGTATATATAATTTAAAAAATATTGAATTTATGTATCAATAGAAAAAAATTGAAATAAAATAGACCTAACTCTGAATTATCATTTTTTTTTATTTGAATTTTGTCAGTAAAGTCATCTTTAAAACAAACTTTAACTTAAGACGCATAGAATTAGGACAATTTTTTTGGCTATTGACTCCCATGATAAAAACAGCTTCTAATAGCACAGAATAATTTTCATCTCAGCTATATTAGAAACAATCATGGTCGCAAGCATAAAACCTGTTCCTTGAATCAAAGGTGTTATCTCGAACCATGGTGTAGCTATACCGCTCAAACAGGTTTATTTAGAGAATGATGATATTTTTTCGTTAAAATAATAATTTGAAACTGCGAAGTGCATCATAATGATTAGCTTTTATCCCCACAATAAAAACACATTCCTTGACTTTTTTTAGGCATTTTTCATGGTAGTGTGATCCAACTGGAAGACTAGCAGGTTTTAGGCAGACCAAAGTGTATCCTTCACCGAGTTGATGGTCCTCCGGCAACAGTTGATATTTATCTCGGTGTATGTCCCTGGGAACAGCCCGTAGAGCACAGACTCCTGTGTTACAGAGCTGCTTGGGATGAACCTCGACAAAAACCACTGCATCTCTTTCCACACCTGCTTTTACAAAGGCACATTCCAGAAGGAAGTGGGCAACAGTTACCCCACCACAATTACCTCGAGGCTAGCTTGCGGAGGCAAAGAGATTCCGGGCATGCATGAAGGATCTGAAAGGGAGGGCCTTTCTCAGCACAAGTCAAGCTATGTCTTGGTGCTTGTTTGAAAGTTCTGGCAATGAGGCATTCTGTCAAATTATAGAGTCATAGAGTTATACAGCACAGAAACTGGCCCTTCGGCCCATCGTGTCTGTGCCAGCCATCAAGCACATAACTATTCTAATCCCATTTTCCAGTGCTTGGCCCGTAGCCTTGTATGCTACGGTGTTTCAAGTGCTCATCTAAATACTTCTTAAATGTTGTGAGGGTTCCTGCCTCCACCATCTCTTCAGACAGTGCGTTCCAAATTCCAACCGCCCTCTAGGTGAAAATCGTTTTCCTCAAATCCCCTGTAAAGCTCCTGCACCTTACCTTAAATCTATGCCCCCTGGTTATTGACCCCTCCACTAAGGGAAAAAGTTTCTTCCTATCTAACCTATCAATGTCCCTCATAATTCTGTCTACCTCAATCATGTCTCCCCCTCAGCCTTCTCTGCTCTAAGGAAAACAACCCTAGCCTTTTCAGTCTCTCTTCATAGCTGAAATGCTCCAGCCCAGGCAACATCCTGGTGAATCTCCTCTGCACCCTCTCCAGTGCAATCATATCCTTCCTATAGTGTGGTGCCCAGAACTGTACACAGTACTCCAGCTGTGGCCTAACCAGCATTTTATATAGCTCCATCATAACCTCCCTGCTCTTATATTCTACGCCTCGGCTAATAAAGGCAAGTATCCCATATGCCTTCCTAACCACCTTATCTACCTGTGCTGCTGCCTTCAGTAATCTATGGACAAGTACACCAAGGTCCCTCTGACCCTCTGTACTTCCTAGCGTCCTACCACCTATTGTATATTCCCTTGCCTTGTTAGTCCTCCCAAAATTCAACACCTCACAAAATGACTTTGGCAGTCTGCTCGGGGAACCATCCAACAGGATCCACCATCTCCTTTTCCCGTAGGGCCTTGAGGACATTCCATGTGGACCACTGCCTGATGGATTGGTGGTCAAAAGTGTTTTTCTGCACAAACTTTTCAGAGAAAAGAGTTGTCCACGACCGAGTGTTGCAGACTGGCACATTCCAAGGCCCAGAACGACGTGCTGAGGGACGCACTAAAGCTTGGGGCAGCCGCTACAAAGGCTCAATGGGGAAAGACCACTGTGTCAGGTCCTCCCGCCATGGTGAACTGAGTGGCTGGGCCCATGGGAAACCACTCAGGCTGTATACACCAAAATGTTTTTAACTATGGAACATTGAATTTAAAATGGAATGGCAGGAATTGTGAGGCACTTCATGTTTTTCTGTATGAAAGAAACCGGATCTCTATTGTACTTTCTGAAATGTGAAATTTGAATTGTTTGTAATCTATGTTTGCAAATTTTTATGACTAAAGTATATTTTTGGAAAAAAAAGTTAATGTGATCCAACTGCAAAAGGTTGGGAGCCGCAAATGAGATGTTAAAAAGCCACTTCCTGCTCCGGAACCACTGGTTGCAAACCCCTGGCCTTGCAATCACCAGCAGCAAAATACAAACTCAAAAATAACTCCACAGAACTCTTCCAGGTCCACTTAAGGGTGCTCACAGCACGGGGACCCTTGATGCTAAGAGAAATCCATTCAACGTTTCACGGCAAATCTTTAGTGCAAGATCATTAAAGTTCCAATCAGTTTCCTGGTACTTTGATAGCTGTGGTAGAGGAGTCTTCATGAATCAAGCCTTTTAACTCTAAAATCAGTTCCTTGCTCTATGGCAGCGAGGCCTGGACAACATATGTCAGCCAAGAGCGACGTCTCAATTCATTCCATCTTCGCTGCCTCCGGAGAATACTTGGCATCAGGTGGCAGGACCGTATCTCCAACACAGAAGTCCTCGAGGCGGCCAACATCCCCAGCTTGTACACCCTACTGAGTCAGCGGCGCTTGAGATGGCTTGGCCATGTGAGCCGCATGGAAGATGGCAGGATCCCCAAAGACACATTGTACAGCGAGCTCGCTACTGGTATCAGACCCACCGGCCGTCCATGTCTCTGCTTTAAAGACGTCTGCAAACGCGACATGAAATCCTGTGACATTGATCACAAGTCGTGGGAGTCAGTTGCCAGCGTTTGCCAGAGCTGGCGGGTAGCCATAAAGACGGGGCTAAAATGTGGCGAGTCGAAGAGACTTAGTAGTTGGCAGGAAAAAAAGACAGAGGCGCAAGGGGAGAGCCAACTGTGTAACAGCCCTGACAAACAAATTTCTCTGCAGCACCTGTGGAAGAGCCTGTCACTCTAGAATTGGCCTTTATAGCCACTCCAGGCGCTGCTTCACAAACCACTGACCACCTCCAGGCGCTTACCCATAGTCTCTCGAGATAAGGAGGCCCAAAAGAAAGAAAAAAGAAAGAAGAACTCTAAACTCAGCATTGTCTGCATAACACATTCTTTCCCAGGACCGCAAACCTGTGGAACTTGATCTTCCTTTCCTCTACAATTTAAATCCTTTTAAAATCCCAGCTTGTTGTGACGTTCTTGCTCTTGATTTACTATTATCTTTTCTCCAACCTCAGTAGTGCATCCTTCACACTGGTGATTAGCCTTCTATTGAGGCTTGTCAATTGAAAAAGGCCAAACTCCGTGGCCAATTCCCTAAAACAATGTAAAACTACTAAAAGGACTGGCCAAACACTTTTTCTTGAAGAGTGTTCGCCCTGAATGAGCCTAAAATAAATCTGCCTGATTCCCAGCACCCTGCACACACTCTGCAATTAAAACGGGACAAAGGGGGCCCACAGTATAGTAATCTAACCAGTTGGTTGGCCGTGCTCAAATCCAGCGAATCACCTTCTGTTTAAAGAGCCACCATCATCAATAAAAAAATGGTAAGCATTCTTTTGTTCACTTAAAAGTGCACAACCCATTTAAAGGGACATGCCAGTAGAACAGACACATTCCCTTTATCTAATCACATTAATAAAGTTAATACCTCTGTATGACGTGAAGAAGTGTTTCACTATAATTCATGCCATCAGGTTGCATGGTTCTAAATCACCAAATGGGACTATTGCCAATTTGCTGGATTTATGCAAGGCCAAGGTCCCTAATACATAAGGACATAAGAATTTAAGAAATAGGAGCAGGAGTACGCCACATGGCCCGTTGAGCCTGCTCCGCCATTCATATGATCATGCTGATCTTGGGCTTTAACTCCATTTTCCCGACTGCTCCCCATATCCCTTGATTTTCTGAGAGCCCAAAACGCTGACTATCTAAGCCATAAATATATTCAGCAATGGAAAATCCACTATCTTCTGGGGTACAGAATTCCAAAGATTCACAAAGCTTTGACCTTTCCGGTAAGTCAAATACTTCACCTGATCTTTGCCCTAAGTAGGGTGGTGCTTTGGGCCTTTGACAGTGCCTTCCTATATGGACACCAGGTGCAACATTCTAAATATCTCTTAAGGAGTGAAGGTTGGAGCCGGGGCCTCGAGGCCACTGTTTCCGTGGAAGGTTGGTGTGATGGGAAACAAAGAGATAATAGGTTTGGCATGGAGCCATCTGGTATGTGCATTGATACGGTTGAGGATCTGTGTTCATTGGAATGTGTAATCAATCACCATTGTTTTAATTAAAGTGTACTATCAATCATCCGTTATTTGAACACATTGTATGATAAGAACAATATATAAGTTTGTGCTCTTGAATGTAAAGTCAGAATATTACCTCGGAATACCCAATGTGGTACCTCTCCCTGCATATGCTTGAACAAACGATTGAAGAACCTGTACCTGAGTCTCCTCGTTTGGTGATTGAGTTGTCCCACAACAAGGGGGTACCACCTAAAAAACATGTAGACAAACATACACACATAAATACATGCACACATAGACATATACACACACTCTCACTAAGTCACATAGACATACACAAACACACACACACCCAGAAATATACACAAACACGCATGCATAGACATAGACAGACTTGTACACTCATACAACAAGCTCACTGCTGCCTGAGCTGCGCAAACACTCAAACAGCAACCTGACAGGGATTTTTAAAGTCAGATTTTTATGAACATATTTTATGCCTGGTCAATCAGCAAAATGTTTTGTTTTAACTTCAGTCTTATGCAGCAATGAAAGAAGTATTGACAAAGCAGGCAGTGCCTCTCACTGCTGCAGTGTGACACTGTGGCGACATTTAGGGCAGCACAGTGGTGCAGTGGTTAGCCTCACAGCTCCAGCAACCCAGGTTCAGTTCCGGGTACTGCCTGTGTGCAGTTTGCAAGTTCTCCCTGTGACTGTGTGAGTTTCCGCTGGGTGCTCTGGTTTCCTCCCACAGCCAAAGACTTGCAGGGTTGATAGGTAAATTGGCCATTGTAAATTGCCCCTAGTGTAGGTAGGTGGTAGGAGAATTGTGGGGATGTGGTAGGGAATATGGGATTAATGTAGGATTAGTATAAATGGCTGGTTGTTGGTGAGCACTGACTCGGTGGGCCAAAGGGCCTGTTTCAGTGCTGTATCTCTAAATAAAAAAAATAAACTTTCACCTTTCTTGTTTAAATCTAAGAAAACCTGTATGATTTATTTGTCCTACAATTGGAAAGCAGTGAACAAAGATTCTCTATGACTGTGATCTGATAGATAATCACCCACCTCCACTGCCTTTAAACCTGCTGTATGTTATGTAGGTGAAATAAATGTTCACAGTGAATTTCTGCTCTGTACTGTAGACTGTGTATTAAAGGGGTACAGTACTTCCTTTGTGGCAAATTTTCATATTGATTATTTCTGAATGTATGACCTGATGGTGTAAATCACATCAAAGCGTCACACTGATAAAATGACACTGGATTCTTCGCACTTCCCAGATCAAAAAGGAATTGTCTAAACTTGTTTTCATGAATTAGTACCCTCTAAATAGAAACAGTGGGCCCAATTTTAACTCTGTAAGTGAATGGGTTTTAAGTGAGTTAAAATCAGGCTCAGCATTGCCCTTTTAAATTAAAGCTGTCTATGACCCTGGACCCTGGCCTTCAGGCCCATAACTAAACAGTAGCCTTACCACTTCGAAACCCATGCCTGGCTCTGGCAGTGTATCCTGTGCACTTCTGGAACCTTCTGTGTTTGTTTTACTCCCCAGACCCATCTCCTGTTCTCACAATCTTCAACAAAGCGGCTACAATTCTCGAACAAGTGGAATAAGTTGGAGGTGCAGTGTACAATATTAGCACGTGCATCCCTCAATGTATTTGTAGGAAGTTTGCATCTGTTGTTTTAACCTGCCTAACATCAATGCAATTTCGCCCAGAAAATGCCAGTTTAGGAGTTTATTTCTAATTACTGTGCATTACCATTAGATGGAGCTTCAACAGCAAAGAATTCATTGAACGAATGAGGTCAACTGTGAGGCAAATCGTCTGCAATGCACCACCTCTGATTCTTTGATCAATCTGTCTGTAATGCAACTCGTTCAACCTATAGCCCTATTTCACACCGTTCAGGGGGCTGGATTATTGGGAGGATTCTCTGATTTTAGTAATATTACATCCTTAACCTTTTTCCACATCCCTTCCTAATCATCCTGCAAATAAAGGGATAAACTTGCCTCTCAAACATTCCCAACATTTGCAGTGCAAATAAGGCAAAAAATAAATGTAATTGAAAACCTAGTAAGGAAAACATAGGGCAGTTCCACCCTGGCCTTGTAGTACGGTGGTGAATATGGACTCTTGCTCACTGAGGCACCCTGACTGGATCTGAAAGAAAGAGCTGTGAACTACAGAGTGGGGGCTTGAAAAGGTTCTGATAGGCTGAATTAATAAGTAATCAAGACTTGAATTTGCATAGCACTCAAGAAACATGTCACTTACATTTGAATTACTTTGAAGTGATGTCACTATTGTTATGTATGCGAACGTGGAAGACATTTTGGCAGGATCCCACAAATAAGAATGAGGTGAATAACTAGGCAGAGGGACCTCGATTCAATCTCTCAGCGCCTCCAGTAATACAGTAATTGCTCAGTATTGTGCCATTGTGCCATCCTAAAGTATCCGCTGAAGGCCTAAGGTGGGATTTGAATATCAGGAAACAGGACTGTTAGCCAGCAATCCTGCTATTCTTTGAACATTGCTATGGTAACTTTAATGTCCACCAGAACCACAGGAGCAAGCAGATGGGGCCTCAGTTTATCATCTCACCCAAAAGATGATATCTCCAACAATCCAACAATCTCACAGTACTGCACTGGGGTGACCACCTAGACTGTGTTCCCAAAGCTTGGATCAGGTGTTATTTTGGTTCGATTGGTGGTATTCTTACCTCTAGAAGGCTGTGGGTAAGACCCCCATTCCAGGATTTATGTACATAATTTAGGTTGACATGAGTGCTGCATTGCCAGAGGTACCATATTTTAGATCAGTCATTAAACTGAGTCTCCATCTGCTTCTTCAAGTAGGCTCCACCAGGTCCACTCAGCTCCAGACCTCATTACAGTCTTGGTCCAACTCAAGAGAGGAGATGAGAGTGACTGCTCTTGACATCAAGGCAACATTTGACTGAGTGTGGCATCAAGGAGCCCAAACAAAATTGAAGTCAATGGGGAATTGGGGGAAACCCCCCATGGTTGGAGTCGCACCTAGCACAAATGAAGATGGTTGTGTTCGCTGGAGGCCAGTCATCTCAGCCCCAGGACATTGCTGCAGGAGTTCCTCAAGGTGGTGTCCCAGACCCCACCATCTTCAGCTGTTTCAGCAATGACCTTCACTCCATCATAAGGTCAGAAATGGGGATGTGCACTGATGATTGTACAGTGTTCAGTACCATACGCAACCCTCAGATACTGAAGCAGTCTGTGCCCGCATGCAGTAAGAGTCATAGAATCATAGAGTCATTTACGGCATGGAAGGCGGCCATTTGGCTCAAAAAGTCCATGCTGGCTCTCCATGGAGCTATGCCATCAGTCCCACTCCCTGGCTCGATCCCCATAGCCCTGCAAGTCCATTTCTCTCAAGGGGCAATTCAACCTCCTCCTGAGGTCAGTGATTGTGTCTGCTTCCACCACCCTTGTGGGCAGCGAGTTCCAGGTCATTACCACCCGCTGTGTAAAACAGTGCTTCCTCAGACCTGAACAACATTCAGGCTTAGGCTGATAAGTGGCAAGTAACATTCACACCACACAAGTGCCAGGCAATGACCATCTCCAACAAGAGATAATCTAACCATCTCCCCTTGACATTCAACAGCATTACCATTGCTGAATCCCCCACTATGAACAGCCTGGGGGTTACCATTGTCCAGAAACCTAACTGGACCAGCCATATAAATACTGTGGCTACAAGAGCAGGACAGAGGCTGGGAATTCTGTGGCGAGTAACTCACCTCCTGGCTTCCCAAAGCCAGTCCAACATCTACAAGGCACAAATCAGGACAGTGATGGAATACTCTCCACTTGCCTGGATGGGTGCAGCTCCAATGACACTCAAGATGTTTGACACCATCCAGGATAAAGCAGCCCGCTTGATCGGCACCCCATCCACCACCCCAAAAACTCACACCCACCACCACCTATCCACAGTGGCAGCAGTGTGTACCATCTGCAAGATGCACTGCTGCAACTCACCATGCCTCCTTCAACAGCACCTTCCGAACCCGCGACCTCTACCACCTGGAAGGACAAAGGCAGCAGAGCCATGGGAACACCACCACTTGCAATTTCCCCTCCAAGCCTGACATGGAACGATATCACCGTTCCTTCACTGTCGCTGGGTCAAATTCCTGGAACTCCCTTCCTAAAAGCACTGTGGGTGTACCTACACCACATGGACTGCAGCGGTTCAAGGCAGCTTACCACCACCTTCTCAAGGGCAATTAGGGATGGGCAAAAAATACTGGCCTTGTTAGCGACGCCCACATCTCAGGAACAAATTTTAAAAATATGAAATATCGCATGGCACTATTCGAAGAAGATTAGGACGTTTTTCCAGTGTCCTGGCCAACATTCCTTCCTCAATCAACATAATGGACAAAACAACGGATAAGCTGATCATTTATCTCATTGTCATTTGGGGGTCCTGTCTGTGTGCACAGTGACTGGTGCACTTGCCGACATAACAGCAGTGACACAACTTCAAAAAGTAATGAATTGGATATGAAGTTCCTTGGATGTCATGAGAATGTAATAAGGTGCCATATAAATGCAGGTTCTTACTGTACTTTAAGCCTCTCTGAGTCTTCATAGCTATCTGACAGAGAGGGAGTCATAGTGATAGGCCTGAGGCTGCCGGATCAATATATACAATAAACTGCTTCACACAGCAAAACAATTTCCATTTACTGTGGTAAAATGTCCCAAATTACTTCAAAGTAGCTTAATCAGACAAAAATTGGCACCGAGCCAAAAAAGGAGACATTAGGACAGGTGACCAAAGAGGTAGGTTTCAAGGAGTGTCTTGAGGAGAGAGGTGGAGAGGCAGCGAGATTTAGGGAGGGATTTCCAGAGCTTACAACCTAAGCAGTTTGAAGGCATGGCTGCCAATAGTCGGGTGAAGAAAGTGGGGATGCGTGTGAGGCCAAAGGTGAAGGAATGGAGAGTTTCTGGAGGGTTGTAGGGCTGGAAGAGGTTACAAAGATAGAGGAAAGATGCATTTATAGAGCGTTTTTCACAACAGTGGGATGTCCCAAAGTGCTTTAGAGCCAATTAAGTATTTTTTGAAGTGTAGCTAGCTTGTGAACAGCAAACCCCACAAACAGCAATGTGATAATGATCTGTTTTTTTTCATGATGTTGATTGAGGGATAAATATCGGCCAGGACATCAGAAATAACTCCACTGCTCTTCTTTGAAATAGTGCCATGGGAGCTTTTATATCGCCCTGAGAGGGCAGGCAGGGCCTCAGTTTAACATCACATCTGAAAGACAGTCCCTCTGACAGTGCAGCACTGGAGTGTCAGTGTTGACTTTTGTTCTCAAGTACTGGAGTGGGACCAGAACCCACAACCTTCAGAGTCAGAAATAAGTGTGCTACAAGCTGAGTAATGGCTGACACCTATAAGGGAGATCTTGAGAAATAGGCTCCTGATGAGCTGAGCAGCAGGCCGTTTGTGGGCTGTTGTTTACCATCTCGGTGTTTAACTATAATGCAATTCTGAGCAGAGATCGGAGGTCAGAAATGCAGCAGAAATAATAACATTAGCATTCCACAGCTGGGAAAGCACTAGCTCAGACCAGGGCAGGGCCTTGGCTGATCTACAGCAACTGGTCCCACTGGAATTCACTGTCTGCCTGTCTTCCCTTCACAGGATTCAGGACTAAAACAGAAATGGAAAAATACTTTCAGAGCGCTGGAAAGTGCTTCATTCCTGAGTGATTCTGAACTCTGACACTAAACTAACCCCAAATATATAAGTTTTAAAGGGATAGACACTGAGCCCACTCAGTGTTTGCATAAATCTGTCAAAATCTTAGCAGTACACATTGAGTAAAAGAACGATTGACTCTCATCTGTTTCTGTGCAGTTCACATCTCTCAATTTTAGCTCGTGTGTATGCAGAGTACATTCCAGCTAAAGGGAAACAATGCAGAGTACATGTGTGTACCGTCAGCTTCTGTATATATACAGTAAACACTAGGTAAAGTGGTGAACTTCATTCCAGTCTGATACTGTGTGACTTGTGTGTGTATCAATATCAGTTCCTGTGCACACAAAGCCGTTCAGGCACTATGGTCGAGATTTTTATTTAAACTAGAGGGCAGAAACGGGGGTGGGCGGTCAATTAAACCCGCCTCTTGGGTCAGCGTGCTGGTTTCCTGAAACAAAACTGGCATGCTCCAAGTTTAAAAGGCTCCGCTGGGAACTGGATGAGGCAACCTACCCAAGATCAACTAATGGCCAGTTAAACCTATTGACGAGCTAGTTGTCAGCTCATTAGGGCTCGGTTTTGAATTTTCTTTGTAAGGCACAGGATTCACGCAGGATCTCTACCACGACAAGCATGAGCAGGCGTAAACACAGTGGGGAGCCGGCCAGAATAGCAGGATAGCAGCACGAGGCACCATCAAAGAGGGAAAGCTCAAAAAATGCCCTCATCCCCAGGCAACCAGTTGGACAGAGTCAGGAGATTTATCTGTCATAGTTCTCTTGCTGAGGGCGTTTCGGGGTGTGTGGGTGGGGATGCAGTTTTGGGAGGTGGTGAATGTGTCCCTTGGCTTACGGGCCTCATGGGCTCATGACAGGGGAGTTTAGGAAGACTGCACATTCCAATTGGAAGGAAGTAAGGACATAACAGGAAATGGGATCTGGGTCTATCTTTGGACTCACCCTTCCAGACCAAAGCAGCTCATTGAAATGTTTTCCTGCACTGGATCCAGTTTCTCCTCACCACTCCTCTGCGGCCGACCTCATGAGCCACCTCCAGCCATGCCCTCTTGGCCAGCTTTGCAGGCTTTCTATTGCTGCTGGCAGGGAACAGGATGCCTCTCAGTACTGGCACTGCCTCCAGCAGCACCTCAAGTGAGGGGTCAGAAAATCGGTGGTGGGGCTGCCCTGGCACAGGATCCTCCCCACCCACTGCCCTCTGCTCAGCTTCGCCTTCCATTTTTCAGATGAACAGCAACAACAGCAATGGCTGCCACTCGCCCTTTATGTCTGGCCCGCTCCTCCCTTTGTCCCACCTCCTTCCACATCCACCGCTGCTAACTGGGAGGCGAATGCACCTCTGGGACAATTAACCGGTTTTCCTATCAAAATTGCAACATGTATGCATTGCTGGCATAGTGTGGGGATACAACCCGGAAGTGGACACGATTTCAGGGTTCCAACCCTGGAATGGAAATCCTGCCCTATATGTGGAACTGCCACCACATTCAGAATTAATGGGAAAGGGTGCATCTTTCATGGATAAAGAGGCAGCGTGTGTGAAGTAGGGGAACGAACTTATAGAATACAGCACAGAAGGAGGCCATTCGGCCCATTGTGCCAGTGCTGGAATACAGAATCATTTTCACCAAAAGCCTAATTAGATTTATACTGAAAACTGATAAAAGCAACAAAATAAATTCTGAAGGAGCCTGGAAATGAATTCATTTCAGTCGGATGAAATTGGACCTAGCTCACTTTCACTCATTGGAAAAGTAGCAGATCAGCAGGATGAGGTATGGCAGGACTGTATCTCCAACACAGAAGTCCTCGAGGCGGCCAACATCCCCAGCTTATTCACACTACTGAGTCAGCGGCACTTGAGATGGCTTGGCCATGTGAGCCGCATGGAAGATGGCAGGATCCCCAAGGACACATTGTACAGCGAGCTCGGCACTGGTATCAGACCCACTGGCCGTCCATGTCTCGGCTTTAAAGACGTCTGCAAACGCGACATGAAGTCCTGTGACATTGATCACAAGTCGTGGGAGTCAGTTGCCAGTGATCACCAGAGCTGGCGGGCAGCCATAAAGGCGGGGCTAAAGTATGGCGAGTCGAAGAAACTTAGCAGTTGGCAGGAAAAAAGACTGAAGCACAAGGGGAGATCCAACTGTGTACCAGCCCCGACAACCAATTTTATCTGCAGCACCTGTGGAAGAGTCTGTCACTCTAGAATTGTCCTTTCTAGCCACTCCAGGCGCTGCTCCACAAACCACTGACCACCTCCAGGTGCTTACCCATTGTCTCCCGAGACAAGGAGGCCGAAGAAGAAGAAAAAAGAAGAAATATATTCCAACTAAGAGTGCAGAGGGTGCATCAAAAACAGTGCTTTCATGGATCAATAGAAAGGCAGAGCAAAATACAGCTTTAAAAAGAAGCATATTACAAACAGAGTGGAGTGAAATATAGAAGAAAACTGAGAAATATATAGAAGGGAATTACAAAGGAAGATTAGAAACCTTGGCACTTCCTCAAATGCTTGAGAACGTCTGTTGAACTTAGGAGGCAATGTTGACCTACTCTCCTACTTTCTTTCATACACCTTGAGCTGTGCCCTTTTGCTCCCCTTCCCCCAACAGAGCTTCAAATCTAAATGGGCTGGTCTTCCTTACAGGGTGTCTTCCAGCTATGGTTCTACAGTTGCAACATAACTTGCTGCCCCTTTATGGGGCAAACATGCTCACTTCATATGTAGCTAGTTGGCCTCTTCATCTGATTGGTGGCCTGGAATTTTCGGGTCCGAGACTGCGCGCGAATCTTCTACACACAGGCAGCTTCAGCGAATGAGGAAATGTGCCCTTATATTGCAAAATGCAGTGCAGCCACCCTGACACCAGAAATGCAGGTGTGCTTGCACCACAGTGTGCTCACATTCGAATTTTGCTAGCTTTGTGTAAAATCAGAGCCAAATACAACCTATAAATGGGAATGATTCAGTCCTGTGTGGCATAGCATGGCTCCCATGCCTGCACCACACAGAAAGGAAGACTTGTGTTGATTTAATGCTTTATCCGCTCTATTAGAAATATTCACATATAATAGGTCCATTGCCTCTTGTATGGAGACAGCTGCAGCAGCTATTTTGAACACAATAAAAAGACAACAAACAGCAGCATCCAGGCGAAAGACTGGTGGAATGATTCCCATGATGTTTGCGACACCGGGGTGGGGTGGGGTGAGTCCATGTTCTTCTTCAAATATGTTGGCGACATCGTTTACACCCACCTGAACAAACAAACAAGATCACAGTGTACATCTCGTCCGAAGGACAGTACCTAACAATGCAGCATTCTTCTCGCTGGAGTGCCAGCTTAGGTTATGTGGCCAAGCCCTAAAGTGGAATTTGAAACCATGCTGGCTCAGAAGTGAGGGTGCTACCAAGTCAGCCAAGCTGACATTCACCAATGAAAGAGAATAGTCCATTCCCTTCTGCTGCTGTACAGCTTGTGTATGGCTCCTATACAGTTCTTCCAGTTTATGCTGTGGGCTGCTAAGTTACAAACCCACTGGAACAGAGAAGCTGTCAGAAGGACAAGCTGTGCTGGTAGCTACATCTGAGGGAGCTAGAGAGAGCAGCATAGATGTTGTGGATTCTGGTATAGTTCCAGGTAGTAGGCTCTGTAGCTTGGAACAGAGACAGTATCATCCATGTAGCCTCTTTACCATAGAACACTCAAAGCTGCCGAGGGGAGATAAGCAATTCCTTCAGATTGTCTAAGACCCCACCTACACCAACTGCTCTCCCCCTCCCTCCCCCAAGGGCTGTTCACAGCCCCAGAATCTTGACCTATCAGCACTGCTGCATGAACCATGCCCTGACCCTGTCACTCAATATGCTAGACATTGATATGCTCAGTGGCTCAGCCCATTGGTTCTGGGTACTGCCTGTGCAGAGTTTGCAAGTTTTCCCTGTGACTGTGTGGGTTTCCACCGGGTGCTCCGGTTTCCTCCCAAAGCCAAAGACTTGCAGGTTGATAGGTAAGTTGGCCATTGTAAATTGCCCCTAGTGTAGGTAGGTGGTAGGAGAATGGTGGGGATGTGGTAGGGAATATGGGATTAATGTAGGATTAGTATAAGTGGGTGGTTGTTGGTCGGCACAGACTCGGTGGGCCAAAGGGCCTGTTTCAGTGCTGTATCTCTAAATAAAATTTAAAAAAATAAAAAATTGTGCCACCTGCAAAGTGGGAGCTGCCCAAGTGCATCAGGCAGAAGGTGAGGACGGAAGCTGCAGTGATCATTGAATCACAATCAGTTGGCACAGCCCCGTACTGTGATTGACTTTTGTTTGCACAGATCAGTGTAAGGAAGACTGCAGATGATGCACCTAACGCCAACTGCTTCTAGATGAAAAACTAACATCAAAATTAGCTGCAAAATACTGTGTATGCTTGAAATCTGAAATAAAAACAGAAAATGTTGGAAATACTCAGTTCTGACCAGTCATTGACCTGAAACGTTAACTCCGTTTTTGTCTCCATACATGCTGCCCGACCTGCTGAGTATTTCCAGCTTTTTTGTTTCCATATTGTCATGAAGACCACACCTGCCAAGAATGAGGCATATTAATTTCGTCATATGCACATTAATTTTAAAGTGTTGCTGGACTGAAGAGATGAATTGTTTAAAAAGATCAGCAGTGGCTGGAAAAATTTGCATACTAAGAGACAGTTGCCTCGAGAGATAATAGAACTGCTACCTGATCCAATTAACTCAAATGGATTTTGATCACCAGACACTGAATGTGGAACAAGCCAGCATTCCATTCCCCCACCCCCCACCATCGCCCTCCACCACCCCCCCCCCCCATCACCACTACGGGTGTCTACTATGATGAAAGGAATCCACAGAAATGCAGGGGTGTTTGTTAAAAAAAACAACTAGTCACAACTAGTCACTACTGCTGGCCCAGGTTTGGTTTTGAACTGCTCACAGAATGGTCTGGGTCAGACTGCAACTGAACTTGAAGAAAGAGCCTCTCTCCTGCCTGGCTCTCTCTCTCATGAATTTCCAGATCCAGACACTTAAACCTTAAGAGAGAAGACTCCTGCATCGAAACAAGTCTGAAAGCGTCCACTGGGCCCCAACAAAACGGCACGATTTACCTGCAAACAAAGACTCTACATGGAACTCAAAGAACAGCAACTAAACCCCAGCTATTGCTTCAAACTTTTCCCCTTTATTCTTTCTACTTTTCTGTCTCTGTCTGCATGTGTTTATCAGGTATGCATGCTAGCTTGGTCGCGTCTCGTAATCGTAGTTGTTTTAACCGAATTAGAGTTTAAGGTTAATAAACTTCCACCTTTCTTGTTTAAATCTAGGAAAACCTATCTGGTTGATTTCTTTGCCTTACAATTGGAGAGCAGTGAACAAGGATTCACTGAGGGGGAGCTAAAAGCACGGTGTTTCAAAATTAAACCCTGTTACAGTTAAACCAGGCAAAGGCTGAGAGGGAACCCCTACACGCCTCCTCACCTGGTCGTAACAATATCAAAATCAGCAGACTTCACAAAACTCTGCATTTCATTAGCACTGAAACCTGCCTCTTCACTTCTGGCAGCTAATTGAATTCAGTTCAGATGCAATGAATGACTTCCCTCTCTGCTGACTGTAAAATGAATGGCCACAGTTTCAACCGTAAAGTCAACAGCACATTCAGCAGTCGGGGAAAAACTGCCCCACTCAGGAGGCCACAGCAATGATGCAGTGGATGCATTTTCCTGTGTTGGGATTAAGGCTAATGTTGGGTATTAGAGGGGACACGTCAGAAGGAACTTTACCCTGCATCAAACTACTGCTGTATCTGATCTGGGAGTACATGGATACTGATACATGGACAGTGATTCCATTCCCAATGCTGAAATCTTTTTTGATTTTGAGAACAAAATTAAAGCAAACTAAATTGTAAAAATGTAATGAAAGAATTGCAGTCAATGTTGAGAGTTCTGATGTAATCTGCAAATGGTCAGTGATGCACTTACCTACCTGCAACACTAGATGGCAGACTGATGACACAGGAGGTTTTAAAATGGAAGCTGGACAGCAAAACCATTTAAAATTGAAGTATTTCTTCCACTTACCTCTTTGTCTGATAAAGTTGAAGTTTTCAATAAACTTACATCAGCAGCAAATAAGAACAGCAGCATACTAATCATGGTCCAACCACCCAGCCGCAGCTGCTACCCTGCCCACTACACATTTTACTACGTTTATCTTGCAAAAGTGCTGACTGTTGCTGGGCGACAGTTCCCCAGCACCCTCTATTCTCCTACATCTCTCTTCATTCTTTATGTATGAGCCCAGATAATAAATATGATCAGGCTATTGAACCATGGGGGTATTGCAGGTCTGATTTGATCCACAGTCAAAGTTCATAGACACACACAGGCACCTGACTCTCCATTGGGGGTTGGGGGGGGGGGGTGGTGCCAGAGGCTCTGAGGCCAATTGTAGCAACTCCTCCGCTACTTAACGTCATAGCATACAAGTATATGGGCCAAATGCTGGAAAATGGGATTAGAATAGATAGGTGCTTGATGGCTGGCACAGAGACGATGGGCCGAAGGGCCTGTTTCTGTGCTGTATAACTCTATAACTCTAATTCAGTGCAGGACAGGAGTTGATCCTGAGGCCTTCCTGGTCTGTATGACTCAGCAACTAACTTGGTAAACTTAATGATCCATCAGGGGGGTGGGAGGGAGACCTCCCTTGACTAGTTGCAGATTTAATAAAACCTGGAAACAGTTCCTTGCAACTAGTCACCGAGTGACACTGATAGAGGCCACACCCCAGGCTGCCGTGTCATTTGGAGCTACAGACAAAAGCTTGGGGATGGTGTGAGAAATGGTGACCTGAAAATATATACCTGCAGCATCGAGCTTCTTCTGCACTGTGCAAAACCTTGGCCACTGCAGATTTCTCATTCTGACGAATACTTGATGTGGTTAAAAAAAAAATGCAGCATTTTCTGGGAGCTGTTAAAGAGCCAGCGCACTCTGACTGACTCTGGGCAACAAGAAAGCAAGAGAACCTTTGCTATTTCCTCCCTAACCAGGCCTCACAGTAACCGAAGCCATGTGTGCTGGAGGCCTGTGGCTCCGCAGGCACAGTACGGCTCGGATACATGACAGGGAGCCGACAAAAACTATGTGTAGCATCAGGAAATCAGGCAGAGATTTCAATCTGTGCAAGATCCTCTTGGCTCCGCATTTGGATTTGTGCGTCTGAAGACAGACAGCGAGCCATTCTTCTCCTCTGCCACTTTAACCAATTTCTCCCTTAGAAATCCAGCAGTCAATGGAGAAAAATGCTTTGAAAAAAACTTCTCTGTCCCTTTCCTGTTCTTTTTGGGGTTTTTTTATCTAACCATCTCCTACTCCTATCCTGACCATTGTGAAGGGTGCAAGTTCAACAGGTGCTGGGTACCATCGAGCACCTTACCCAAGTATGCATATTGTACCACTGGGGGGCATCAAACTGATCCTGCCATCACCTACGCATGCACCCTCTCAGCAAGAGTCACTGCATACTCGAGAGAAGCAGGAACTTAAGTTGATCTTTCCACTCACTAGCCCCGTAGAAGCTCTCCTATTGTACCTCGAGTGGCGATCAGTTAACATAGCACTGGTGGGGCATGGATCTTGCAGTGCTCCATTTACCCACTAGGCCATGATGGAACCTGCTGTTTCTCCTTCCTATCTAACATTGGCTCTTGTGTGAGGACACGTGGTGATGTATGGTGTGAGTTCTGTCTTTAAACTACTGATGTGTTTCCTGTTAAGTTTTGGTGAAATTCACTCAGGAGCGTGTCTCGGGTTTAACAGTGGGTATAGATTGTGAGACGGGGAAGTGTTCAATGGGACTCTAGCATATTCATGATTAACCTGACCTGCCTCCCATGGCGCTGTCTCCACATCATTAATTGGCAGTGTGGCTCAGTGATGCTACAAGTTCAAAATGGCCCAGGTTTTAGCTGAAAAAATCTTCTTTGGCCTCCTTGTCTCGAGAGACAATGGGTAAGCGCCTGGAGATGGTCAGTGGTTTGTGAAGCAGCGCCTGGAGTGGCTAGAAAGGACAATTCTAGAGTGACAGACTCTTCCACAGGCGCTGCAGATAAAATTGGTTGTCGGGGCTGTTACACAGTTGGCTCTCCCCTTGCACTTCTGTCTTTTTTCCTGCCAAGTGCTAAGTCTCTTCGACTCGCCACACTTTAGCCCCGCCTTTATGGCTGTCCGCCAGCTCTGGCGATCACTGGCAACTGACTCCCACAACTTGTGATCAATGTCACAAGACTTCATGTTGCGTTTGCAGACGTCTTTAAAGCGGAGACATGGATGGCCGGTGGGTCTGATACCAGTGACGAGCTCGCTGTACAATGCGTCCTTGGGGATCCTGCCATCTTCCATGCAGCTCACATGGCCAAGGCATCTCAAGTGCCGCTGACTCAGTAGGGTGTATATGCTGGAGATGTTGGCCGCCTCGAGGACTTCTGCGTTGGAGATACGGTCCTGCCACCTGATGCCAAGTATTCTCCGAAGGCAGCGAAGATGGAATGAATTGAGGACGTTGCTCTTGGCTGACATACATTGTCCACGCCTCGCTGTCGTAGAGGAAGGTACTGAGGACACAGGCCTGATACACTCGGACTTTCGTGTTCCGTGTCAGTGCGCCATTTTCCCACACCCTCTAGGCCAGTCTGGACATAGCAGCGGACGCCTTTTTCATGCGCTTGTTGATTTCTGCATCGAAAGACAGGTTACTGGTGATAGTTGAGCCTAGGTAGGTGAACTCTTGAACCACTTCCAGAGCATGGTCGCCGATATTGATAGATGGAGCATTTCTGACGTCCTGTCCCATGATGTTTGTTTTCTTGAGGCAGATGGTTCGGCCAAATTCATTGCAGGCAGCCGCAATCCTGTCGATGAGTCTCTGCAGCCACTCTCCTGTGTGGGATGTTAATGCAGCATCGTCAGTAAAGAGGAGTTCCCTGATGAGGACTTTCCATACTTTGGTCTTCGCTCTTAGACTGGCAAGGTTGAACAACCTGCCATCTGATCTTGTGTGGAGGAAAATTCCTTCTTCTGAGGACTTAAATGCATGTGAGAGCAGCAGGGAGAAGAAGATCCCAAACTGTGTAGGTGCGAGAACACAGCCCTGTTTCACGCCACTCAGGATAGGAAAGGGGTCTGATGAGGCACCGCTATGCTGAATTGTGCCTTTCATATTGTCATGGAATGAGGTGATGATACTTAGTAGCTTTGGTGGGCATCCGATCTTTGCTAGTCGTTTGAAGAGACCATGTCTGCTGATGAGGTCAAAGGCTTTGGTGAGATCAATGAAAGCAACGTAGAGGGGCATCTGTTGTTCGCGGCATTTCTCCTGTAGCTGGCGAAGGGAGAACAGCATGTCAATGGTGGATCTCTCTGCTCGAAAGCCGCACTTGCCTGAGGGTAGACACGCTCAGCCAGCTTCTGGTGTCTGTTTAAAACGACTTGAGGAAAGACTTTCCCCACTATGCTGAGCAGGGAGATTCCACGGTAGTTGTTGCAGTCACTGCGGTCACCCTTGTTCTTATAGAGGGTGATGATATTGCCATCGCGCATGTCCTGTGGTACTGCTCCCTCACACCAGCACAGGCAAAGCAGTTCATGGAGTGCTGAGAGTATAGCAGGCTTGGCACTCTTGATTATTTCAGGGGTAATGCCGTCCTTCCCAGGGGCTTTTCCACTGGCTAGAGAATCAATGGCATCACTGAGTTCCGATTTTGTTTGCTGTTCATCCAGCTCATCCATGACTGGCAGAGACTGGGCTGCATTGAGGGTGGTCTCAGTGACAACATTCTCCCTGGAGTACAGTTCTAGGTAGTGCTCAACCCAGCCATCCATTTGTTTGCGTTGGTCAGTGATTATGTCCCCTGATTTAGATTTGAGGGGGGCGATCTTCTTGATGGTTGGCCCAAGAGCTCTCTTAATGCCATCATACATTCTAAAATAAAAGCAAAATACTGCGGATGCTGGAAATCTGAAACAAAAACAAGAAATGCTGGATTCACTCAGCAGGTCTGGCAGCATCTGTGGAAAGAGAAGCAGAGTTAACGTTTCGGGGCCAGCTGAATACGACTGCATAGGTGTTGCCAGTAGTCATTTGCACAGTGCCTGGCTGTTCTTTGTGCAGCGCTTCTGGCTACTTTAAGTGCTACAAATATTAGCTCGCTGGTGGCTTTCTTGTAGTTCAACAGTGCAGTGTGCTTAGCGGCTATGACAGGTTCCAGCTCTTCAAAGTGAGATTGAAACCAGTCTGCATTCTGCTTCTCACGTTTGCCAAAGGTGGTCATTGCTGAGTCATAGATGGCGTCTCTGATGTGGGCCCACTTCGTCTCTGCTCCTCTGCAGAGTGTTCTGAAGGATTTTTTCAAGAGAATTTAGAAACTTATGTCACAGCTGTGGATAAGAAATTCTGTTAATGTTGATGCGCGGGCGGGCCTGCTGCTTGCAGTATATAGCTTCTTTGGTTTGAGTCTAATTTTGCTACACACCAGGGAGTGGTCGGTGTCGCAGTCCGCACTGTGGAAGCTGTGTGTGATTTTGACACTGAGGCTCGCCTTGTAACGGTGAGGTCCAGCTGGTGCCAACGACGTGATCTTGGGTGTCTCCATGAAACCTGGTGTCAGGGTTTAGTATGAAAGAATGAGTTGGTGATGCAGAGGTTGTGATAGGTACACAACTCCAGCAGTCTCTGTCCATTCTCATTCATCCTTCCAATGCCATAGCGCCCAAGGCAGAAGGGCCATGAGTCATGGTTGGCTCTAATCCTGGCGTTAAAGTCCACCAGCAGGAACAAATGTTTGGTATTAGGGATGCTACTAATGATATTATGGAGTTCCTTGTAGAACTGGTCTTTAACTTCAGGTGGGGAGCAGAGTGTTGGAGCATAGATGCTGAGTAGGTGTACTGGACCAGAGGCGGTGAGCATCCAGATGGACAGTATGCGTTCCGAGCCATTTGAAGGTGGCTCTATCATGCTGAACAGAAGGTGTAGTCTTGCTCTCTTCGTGATCCGCTCGCAGGGAGGCGTGTCTCCTGAAGTGATGCAATGTTCACATTGAGTCTACTGAGCTCGTTGTTAATGATGGCGGTCTTCCGAGTGTCGTTGATTTGTGTAAGGTCTTCTGACAGGCCAGGACACATAGTTCTGATGTTGCAGCTTGCAAAACAAAGGGCTGGTACCTTCTTTCCTTTTTTTGTTGTGCTGTTTGGTGCGGTGTTGCAGTCCACTTGTCGGGTAATGACCCTGAGCTCCAAGCACCCGTTGAAACAGGTGGACTGTGGCGGGACAGAACCTTTCTGACCGGGGGCTGCCCAGTTTGAGGCGGGCGGTAGCTGTCCAGTGAGATGCGATGACCTCTCCCACCAACAAAGGCAACCCGTGGCACCCAATCTCTACATCAATTGAGCTGGACTTATAACCCTTAACTGCTGCCTTCCGTGTTGTTTTGGTCGCTGTGAGGCGAGTATCTCCGGGCTCCAGGCGCTTACCCATTGTCTCTCGAGACAAGGAGGCCAAAGAAGAGGCGAGTATGGAGTGACCTCTCCATGGCGCATGCCTGGGCGGAATGTATGGAGGTTGTGAGTTGCCCAAGCGTCAAAACCCCCCTCTCGGCCTTCCTAGTGGGGCGCAAAGGAGTGCAGAGCACGATGTTTGGCACGGTATGGCTGCAGGAACTGCTGAAAACATGCCAAAGGTGACTGCCTTTGGGGTTCCGCTCTGGATTTTCTGTTAGGGTTTACTCCCTTAGCCTTGGTCTCTCCCGAGATACCCACAAAGCAGTGGGGTTTTTAAATAATAGTGAGTTTAACACGTATTCCTTTATTAGTGTGTAAATAATCCAACAATTTTTGGCGAGGAAGAGATACCTTTGAGTTGTGAATTGCTACAAACTGCTGGACGATTTACACTGTTAGCCTCACTAAACAGGAGCTTGCCATCAATCTTCTGCGAGTCCCTAGAATTTGCTGCATTTGCGCTGATAAAATGAATTAAATTCACTGCGGTTAGGGCTGGTACTTAACAATGTAAGGACCCTTTTAATAATGAGATTTATGTTCCTGCAATGCCACAATCTCTCCTTCCCAGAAAGAGAACAATTGAAACTGTGGAGTCTTATTCCCTATAGGTAGTAAATCGTTCCTAGAGATTTTTAAAATGAAACATTTATTCAGCCTGCACGCAAACATTTTTGAGCTGAGGGGCGCAGGGAAAATAAAATCTAACGAATAGGGAATGCTGTGAGATGCCCCACTGCAGCAAATTCTGGACCTTGTGTTTACGAACCCAGTGAATACTTCAAAATAAAAGAAAAATACTGCAGATGCTGGAAATCTGAAATAAAAACCCAAAGTGCTGGATTTACTGAGCAGGTCAGGCAGCACCTGTGGAGAAAGAAACAGAGTTAACGTTTCAAGTCTGTGACCTTTCATCAGAACTTGCAAAAGTCTTTTAACATGCATCAAGATAGAATTGACAAACTATTGATACAAATTGTTCATTATGGTGGAGAGTTCTAAAACCAGGGGACCTAATCTAAAATCATAAGGGTTGTAGACAGAGTAGATTGAGAGAAATCATTCCTATTGTCAAAAGGGTCGTGAACCAGAAGACACCGATTTAAGGTGGTTGGCCAAGGAGCCAAAGGTGACATGAGGAAAAACTATTTTATACAGCAGTTGGTAAGGATCTGGAATGCACTACCTGAGAGTGTGATGGAGGAAGATTGACTCATGGCTTTCAAAAGGGTATTCGATAATTATCTGAAGAGAAACAATTACAAGGCCACGGGGAAAGGTCAGGGGAATGGGAGCAGTTGAGTACCTCTTACAGAGAGCCAGCACCGACACAATGGGCTGAATGGCTTCCTTCAGTTCTGTAACCATTCTATGAGTCTATGAAAATTAGGAATAAGAATGGAAGCCAGGCAGCAATAGAGTTGTAGAATAAGATATCAGGAAAGGCCATTGAAAAATCAGCAAATATGTGTGAAGGATATGACAAGAAGTGGGGTTGATCGAACAAATAAGAAAGAACCACTTCTTGTTCTTGATGTTCTCACACATGTACCCTACAGCTGAAGAATTTGAGCCTGTTTTGTGTTATTTGAAGCGTAGAGAATGGATGAATTTTCACCTGCAACTTTCACCAGAAGTGAATGCTTCTGGATTCCCCTGCAAGTGCCAGGCGTGCTGGAAACCATTTTTTTTTTGATGGCTGGTAAACTGATTGTGGTGGCTCCACTTGAATCTGGCCTTTGAAGATGGCTGCCCTGCAAATACAGCTGCCACTACCGGCTCTTTGATGCCTTTCTTCCTCATGACATTAGTTCAGTTGTTATTGAATTTATCCCTGTTGGGAGTTGGTAGGTGGGTTAATCATTGTTCTCTGCACACAGGGCTTCATGCTATGCACATTGTGCAAATTCCTACCATCTAGCTTTGCACTCTCGACAAAAACCATCCACTGATTGAATGGGACAATTCTGGAGCAAATTGCTGGTTTCAAACCCTTTTTTTGAGCTGAGTAGACTAGAGTTGGTATGTTTACACAAACAGGAATAGATTGATGAGAATTCAAACCGCCAGCAGGATGGGAACGAGAGAGCTGCCAAGTCTCCATTCAACAGCTGTGGTTTCACTCCTGACAGCAACCTACCCCATGGTGCACCTCGGTTTCCTCTCAGTGGATTAGAATTTTGTATTTAACAACTAGGACTGTTGTTCAGCTCTGTATTTTAATCACGATGACTCTCTATACTGCTTATCGAAGGAATAAAAGCTACAGTTGGGGCTGCAGTATGCTTTAAAGAGAAAAAATGATCAATGTTACTAAGCATCAGACACACACAATCTGAATTCTAGTCAGGAAATACAGAAAGAAAAGCTCTCCTGCTCCTTTCTGGCTCTATCTGTCTGCCTCGTCTTCTACTTTTTCTATCTCTGTTGCATTCTGCCTCTCTTGGTCATTCTCTCTCTCTCTCTGTATACCTGTCTCTAAATCTCGCACACACAGGGGGCTGGATTTTACCAAGCCCTCAACATCGGCTCTGCGGCTAGGGGAGGAGCTGAAAGATGGGGCTGGTAGAGGCCCGTCTCAGAGGCCGATACCAGGAGGGCCTGGCCTGGGTGACAGGACCTGGATTTCAATATTTAAATTAATGACATGCATAAATTTAAATGAACTTACCTTCAATGGTCCGGGCCTGCCGCGATCCTTGGTGTGGCGGCTGGCACTCCCATGCCTTCAATTCCCCGTCCGGGGAAAGCCGGCGTGACACTGGTGGGGAAGGGGAAGGAGTTCATATTTTCAGTGTGGGAGGTGGGGGGATGGGGTCAAATAAATGTAATGGGTGTAGGGGATGGTGGGAAGGGGTGAACTTTAAACTTTCTGCAATCTTGGGGGCGGGGGGAAGGTCAGATTTAAAAAGTGTTTTTTGGGGGGGGTTGAAAGGGCAAATAGTTAATGTAATTGTTATTGGGGAGTGGGAAAGGGCATTAGAAATTTATTTAATAAATTTCGGTGGGGGGGGGGGTGGTCAGGCAGGGCTGTCTGCCCTTGAAAAAGGGCGCCATCACCTACGCACAGGCAACTGACACCATTGCCAGGACAGATAACCTGCCCCTTCCACGAGACTGGGGGGAGTGGGCAGGCTGCCTGAGCTATTTAAATGAGCCACCGCGCATGAGATCACGGCGGCTCTTTGGTCTGTGGTCCGCACCATTTTTTGAGCTCGTCGCGGGCTCTTAAAATCCAGCCCAGGAAGTTTTCCCTCAACCAAATCTCTCTGTCTCTCAGTTTTTCTCTGTCTGTCTCTTTCTCTCTCTATGTGGTTTTCTCTGTCCTTTTCCTTTGTCTGTCTCTCTCAATTTCTTTCTCTCTCTGGCTCTGTCTCTTTAATGCAGTCTGTCTGCCTATTTCTCTCTAACTCTGTCTTTATGGGTCTGTCTCTCTCATTCTTTCTCTCCCTCTTTGTCTGTCTGTCTCAATTCTTTCCAGTATATATGGTAATAACTGTGCCTGCAGGGCTGTAAAATCTGTTTTGAATGAAAATATCATAATTAACATTCCCCATGTTTAAAGAAAAGCTGAAATTGCATTGGATTTCATTTCTATACCCCACAGATATTGCTGGTATGACTTTGACTGCGGTGAAACTTGTTCACAATGATAAAACAACCAAACTGCAGATTGGAAAAGGCTGTTTCATGATTTGAAACTAAACCCAATACTGGGCAGCATCAGACATAGATATCTACCATGTTGGAACTGTACTCCTGGGGGACAGAGCAGAAGAGGGAAGGGGTCTTAGAAGCTCTCAGCTCTGGAATTCCCTCCCGAAACCTCTCCCCCCCCCCCACTCTAACTCTCCTCCTTTAAGATGTTCTTTCAAACCTACCTCTTTGGCCAAGCATTTGTTCACCTGTCCTAATGTCTCGTTAGGTGACAGTGTCAATTTTGCTTGATAACACTTCTGTGATGCGTCTTGGGACGTTTTAAAGGCGCTATATAAATGCAAGTTGTGTTGTTATGGTGAAAGTTACTGAACTTCTTCTGAGGGGATTGTACCTGCTGACAGAGGCCAGGTCCTAGACATTCTTTATTACCGTGAAAATGCAGACAGTGTACCTTTGATTACTCCTCTGTCTCTTATCTTCAGTCACTCTAATAAATATAGTGTAATATTATGAAACTTGGTTCCACGTCATATTCTTTCTTGGGTCTGAACAGCGAATGATGTGATTGGATAATGGTTCTTTCTCTGTAAAGCCAACTCCCTGTGATGCTCAAGTTTGTCAGCCAGGTTTTGCGAAGAGGTGTATCTCTCCTAAACTTAGGCACTGTAAGTTGGAGCACGAAAATGTTTTCCCACAAGTAGAGACTTTAAAACAGAATTGGTTAAGTGGTTAACAAGGAAGATTGTGATAGGATAAGGATGCGAAATGTGATGAAAATAGAAAGTTCCAGCCTGCCAAATGACCTCCATCTGTACCGTAGTTTCTATAATTTGTGCATTGCCTACACTGAAGCCAGCAATATCGGCAAATAGCCACATCCTTCACCATACCCTCTATTAACTGTCCAGGTGACTGATGCAGGGCTCGGAACTGGTCACAGAGACCTCCAACCGCTCACCATTTCCCCTGTTTGTTTGAAAAAGGAAGAGGAGATTGTGCAGGAAGAAAAAGTTGTCAAGAAAACATTTTAACTAAAAATAAATATTGTTCGCTTTTCCAACGAGAAAGAAAATTGCTCTGTTTTCTCAATTAAAATTTTGCAAACCTCTTCCTCCCATGTACATCAGCCAAAAGCTAACAAGTGAGGTCAAAGGTCAACAGCAGGAAATCAGGAGGCAGCAACTCTGGTCCTTACTAAATACCATGGGGGTTAAAGGTTAAAATTTGGCTTCGAGACTTATCTTGATGATCATTGTTGGAAGTTTTCATTGGCCAAATGAACTTCCTCTTGAGGTCTATAGCACAGGTGCTCGGCACTGGGATCATCCAATTAATGCCAAGAATGCCGCCAGTAAACCTTTTGGCAATGGCAACTTACCCCCAAACTGGAAAAACATAATCACAGTAGTATCCACAGATCACAGACCAGAGTGTCTGCTGTTTTGTGCGTGGAATTACAGCTACAATATCCACAGATGCAAAATATATCTTTGTCTACCCACTGCCAAGCTGGGGGAATATGTTCAGGACAGAGAGAATTGTCCCACTTTGCTTGAGAGGATGTTTTTATCATCTTTGAATGGAATTCTGTCTTCACTAAATCCCAACAAAGACAATTCATCAAGAATGGTCTTACTCTACTCAAAGATGCAAGTTAAAGGGCCATGGTGAAAGAGCAAAGGAGCAGGACCAATCAGATAACTCTTTCAAAGAGCCAGCACAGCAGAATGGGCCAAATGGCCTCCTTCTGTGCTGTGAGATTCTGTGACCATACAGAGGTGTGGCAGAATGCTGAAATAGCATGCTGTGCAACAAGAGGATTACATCCCATACAGGAAACTCCTGACCCTGAAAGCCTCACCCTGCTTAATGACACCCCGCCACCCACAATAAAAATGGAGACAAGCCACATTGAGCTGCTCTTGTACAGTCTCATCAAATTTCACAGCAGAGGAAACCCATTCCAATTTCAATTTTTATGCATTCCTTTTCTCTTTACTGATCAGTTTAAATGAGCTTTTACTGCAAATTGAATCCACATTCCTCCTGTGTGACTGGGGATGCCACAGAAGCTCAGTTTGTCCTTTGTTTGGGTACATGACTAGAAGCAATTCCTCAGTCGTCTATGAGACGTGGCTTGTCCCTTTTAATATTTTGCTTACGGCAAAAAGCCACTCTGGCTGGTTACACAACAAATAGAAAGAATCAGAGTTTGACTGTCTTCTTAGAGGAGCTGGAAAGGTATTAATATTCTAACATGTCAACTTGTATTGCTTTCTTCAGGTGAATGACCTGAAGACAAATGGGTTTTACAACTGAGACACAAATTAATTAATCTTCAATCTCTATTGGATGGACAGTGCTAATACTCCAGGAGGTAGTCTATAAAGCTGCAGACATTTTCTGTGTCTTTAAACGTTGGAATGATTGACAAGT
Organism: Heterodontus francisci; assembly: GCF_036365525.1. Taxonomy (NCBI): domain Eukaryota; kingdom Metazoa; phylum Chordata; class Chondrichthyes; order Heterodontiformes; family Heterodontidae; genus Heterodontus; species Heterodontus francisci. The sequence continues at coordinate 25,474,508 of NC_090393.1, forward strand.
TTATTTGATTTTGAAAGATACATCACAGGGTGCTAGGGTCTATCTTAAGGAGGTAAATCTCAAGGCACATTCACCAGTTCACAGGTTCTTCTGAGGTCATCAAGGAAAAGGCTAGAGATGCCTTGGAAGAAGAGACAAAGATATTGATGTAAAGCCAAAGTTAAGAGAATTTACTGCCTAGAATTGTAGAATCATACAGCACAGAAGGAGGCCATTCAGCTCAATGTGCCCGTGCTGGCTCCTGGAAAGAGCTATCCAATTAGTCCCATTCCCTGCTCTTTACCCGTAGCTCTGCAATTTTTTCCTTTTCAAGTATATATCCAATTGTCTTTTAAAAGTTATGATTGAATCTGCTTCTGCCACCCTTTCAGGCACTGCACTCCAGGTCATTACAACTCCCTGTGTAAAATAAACCTCCTCATCTCCCTATGATTCTTTAGCCAATTACGAACCCGCCCTCCAGCGGAAAGAGTTTTTCCTTGTCTATTGCTTCTAGTCACATGCATACATCCTGGTACTTAGCTCATTAGCATACTGAGTTCTTAAAGGGACATCGTTCACTCTTAAAGCGATCATACAACAAGTGGACTGCCCATTGCCTTCCCGCTGCCATGGCATTTTACCAGTGGCGGGAAAGGTGGAGGATGGCCCTCTAACCCAGAGGCCAATTGAGTGCCTCTTCTCACTGCCACTGGCATTTTAGCAGCGGTGGGTGTGCCCCCTGCCATGTGGGGAGACTCTCTGATGAGCCCTGGCGGCCCCTCTGCAGGCTCAGGGGAGGGGGGCCCTCCTCTTTGGGTGTGCTATGGCCCACGGAGGAGCCCACCCCGCAGTAACAACCCCCCCCCCCCCCCCACTCTCACAAACCCACTCTGAACCCCTCGCCAGGGCCTGCCTGACGGGAGTCCCAATGGCAACTAATTAGTTGCTGCAGGGCCAGAAAATGCAGCTGGAAGATCCACAAACGGCCAAGGTGCGGTTGCCCCCAGCTTTCAGGCCCATTATTGGGGCCCCAGCTGTGCTGATAAAATTCCAGCCAGCAAGTGCACTTCTGACACGGGCAGTAACCCGAGAGTAAGTCTCAGAGCTTAATCAGAGCTTCTACCTGGAATTTCACAATGAGGTGGTCGCCTGCCCATCGGCTGGAAAGCTGAGGATGAACCCACCTCTGCCAGCCCAGGAAGTCATGCTGCTATTTTGCGTGGTTCGGGGACATAAGTGCCTGCAGTCCTGGCCCCTGCCCACGCTAAGGCAGGAAGTCCCACCTCCAAGAGATGATAGCCAGTCAGAGAGCCTCAGCTCTTCAGTCCCAACAGCGCCACCGGGACCAGTAGCCACTGCTCAGATTGCACCCAGTGAGAGGAGGAACATGGACATTGGCCTCTGAGAAGATAAGTAGGGTCAGTCCTCCCCAGGGACAATCGGTTAGGACCCAGCAAGGTTGGGGGGAGATTTCGGAGGGTAGGGCAAGGGGTGTTGTTTCAGTGGGGGCAGCCCATATTACTACAGGGGGGGGGGGCCTCCATGGGCCACAGGGGGCCTGATCAGGAGAGCCCCCCCCCCAACCATCCCCCTACAGCCCGCAAGGCGACCATCAGGTATTACTAGGCAGTCTCCTCAGCTGCCAAAGTGCCCATACACTGCTGGTAAAATACCAGAGGTGGCGCAAGAGGACCTTAAGTGGCCATTCATTTAAGGGCCTCAATGGGCGGGATGCCCACCACCTCCCCCACCACTGGTAAAATAGCAGCGGGATGGATAGGCAACAGGCAAGGCACCCCTACCATCACACCCCATTTTATGTCCACCCAACCGCCTAGCCTGCTCCCGGTTGGGGGGGTGGGGGCATAAAATTCCGACCTCTGTCTTAGTCAGAGATGGGTGTGTGATGTACAAGTCGAGGACCTGATAAGGAGCAAAAGTGACAGAAAATTACAGCGCAAAAGATGTGTTTTGTAACAGTCGGACCATCTGCCACACAAAAGCAAATACTGCAGATGCTGGAAACCTGAAATAAAATTTTCAGCAGGTCAGGCAGCATCTGTGTAGAGAGAAACAGAGTTATCAGAGCAATGAACTTTCATCAGACCTGCCATGTTGGAAGCTGGACAATGGTGCTCCTTCATTGCATGCTCATTTCTGTTGTCCAGTGCAAATGGTTGTATATCAACTACTGACAACTAATGCAACATTTAACAGGCATGGTCAGCTCCAAAGAAATCCAATTGACATTGCTTTGTGAGAACTTTGAGGGTCCACTTAATAATGAACATTGCCCAGTGCAGCACTCAGCATGCAGACCACCACGGTCTGTGCCAAATTAGCTGATCTTAGCCAACAGCAGTTGCGATGCTGCAATGGGTCTCACTATCCCTGGGCTAGGGAGGGAAAGATCGGACAGGATTCTTGCTTTGGATCACTATTTAGTGACTCCTGTTGGACAGCACACATGTGGATCTCAGATGAAGATGGGATCGGTTTCAGCTGTAATGTCCCCCATAATTGGATGGTCTGTTGGTGCTCATTAATGCCAAATGGGGAGATACTAGAAGGCAGCCATCAAAAGTGAAATCATAGACCAGCAAAAGTTAGCATGCACTGGAGAGAGGAGAGAAAATTAAGGGTGAAGCAAAGCTAATTTCTAAAATGCTCTTCTTCTTCAGTATTGAGTGTTAAGTTGCCCTGGCTTCAACGTATTATAATATAAAATCCTTTGGACATATAACAGTCCCTATCATCACTCAGTCCGGTTAGTTATGTCTGTTGTTTCCCAGCGAGGAGTCACTGGTGTGGTCTGGTGCATTGCCAGCTCCTCAGAACAGAACCAACATTCTCCAGGCTTCTCCTCAAACACTGGGGGTTGTGTTATTTGAGTTAACATGTGTGTGCATTGATGGAGGCTAGAGGTTTTGACCTGATGGTTTAGTGTCAGCAAACCGCCTCTGCAGAAAGGGCCCGATTCACTGTTAATATTTTGTTTGAACAATTGCCATCTGTACACTGGTGTACTGTGTGCACACAAAGACCGAAGGGGATTGCAATATTTAAAGCCAGTCCCAGCCATTTTCCAGGTCATTCTTGTGTTAACAAAATCTTGACTGTTCCCTTTGTGCTAGTTTCACTGCATCAGAATCTCTGCCTAATGTTTAGTGTTTTGTTCTCCACCGCATTGGCCCCAGCACTTGGTGCCTGAATTCCAGTCAGAGCAAAGCAGTTACAAGTTCTACTATTAGGTTTGACACTACACTAAGGGCCACTTTTACACCTTCAATTCATCATCTTATAAACATTCCCTGCATGAAAGCCCATACTATCCCCACACTACACCTGTACTGCCTGGTGTTATGACCAGGTCTAGAGCTCCCCTCTCAGTCTTTTCCTGGTTTGGCCATAACAGAGTTTAATTTTTAAAACACCATGTTTTAGTTTCCCCTCAGTGAGTCCTTGCTCACTGCTCTCTAATTGTGATTGCAAAGAAATCAATCAGACAGGTTTTCTCAGATTTAAACAAGAAATGTGTAAGTTTTTTCACCTTAAAATTCAAACTCAGTTAAAACGACTAAAGATACACGACGCGACCACGCTAGCCTGCATACGCGATAAACACTCACGCAAATAGAGACAAAAAAGGAGAGAGAATCAAAGGGGAAAGTTGTGAAGTAATAGCTGGATTTCAGTTACTGGTTTTGGATTGGATGTAAAGTCTTTAATTGCAGTTAAGTCTTGAAGTTCTTGTTGGGGCCCAGTGCACACTTTCCAACTTGTTTCGCTGGTCTTCTGTCTTGAGGCTTAGTTACTTCCGTGGGTCCCTAGAACTTTGCGTGAAAGAGAAACAGAGAGAGATGCTCTCTGCTTGAAGTTCAGTTGCAGTCTCTTCTAAAACTGTTCTGGATCAGGCACAATTCAAAAAACCAGTTGAAAAATAATGTTCCGTATGATGAAATTAATATGTCTCATTTTGGCAGGAGTGGTTTCCGTCACACTGGATACAACATGGGCAATGAGCTCTAGATTGAAATGAGCATCATAAAAAGTTCCATTTGGCCCAGTTTCTAACTCTGTCCTCATATCCATCAGATTCAGTTGCATCTGTCTCTCAAAGGAGCACGGTTTTTGTAGACTTGTCTCTGGTACTCCAGAATGACCCTAACATTTTTTGTGATCATTTGGGAGAGAAAGCTGTATTGCTCTAACTTCTCCTCACCCTTTGCTGGTTAATTACCAACTTCAAAGCAAAGACTAAGAGATGATTAATTGTTACCGATTCTCAGGAGCTGGACTCTGTAACCTAGGTTTTCCATTATGGTGTAGTGCAGACACAAATGGCTTGTGGTAGGTATGGGCAGGCTCAAATAAAAGTGTACTGTTTTCTGTTTTCCTGGTCATCTCATCTGTGCAGCATCAGGTGCAGATTAATTCTTATTGAAACATATAAGATTCTGAGGGAGCTTGGCAGGATGGATGCTGAGAGGATATTTCGCCTCGTGGGGGAATCTAGAACTAGGAGGCACAGTTTCAGAATAAGGGGTCACCCATTTTAGATAGAGATGAGGAGGAATTTCTTCTCTCAGAGGGTTGTGAATCTTTGGAATTCTCTACCCTAGAGAGCAGTGGTGGTTGTGTCATTGAATATATTCAAGGCTGAGAGACAGATTTTTAAACTATAGGGGTGTCAAGGTTTACATGGGCCCGCAGGAAAGTAGAGTTGCGTCCCAGATCAGATCAGTCATGATCTTATTGAATGGCGGAGCAGACTTGAGGGGCCGAATGGCCCACTCCTGCTCCTGTTTCTTATATTCTTATTTTCTTATTTGGATTAGCGTAGGAGTGAGAGCAGAAAATAGTTTGTTAGTCAAACTTGAAGGGAAAGGAACTTTTACAGGCGAGTAGCAAGACGAGGGGACAAAAAGTCTACAAGCCTTTGGGCAGGCCCAGTCTTAGCAGCCTTTGTCAAGGATGAAGGGCAAGGGACTAAGAAGTAAAGGCCAACGAAGGAAAAGAAATCCAAGGTACAGGTACAATCTGGAGGCATGTTACAGAGCAGCCCAGCACTTGGTTCTGTTTTATGGCTGTGTATGTGGAAATGATGCTGCCTTGTATGCTTGTGAGGAGGTTAGCCCTCTGCACCTTTCTTTGGCAACATCCTCATAGCATGTCTGCGAGGAGATGGAGCCAAGTTTCAGTCCAAAGCTGACCATTACTGTCCTATGCTGCTAGGTAGTAACCAGTGTTCCTGCAGCAGATGGCACAGTTCGCCTCTCTGCTGACCCCAGACCTGAGGCAATAGTACTCCACACTCATTAACAAGTTAATGTACCAGGACCCACAGATATGGTAGATGGCATCTTGGCGGGTGTGACCAATGAGGATATACTGACCTCCCTGCCATGGCTGTCTTTCATGCAGTGCAATTAAAGGCATGACATACTGTGACTAGCATGCTTCTAAGGGAAATGGGTCAAGGTTGAGGTAGAGTTAGAGGACTGGGCAGATGTCCTGTATTGCAGTTACTCTGCCCTAACAAGGAACACCCTGCCTTGAATCCCTGCAGCAGATAGGCCAGATAGTACATGAGCTGCGGAAGGAGTGGGCTTGTAAAGTCAAATGGCTTTTTCTTGTTCTATAATTTATATTTCCTTTCAATCTGGGAATCCGAGAGTTCTTACCAGTCGTTTCCAAATATGCTTCTACTTTATGAACTGAGTTTAAAAAACATGTAAATAAGTATGTAAAGTATTTGATTACAGTCGCCTGCATGTGCAAAACACAATTAACAAATGGAAAATATAAACAAGCTAAACCTTTTAACCAAAAAAAACTGTCTGTATGATATTAGCAAAACCACAACAGAGAGATAGCTCACAGCAGGCATGACATCACTTCCCTCAAATAGTTATTTCTAAATGGCCAACATCAGCATCCGACATCCCACATGGTATTGACATCGTCAGTTCTTAAAGCTTGTATAACGCAACTGCAACCAAAATAGCATTATTCAATGCAAGTTATATTAATCCCTCTGAAATGTATGCGTTGGTGAACACTTTAGTGCTTGGCATCTCTGTTCAAAGAATTGGGTCAGCCCCGGATATGTTCCTGTCTCTGTGATTTTTATTAGATTTTAGCCACTGATCTAAGTTAAAAATTCCAGCTCCCTTTAGACCAGCCATGAAGCACTCCCAGGTCAGGTACAGTGTAGGCTAGATGCAGAGTAATGCTCCTTTTACACTCCCCATCAAACACTCCCAGGCCAGGTCCATTGCAAGTTAGATGCAGGGTGTAGTTACATTTATATTTGATAACAACCATGCTTCTGCCAGCTTCCACTACACGGGTCTCTTACAGCCAAATACAATCTAATAATATCCTTACGGGAGTTGCTAGGCTAGTGTCTGAGAAGATCCAGTAAAATCAGGGCTACCCATCTCCAAGCCTTAGTGAATCTCAAAGCTAACTTCCAGGTTACAGCCAATTACATGAGATCTATGTGTCAGAAACTGGCACCATTAGCACCGATCTTGTACAATGTAAAGCCAACTTAGATGCAGAGTATAGCTCCATTCACACTGCAGCAGAAAGTCCTTCAAGGCCCTTTTCGGGCCTGAAATGTTTGCTGTGCTAACAGCCCATCCAAGAAGCCAAAGGCCCTGGGCCTCATCTAAGTAATTTCTGCTAAGCTGCCAACACTTGTTGAAACTCCGAAGGCAGCTCACCAACTTCCTCGCGACTAAATTGGGTCAACTGTGATGCCAGTAGCAGTCCTCAGGAAGGTCCTGGAAGGGCTGGGGGATAGGGGCGTGGTTGTGGGAGTGAGTGGGTTTATAAGCATGGTCCCTTTAAGGGCCACTGGTTAGGCAGCAGAAAGAACCATAAAAGCTGAGGACACATGCTGAAAAGGATTAAGAATCTGTTGTATATTATGTAGCATAAACTGTCCACTGCACATTTGCTTGTGTGCTAATGCACTCCAATGGATTAAACCTCTTTCTTTTCACTCTAGTTGGATAAAACCTCTTTCTATTCATTATGATGACTTTTAAACCACGTTGCGAGTGCAGTGTGGGTTGGGTGGGGCAGGGAACAAGCTCGCACAGCTGTGCCAGCATGAAGCCTGAGCAATGTTAACCTCAGGCCTCATTACCATTTTCCATAAGAGTCTGCCACCCAATTTCTGTTGGGATTGGTGAGGAGGCAGTGGGCGGGAGCGCAATTTTGTGGCCACGGTTAGGTGAAGAGACCGAGGGTGGTGGGAAGGTGCCCCCGGCCCACAAGGAAGACATCCAAACTTGCCTAGTTTGTGCACTCTTCTGGCCCTAGATTCTTCCAGCTTTGCCAAGTACTATGCATGAGTACCGAGGCCTGGGCTTAAAATCATGTTGGGGTCTGAATGACATTATCGGACCCCAAACTCTGAATATTTATGAGATCGTCGCCCGGGGGAGGGTGTGTTGGGTTAAAATTGGGGCTGTAGAGGACAAATAGCAATACTGACTGTCTGGGCTGAACAGCCTGTCTGTAATTTCTACGTAATTCAATCGCATCGCAATAAGAGAAGTACAATCAATCTGCTGCATGAATGGGCCTGGATTTGGCAGCTGCCTCTGGGACACTGAGCACCCTGTAGAGAGTGTGCTTGTGTTTAGGCAGAGCAGCTGAATGAATAATTTGCTGGACTCGGGGATAAAATTCTTCAAACTGGAGTTTAGAGAATGTTTGAACCAACCATAATCCTGCTCCCGTGTATAATATTTCTTGGAAATCTTATGGTGTATTAATCATGGATCAAGTGTGTGGAGGCATTGCCAGTGACGTGCTGGTTTAATTTGCCTAGAAGTCCATTCCACATGAATGTGATTCCAAGGGGAAATCTGTGGATGCTCCTGGATATGTGCCCCCCATGTGTGTGCATGTAAATATACAAAGTACGTCGGCCTGAAAATTCATTGGTGCTGTGCCCGTTTTACAGGCATAAAACAGATTCCTAAGCATCCAATACAAGAGGTGCTGTGCACCCTCACCTGAAGTGTACTGCCTGTACAGGCCACTAGAGCCTGTGCCTGAGCTTATGGGGATGACTGGATGCTTAATTGCAATAGCAGCTTCACCTCATGGCAGCTAAAGCCTGAGATGGGTCTGCTGAAGGCTACTCCATTTTGTAGTCTTGCATGGGCAGCTTGACCCCTTGGCTTTCCTCCCGCATATCAGAGGGGGTTAGCAGAAGAGTACGCATGTGCTGTTATCTGCAGAGACAGCACCAACATCGGTGCCTATTGCTGTCATGCCACTGGAATTGGACACTGGCTCAGCAGGATCACTGATATGCCTGAACACAAATTCAATGTTTCCAATGGGATCAGTGAAACTATTCAGCAACCCAGCGCTAATCCTTAGGAGCCAGAAAAGACATTCCTTTCAATCTGGCATTCAGGCCTCTATGGCAACAGTCTGCATATCCAGGGAAGAAGCACAAAGAGCCCATATGACCTCTGTCATGGGAGTCTTTGCCAAACACTTCCCTCAGGCAGGAACATGCCCCATAGTGGGCTGCCAAGTTATGAGTTCACCATCCAGAGTATTGTGATATCCTCTCATCTACACCACATTGCTCGACATGCCATCCAATGCACACATCAGTGCTCAAAGCTTTTCTAAAAAGCAGGACCTGTGTGATCCAGGTCCCGAGGCCTCTTCAGCTGAGGGGCTACACAAGATGATCCTTCATTTAGCAATGTCTTCCTCCTCATGTACAGTGAGCAGCTACTCCCTCTCACTGCCTGGGAAGGATAGTGTGACTGACTGTTAGGACCAGGTGAGAAAGGTGCTTTCCAATTATAAGGCAAAGAAATGAGCACAAACAGGCTTTCTTAAAGAAGAAAAGGGAAATTTATTAAAACTCAAACTTAAACTCTAATTCGGTTAACGCCTATGGATACACGCCACGCCCCTTGCTAGCTTGCATACACGATATGCACATGCAAATAGAGACAGAAAAGAGCAGAAGAAAAATAGTGGAGAGGCTTGAGGCAATCTCTGAAGAGGGGTTTTTGTAACTGTGCTTCGAGCTCGCTGTAGTCCTTGCTTGTAGGTAGATCTTGCTTTTTGTTGGGGCCCAGTATTCTTCTTAAACCTTGTTCACTGTAGGAGACTTTTCTCTCTCAGGGTTCATATGTCTACAATGGATTCTGAAGCTGGTGAGAGAGATGAGAGCAGAAAGGAGAGGCTGCGGCGGCGAGCCAGACACGAGAGGTCCTTTCAGTACAGGAGCAAACAGCTTTCTTGCCAATTTAAAACTCTGTGGCCAGTTCAAATTCAAAAAACGCCAACAGCCAGTTAGTCATGTGACTAAACTGGTCTGACCATGTCTGTTTGTGTATTCAGCCATCTTAGCAGTTAACCTGGAATAGGAGCTCCTCCACCCTCAACGTCTGGTAATCAAATGTCCATTGTGGATTAAATTGGAGCAGGGAATGATCCTTTGTCCCCTTTAAGCACCATCTGCAAAATGTAAACATTCTTCCAGTCGAGGGTCTGGTGTTGCTTTCATTTAAAAAGCAAGTTCTTTCTTTACTCCAGTAACAGTTTAAAAATCAATGTTCATGTGGCGAAAGTAATGTGCCTCATTCTTGGCAGGTGGGGGCCTGCATGAAACTGACATTGTCTACTGTGAGCACCGACAGGGCCAGATGTACTGGGGCCTGTGTGTTCTTGCTGAGCTACATCTGGCGGAGAAAAAGAGGAAGCGAGATTGCAATGCCGCCCAAGTTTGCATGTAACTTTTAGCAGAAGGAGTGACATGAGCTGCTTCCCAATATAATTTGCTGACAGTTCATGTGGGCCACAAAAGGATGAGAAGCTGGAGAAGCATAAGCTCATTACACCTCCACAGCTGGCCTATACCTTCCTCCTTCCTCACCCCTGACAGCCTAGATGGTCAACTATCCCAGAATTTGCAATAACACTCCTCATAGAGGGCGATATGTTGGGAGGTTGTGGGAGGAACACTACCTGTTATAGCTCTTACTCTTTCTCTGCTATTACAGGCTGTCTTGAAAAGGAATGGAAAAAATGAAAATTACTTTTCGTTGTCATGGTATGCAGTAAACCTCCATGGTAACATGTCAGACAATGGGTGTGGTGACAGGTGCATGCAAGAGGCAGTTTTACATTGTCTGTGAATCTTTTAGTGGAGTAGAATTATGTAAGGTGAAGGCTGCAGGTGTCAAAGGGCACCTTGTTCCTTCATGGCCATTGATAGTAAGCAATTCAGGTACATGTGTAAGAATCCTCAAGGCAGTGCCTGGCTCCTCTTAACAGGCCTCACCTTGAATATTTTTCCTGCACTGCACGGCCATGTGTGGGGTTGTTGAGTGAACACTCATTACTCTGTGTTACGATTCAGATGGAGGACTGCACTGTTTATTCTTGTCCCACTTCTCCACAGGTCACAACATATATTTTTAATTTTCCTACTTACCAATACAGTATATTCTATTTTTCCCAGAATAGAACACACTAACCAGGTTTCTTTAATGAACAACAAAATTATCAGTTTATTATAAAACAAGTATTAACTGGTAGTGAAGTAAAGCATAAACACAAAGACTGAAATTTTAAAGTCCCTTTTTTACCTTAGCCTTTCTCACTCACTCACACACACATACATACACCAGTTAACCAGAAAAATAAAAGGGATTTCTTAAAGTCAGAGCTCTGTTACAGACATAAAAAAAAACTTGGGTAGATTACGTGCTCATTTTTGAAGAAAACAGCAGATGAGATATGTTGTGTTCCAAAACTGGCATGCAGTCTAACTTCCGAGTACACGTAGAAAGGTCACTGGGATTTTTTAGAACAGTTCTTTTCAGGCAGCATTGAGAATTAATGTAGTAGCTTTTCTTCAAAGACAGGGGACAAAATGAATTGACACAGTGGACTTCTCAGGGTCTTTTAGAGAGTTGCTGGAAAGTGAGCTGGGTTGTGGTCTTCTCTCCTTCCTTGACACTTCTTCAGCAGCAGGAGCTAACTTTATCTCCTTCCAGAAGGTAAAACACACTGATACACAACCAATAGCTTGTGGGTTTGCTGCCCTCTCAGGTGTGCGCTGCTGTTCTCGGGCTTGTCTTATCAAGGGGCGCTTCTGTCACTTCTCTGCCCACCTCTTCCCCCCCGTTACCAGTTTTTTTGTTCTATTTTTAACTTGAGTCATGTGATAACAAGTAAACATTGCTGCCAAACCAAACTTTCAGTGTCCTCTTTGTTACTCTCTTGAAAAAAAACTGGTCCATCCAACATTTATTCAATTTGGCTATGAATTCCTCAAAAAAATATTTTAACAAAAAAAAAATCACTTCCATAACACCTGACAAACTCTTTCTATTGTCATTAGACAGCTCTCCTTGGGACTGTGCCAATAAATGTGTCCCTCTTCAACCTCATGTCCTGAAACAGAATTTACACTGCCGATGGGTAAATGATTCTCTTGCTGTTATTGCCGATGTCGCTGGGATGGAACAGGAGTGGGAAAGTTGGTTCTTCACTGCAGGGATGTAGCTACCCAGTGCTGGTTTAAATCAATAAGGACCCATCGCTTTGACTGACCTTGGTTCCCACTCCACACTAACCATGCAGCAGTCACTTGGAGCCAGTCACACTTAAACTGTGAGTAATTTCTTGAAGCTGCAGAATTTGAAACAGACAGCCTCACGTCTTCAGATTAAATTATTGGTTACATGCATGCAATCAATTACACAGCATCCAGCACTGCTGATGTTGCCTCATGGGGTAAAGGAGATCAGCATCTGATTCAACCGAAGCTTCCACTCTGAACTGAAGAAAAGTTTGGCCATGGGGATCACCATTCACCAATTTGGTGTCGTTCCAGCAATCTCTTTTTGGCTCCAGCTGCACTTCCGATCAGAAATGAAATTATCCTTTTGTTTTCCCTCCAGGACTGTGCCCAACAATGAATTTTTGCATTAATCAGCAGACTGCTCCAATTGCTCAGTTAGTACGTGCACTGTGGTACTCAACTACAGTGTCCCTGGTCTGATGTATACCCCTGTACTGGACTCAACTGATCTCAGCTAGGATGGCAGTATGGGTGTTGTCGAGGTCTTTGTTGTCTAACACTCGCTGCTGTAGTTTGTAGAAGGCTGAGCTGGCACATCTGATCGGGTGTTGGACCTCCTCGTCAATGCTGGCCTTTTGAGAGAGGTGGCTACCAAAGTATGGGAAGTGCTCAACATATTCTAAAGTCTCGCCTTCAACATTTATGGGAGGTGGAATATTTAGCTGCTCAGGAGTTGTTAATATATGAATTTTGTTTTAGCGACATTCAAGGACAGGCCGAGTTTCTCATATGTAGAATTGAAGAGATCGAGTCCAAGTGTACAGAACAGTTGTTGACACAACGTTCCTGGCATTGACTATGTATCAGCGACACATAAGAGCACTAGAGAAATTCCATCAGCATGCTTCCAGCGCATTGTGACAGAAATCATACCTGCCAAACGGAAACATATTAATTTTGTCATACGTGACACTACTTGAACTTTTATTATTGGGCACTGTATAGAAATTGTTTTAAAAAAAAAGAACTGAGCAGTTGAAAACATGGTTGCACATTTGCATTCTGAGAGACAGCTGACTAGAGGGTAAATGGAAGTGCTCACTGAATCAATTAACAAGATTGGTCTGGGCAACAGTGATGATCCACATCTTGTCTGTATAAGAGCCAGCATTCCACCCCCCAGCCCCTCCCCACCGCCCCAAACGAGTGTCTGGGAGACTCTGAAGTCCAGCAACCTGCTAAGAAGTTGCTATTTCAAACCAAGAGATGGTCACATGACTTACCTGCTGTCCAAACTGAGAACTGTTTGAATTGTGCCACACAAAAAGGTAACAGACTGCAATTTAAAGACAAGAAAGAAGGAAGGTCTCTCCCTGTCTCTCTCTCTCCAGCAAAGTCCCAGGGACCCACAGTAGCAGCTTCAATCTCATGACAGAGCACTTCTTCAGCCTTCTGGTACCAGAGAAGCAAGTTGGAAATTGTGCACTGGGCCCCAGTGAGAACTCCAAAACTTCAGCTTTTATCAAGGACATTTCCACTCAGTAAATGAATTTCCTTTATTTCTAGTTCAACCACCCCCCCCCCCCCCCCCTCCCAGTTCTCTCCTCTCCTCTGTAGCTATTTGTATCTGTGTTTCTCTCGTATGCATGTTAGCATGGTTGTGTCGTGTATTTTTAGTAATTTTAACCGAGTTAGAGTGATAAGACTAATAAACTTACATCTTTGTTGTTTAAACCTAAGAAAACCTGTCTGATTGGTTCATTTGCAATTACAATTAGAGTGCAGTGAGCAAGGGACTCACTGAGGGGGTAAGCTAAAATCATTATGTTTTAAAAGAAAAACCCTGTTATGGCCAAACCAGGAAAGGGGTAAGAGGGGAGCCTGAGACCCCTTCCTCACCCGGTCATGACAGCATCCTCCGGATTCAATGGGAGGACCATCAAACAAACACTAGTGTCCTTCTTGAAGCCAGCTGCACAAGCAGTCAGGCAAAACACCTGCAAAACCAACGTCGATGGACTGGACACTGTGTCTGGATGGACTGGACACTGTGTCTGGATGGCCGAAAACCCCATCTCCCCCGCCAGGTCCTGTTTTCTCAACTCTCAAATGGCCAACATTCCAGGGACAAAGAAAATGCTTCAAAGACATTCTGAAGCTGTCTTTGAAGCGTGGTAGTGTTGACATTGATGACTGGGAGAAGCTTGCTACCAAAATGGTGACAACTTGTTCATCAAGCTGCATCATGCTTTGAGTCCTTAATGATGAGGCAGGGTGGCGGCAGAGAAGGAAAGAAAAGTAAGCAAACCCTGAACTCCGGATCGTGAGATATCTTGCCCCAGGTGCCCAAAGATCTGTGAGTCGAGAATCAGCCTTTTCAGTCACCTGAAGACCCATGGCAGAAACTCATGACCTTGAGTAGATGTCATCTTCAAACCGAGGGACAGCCAATGATGATAGAAGGGTGTTACAGTTAGTCCCAGTACCTTAGGCTGTTGAGACCAAAGCTTCATTAGGGTTCCTTTTGCTGTTTGATATCTAGTGACTTCTGCTGGAAATTATGTGTAGACTTTGGATGACAAAAGTAATGGATACAGCTATGATGCCATCTAGAGCTGAATGTCCAGTTAACATTCATTGCCAAAGCTCACACATTGGGAATGGTTATTGGGTCAAGATATTAGATAGTGGCATCTGCACCCCAGCAAGAGCAAGCACTGTTAGAAGGAGAAGTAAAATATTAAGAGGAAAAAAATAAATATGGCGCTAGATTTTGCTGGAGTAGGGTATTGTGGTGTGACCCATAAATTAGACTTACAATTCTACATTTAGGTTTGAATAATTTTTACCCACAAAGTTGCCTGAAGTGCGAGCTGGTAACAGCGCAACAAGGGCGACAGGGCATCTGAGACATTGATGGACAACGGGACAAACAGTGTATCTCCTTAAAAAAGAAATTTCACGATTGAGAAATAAACAGAGGATGGGCTGAGCAGGAGGGTGATTTAAAAGCAGTGAATTTAATGTCCAATCAGGTATAGAAAGAGAAATACAGAGCGGGAAAGAAAGATTGGATTAAAAGAGAGAAAAAAGAGACAGAAAGGAAAAGTAAGAACTCTTTTTAAAAAATTGACAATGTTAATATCTTCTGAAACAATTCACAACCTGAAAGAATGAGACTCCACAGTTATAATTGTTCACATTCTGGGTGAGAGAGGATAAATGGCAGTCATTAACAATTATCATATCGTTAACAAGGATACTTGTGCTGATAATTATTGGACTTAAGTTTCTGTGGTGATTTTTAATGTGCAATTCATGTGCAAATGCAGCAACTTCATGAAAACACGGGGTAGTTAAGAGCCAATTCCATGAGATCAATGGAGGAGCGGTGCAAATCGATCAGAAACTTGTGGTGATTTGCAATTCACAGCATATCTAATCCTCAGTACAAGTTACTGGATGATTTTTGCATTAAAAATGACCTTCATTGTTTACACATCGTTAATTTTTAGCAAAATATATATGAAAATCGATGAACCGTGTCAGTTGTAGGGAACTTGTGGAGGTGTGTAAAGTGTTGGTTGTGAGGACCTGGTGAAGTGAGTGGGCTCATTTACATTTCTGTACTCCTGGTCTGATGCGACAGTGCTCATTCTTTCCTCTGTTAATTTGACAGAGCCCATTTACTTTAAAAGGTTTTGGTGCCACCTTTAAAATGGCAGAAGAAAAATTTGACAGGAGCATGCTAAGCTTTTGCAGACTAATGTCACTCCCAGTATTTCCTCAGATTCTGGTCTGTTTATGTCAAGCCATAAACACACGGGAGAGTGTTAGGAAATAGTCGAAGCTGTAATGTTTCTTTATCTCTGATTCAGTCTGTTCCATTTGTGCATTGAATTGCACGATAGCCAGACCTTCATACTGACACTTAGAGCCAATATTCTCTTATGCCACAGGGTAAAGAATCATTTATCTAATCAAGGACACCCGCAGCACCATATTTGTGTTTATTGAATGTAAAGTCAGATTCTTGATACCAGGGCTCAGGTAACCTAGCAAAGCTCATTCTGCTCACGAGTGATGAATGAAACCAAACAGATGGCCCCCATTTTTGGGGATCAAGTGAACTGTGCGGCTTCCCTCAGCCTATTCTGTTTCTGTCCCATCCTTTATGTTCTGATGTCTGTTAATCTCGATAAGCCTAAGGGTTCCTTCCAAGGAATGGTAAAGTCGGATCTGGCTGAGTGCAGACTGTTTATAAACATTGGCTGGTGTATAATACTCATACCTCAGTTACTATATTGACTCAGGATGTAACAGAGATTAAACTAAAGACAAGTAACTCAGAGGAGGGACGTGAATAAAACAGCCAGGCCACCAGCTTCTATGAATCCAAATTCACCTCTTTTTGAACAACTCAGGAAATATTTTATCATCCTCATGTCTCACAGAGTTGGACTGCAATTCCAGATAGTTGGGGGGGGGGGGGGGTGGGGGTGGGGGTGCTAAGGCCTAGGGTTACCAACACTCCACCATTGGCATGGAGTCCCCCCAGGAATTGGAGATTAACCTCAGGGCACAGCTGCGAGCAACCCAGGAGGAAAGTCATAGAAGGTGTTAAAAAAAAATGATTAAAAAAAAAATTCTTTGAGGACTTTTGTTTATTGATTATAATAATATTGGCGAGGGGAAAACAGGTTGCTTGATTGATAGACACCCTTATTGGGTGAAGAGTTTCTCACTTTCCAATTGGCATTGGAAGGCTGGGCTGTGCGCTGAGAGGATGGGCACACTGGGTGACCAATGGGGAGGCAAGCCATTTGGAGGCAGGAGGTCTTGTGATTAAAACTCAAGGAATATATCCAACTAGAGTTGGCAACTCTACTAGAAGCACACCATGTGCTGTTTCACAAATCCTTCTTTTTATCCCTCCCCCTCCTCAGCTCAGTCAGTTCCTTCTCTTACTTGAAATGTTTTGAAATGCCTTGGCAATCACCCAATAGCACAAGCACAGAGATCCTAATGAACCAAATGACTGCTGGTGAGTGTTCCCTTAAATAGTTCTTCCAGTAGTCTCTGTCAGTTTCTGAGGCCAATTTTTACAGTGTGGATTGACCCAATTAAAACAGCGGTAGGGTCCCAATGACATAATGGGCTGAATTTTACAGACCACCCCCCCCCCAGGTCGGTGATCATGGCGGCGAGGCCGGAAAATGCCTCCGGCAGAGACCTGCCATGGGCCTCGATGCCGGGAAGGCCCGGCCCGATATAGTCAGCGGCGGCGAGGCCTGGTGCCAGCCACCCCTCCCCACTGCTCGGCAACGGGAGCAAAATCTACATATGCAAATACATTTAAATACCTGAATTAATGAGTGCCGCGCTCCTGCCGTCCATGCCGGAGCAATATTGGTGCCAGTGGCCGGCACTCCCACACCTGGGGAGGGGGAGCAGGTAAGTTTTCCAGTGGGGGAGTGGTGTCAAAGACGTTTCATTGGTGTAGGGGATGGTGAGAAGGGGTAAAGTTTAAAGTTGATGAACTTTGTGGGGTGGTGGGGGGGGAAGGTTGGGAGCACAAGGTAAGTGTTTGGGGAGTGGGGAGAGAGCAGGTAATTAATTTGGTGGTTATTTGGGGGGTTGGTGGTGGGAGAGGGTCAGGATAAATTTATTTTATTTTTTAAAAGCGGTACTTCTTTAAATTTTTAAATGGAAATGTAGGGCTCAAAGCCCTTTTAAAATGGCATCAGCACCTGCGGAAAGGCTGCTGATGCCAATGCCGGGGACAGACCGCCTGCCCCCTCACTTCCTCGGGGTGGCGGTCTGCCCTGGCTATTTCAATGAGCCGGCATGTTTAATATCTCAGCAGCTCTGCTCCTCGATTTCGGCGGTGGAAATGTAAAATCCAGCCCAATGGGACACTGATGTGAATATATTTATTGGGCTCCCACTAGTTTCCGGCCTCAATCATTGGCACCCTTAAAATCACGATTGGGAATTTTTTGACGGGAGTAGGGCAGTAAATGGATTTGTGCAATTTTGACCACTCACCTGGTTTGGTCTGGCTGAACAAGTAGGATCAAAATCAGGGCCCACAGTGTCCGTTCTACTTGCGGAACTTATTAAGTTGCAGTGGAATTTACAAATTTTACTTTAAGAAAATGCAAAGAGGAACTGAATCTACATCAGTTTCATTGATCAAACAGATTTAAAATCTTGCAAGAGTTTCTGTGAGACCTGTTGAGTTCTGCCAACTGTGTTGGGAAATCCTTGTCACCTTGCTAAATGAATCGGTTAAATAATTCAGAATGTCTTTTGGCTCATGTGATGGTTCAACCCATTTGTTATAGATCACATTGTTTGTGTAAATAAATATTCACAGAAGGGATAAGAAGAGAATCAGGCACAAAACAATCAGCATCAGACTTTAATTTACCAACAATTCAACAGCGAATATTTCAGTAAATGGAAGTGGAGGGGAGTAAGGTCTGGACTTTATTGGATAGAGTTGGACAGATCAGGATTTAGAAATATAACTCTGTCCCATAAAACTTATTCTATCTACAGAGCTTGACATTTATTAAACATTGCACCAAGAGATTGATCATGAACAGATACTATCAGGCCTGGCTCCCAGGGTTGCAATCATTATATTTTTCAGAATATTTGATTTCCACTGTGGTGTCAGCTCTGGTTAGAAGGTACCAGCTTGCTCCCTGCTCATTCTGGGCAAATGCCAACCTGGGCCCAGCTCAATTGATGGCACATGGGGCTTGGCTCAGTTAGGAACAACGCCAGTGAGTGTTCAGTTCAGTTTGCCATCATGAATAAGAGTCTGATCAGTCCGGGAACTTACTTTAGGAGTTGCCTATTTTTTTGTTCAGTGACATCTCGGCGTCATTTTAATTGAACTCACTGGGCAGGAAACCCATGGAACTGAGTGGAATGCTGGTTTTACATTCGGCCCTATGTTACTCATTGACTTCAATAGAGAGTAACATGGTGCGTGATGTAAAAGTAGTGTTGCACCGGATCTCAGCAGTTTTCTGACAGACGGGTTAAGTCAAAATGACACCTCCTAGTCTCTGTCCTTGAGCTTCATAAACCAGATCGGGCATCACACAATATATTGTTGTTTCCCCTGTGGTTGGATTGAATGGCTAACCTTCCACCAGTACTAATGACATTGGAAGGAGCGCATGGGTGGGAGACTCCATAGGCACTGTATTAGGAGTACACAGGTTTCAGAGGAGAAAACCACTCCATACTCATAATCGACACATTGTCCACTCATGCATAGAATATAGGAATTTTTATAAATCATCATCTTTGGCTTTGGCTTAGCTGTTACCAGGACTCCAGATTAGAGACAGAGGCAGAGGTAAATTCTGGTTATGCGGATGGTGGCTGGTGTATTACTAAGAGATATAGGAGCTGTCCTATGGCAACTGATTTATAATACCTTGCAGTTGTTACATATAAGGGTGTGTGTTTCATGTGAATGTGGATATGGATCTGTATGCATGCCTGGCATAAATCAGATTACTGGTTCACCTTGGCACTGGACATTGTCCTATCCAAAATAGTTGGCAATCAAAATGTTCTTATACATCCACCCCAAAGCTACTACATCCACTTATAGATCAAGGAGTTGGAGTTCTTTGCCCTCTGTTGCCTTGACACTGGTGAGTTCCTCATTCAATTCCACCCCGAACTAAAAAACACTGACATCAGGTGAAGGAGCATGGAACTAAGGATGTTCCCTTTCTCCTGCCTTTTTCCTCTTCTTCATCTGAAGCTGCTGATTCATGTGGTAACTTTTTTTCCAGAGTCAGCACAAATGTAGCTAATAATCCCCCTCCTTAGCCAAGGGGTGCTGAGGGCAAGCATGACACACTACTGCTACCCTAACTGAGATTGGTCAACTCATAAGAGGCTGGATCAAACTGTGGACTCACCTACTACTTGATTATATACAAAACCACTCAGTACATTGATTACACAGTCAACAGATATTTGACTGCTGAGATTTAAAAAGTGAAAGAAGTGTTGGACTAGAGTGAACAATCAGTCTTCAAAAGGTTAATCTTTGAGTATTCATCCTGTCTCCATTAGGCTCTTCAGAAACATCCAGGAAATGAGTGATGAGGGCAAGTTTGGATCCCTGCCTCTGTCTACTTGCTTTAGGAGCTGCCCGGAGCCCAGCCTAATTATGTTTCATACAGTTGCAGGAATTGTAGCCGGAAGCAAGTGGATGCTAATCGGAAATGGGCACTTCCTGCATCCAAACAGAATGTCCCTGCCCTCCAGACACTCGCTAAGTTAAAGAATCAGGCCTGAACCTTCCTTGGCATAGTGGAAACATAGCAAGACAGGACATTCGCCTGCTCGCATGATCCCACAAGCACTCAATTGCATTTTCCTGGAGTGGGGGGTTCCCAATTGGACATGGAAGGCAGATTAAAGGTAGGAAATCCCATCACTGATGGTTCTCTGCTGCTCAAAGAAGGGGAAATCCAGTTTAGTTGCCTCTTAAAAGTCAGAAGATTCTCACCAATGTCCTCATCCTGAAGTTAGCGTACACCAGTGCAGCTTATTGATTGGCTGAGGTGCGTTTTTCACCATTTCATCATGTTCTTTGTGAAACTAGTGCTCCGACTGCTGAGATCGACCAACATACACACTGAACTAGGATTTCCCTATTCTAAACAGCTCAAGTGCACACTGGCCCTGAAACTCTGTTGGGCTCCCACTGAGACGCTGCCAAAGTTTGAACTCTGAAAGTCAAATTAAAATGTAAATGTAATACAACAATTGCCAGCTGTAAATGATTTGGTCTCAGGAATTGGAAATGTGGTGTTGAAATTTCCAGATTACACCAAATTGTGGGGGCAGGGGGTGATGGGGGGGTGGGGGCGGGGCACGGGGTTAGAACTAAAAATGTGGAGTACTGCTTCAAAATACAGAAAACATGAACAAGCTTGTAGAATGGGCAGGTAACTTAATGAAGTGTGAGATGGTAGGAGGGTTCGGGCAGCTATTTATTCCTTGGAAGGTAAGAAATTAAGAGGAGCAAAGAGATCTGGAAATCGAGATACATAAATCACTGATAGTAGCTACACAAGTTGATAAGGCCATAAAGGGTGCAAACAAAGTCCTGATGGTGTTCATTTCTAGAGGAATAGTATACAAAATTTATATAGAACCTTGATTAGACCATACTTGGAGTACTGTGAGCAGTTCTGGTCTCCATACTACAAAAAGATTTTGAAGCACAGGAGCAAATGCAGAAAATAGTTACAGAATTAAGAAAATGCAACTTTCAGGAAAGATCGAGCAAGCTGGAGCCCCTTTCCTGCAAAAGAGACAGAGGAGACCAGATAGAAGTCTTTAAAATTATGAAGGAGTGCACTAGAATAGATGTGAAGAAACTGTTTCCAGAACAAGGGGGAATAAATATATGGTAAGCATTAATAGATCACATAAAGAATTTAGGAGGAATTTCTTTACAAAGAGTGTGATAAGAATGTGGCACTCACCGCTGCATGGGGTGGTTGAAGGAGATAGCATTGATCTATTTAAGGGACAGCTTGGTGCATATATGAGGGAGAAGGGATTTGAGGGATACAGAGCAGATTGGGATGAAGTGATAAGAGACTCATGTGGAGTATAAACACCAGCATAAAACAATTGGGCTCAGTGGCATATTTCTGCACTCTAGGTTCCATATATATATATCAGAGAGAGCTACATAGAGAGGTATGAGGTATATCAGAAAGCATTAAGGAAGGGTATGGAACATATCAGAGTGTTATTCTGAGGAGGCGTGGGTATACCAGAGATATAGTTTATAGTTAGGAACATGGAGGATGTCAAAGACTGTTTCGCGCTTTTGTTACAAGACTCGACAATTCCAATACTCTCATGGCTGGCTTTCCATCTTGCACCCTGCATAAACTTGGGATCGTCCAAAATTCTACTGCCCATATCCTAATTCACACCAAGTCCAGTTCGCCCATCACCCTGTGCTCGCTAACCTACATTGGCTCTTGGTACACCAATGCCTGAATTTTAAAACTCTCATCCTTGTTTTCAAACCCCTCTATGGTCTCACCCTTCACTATCTCTGTAACCTCCCCCAGCCCTATGACCCTCAGTGTTCCTCCAACTCTGGCCTCGTGCATCTCCCACATCCTTCACTCCGCCTTTGGCAGCAGTGCCTTCAGCTATCCGGGACCTAAGCTCTCATATTCCCTCACCAAACTTCTTTGTCTTTCCACCTCTCGCTCCTCTTTTAAGACAAGTGTTTGTTCACCTGTTCTAATATCTTCTTCTTTGGCTCAGTGTTGATTTTTTGTCTGATTGCATTCTTAAGTGCTTTGGGACTTTTATAGTGTTAAAGGCACTATATGTATATGCAATCTGAGATGTGCGGTGTATATCAGGGATTGTTACAAGGAGAAGTATGAAATATATCAGACAGTGTTGCAAGGAGGGGTTTGGTATGCATCAGAGAGTGTTACAGTGAGTGGTGTGGAGCATATCAGAGACTGTTACAGGGAGAGATATGGGACATATAAGAGAATGTTACAGGAAGGTTGTGGGGTACATGAGGGAGTGTTACAGGAAGAGATGTGGGATATAGCAGACTGTGTTAACAGTCAGTGGTGTGGTATATATTAGAGAGTGTTATAGTGAGGGATGTGAAGCATATCAGAAAGTGTTACAGGGAAGGATGTGGGGCATATCAGGGAATGTTAAATAATGTGGTGTATATAGTATATCAGAGAGCATTATAGTGAGGAGTGTGGTGTATATAGTTCTTAGATGAAGGCCTGTGGGGTTTGGTTGCTGTGGGGCCCACAAAACTGTTCATTAATGAAACGTGGAGCAACAGATCCATTTGAAGTGCTGACTTCAACTGCCTTCCCTGTGCTGAGCATTCCTGTACTATTCACCACCTTCCCTCCTCATAAATTTCCTGTTTCTCAATAACTACCAGATGTGGGTGACGTGGGCTGCTCAGCTCCCTGGGAAGCTCGTGATCTAGTGCGTTGTCATGGGCCCCGCTCCTGGCTCGGTGACAGTTTTATGTGAACGCAGTTTTTATTTGAGACCTGGAACTGGGCTGGGAGCAGAGGCTTCTGCACTGTTTCACTTGGCAAGGTTAAGGCAATTACCATTTCATCTTTTTTTGTTACTGTTTAAATAAGACTCTGCTCTTTAGATTTATTTTTTATTTATCATTTTAAAAGGGACATTAGATGAACTTCTACTCAACTATAACCTCACCTACTACATACACAAATAAAAAGGCAAATTTATCCATTAACGGGGGCCAGAAACCAGAGCCTAAAGTATGTTAAAATGGCAGACATGGGCAGAGTCTAATTGAGGAAGTTTGGTTAGTTTATATATAGTATAACAGAATATAGAATATATATGGTTCCCTGGCTGCAAGGTAATCGAGGAGCTTGGATAGTTTATATATAGAATTAATAATACCTGGTAAGGAGTTACATGCTGGGATTTAATTGAAGCATTTGGATGGTTTTTATGTAGAATCACCATCTTCGACCGCTGCTGTGTTGCTCAACTGAATTAAACTGTGGATAAATTAGAACCTTTTCCTGTATAGCATTGGCAAGACCAATGTCTGCGGCACAGTGGCGCAGTGGTTAGCACCGCAGCCTCACAGCTCCAGCGACCCGGGTTCAATTCTGGGTACTGCCTGTGTGGAGTTTGCAAGTTCTCCCTGTGTCTGCGTGGGTTTCCTCCGGGTGCTCCGGTTTCCTCCCACAGCCAAAAGACTTGCAGGTTGGTAGGTAAATTGGCCATTATAAATTGCCACTAGTATAGGTAGGTGGTAGGGAAATATAGGGACAGGTGGGGATGTGGTAGGAATGTAGGATTAGTATAAATGGGTGGTTGATGGTCGGCACAGACTTGGTGGGCCGAAGGGCCTGTTTCAGCGCTGTATCTCTAAAAAAAAAAGCCATCCTCTTCAGCTCCAACCAAATACCCCACACTCCAGCAACAATAATTTGTATTTATAAAGCACCTTTAACATAATAAAATGACCCAAGGTACTTCACAGAAGCATTATAAAACAAAAAATGACACTGTGCCACATAAGGAGACATAAAGGCAGTAGAGAAAAAGAAAGACTTGCATTTATATAGCACCTTTCACGACCACTGGACATCTCAAAGCGCTTTACAGCCAATGAAGTACTTTTGAAGTATAGTGACTGTTGTAATGTAGGAAACACAGCCAATTTGTTCACAGCAAGCTCCCACAAACAGCAATGTGATAATGTCAAGGTAATCTGTTTTTGTGATGTTGACTGAGGGATAAATGTTGGCCAGGACACCAGGGATAACTCCTCTGCTCTTCTTCAAAATAGTGCCATGGGATCTTTTACATCCACCTGAGAGGGCAGATAGGATCTCGGTTTAACATCTCATCCAAAAGACTGCACTTCCTACGATGCAGCACTCTCTCAGTACTGGAGCGTCGGCCTTAACTTTTGCATATTATGTGTTACAGCATGTACCATACAGGATGGGTGCAGCCAGGAACGAACAGTCTTCTTGATCAACACCCCTGCCACTGAACTTAACATCCACCCCTCCACTGTTGACACAATATGCAGTCTATACTATCTACAGCATCTATTACAACAATTCCCAAAGCTTACTTCAACATACTTTAACAGCATTTTCCAAGCCCATGACCACTGTCATCAAGGAAGACATGTCATGGAAACATCATCACTTACAAGTTCCATACCACGTCACTCATGATGCCAACATGGACATATAGCACTGTTCCTTTTTTGTTGCTGAGTCGAAATCCTGAGACTCCTTAGCGAATGTCTAGTAGCACCATCACCACAAAGAATTCACTAGTTCAAGGAGAAGGTTCACCACCAACATCTCAGGGCAACTAGGGGTAAGCAATAAACATGTGGCTAAAAATTGTGTTGTGCTGATTTTTGGGCATGGGGATCATGATCGGTGACCTGCCCGTACCATGTAGATCGAGGTGGGGATCATGCAACTTTTGTGTACTCAACTCATCTGCATGGTTGCAGCATTGGCCCGAACTGCTCAAGCGTTGCTTGCTACTCCTTCAAGCTGCCTCCAGTCTCTTCACACAACAGGAGGACCCAGCAGCATTGTTCGACAATCACGTGGTACAGCCAGCCTGCTCTCAAAAATGTAGCTGCAATGTAAATTCTTGCAAAGTGAACACCAGGGCAAACAGTGGGTTCCAGAGTGATGGATGCAGTGCTGGAGGCATTAGCAGTGCAGGTGTGCAAAAGAGATGCTATGGGTTCACGGGGGGAGGGGGAAGCAGGAGGCCCTCAAGGACCACCCTCAGAAGGGAGTAGGAGCAGATGGCTAAGCAGGTCAATTCTCGTGGGTCGAATACCTGGCATCTTTGCCACAAGATATCTAATGGCCTCACGAGGGTGGTCAAGGTCAGTGAATGCATCATTACATGACATTTCCTATCCACCGTTCCATCAATCTCTCACACTGCTCAATGTACCACACACCCATTAGTCACCCAGCAACACTCCCCAGCACTCAGGACTCACGCCTAACAACCAGATACTCCATCCAGATACTCCACCCCACCCTCATATACCTACCACAACTTCCAGCTTCACACCTACCTCTCACTGCCTCCACATACTTCCAGCTATTCAGCTATGGCAGCCACATAACCCAAACACAGTGCTACACAACCACTGGCATTCTACCCTCTCCCTTGCAGTACACGGTGACACACGATAGAAGGAAGTAAAGCAGAACGGCAGGAGACAAGGACGCCTGCAGCTCCTGTGCCCTTTGGTGGAGATAGTTCTCTGTATCATGGGGCCAGCTGAGATGAGGCCCTTGTAATCTGACATCACTGAGAACATTGAGGATGATTGTATGTTCCTTCCTCATACCCCTTCTCAACACCATTTCACCTCATCCTGCTAAATGGCATAGCAAGCTGCTGATGGTGTGATCATGGATCTCTTGCTTCCCACCCCATCCCCCTTCACTCACCCCAACCTTCCCCTTCTGAGTTCCTGCTTTCAGACACCTAAGAACTGCCTGTCCAGCCACAGGAGTGCAAGGAGGAGAAAAGAGAACAATGCTACAACACTAGTCATCACCAGCTCAGAAACAGGCTCTGAATGTATCTCGGAGACAAGTATAGAGTTGAGATTAGCACGTGGTGAGTCTTCTGGGCATGAGTGGGCTGCAGTCAGACTAGGAATATGGTTTGTGTGCCGAGGTCAAGGTGGCAGATGAGTACTGCTGCAGAGGACTCAGATGAGGACCTCAATGAGCTGGACTGCTGAACCGTCATGCATATCGAGATGTTGGGTGCATTGGCTGGTCTGCCTGACAGCCTCCTGTCACTGTCAAGGAGAATGGAGGATTCCGACTCCAAGTTGGCAGAGGGCGTTGCACAGACCTTGCCCTCTCCGCAGCCTCTGCTCCATCTCCCTATCATTCTGCAGACCCAGAGGCACTGCCACTACATCCCCTATACCTGTTGCAGCCTTTGTGTGAACAGGTCACCTAATCCTCTGGCCCACTCCGTGAAGATGTGGCAATAC
Source organism: Heterodontus francisci (assembly GCF_036365525.1). NCBI lineage: Eukaryota > Metazoa > Chordata > Chondrichthyes > Heterodontiformes > Heterodontidae > Heterodontus > Heterodontus francisci. Next base: position 25,500,700 of record NC_090393.1, read on the forward strand.
TCCCTGGCAAATCCAGGAATGCACCAAAGCACCTCCAAAAACACATCAGAGTGCTTCCAGACACTTATCAATAGAAAAAGTTCAAAAAAATCTACCGGCAATTTGGATGTCTGTCCCTTTAAATAACACTAGTGCAGAGCCCACCTTGCAGCAGGATGTTTTTTCTTTACCCTGAGTGAACAATGAAGTCATTGCCTGCCCATTTGTTGGCTATATTTGAGATCCTGGCCTCACATCAGTTAATTGGGTTGTGTGACATCAGGAAAGCACCGAATCAACGTCATCCAGCGCAAACATGTGACACATCCAGGTGTGTCCTTTTCCTCAAAGAATGCCGCGCGGGCCAGGCAGGAAGCAGTCGGTGGTCCAGGATCACACAGAGAGCACTGCAAGGCATCCATAGTGCTGCTACAAGTGTTGCTAGGCAAGGCAATTCCACACCCATGGACTTTCCTTCTTTACCCATATCATGAGAACAAAATTAAAAGGAAAACATACTCCAACTGAATTTACTGTTGTCACATGAAAGCCATTTAACCTAAGATGGCCCAGGGAGGGCGGGGGGGGGGGGGGTGGGGGGTGGGGGGAAAAGAAACGGTGATGGGCCTCTCTCTGTTTGCCTCACAGTCCTGCGCAATTTGTATGATTGAACTGGGGTTAATATATATATTCCAGCTTTCGACAGACAGTCCAACTGTCGATGTTTCAAATCTCTAGATTTTGTCATTTTTCTTTTTGACATCTGCAAACATACTCTGTAATTGCCTTTCCTTAGATGTTCACTTCTGACAGCAAACAGCTTACTTCATGCCATCCCTGTCACCAGTGATGCCAAGCGCCTTAATGTTGCTGACCACTGATACTCCTCCTGTGGTCCTGGTTTAACGATATACACCTAAAGGGCCTAGCACAGAAAGCTGTCAGTCTGAAATGCAGGCAGCTCTGGGACTGACCTTCTGAACTGCATCCTATTGTTGTCAAGAGCTGCCCCATCAGGCTGGCCTTTCCAACGGGTCAGTCCCACAGATTCTGTGCATTTTATTTCCTAATTGTCAGGAGCGCAGAGCAATCACCTTGACTTGGCAACACTTAGGAGAAACCCGTCACAGTTTTATAGCAGCCATGACCTCGTGTCGATACCCCTGTGTATTTTCACATGCTCCAGAGCAGTGCTGGGCATGTCACACTAGCCCTTTATCCAAACACTTACTCTAACCAGCAAAGCAATTGGAGTTGGAGATGCAATGCTGCTGACAGACTGAGACAAGAGGCTCATTCAAGGCCTAACAGTCAGGGCTCTGTGTGCAGGGCCTCAGGAAAATACATCAGCAGAGCGAGAGGAAGCTGAGAATGGGGATCATGTGGTTTATAATTAAAACCATGCGTGCTGAAAACAGGCCTGGATTGCATAACTACCACTGGGAGCCTGTGCAGACACCTTGATGCTGCTCTAACTATGGCTGATTGATAGCCCTGTGAGCTGGGTATATACACATGCATACACCGATAAAACATATCAGAGGATGCAGTGTGAGCAAGAATCTACGCTGAGGATGTTGTGCAGACTACTGGGGCCAGGAGATTTCACTTTCTCCCTATAACCAATGTCAGTCTGCACAAGAATGTTTTTAGTAAAATTTGGTGCTCATCAGGTATGGGGTGTAATGCTGATAATCGAAGGTTCATTCTACCTCGAGCATTCCCAGGTCAGATGCAGCCCAGCTAAGGTGCAGAGGACCCCATCATGCAAATTCAGATTGGGCATAGTACCAGCCTGATGCAGAGTGGGGCTTCCGTTGCATGGCTCCAACATGTCCGATCCCGAGCTTTATCAGAACAACCACATCTGCACTGCCGCCCCCCACCATTCCACCAGTGTGAATTTATCTACTTCCCACACCAGCCATCCTTGTGACATCTCTGAATGACGACTCAATGCCAAATAAAGACCTGATTTGTGCTGAGGGCCTGCATTAGGATCTGGGTTGTGATTGCCCAACCTGATTCCACGTAAGATCTGAACAGCCACCTGAGAGAAGTAGCTGTTGTCATATCAGTTTGGTATGGATTCAAACCCTCAAGCGTAGGTTCATTGCCCCCCCAGCGCAGCCTTTGGTTGGCCTTCCAACAGTGAGCAGCCACTGGCTGCCCAATGGACTCGGTGCCAGGATCCGATCCACATTAGCATTCGGCTGATGAATGGAGGATGAGTGCCAGGCTGGCTTCTGGGCTGGAAGAAGTTGGGGATAGGTCTGATCTTGGGGTGCAAGGGTTCAGGGGGGTTGCTGACTGTGAGATGGAGTTTTTTTCTGGAGAAGCACCAGCTCTGCTTGTTTTGTATGGCCTGGATGAGCATTCTTGCTCATCACAGCCCCAATAAAATACATTAAAACTTACCTTTGGGCTTCTTTTTGGCTGAACTGCCAGTTGATACAAGGCAAAACATGGATGGGTAGTTAAAATGGGAAAGTCTTCATTTCCCTGTGATATTATCACTCGCATTCACCATAACATTTTAAAGGGATGATAAATAAGTACATGAGGGGAAGAAGAAGAGTTTGTTGTTAATAGATGAAGTAGGATGGGAGGAGGCTCGTGTGGAGCATGACATAGACACAGACTAATTGGGCTGAATGGCCTGTTTCTGTGCTGTACATTCTATGTAATTCTTCACAACTCTTCACAAAAACAAATTTGGTAATTTATTGCAGTTTTGTTACTATATAATGGAAAATACACATCAGAACTCATGCAAGGACCTTTGCAACACTACTGCAGCTATAACCTCTTTGGAGGTGCAACCACATTGTGATACTAGTAAAGTATGATTCCAGCTTACGAGAATTCCATATTACATTTTTGAATACTGTGGTGAGAGTCTACGTGACTCCAGGTACTCAAGACCGGGAATGGTAGAAGCCTGGATGAGTTGGCGACTTTCGGCAGAAAGCAAGACAGTCTAAATTTTAAACTGATGTCACACAATGACATTCTGTTGGTTTTGTAGCCTTCTTGAGTGCTATAAACTGGCAGATCATCCCTCATCCTGAAGCCACTCCAACAGGAAAGCACTTAACCTGGCAGACTGGTTAAAAAAAGTCCATGGGATCCAGGGAAATGTAGCAAGGTGGATACAAAATTAGCTCAGTGGCAGGAAACAAAGTGTAATAGTTGACGGGTGTTTTTGCGACTGGAGGGCTGTTTCCAGTGGCGTTCCACAGGGCTCAGTACTGGGTCCCCTGCTTTTTTGTGATATATATTAACGATTTGGACATAAACGTAGGGGGCATGATCAACAAGTTTGCAAATGACACAAAGATTGGTTGTGTGGTAGATAGCGAGGAGGATAGCTGTAGGCTGCAGGATGATATTGATGGACAGGTCAGGTGGCAGAAAAGTGGCAAATGGAATTCAACCCAGAGAAGTGTGAGGTGATGCATTTGGTGAGATCAAACAAGGCAAAGGAATACACGATTAATGGGAGAATACTGAGAGGTGCAGAGGAACCTTGGAGTGAATGTCCAAAGATCCCTGAAGGTAGCAGGACAGGTCGATAAGGTGGCTAAGAAGGCATATGGAATTCTTTCCTTTATTAGCCGAGCTATAGAATATAAGAGCAGGGAGATTATGCTAGAACTGTATAAATCATTGGTTAGGCCACAACTTGAGTACTGTGTGCAGTTCTGGTTGCCTCATTACAGAAAGGATGTAATTGCACTGGGGAGGGTACAGAAGAGATTTACGAGGATGTTGCCAGGACTGGAAAAATGCAGCTATGAGGATAGATTGGCTAGGCTGGGGTTATTCTCCTTGGAACAGAGAAGGCTGAGGGGAAATCTGATTGAGATATACAAAATTTTGAGGGGCCTGACTAGAGTGGATGTGAAGGGCCTATTTACCTTAGCAGTGAGGTCAGTGACTCGGGGCATAGATTTAAAGTGATTAGTAGAAAGATTAGAGGGGGCATGAGGAAAATGTTTCTCACCCAGAGGGTGGTAGGGATCTGGAACTCACTGCCTGAAAGGCTAGTAGAGGCAGAAACCCTCAACTCATTTAAAAGGTGCCTGGATATGCACCTCAAGTGCAGAAACCTGCAAGGCTATGGACCAAATGCTGGAAGGTGGGATTAGACTGGGTGATTTGTTTTTCGGCCAGCACAGACACCATGGGCCAAGTGGCCTCTTTCTGTGCCGTAAACTTTCTATAGTTTTATGATCAGCCAGTTAAGGCTCCGCTAAATATGTTTATTCCATGAAAGAGGAAGAGCACACAACATAAGTGATTCGACGTAATTATGTGTATGACAAATTTGATGCCAGGCCTAAATTTTCGGATCCCTCAACATCAGTTCAAACCCTTTCAAACTCTCTAAGCGAACTCCTGATTTAAACAATATTACCTTATGTAAGAGGCTTACTGCAGCAGGATTGGAGCCAGTGCAAAGGACAGTGATGTACCAAGGGCCATTTCTCACTTTACTCACTGAGCAGATGCCATTGCACTTCCTTTACCAGGCACCCCACACCCTGCACTCCCCACCCCAACCTGGCCCTCCAAATCCCTCACATTCCTGGCATCTGGCCCTTGGCATTTCTACATTGAGCAGAATAACTTCCTCCATGGAAGAAAAAGAAACAACCAGGAGATAGCTGAAGAAAGAAAACTTTTTATTCTTTTCTGTTTGAAATTTTTAATAAAACTTGAAATAAAAAAATATTTTACAAAAATGATTGTATATGGAAAGCAGCTGGGACACAGTGTGCCAGGAGTCAGGAGTCCCAGTGTGCTGGCAGCAGCACAGTAACCCAAGCCAGTTAAAGCTCTTCCCTGACCGTTATTCAATGATGGCGAAATGGCAGAATGTTATTGAGTGTCTCGCGTACTAACACATAGTATGCAACACTGTAGATACGTTAAAAGTATTTGAGAGACTAAAACTATGTTTGCGAGCTGCCGCAGAATGCTAATATACTTGTACTGTGGCTGCTGACTACCTCACTGTAGACTCCGGTCTCTGTGCTCCAGTGTTCTGTTAATACAATGAACTTTATAAACTAAACTGACCCTTTCTGTGACAACCAACTCTGCTCCCTGGGCCCTGCTTTCCAGGTCCTTTCACCCCCACTCCAAATTAGTTCAAACATTATATCCCTCTAAAATTGGGTCCTTCACTGCCATGATAGTTTATTATTAAACTCCCTTTCCCCTCCTCCTCCTGCTGCTCTCTGCCATATTTCATAGGCAAAGTGCCTGAGTGGAAATGACTGCAGTGGGTGCAGCACTGAGCTAGTTACACACATTTTAATGAGGCATGAAGGCAGCATCTTTGGTCTTTTACTATTTTCTCAGTCACGAAGACATCAAGAGAACTGAAAAAGAATAAAAAAATACAAAAGCCAGCAGTCCATTACTGAATAAAATAACAGAAAACGACAAGGAACAAGGCTGTTTTCTTTTTTAGAGAAAGCTTTGCTTATGTAAATTTTATGGAAATATATAATGTCACAAAACTTGTTTTCTACAGTCCATAGGAAGAAGCCTATCTCTAAAAATAGCAGAAATGCCAGAGGTTCTCTGTACCATTACTGATCATCAGTCACAGGCAGTTGGAAGGTCAAGGGAATGAAGGCATCGCTTTTCGTCATCCGTCAAGGCAGTACCAATCCAACATTTTATGCACTTATGCACTTTTGGTCATGTCAAACCATCAGGGAGGGATAAGTGAAGGTAAGACACACCGATATATTGTGTTAAAAAGTCAATCATTTTTAGTTTGCTCCATGTTTGGTGGATGGGCTGCAGCTTTGAGACACAACAGTGGCCGTACTGTTCCTTGGTTTTACAAGAGATTTACTAGCGCTTTTCTGCCCTGTTTTTTCTGTGAAGGTTATTGAGGTGAACAGAAGTAGAAAACATTTTTTGGTTATGACTCCTTCACGGCCATCACCTGAGGCGGCACCACAGCCGTTTTAGGATGTGAGTCTAACGTTGCTTCCTTGCTGCGCTTCCTTGGTGGTTTTTTGATTGGGGTCCTTTTGGGTGTCTGGTCACCCGTTTCCTGCTTGGCCTGAGTACAGTTCATTCCACCCTGCTCCTGGTAGTTGCAGCTTTGCCTCTCCTCCAGGATTGAGCTTCTGTTGTTGCTTGCTGTTGTTTCTTGGTGTTCTGGAGGACTTATCATTTTTTGAAGATTGGTGGATGTTGGAATGATGGCTTTATTTAGTTTCTGGTTGTTTGCACCGAATGAGCGCTTTGCTTTCTGCGGAGGTGTGGGCTTTTCCCTCTGGTGCTGAGGTGAAATCAGCCCATTTTGCCTCATATTAACCTCTGATTTATTTTGAGTCTTTTCTTTGAGTTGAGCCAACATAGTAGCTGTCTCTGAGGATAGGTGGGGGTGAATAACCTCTGGCCTACCCTTTGCATGTGGTGGACTTCTTGGTGATTCTTTTCCCTCTGCCCACTTCTTATCATCTGGCAAAGTCCCAATTCTTTTCAAAGCATTTTGGACGGCGCCATTGAGATTTTGCATCTGTTCAGGACTTGCTTTGTTTTTCTGCATTTTACTTCCATAACCCGTGTCATTTGGAATTTGCTCCCTTGCCCGGTTGAGACCTTTGTCTTTGTGTCTCAGTTTTACCTCTGTGGAGCTTCTCTTCTCATCTTGCCTACCATAAAGCCCAGCAGAGGACTCACTCAGATTCCTCCTTCTGCTACTAGTTGTCCCATGATGGCTCTCTATTTGATTGGCCGCTTTATCCAGCGATGGTGATCTTGCAGCTGATGAAGCTGATTGACAGGTGTTGAATTTGCCGTGAATCCAAGATAACTTGGGCTTGGTTGAAGGGTCAGGCGGGGGAGGCTTGGTCCTCTCAGGTGAGGGGTGCTTGCCACTAGTGTTTGTGTTTTTGCTGCTGTTGGTGTTTATACTGATATCGCTATCTTTGGACTGCTTCGACAGTCGTGCTATTTTTGCATACACAGCTCCGCTGGTTGAGCCTGAGCCATTACTAGAGGCTTCGCTGTCTGATAATTTAAGTAAGAGCGTATCGTTGGGGTCACCTTTCAGACATGTGTACTCCCCAGCATCCTCTTCACTGATTGGAGGAGCTAGCTTTTCTACCAAGTTCACCCTCTCCCGAATGCTGTTCTCCAGAGCACTCTCTGTAAAAGCAAACCTTAACGTGAGAATGTTTGCACAGTCAACAACACCACACTGTGGAATCCTGTCACTATATGCCAAAACCCCAAGGAAGCAGTGCTACTGCCAGCAACAGAGGTCAACAACGGGCAAGGAAGATTTCTGAATAATGACTAACAGTCCTCATACCCACCACCCCCCCTACTCCCATAAAATGTTTATATAACTTCCTCACCTTGCAAATGACATGAGAGATATAGCTTTATCTCCATCTGATAAGTTGAAGCACTGCTAATATCCATTCAGATGGTAACAAGATTGCCTATTTATCACTCAATTTGTAACAAGGGGCCTGACTCAGAATATAATTGGCAGTAAGTGATCCTTATTCTCTATGATAGGTAACAATGACCCCTACTCTTTGCTCAGTTGGTAATAAGTATCTTTACTGTCCCATTTCATTCAAGTGCACAACTGGTTACCTTAGAAATTAAGAAGGACAACTATAAACTGGAAATGTATGTCAATATCCAGTCACCAACCTCTGTACTCACCCTCATGAGGTACGCAGTACACAGGGCCATCATCTGCCGTATCAAAAGAGGAAAAAGAGCCACGGGAAGACCAAGATGGGGATGGCTGATCCATCATGGATGGGGGTTCAATGAAGCTGCAGTTTAATGTGTTTTCCATATCATGATGGGCCACTAAAAGAAGAATCACAGGGTTAGCCGAAAGAAACAGCTGCATGTCACTCGCCATTCAATGGCATGTCTGAAATGTGACAGCCTAGAGAACATTGCATTGACTCATGTATTAAAACCTAGAACCAAACCCTAACCTATCGTAAGTATTCCTAATATTTTAACCCTAACTACCCTGCCTGGCAAATTATTCCAACCATTTTACACACTTTGCCTAATCTTTGTCCTAAGATCTGTTTTAAATGTTATTTTTTGGTCCTACTCTTTGGCTAATTTTCCAGGTTTACCCTATTTATCTATGCTAATTAATATTTTGCACACTTTGATGATCATCTTGCCCATAGAACACTGTGCAGCCTCGTGGCATATTATCCAGCACTTCAATAGGTCACTCAGTGAAACAATGGCAGGTTGCATCATTATGGGGTCAGTCAGTACAAACCCATTGCTCCCTGACTATCAGGTGGGACTTCTACTGCCTGTTCTAATTATACTATGTCTGTGTCTGCCATAGCTGATGCTCTGATGCTTCCCTCCAGTGGTGGATAATGGCTTTAGACTGAGGTTAAAATGTTGTTGACATGTGAATTGACATTAGCACCAGGTTTAATGATCACTCCTGTTTCACTTAAAAACCATTTGAAAAAGATCTCTCCAACAGCATGAATGCATGATTAGGATGAATTCCAACCCCACAACCCTAGCCTTTCCAGTCTTTAGTTCCTGCAGAGCCTCATGCACTTTGCGCCATCTTCACGCTGACTAACTAAAAGGCGTTTCGCATTGTGAAGTAGCGGGATGCTAACTAAACTGTTTACTAACATGGATGTAATACCATGGTGATGCCTAAGGAACATGTGAAGAATTCCTAACCTTTGGAGTTTTAGTGGTGTGCAGCTTTGATGCAGTAGCAGCTGTGGGTGATTATGGTTGATCTGTGCTAATCGTGGCCTCCACATCTACCTCTTTAATACACAGTAACTGATGCAGGAAAGAAAATAATATTTCAGGCAAGCTGCCAGGCTGTTGAGTTGAAGCCAAGCACTGACTCTCTGTTAACATACACGAATGGGAGCTTCAGAACTACTAATGATGGACCAGACAAAGCAATAAAGTCATTGCTGGGGAACCAGCTCCATAATAGGATGAGGATTCTCTCAAATATTGGTTACTAAGTTGATGATGACCAGTTCCTGAATATTATAGATGAAGACATCAGTGCAAAAGATAAGGCTGAAGCATTTGTAACAATCTTCTGCCAGAAGTGCCGAGTTGATGATCCATCTCAGCCTCCTCCTGAAGTCCCCAGCATCACAGATGCCAGTCTTCAGCCAATTCGATTCACTCCACATGATATCAAGAAATGACTGAAGGCACTGGATACTGCAAAGGCTGTGGGCCCTGACAACATTCTGGCAATAGCACTGAAGACCTGTGCTCCAGAACTTGCCGCGCCCCTAGCCAAGCTGTTCCAGTCCAGCTAAAACACTGGCATCTACCCGGCAATGTGGAAAATTGGCCAGGTATGTCCTGTACACAAAAAGCAGGACAAGTCCAACCCGGCCAATTACCGCCCCATTAGTCAACTCTCATTCATCAGTAAAGTGATGGAAGGTGTCATCGACAGTGCTATCAAGCAGCACTTTCTTAGCAATAACCTGCTCACTGACACTCAGTTTGGGTTCTGCTAGGGCCACTCAGCTCCTGACCTCATTACAGCCTTGGTTCAAACATGGACAAAAGAGCTGAACCCAAGAGGTGAGGTGAGAGTGACTGCCCTTGACATCAAGGCAGCATTTGACCAAGTATGGTATCAAGGAGCCCTAGCAAAACTGAGGTCAATGGGAATCAGGGGGAAAACTCTTCGCTGGTTGGAGTCGTACCTAGCGCAAAGGAAGATGGTTGCGGTTGTTGGAGGTCAATCATCTCAGCTCCAGGACATCATTACAGGAGTTCCCAAGGGTAGTGTCCTAGGCCCAACCATCTTCAGCTGCTTCAATGACCTTCCTTCAATGATAAGGTCAAAAGTGGGGACGTTCGCTGATGATTGCACAATGTTCAGCATCATTCGTGACTCTTCAGATACTGAAGCAGTCTGTGTAGAAATGCAGCAAGACCGGGACAATATCTAAGCTTGTGCTGATAAGTGGCAAGTAACATTTGCGCCATACATGTGCCAGGCAATGACTATCTCCAACAAGAGACAATCTAACCATCTCCCCTAGACATTCAACGGCAATACGATCGCTGAATCTCCCACTATCAACATCCTGGGGGTTACCATTGACCAGAAACTGAACTGGAGTAGCCATATAAATATTGTGGCAACAGGAGCAGGTCAGAGGCTAGGAATCCTGTGGCAAATAACTCACCTCCTAACTCCCCAAAGCCTGTCCACCATCTACAAGGCACAAGTCAGGAGTGTGATGGAATACTCTCCATTTGCCTGGATAGGTGCAGCTCCAACAACACTCAAGAAGCTCGACATCATCCAGGACAAAGCAGCCCACTTGATTGGCACCCTGTTCACAAACATTCACTCCCTCCACCACTGGCGCACTGTGGCAGAAGTGTGTACCATCTACAAGATGTACTGCAGCAACGCACCAAGACTACTCAGGCAGCACCTTCCAAACCCGCGACCTCTACCACCAAGAAGGACAAGGGCAGCAGATGCATGGGAATACCATCACTTGCAAGCTTCCCTCCAAGCCACACACCACCCTGTACTATATTGCCATTCCTTCACTGTCGCTGGGTCAAAATCCTGGAACTCCCTTCCTAACAGCACTGTGGGTGCACCTACCTCACATGGACTGCAGTGGTTCAAGAAGGCAACTCACCACCATCTTCTCAAGGGCAATTAGGTATGGGCACTAAATGCTGGCCTGGCCAGTGATGCCCACATCCCATGAAACTAACAAATAAAAATAAAGGCCAGTCCTGTTTGGGTTACTATGCCTGTCCACCACCCTCTCCTCCTTTAACATCATTCCTAAAACTACCTCTTGATAGGATTAGATAAAGAGGGATATGAAGAGGCTTCAGTGGAACATAAATGCCACTATAGACCAGTTGGCCGAAATGATCTGTTTTTGTGCTGTAGGCTCTGTGTAGCTCTTTAAACGAGCTTTTGGTCACCCTTCCCAGTATCAACCGCTTTGACCTACCCTCCATTTATTTCTGAATACTCCTTTGCGAACAGCCTTGGAACATTTTTCTATGCTAGAGTCATTATATAAATACAAGTCATTGTTGTTGGGTCTGGGACAAAAATTGAGTAATTTTATCCATTGTTTATGAGTCTTTACATTACCTTATGTTACTGAAAAACAACCTCCTTTAAGAGACATACCACTTGGGGTGGTGCAGTGGTTAGCACCACAGCTCCAGTGACCCAGGTTCAGTTCTGGGTACTGCCTGTGTGGAGTTTGCAAGTTCTCCCTGTGATCGCATGGGTTTCTGCTGGGTACTCTGGTTTCCTCCCGCAGCCAAAGACTTGTAGGTTGATAGGTAATTTGGCCATTGTAAATTGCCCCTAGTGTAGGTAGGTGGTAGGAGAATTGAGGGAAGGTGAGGATGTGGTAGGAGACATGGGATTAACGTAGGATTAGTATAAATGGGTGGTTGATGGTCAGCACAGACTCGGTGGGCTGAAGGGCCTGTTTCAGTGCTGTATCTCTCTATAACTCTCAAAATGGCTGCTACAGTTTAGAAAATTGCTTGTCTTTCTGATCTTGCCGAAAGCATATGAAAATAGACCACCTGATCTGTTATTACTAACAGATATGGATGTAACAGATATCGCAGTATTGGCATCTTTTATTTCTGTCAAGTTAACACACCACGGCCCATCTTATTTGATACGCTACCAGACATTATTCTCTGGGTAAGGTGTGTTAGGGATACAAATATAAACAGCTTGTTGGTCTATTTTTTATATACATGTTTGCTTGACTGTCCTTTTTGAGATTAAGAATTTGTTTTGCCCCAACTATTTTTTAAAAGCATTTCTCAGCCATTCGATCACATAATAATCAGGGAACTTGTAATTACTGTAAATTTAGTAAGTCATTGTTTCCATTCACTTATCCATTTGCTGTTTGATCGATCTGTTTGGCCTAAGTCATGGTGTAGTGAAGTATTTATACTAACACAAGAACAAAATAAATTTCTTTTACAAAGCACCTTTAAATATAGTGGCTAGAGTTTCTGCTATTATGCACTGGTTTTAACCAACATAATTCACCCACTATCGACAAAACCAGTATAAAAGGCTAAGGTATTTCGATCTCATGTTATGTTCAGCGAACATAGAGATTCTGCGATCTTTTACGTTGGTTTAAACAATATTGTGCGGCAAGCTGGCCCTACCCACAAAACTGACCACACCCCAAGATCGAATGAACAAGCATGGTGAGTTTTTGCTAACTGCACCCGTTTGTGGCTCTTTGAGGAGGCTTATCAAAGTAAGCTTCCTTTTAGGTACAAAGATACAGAAAGGCATGTTTTAAAAACTTTAAAATATTAAGAAATATTTAATTTACTAACAATCTGACTACTTTACACTATCAAATTAGTCAACGTTTTATTAAAAGTGGTTATTTTTTGAGATAACTCCATTTTCAGCTGTATCAATAACCACTTTTAAATACATCAGGAATATTGTTTAATGCAGGGAAAATAATAAACAATTGCATCCTATTATGCTCGCCGATTGCACTGGTGCATGGAAGAGTTTACGTTTGGCCTTATGCAAAATCAATTTGCGCAGAGATTTGAGCAACAACTTCAATTCAGAAAGCTAGCGTAATTTGCTTCCAGATTGCCAATTGCGCCCAAAGTGGAAACTCTACCTCAACACCTCCAGACACTTCAAAGCAGTAAAAATGGTTGGAAGCTGATAAATGGAGGAAGAAGATTTAGAGGTGGTGACCTAAAGTGAGGTTAAAGAGCTGGCTTTTGAGAGAGGGAAATGAAATCACAGGGAGGAGAGGCTTTGAGAGAATGTTCCATAGTGCCTGGCAAAAACAGCTGCAGGCTTTACATTCCAAAGTAAAGGGTGGTTTGTAAAGGAAGCCAGAATCAGAAGATTAGAGAACAAATAGTAACATAGGGCTGAATTACATTGTAGAAGTATGGAAAGGGTGAGGCCAGTGAAGGATTTGTAGATGAGGACAAGGATTTTGAAGCTAATGCACAGTTGCCTGGGGAGACAATGCAGGCTGGCAAGCAGAGGGGGTTAAGAGGATTGGAAGTAAGTGTGGGGTAGCATGCAGGTGGTAAAGATTTGCAATTTGAACTCAGAGTCCTGCTAGGGGAACACAGGAATAACTGAGTTTGGAATTAATAAATGAGTAGATAAGAATTTCAGCAGCAGTGGGAATGAGGTTGGTGCTACGGTGGATGATATTAAGAGTTAACAATATTGCAGTCTTCACAATGGCAAGGATATGAGGTTTGAAGGTCAACACAGTGTCAAACTGAGCTGGTGCACCTTTGGGCTCGGTTTGAGGAAGCAAGCAGAGAACTGAGTTAGTTTCCACCATGCATAATGTTAAGGGAGCAACAAACATAGCGAAGCTAAATTGTATAGCTCCTGAAAATGGGCATAGGGAGTGGAGGTGTGATTAACCCCTGCTTGTTAATTGAAATGCAAGCAGCATGACAGCTTTGTGCTGCCTGCTCATTATAATGATTTCTGCATGTAGCCAGTACTAACTACGTTCTTCATTGGCTGAACACATTGCGGGCCCAAATTTCAAGCACCACTTCAAGTTAGTCTGCACCTCTTCATTGGGAGGTGCAGTGAGGCTGGAGCAGGTGCTGGCAGTGCCACAGGAAGGGAATCTGTGCTGGAAACAGTGAGGAATGGCACAACATGAGTGAGAGCAGGCTCCAAGATTTTCGGATGTTGTTCTGGAGAGCTTGGTAGAGGAGCTGGAAAGAAGGAGCGATGTGTTGTATGTTTGCAGGAGCCAAGGAGGGAAGGAGGCCCTCCAAACACAAGTGAAAGGCAGTTGGGTCTGATAGCTGTGGAGGTCAATGCCAGGAGTCAAGCCACGAAGACCTAGATGCAGTGCTGCAAGTTCAAGGGCCTCACATAAGTGGTCAAGGTCAGTGAATACATCTTCAAATGCCATTTTCTACCAACTGCACTACTAGCCTCAGACACTGCTCAATGCACCACAGTCCCATTGCTCATTTAACAACAATCTCTATCACTCAGCACTCATACCTGACATTCATATGCTCCACTGCACCCTCACATGCTTAGCACTGCTGCAAGCCTCACACTCATATCTTACAGCTTGCACACACTGCGAACTATTCAACCATGACAGTCACATTACCTAAACAGATTGCACCACACTCACTGACACACTTCCCTCTCTCTTGTAGGACAAGGTGGCTGGCAACCACAGGCAGCTGGAGCTAACTGCAGGGGACAGGTGTGCCTGCATGTTCTAACCACTGGAGAGGAGACAGTGCTGGCCATTATTGGGATGATCATTACTGAGGCCGTCGCTAATGGCAGGGCTGAAACCATCAAAGATATATATTCATATGGCTGGGGAAGCAGTTCTAGTTTGATGTCGAGGTTAACAATCCATTCAATGGCTTCAGCTGATGCAGTGTGAATGATTGTGATGCCACCAGGAACAGAACTCTCAGGGCAAGAGTTCAATATGTAGGTGACTTGGATGCCATAGTCACAATTTGGGCTGGTCCTCATGTTCCACTTGTGCAGCAAGTGACCACACCTTCCCTGGCCCATCCTCAAGTAGCTGAGGCTTGTCCAGATTTTCCGTGGGAGGTTGAAACCTGAGACTTCACCACTTGGGTCAGTTACCAGGTTGTGGTTGGTGATTCTAGAAGTCAACCAGGAGGTGTGCCATCGAGAGGTGGGGCTGTCGTCAGTTTGTAGGGTGTAGAGTGTGTTCCAGTAGGGGCTATGAGATATCAGGCGAGTGTGTGTGGTTTTTTTTGAGATCCTGTGTCAATGGGAGTGCTTTGTGGGAGTGATCCACTAGCGATCGGTTCTCGCTCTGGCCCTTTTCAACATAAATACCAGTGACCTCCCTCCCACAAAGACCTGGCTCTTCATATATGCTGATGACCTGGCCCTGGCTTTCCAGACTAAAGAACTTCAGGACATTGAGAAAACACTCACTGAAGATCTAAGTTCTCTGGAAGCTTACTTCAGAAAATGGAGACTCTGACAAAATGTCACCAAGACTGTCATTTCCGCCTTCCACCTGAACCACTCAAAGGCCAGAGAAGAACTTCACATCCAGTTCTGCAGCCGACTACTCACCCAGACCCCACGCCAAAATACCTTGGCATCCCTCTTGACCATACATTGACTTACCAGCAATACCTCCAGAACAATGGAGCCAAGGTCAAGACAAGAGTGAATTGCATTAGGAAACTAACGGGTACACAAGATGATAAGAAATAGGAGCAGTCGTAGGCCATTCAGCCCTTCGAGCCCATTCTGCCATTCAATGAGATCATGGCTGATCTACTTCAACACCATTTCCCTGCACTATCCCCGTAACCCTCGATGTTTTTAATATGTAGAAATCTTACGATCTCAGTCTTGAACATACTCAACAACTGAGCCTTCACAGCCCTTTGGGGCAGAGAATTCCAAAGATTCACCACCCCTGAGTGAAGAAATTCCTCCTCAACTCAGTCCTAAATGGCCTGCCCCTTATTCTGAGACTGTGTCTCCTGGTTCTGAACTCACCAGCCAGAGGAAACATCCTTCCTGCATCAACTCTGTCAAGCCCTGTAAGAATTTTGTACGTTTGAATGAGATCACCTCTCATTCTTTTAAACTCCAGAGAATAAAGGCCCAGTCTATTTAATCTTTCCTCATAGAACAATCCCTCAATCCCAGGAATTAGTTTGGTGAACCTTCGTTGCCCTCCCTCTATAACAAATATATCTTTCCTTCTGTAAGGGGACCAAAATTGCACATATTACTCCAGGTGCGGTTTCACCATTGCTGTATATAATTGCAGTAAACACTTTACTCCTAAAATCAAATCTTCCTGTAATGAAGGCCACCATACCATTTGCCTTCTTAACTGCTTGCTGTACCTGCATGTTAGCTTTCAGTGACTCATGAACAAAGACACCCAAGTCCTTTAGAAATTCAACACTTCCCAGGCTCTCACCATTTAAGAAATGCTTCACTCACTCTGGTCCACCCAACAGCAGAGTACTGCTGCTCAACCTGGCTCAGTAGCCGTCACACAAACGTGGTAGATATCCACCTCCGGAAAATCATGAGGATTATTTCTGAAACGTTGAGACCAACACAGCTCGAGTGGCTTCCTGTGCTAACACACACTGAACTTCCAGATGTCCACAGGGAAAGCATTCTCCTCAAAGAACGCCACTGGCTGACCATCAAAGATGACAGTATGCTTATATCTAATCCTCCTTCTCACATCCCATCTCCCCCTCATCCCACACTATTTTTTTGTAAGTTGCAGATCATGTAAGCATGCACTTCGTACTTTCCCCTCCTCCCTGCACCACAACCTTACTCTTGTGCCTTTCTCCTTTCAAATATCCAAGAAGTCTAACCTGACCAAGCAGTGCAGGAACATCAAGAAGAGAGCGATGATGAAGACACAGCACTGTCAGTTGATTTCACACTCTCAGCCACCAGCTCAATTACTGCCACTGCACATATTTTAGATGATAGATTAGAGGCAGAATGGGCACGTATTGAAACAATGGACAAAAGTGCACTGCAGCCACAGCAGGAGATGGTGGCCAACATCCATCAAGACACTTGTGGACCCGATCGTGGTGCAGCATCTGATGGCCGACATCACAACTTTCATTGCAGAACAATCAGCCGCCAGCCAATGTTTGAATGCTGCAGTGGAAGCTCAGATTGCTGCCATGATGGCTGTGAATTACAGTGATCAAAGGGTGTCACAGCTGTCCAACAATCTGCCTTTCGAGAGATTGCTAGGATTGCTGAGGCACCATCCCAAATGAGTGGCAGTAGCTTCGTGGAGCATCAACCTGCTGTTCTCTCTCAGTATGAGAGCATTTGTTCTCCCACCCCTGCCACTCTGCTAGTGACCTTCCTGTTGCCTGCTGCCCATGTCAAGATGGTGCAGTCCAAAGCCGGGTCTTCTAGGCCCAGAGCTGCTCGAGGTTGACCTCCAAGGCCATCTGCACTCTCCTCCACTGCAAGTCAGCAGCCATGCTGCTGCCATTGGGGCAGCACTGCACAAGAACACTAGAAGAGGCAAAGACACATAGAAGACAGATACAAAGGGAATTAGGATGATTAGTTTATGTTTGTATGCAATATGTCATGATTTCATTTATAAATTTGGTTCAGAATGGGTTTTTTTGGTGGCTTTTATTTTTGCATTGTGGCCAAGTGGATGCCGTGACTGACAGATGGAAGGTAAGGTGTGGGACTGTTGGTAAATAGGGATTTGGAGTTGTGGTTACTGGTGATGCACTCTAATTAGCTTTTAATGGACAGCTCTGACAAAAAGGGGCTGTCTAAGTAACCTCCTCCCTTCCTTTTCTTCCTCCTCTTCATGGTCCTGCTCTTCAGCTGGTCACTGTATATCTGGTGGCAAGGGCTGCCCCCTCATGATGACAAGGTTGTGCAGCCTTGAGTTCTTTATATTGCTGCCATTTAATGAGTTCTTTATGTTGTCTGATGCAACATAAATGAGATGCGTGGAGTCCAGTTATGCTGAAGATCTCAAACAGGTTTATTACAGCTAAACAATTATATACAGTACAAAGCAAACTATTTACTGATCCTTCCTCTAGGTGTTACAGTTGCAGAGTGACCCTGGCTTCGAGTGACATAACTATGTCCTGGTACTTGTCTCATTAGCATACTAAGATCTTAAAGGGACATCACTCTTAAAGACAATCAGACAACATCCCCTTTCTTTCCAAAGACAAGTCTCGTATGCTACAAGTAAAAACACATAAAATTAGATAACATCAAAATTATTTACACAAGCATAGAGATTATGAACTTTACACGTGCACAAGTTTACAAGTCCATATATTGTCTCGCTGGTTTTCCAACTCTTGCTCGAGAATTTGCATCTCATCTGTTGCTGTTCTTTCTGAAGCTTCTCCCTGTCTGCTTTCAGTTTCTGTTGCTCTGCCTTCAGCCTGCTAATATACTCTGTTGCTTTTCTCAAGATGAGCACTTTTCAGGTCATTCCTGGGAAGTTTCAGCACCTCATCTTGAAGAGCCAACAGACAATACTTCAACTTATTCCTCTTCAGTACACTGTGTGTTCTTCGCCTCTCCTCATCCTCTGCATCTGAAGGCTTGGAGCTCAAGGTCTAAGACTTGTTGGGAGAGGAGTACTTGATCTCATGGAGGCACCTGTCTATTCTAGCTCGTTGTGGTGCTGGTGGATCTTTAAGAGCTGAAGTGAAGGTGTGGCATAGTTGTGCTGTTGCTGGGTTTCCAGACTGCACCGTTTGATGCTGACCAGAGTTTGCGAGCTGGTTCCGGTCCTTGGAGATTTCCCCTTGTTAATGCTCCCCACTGCCAGCCTTTGCTTCTCAGTAATGATAACATCAATCACCTCTTCTGAGTCACTAGACTGTGAGGAAACGCTGCTTGTTGACAAATAACATTCCCCATCTGAGTTTGGATCGTCATTCTCTTGGTGTGGCATCTCTGAGAAGGGGCTGATACTTTCCAAACCAGAACCACTGAGATCCTGGAAGAACTGTGACTCAATGTGGGTACCCTTGGTCTCTTCTGCTGTTTTGGGTACCTTGGTGGCCTTGTGGATAGTTCTGATGTTGAGATCCTTGCACGCTGGTAATCCTGCTACTGCGGGTCCACTCGTGTCTAACAGAATATTTGTGGTTTCCATGCCAACTTACCATAGCTGCATTGCATTGTTAAGTGTGCCACTGCAAGGGATGGGTGACCCATTGTATGCAAATAACCTTGCAGTTGTCGGCTGTATCATTGATTTCTAATGACTCCACAACTCCAGTATATATCCTTCAGGATCCGGACTGGTAGGATATTTGCACTAGCTCCGGTGTCAATCTTAACCCTGAGTGTATGTTTGCCAGCTTTCTTTGAGCACATAATGTTAACAGTAGTGAAAGCTTGCAGTTGTTTGACTTCATCAACATGGTCAGAATCACAATGTGAAACAGCAGCTCGTCTTCTGGCTGAGAATTGCTCTGCTCTGAATCTTGTTTCAGGTCTGTTTCACTGTGGACCTCATGTACCAGCATGCATTTATGCAGGTCTCTGGAGCTCTCCTTGCTGCTGTTGCCCTGTTACTGTGCCTGTCTTCTGTTTGTTTGTGTCCTCCTGTGACTTCTGGCTACGTCTTTGGAGTCAGATTTCATGCATAGGCGGGCCCAGTGTCCTTTTGTGCCACAATATCTTGAAATGCAAGACAACTTTGTGATGAGTGGGACAAACCACACTTACCATACACCTTGCTTGCTCTTTTCGACCTGGTTATCATGCCGATATTGTTGGCTGCACCTAGTGCTTGCAGATGCTGTTGTCCAGCTACAATGGCTTTTTATTTCCTGCCATCTTCCAGCAGCGCATCAAATGTGTGACCTTTCTTTTCCCCAAGAGATCTTTCTGAAACACGTCAGTGGGTGCTGAGACAATCACCAGCTCCATTATTCGCTCCAACAGCTCAGTTTCTTAAAAATTGCATTTCTTGCCCTTATTACAGCATCTACTGATGAACTGGTCTATTGACTCCTGTGGCTGTTGCCTATAGGACATCAATTCCAGGTAGTGAATTCTAAAATTTTATAGCTGTGGCTACTGAATGGAAGCTCCTCATCACGCTTGAGTGATTTAATGAGTTTTTTAAAACTTTGGCTGCGTGGATGAGACTCTGCAGTGATCAGGGTTTCCCAGCACTTTTTGCAATCAAACGTCTCCTCTAATGGTGCCAACCTTGATCAGCCTGGAAAAGGAGTCCGGTCTTTCCCATTTTTTTCTTAATGGAATCTTTAGAAAAAAATCAATCTTTTAAGCACGTCAAAGCTTGTTTTAAAAAAAAAAAACAGTATCCCTCAACTGTTGGCACAATGACTCACTCGATTTACTTGCAGCCTGTCATTCTGTGCTCTGTCTTCAACAGCTGGACGTGAGTTCTTTCTGTCCACTTTTTGGGCCAGTATTTCTGTTGAATTTTCTCTCCAGTAGGAAAGGTCGTTTTCAAGGCTGTTTTACCCATGGTCTTCAACTTAGACTTTCTATTCTCACCACCGCTGCCACCATATAATGAGGTCTTTATGTTGTCTGATGCAACATAAATGAGATGCGTGGAGTCCAGTTATGCTGAAGATCTCCAGCAGGTTTGTTACAGCTAAAATATTATATAGAGTACAGAGCAAACTATTTACAGAACCTTCCTCTCGGTGTTACAGTTGCTGAGTGACTCTGGCTTCGAGTGACATGACTATGTCCTGGTACTTCGCTCATTAGCATACTAAGAGCTTAAAGGGATATCATTCTTAAAGGCAATCATACAACACAGCATGCAGCAGATCACAACAAAGTTTGGCACCCGCTCTGTTAAGTACTGCAGAGATCATCCAGAGTGGTCCAAGCAGCAAAAGCTTTGTTTCAGCTTGCCAATGGTTTGCTCTTTCACATTTCTTGTGGCAGCATGGCTTTCATTGTATGCATTCTGTGTACATGTGCATGGGTTGCACACTGGGGAGGTGGTGGCGTAGTGGTATTGTCATTGGACTAGTAACCCAGAGACCCAGGGTATTGCTCTGGGGACATGGGTTCAAATGGAATTTGAATTCAATTAATAATAAATCTGGAAATAAAAGCTACTCTAATAATGGACATGGAACCATTGTCGATCAATGTAAAAACCCATCTGGTACACCAATATCCTTAGGGAAGGAAATCTGCTGTCCTTACCTGGTCTGGCCTACATGTGACTCCAGACCTACAGCAATGTGGTTGACTCTGAAATAGCCTAACAGGCCACTCGGTTGTATCTAATCGCTACCAAGTCAATAAGAAATGAAAAGGGACGAACCACCCGGCATCGACCTAGGCACCTAGGCATCGACAACGGAAAACCCAGCCCTGTCAATCCTGCAAAGACCTCCTTACTAACATCTGGGGGCTTGTGCTAAAGTTGGGAGAGCTGTCCTACAGACTAGTCAAGCAACAGCCTGACATAGTCATATTCACCGAATCATAGCTTACAATGTCCCAGACACCGCCATCGCCATCCCCAGGTATGTTCTGTCCCACTGGCAGGACAGAGCCAGCAGAGGTGGCGGCACAGTGGTATACAGTCAGGAGGGAGTTGCCCTGGGAGTCCTCAACATTGACTCCAGACCCCATGAGGTTTCATGGCATCAGGTCAAACAGGGGCAAGGAAACCTTCTGATTACCACCTATTGCACCCCCCGCCTCAGCTGATGAATCAGTATTCTTCCATGTTGAACAGCACTTGGAGGAAGCAGTGATGGTGGCAAGGGCACAGAAGGTACTCTGGGTGGGGGATTTCAATATCCATGACCAAGAGTGGCTCGGTAGTACCACTACTGACTGAACTGGCCTAGTCCTAAATGACACAGCAGCTGGGCAGCTAGATTGGGTCTGCGGCAGGTGGTGAGGGAACCAACAAGGGGGAACAATATATTTGATCTTGTCCTCACCAATCTGCCTGCCGCAGATGCATCTGCCCATGACCGTATTGGAAGGGTTGACCGCCGCACAGTCCTTGTGGAGAAAAAGTCCCGTCTTCACGTTGAGGATACCCTCCATCATGTGTGGCACTACCACTGTGCTAAATGGGATAGATTTCGAACAGATCAAACAACTCAAAACTGGGCATCCATGAGGCACTGTGGGCCATCAGCAGCAGCAGACCTGTATTTAACCACAATCTGTAATCTCATCGCCCAGCATATCCTCAGCATATCCCCCACTCTACCATTACCATCAAGCCGGGCAACCCTGGTTCAATGAAGAGTGCAGGAGGGCATGTTAGGACCAGCACTAGGCATAATTCAAAACGAAGCTACAACCCAGGACTACTTGCATGCCAAACAGCGTAAGCAGCATGCGATAGACAGAACGAAGCAATCCCACAACCAACGGATCAGATCTAAGCTCTGCAGTCCTGCCAAATCTACTCTTGAATGGTGGTGGACAATTAAAGAACTAACTGGAGGAGGTGGCTTCACAAATATCCCCATCCTCAATGATGAGGGAGCCCTGCACATCAATGCAAAAGGTAAGGCTAAAGCATTTGCAACAATCTTCAGACAGAAGTACCAAGTTGACGATCCATCTTGGCCTTTCCTGAATTCCCCGGCAGATGCCAGTCTTCAGCCAATTCGATTCACTCCCCATATATCAAGAAACGACTGAAGGCACTGGCTACTGAAAAGGCTATGGGTCCTGACAACATTCCGGCAATAGTACTGAAGACCTGTGCTCCAGAACTAGCTGCGTCCCTAGCCAAGCTGTTCCAGTACAGCTACAACACTGGCATCTACCTGGCAATGTGGAAAATTGCCCAGGTATGTCCTGTACACAAAAAGCAGGACAAGTCCAACCCAGACAATTACCGCCCTAATAGTCTACTCTTAATCATCAGTAAAGTGATGGAAGGTGCTACTATCAAGCAGCACTTGCTTAGCAATAACCTGCTCACTGACACTCAGTTTGGGTTCCGCCAGGGCCACTCAGCTTATGACCTCATTACAGCCTTGATTCAAACATGGACATAAGAGATGAACTCCAGAGGTGAGGTGAGAGTAACTGCCCTTGTCATCAAGCGTGTATGGCATCAAGGAGCTCTAGCAAAACAGGAGTCAATGGGAATCATGGGGAAAACTCTCCGCTGGTTGGAGTCGTACCTAGCGCAAAGGATGATGGTTGTGGTTGTTGGAGGGAAATCATCTCAGCTGCAGACATCGTGGCAGGAGTACCTCAGGGTAGTGTCCTAGGCCCAAACATCTTCAGCTGCTTCATCAGTGACCTTCCTTCAATGATAAGGTCAGAAGTGGGGATGTTCGCTAATGATTGCACAATGTTCAGCATCATTCACAACTCCTCAGATACTGAAGCAGTCCATGTAGAAATGCAGATAGACCTGAACAATATCTAGGCTTAGGCTGATAGATTACAGTAACATTCGCGCCACACAAGTGCCAAGTAATGGACATCTCCAACAAGAGAGAATCTAACCATGTCCCCTTGACATTCAATGGTATTACAATCGCTGAATCCCCCACTATCAACTTCCTGGGGGTTACCATTGACCAGAAATTGACCAGAATTGAGCTATATAAATACCATGGCTACAAGAGCAGGAAAGGTTAGGAATCCTGCGGCAAGTAACTCACCACCTGACTCCACAAAGCCTTTCCACCATCTACAAGGCACAAATTAGGAGTGCGATGGAATACTCTCCACTTGCCTGGATGGGTGCAGCTCCAACAACATTCAAGAAGCTTGACACTATCCAGGACAAAGCAGTCCACTTGATTGGCACCCATTCCACAAACATTCACTCACTCCACCACCGACACACAGTGGCAGCAGTGTGTACCATCTACAAGATGCACTGCAGCAATGCACCAAGACCTCTTAGACAGCACCTTCCAAACCTGTGACTTCTACCAATTAGAAAGACAAGGGCAGCAGTTGCATGGGAATGCCACCACCTGAAGGTTTCCCTCCAAGCTGCTCACCATCCTGTCTTGGAACTATATTGCCATTCCTTCACTGTCGCTGGGTCAAAATCCTGGAACTGCTTTCCTAACAGTACTGTGGGTGTACCTACCCCACATTGACTGCAGCGATTCAAGAAGGCAGCTCACCAACACCCTCTCAAGGGCAATTCGGAATGGACAATAAATGCTGGCCTAGCCAGCGACGCCCACATCCCATGAACGAATATAAAAAAACACTGATGTCATGAGCCATATCGCCAAAGGATAGCTCTTGTCACACCTTAACCACCTTTTGGTTTGCTGAAGTGGCTCATGATGGCATCGTGACTGCTGTCATGATACCAGGCAGTGACCTGTATGATTCACTAACTATGGTCACACACCAACTGGGCAATGAGGGAATGGAATCCCTTATATTCCAATATATGGCTGAGTTCACATGCAGTGCCTGCAAAGCAATGTGGGTGCAGTCAATGGCACTCTGCACCATGGGAAAGCCTGCAATCCTAGCAAAGCCTGCTGGTCTCTGGCAAGAGAGAATGATATGAAATTGAACAAAGAGCCTCAGTGAGCTCCCTTATGCAGCAATGGACAGCAAAATGTGAGGTGTCGCAAATATCTCCAGCTCCAGTCTGGAAGTAGCCAGACACAGAGAGGGTTATTGCCAGGGTCACCTTCATAGCCACCGGCAATGCTGTTCTTCTGTTCTGAGGTTGAAGTTGTGACTGCAGCAGATAATAGATTTCAGTGAAGCCATCCTTACTGAAGTGCAGACGTCTCACACATTGTTCATGGCTGATGTTCTGGAGGGAGAATTTCTCCCTGATCTCCCTTGGCGAATATGGCCACCTGCTGAGAGACCTTCTCCTCCTTACTCTTCTAGCCATTTGTCATGCTCTATGTGGCCTCTGTTCATTCTCCCAGTCACACTGTATTCCAAGGGGAATGCCTACTGATGCACCTAACTGGTTTGTGCAGAAGCCATGGTCTGCAACCTAACTACATATTGGCCTTTGCCCAATATCACTTAATAACTTTGGTCTTCGTGTCTAAAAGTCACTGAACAGTATGGTGGCAAGTGAATACTCATTGGGAAGTGGCTTGGGAAGATTTTCAACATTAAAGGCAGTATAAATCTGCATGTTGTTATTAAGGACAATCCTGGCTAATACAGAGTGTACATGAGGGTCAATACTTACACTGGGACGATATCTACAGTTACAACATTTTTCAAGGGTTAATTTGATTTGCATAATATGCAATTTTGAATGTTCACAGAAAGCTGTAAAAGTTCAATTCCGAGGAGGATATAGGTTTAAATATTTTACACGGCAAGTTTCCAAGAAAATAACTTTGTGTTATGTAACAGAAAGCAGGCTGTTTAGAACTGGAACTGGGGCAGTGTTGAAAAATGTACGGGAAGTAGTGCCGGTCTCTGGCTTGTCCACTAATAGGGCAGCTCCTGGTCCGAATGGAATATCATAAGCCAAATTAATTGAAATGGGAGTAAAGAGTAGCAATGGGACTAACTAGGCAGGTGTGGAAGTTTAGACAGCACAACACCAGGCAATGAGAACATGTGAGGCAAGGGAATCAGCCAAAATAAAAAGGCCTCAGGACTAAAACATTCCTTTGGTGTGATATAAGAGCCTCTGGAAGGAAGAGAGAGGCACACTCACTTTGTTAAGAGAAAAATCTCACTTTGCTGAGAACTTTCTTTACTGTAATAACAAAGGGAGATGAATTCCTCTTGTGTGTAGTGCAATTGTAAGCCTGATTCTTTTTAAATGTTATGCAAAGGAGACCATCCTCCACAATGTTTTAAGAAAACATTAAATGTACCACAGGTTAGCCAGCATCTGAAAAAGACAAAACAGGTGAACATTACTGATTCAGACCCTTCAACAGGCCTCACAGAAATGTTCATCCCTTTCATATTAATCTGGCTTTTCTTGTTCAAATGCTGCCTAATCTTCTATGCCCTCTCTCCCCGCCAAGATATTTTGTTTTTACTTCAGGTTTCCAGCATTTCCATTTTTTTTCTTTTCTCTAACAAAATATCCATTTGTGCAAATTAAACGTTTTTAATTTTAGGAAGAATTGCTACTCACCTACGACCTTTGGGAATTTCTGGCGTTTAATTGGAATTCTGGGTAGCTTGGTGCTGATCTGACTAAAGGTGCCACGCAAGTGTCTCCGTGCCTGCTTGCCTCTGACAGTGATGGCTTGATTGGAACTGGCATGAGATAAAGCATAGAATGTTAGATAGATGGTGCCTCCTGTTATCTCAAATTATACCCTTGATACTGCTTGTTGTGTGAATCTGCTGTTGCTAATAACTTTCATGAAGTAATTTCTTCTTTAGTGCTATTGGAAATATTTGACTAGCACAAATATTCAATAGTAGGAGGGATAACAGACAGGAAGTCAATGACAATAAAAATCAGGAGAGTGGAAAACGATTGCAGATCCGCTATCACCCATTTTACACTATTACACATCAAAAACTACCTCAGTGTCTTCACCAGAAAACTTGTTTCTCTGAGAAATGGCACAATGCTTCGCTGTTTATTTATGATAGCAACCAGTCAAATTCAAATGTTTTTCTCCTGAAGACAGGCTTACATTGTTAGCATATATTACCCACTGAGATCGCACAACGCTTTAGTGACAGGGCTAAAAATGTGTTGGAACATTTAGAAATTGCATGGAGACGAGAGGGCGATAGTAAATTCTCAAGGTGGCTGATTAGATGTTGCATGTGTTAAGTTATCACCTTAACCAAACATGTGGAAACTCAGCATGTTTAATCATATGTCCGTGCTTGCTTTCCCATGTTAAACATCTTCTGATGATTTGTGCGAATGCATTTGACCATTGGCTCCATACCGAAACACATTTCCAATATGCAACAGCACATCTAATATTTGTTTTCAATAGCTAATAAAATGAGATGGGCAGAACCATTTGGGCAGCTCCAAGTAGAATTATCACAAATGCTCCACCATAAACTGGACATGATCACATTCCTGCATGGATCTATGGACTCACCCCCTGAAGAAAATTCCACAGACTTGCGACAAATTTTGAATTCTAATATTTCTGTTCAAAGATAGTGTTTAAATAAAATTCCACCTTTAGACAGGAGAGAGGGAACCAAAAGAGGAGCATTAAGTTAGTCCCATCAGAATGACATGAAGACAGCTCACTGTCTGGGGTAGGTCTGATTAATTGATTTACATGACAGCATGGAATAGTACAGGGCTGGAAGAACCATTGTGACCCTTATGGTCAGTCCCAAAGTTTGAAAAATATCACACCTCACACTGCCGTGAACTGGGGAAAGAGGCTTTAGGTGTCAATTGGAATGGTGAACAAAGCTGAACCAAATCATTTTCTTCATCTGTATTTAGCACTCTATATAAGTTAACCCACTCCCACAGGCAGGGCGCAGTGCTGAATGAGTTAACCCACCCCACACACAGGGCACAATGCTGAGTGAGTTAACCCACTCCCACATGTAAGGTACAGTGCTGAGTGAATTAACCCACTCCCACAGGCAGGGCACAGTGCTGAATGAGTTAACCCACCCCACTCACAGGGCACAATGCTGAGTGAGTTAACCCACTCCCACATGTAAGGGACAGTGCTGAGTGAATTAACCCACTCCCACAGGCAGGGCACAGTGCTGAGTGAGTTAACCCACCCCACACACAGGGCACAATGCTGAGTGAGTTAACCCATTCCCACATGCAGGGCACAGCGCTGAGTGAGTTAATCCACTCCCACATGCAGTTGGCAGTTCCATGTGTGTTAACTTGTTCACTCCCACAGGGGAGAGTCTTGATTGAGTTAACCTGTTCACACCCATAGGGCAGCAAACCTGTTAACCAACTCAAACTCATATGGGTCATTGCTGAGTGGGACAATGCTGAATAAGTTAAACTAGCTATACCCACAGGGGGCTGTGCTGAATGGGTTAACCCAGTTACATCCACAAGGGACAGCACTGATTTGGTCAACCTGCTTACACTCACACGAGGTAGCGCAGAGTAAGTTAACCCAGTTACACCGGCAGGGAGTAGTTAGTTAGCTCGTTAACACATGACCATTCGCAAGTATGATCAGAACTAATGCAACGTGACTTGACTCAGTCCTCAGCACATGTTTCTGAGTGTGTTTCAGTGTGAGTGACGCGGAGTGACGTGGGGAAGGGAGAGTTCATTTTAACAACAACAAACTAGAAGCTGACTGCCTAAAGTCATTTCTCATGGGACCCTTTGAGGTGGCAGATATGGAAGACATCCATCGCATTAGTCTGCGCTGAATTCTAATCCCCAGTATAGAGGTGATAAGAAAAGTGAAATCAGTTGCGAGTTCTCAGCTGTTCAGAGCATGGTTGGCTGAAAATCTAACCCTGTGCAATGGAATACTCACTCATTCTCCAGATTCTTCTTGTGACAGAGACAGTAACAGCACAAGAACAACAGGAGCAGAAGCAGCAGGAACAAAACCAGAACCCCGGCCGCGATGACACCTACTCGCCCGTTGGAGCCTGTGGATAGGGAGGAAACAAGGGTGAGCAGCCAGGAACCAACAAAAGCCCATATACCACAGACTGCTTCATTGGGTCAGCTGAGCAGGATATTTCAAAATGTTGCTATGAAGGGGAATATTGGAATGTTACAAAGAGGAGTACAAGGTATACAGGAGTGTAACAGTGAGGAATATATTAGAATGTTACAGAGAGGGGTATATTGGAGTGTTAAAGTGAGGAATATATTGCAGTGTCACATGAAAGGTATATTGATGTGTTACAAAGAGGGATGAGAGGTATGTTGGAGTGTTATAGGATCTATAAAGCACTACCTGAGAATGTGGTGGAAGCATATTCTATTGAGGCTTTCAAAAGGGAATTGGATAATTATCTGAATGGAAAATAATTGCAGGGCTATGGGGAAAAGGTGGGGGAGTTGGACTGGCTGAGTTGCACCTGCAGAGAGGCGGCATTGACACAATGGGTTGCATGACCTCCATCTGTGATGTAACCTTTCTATGATTCAATATGATTCTATGATGAGAATGTTCTCCTGGGGGGAGTAAGATGCAAATAGCAACTACTCATTGTGATTATCGTCTAATCAAGCCTAGACCCCTCAATGTATCAGTATTTGAGATATATTAGAGTGCTACATATGAGGTCTATCGGAGTGTTACAGTATGGAGATATTGGAGTTTTACTCAAACAGGGATACATTGGAATGTTGCAGTGAGGAATGCAAGGTATATTGGAGTGTTACAGTGAACAATATATTCGAGTTTTACTCCATGAGGGATATATTGGAGTTTTACATTGAGGGATGCGAGATATACGAGAGTGGTACAGTGAGGGATATATTGGAGTGTTACAGTGAGGGGTATATTGAAGTGTTACAGTCATAGAGTTATACAGCACAGAAACAGGCCCTTCGGCCCATCGTGTCTGTGCTGGCCATCAAGCACCTATCTTCCAGCACTTGGCCCGTAGCCTTGTATGCCAAGGTGTTTCAAGTGCTCATCTAAATACTTCTTCCTGCCTCTACCACCCTTTCAGGCAGTGTGTTCCAGATTCCAACCACCCTCTGGGTGAAAAAGAATTTCCTCAAATCCCCTCTAAACCTCCTGCCCCTTACCTTAAATCTATGCCCCCTGCTTATTGACACCTCCGCTAAGAGAAAAAATTTCTTCCTACCTACCCTATCTATGCCCCTCATAATTTTGTATAACTCAATCAGGTTCCCCCCCCCCCCCCCCCACTGCCTTCTCTGCTCTAAGGAAAACAACCCTAGCCTATCCAGTCTCTCTTCATAACTGAAATGCTCCAGCCCAGCCAACATCCTGGTGAAGTGAAGGATATATTTGAGTTTTACTCTGTGAGAGATATATTGGAGTGTTACAGTGAGGCGTATATTGGAGTGTTACAGTGAAGGATAGATTTGAGTGTTACAGTGAGGGATGCGAGGTATATTGGAGTGTTACAGTGAAGGATATATTTGAGTGTTACAGTGAGGGATGCGAGGTATATTGGAATGTTACAGTGAGTGTTAAATTGGAATGTTACAGTGAGGAATGCGAGGTATAATGGAGTGTTACAGTGAGGGATATATTGGAGTGTTACAGTGAAGGATATATTTGAGTGTTACAGTGAGGAATGCGAGGTATATTGGAGTGTTACGGTGAAGGATATATTTGAGTGTTACAGTGAGGGATGCGAGGTATATTGGAATGTTACAGTGAGGGATGCGAGGTATATTGGAATGTTACAGTGAGTGTTATATTGGAGTGTTACAGTGAGGAATGCGAGGTAAATTGGAATGTTACAGTGAAGGTTATATTGGAGTGTTACAGTGAGGAATGCGAGGTAAATTGGAATGTTACAGTGAAGGTTATATTGGAGTGTTACAATGAGGAATGTGAGGTATAATGGAGTGTTACAGTGAGTGTTATATTGGAGTGTTACAGTGAGGGATGCGAGGTATAATGGAATGTTACAGTGAAGGTTATGTTGGAGTGTTACAGTGAGGGATGCGAGGTATATTGGAGTGTTACAGTGAAGGTTATATTGGAGTGTTACAGTGAGGAATGCGAGGTAAATTGGAATGTTACAGTGAAGGTTATATTGGAGTGTTACAGTGAGGAATGCGAGGTATATTGGAATGTTACAGTGAGTGTTATATTGGAGTGTTACAGTGAGGAATGCGAGGTATAATGGAGTGTTACAGTGAGGGATATATTGGAGTGTTACAGTGAGGAATGCGAGGTATATTGGAATGTTACAGTGAGGGATATATTGGAGTGTTACAGTGAAGGATATATTTGAGTGTTACAGTGAGGGATACGAGGTATATTGGAATGTTACAGTGAGTGTTATATTGGAGTGTTACAGTGAGGAATGCGAGGTATAATGGAGTGTTACAGTGAGGGATATATTGGAGTGTTACAGTGAGGAATGCGAGGTATATTGGAATGTTACAGTGAGGGATATATTGGAGTGTTACAGTGAGGGATATATTTGAGTGTTACAGTGAGGAATGCGAGGTATATTGGAATGTTACAGTCACTGTTATATTGGAGTGTTACAGTGAGGAATGCGAGGTATAATGGAGTGCTGCAGTGAGGGATATATTGGAGTGTTACAGTGAGGGATATATTTGAGTGTTACAGTGAGGAATGCGAGGTATATTGGAATGTTACAGTGAGTGTTATATTGGAGTGTTACAGTGAGGAATGCGAGGTATAATGGAGTGTTACAGTGAAGGATATATTGGAATGTTACAGTGAGGAATGCGATGTATATTGGAATGTTACAGTGAGGGATATATTTGAGTGTTACAGTGAGGAATGCGAGGTATATTGGAATGTTACAGTGAAGGATATATTGGAATGTTACAGTGAGGAATGCGAGGTATATTGAAATGTTACAGTGAAGGATATATTGGAGTGTTACAGTGGGAAATATTTTGGAAGTATTACAGTTACAGATATCGGGTGTATCAGCATGTTACAGTGAAGGCTGAGAGTATATCAGGACGTTACACTGAGGAGTATAAGGTGGCATATATCACTGAGGAGTAAAAGGTGGCATATATCACTGAGGAGTATAAGGTGGCATATATCAGACAATAAAGGATATTTGGCATATCAGCGTTTCACAGTAAGGAGTATAAGGTTTATCAGAGTGTTATACTGAGCACAGCAGGAAATATATCAGTATTTTACAATGAGGAGTCCAGGCTATATTAGGATGATACTTTTTGGTTTGAGATATATCAGAGTGCTCCAGTAAATGGTGTGGAATATACCTGAATATTACATCGAGGGAATTAGAGTATATCAAAAATTGATACATTGAGGGATTTAGGCTTGATCAGACGATAATTACAGTGAGTGGTTGCTATTTGCATCTTACTCCCCCCATGAGAACATACTCATCATAGAATCATATTGAATCATAGAATGGTTACTGCAAAGATAGAGATCATGCAGTCCATTGTGTCAATGCCAACTCTCTGCTGGAGCAACTCAGCTAGTGCTATTCCCCCACCCTTTCCCTATAGCCCTGCAAATTTTTTCCATTCAGATAATTATCCAATCCCCTTTAGAAAGCCTCAATAGAATCTGCCTCCACCACACACTCAGGTCGTGCATTCTAGATCCTAACCACACGCTGCAAAAAAAATTTTTTTCCTCATGTCGCCTGTGGTTCATTTGCCAATCACCTTAAATCGGTGCCCTCTGATTCTCAACCCTTCTACTAATGGGGACATTTTCTCCTTATCTCCTTTGTCTTGATCCCTCATCATTTTGAACACCTCTATCAAATCTCCTTTTAGCCTTCTCCTCTCTAAGAAGAACAGCCCCAGCTTCTCCAATCTCTCCATGTAACTGAAATCCTTAATTCCTGGAACCATTCTCATTCTCTTTTCTGCACCCTCACTGATGCCTTCACATTCTTCCTAAAGTGTGGTGCCCATAAATGAACACAATATTCCAGTTAAGACGAAACCAGTGTTTTATAAAGTTCGCCATAACCTCCTTGCTTTTGTACTCTATGCCTCTTTATAAGGCCCAGGATCCCGTGTGCCTTATTAACCACTTTCTCAACCTGCCCTGCACCTTCCACAATTTGTGCACATATACTCCCAGCTACCACTGCTCCTGCACCCACTTTAGAATTGTATCCTTTATTTTATATTTCCTCTCCTCTTTCTTCTTCCAAAAATGTATTATTTCACACTTCTCAGCATTAAATTTAATCTGCCACCTATCCGCCCATTCCACCAGTCTTCTTGAAGTCTATCACTATCCTCCTCAAAGTTTTGTGTCATCTGCAAGTTTTGAAATGGTGCTTTGCAAACCCAAGACAAGGCATTAATATTGATCAAGAAAAGCAGTAGTCTTAATATCGACCCCTAGGGAACCCCACTATATACCTTCCTCCAGTCCGAAAAAAAAACAGTTCACAACTGCTCTCTGTTTCCTGTCACTCAGCCAACTTTGTATCCATGCTGCTACTGCTCCTTTTATTCCATGGGCTTTAACTTTGCTGACGAGCCTGTTTATGTGGCACTTAATCAAATGCCTTTTGGAAGTCCATGTACAGCATATCAACCCTCTCTGTTACCTCATCAAAAAACTCAATCAAGTTAATAAAACACGATTTGCCTTTAACAAATCCATGCTGGTTTTCCTGAATCAATCCACATTTGTCCAAGTGACTGTTAATTTTGTCCTGGATTATTGCTTCTAAAAGCTTTCCTACCACCAAGATGAAACTTACTGGCCTATAGTTGCTGGGCTTATCCTTACACCTTTTTTGGTCAAGAGTGTAACATTTGCCAGTCCTCTCCACCCCTGTATCTAATGATGATTGGAAGATTATGATGGCCAGTGCCTCTGTAATTGCCACCCTTACTTCCCTCAGTACCCTTGGATGTTCTCCGATCTGATCCTGGTGACTTCTCAACTTCAAGTATAGCCAGCCTTTCTAATACCTCCTCTTTATCAATTTTTACCTCATCTAGTGTCTCAACTATCTCCTCTTTCATCATGACTTAGGCAGCATCTTCTTCCTTAATAAAGACAGATGCAAAGTACTTGTTTAGTACCTCAGCCATGCCCTCTGCCTCCATGTGTAAATCCTCTTTTAGATCCCTAATTGGCCCCAAAAGGAATCTATCCTTTTGCTATTTATATGCTTATAGAAGACTTTTGGATTTCCTTTTATGTTAGATGCTAGTCTCTTCCCATACATTCCCTCTACTTCTCTCATTTTTCTTTCACTACCCCTCTGAACTTTCTATATTCAGCTTGGTTCTTGCTTTACCTTACTCTCTATCTCTTTGATCACCCAGAAAGCTCTGGCTTTGTTTGTCCAAACATTCCCCCTCATGGGAATGTACCTCAACTGTACCCAAACCATCTCCTCTTTAAAGACAGCCCATTATTCTGTAACTGGTTTACCTACCAATCTTTGAATTCAATTTACCTGGGCCAGATTTGTTCTCATCCCAGTGAAATTGGCTCTCCCACAATTGCTCCTTGTCCTTTTCTATAGCTAACCTAAACCTTGTGCTACCATGATACTATCCCCTAAATGTTCCCGTGCTGACACTTGATCCACATGATGTATCTCATTGCCCAGAACTAGATTTAGCAATGATACCTTTCTTGTTGGGCCAGAAACATACTGAAAATTCTCCTGAATACACTCCAGAAACTCTTCCCCCTCTCTGCCTTTATTACTATCCCTGTCAATATTAGGATAATTAAAGTCCCCCATTATAGCTACATTATAGTTTTTACACATCTTTGTAATATCCATGCAAATTTGTTCCTCTTTATTTTTCTCATTAGTTGATGGCTTATAGAATACACCCAGTAATGTAATGGTACCTCTATTGTTTTCTTTTAGCTCTAAACAAATAGATTCTGTCCTTGACCCCTCTAAGACATCCTCTCTCTCTAGCACTGTAATATTATTCTTCATCAACACTGCCACCCTTCCCCCTTTCTTTCCTTCCCTGAACATCTTGTATCCAGGAATATTTAGTACCCAGTCCTATCTTGATGAATGCTGATAGTGAAGTTCTAGCATCAAATAGCAGCAAAATGGTCGGATGAAGGATTAAAATGATATGATCTTTCCAAGAAAACTCAGTACAAAAAGACAACACATATCAGGAGAGCACAATATTTATCCAGCAATCTCCTCAGAATCACATGAGACTCTCGGTCTTGTCATTTGTGAGTTATTCCACTTGGTCATCTGGTCAGATAAATATAGATTCTGGCAGGACTCCGATGTGATTCCTCTCTAATACACAGATCCCAGTATTTCCAAACTGGGTAAAACCTCAGACAAAAGCTTTATTCATAAAAACTCCTTAATCTGTTCTGATGCCGGAATTCCTCAGGGCAGCATCCTCAGTCTAAGCATTTTCAACTACTTCATCAATGACCCTCCCTTTGTCATAGGATCAAGAGTGGGGCTGCGTGCTGATGATTCTACAGCGTTCAGCTCCATTCACAATTCCTTCAATAATGACAGCCCACCTGCCTCTCTCCAGTTCTTGATAGCATTTCCATATTGGGAGAGTCGAGTGTGGTAAGCACTTGGCGCTTACCTGTCTGCCACTGTTTCTTTTGTTCTGGGTGATCAATTTATAGCATATTCCATTCAACTCTGGCTGTGACTGGTGTGAAATACAGTAGCACCTGGTTCAAAGCAACACAGCCACGATTCCCAGATCTTGCTGGTACAATACAAGCTTCCTGCTGTCAGGCCTAAAATGCCACCTTCTATCCCACTGTCAGATTGTGAATTAAAATGAATAGAAGATCCACCCACCAGAGGTAAGCAGGTATATCCAGTGAGTAGTTGAGCCACAAAGATTAGGAAGTCCCACGTGCTGAGTTAGAGCTAGGGGAGGAGCTCAGGATGCTACATAAGTGCCCCAGACTAGGGAAGGGAAATAAATCAGCCAGGGTCTGTGCTCCAGAATGCTATCCACTGCCTCCTGCTGCAAAGTACACTAGAGTGGGAACTGTGATAATCGCCATGATCAAATATCCTACTAATGTGCACTGTCTAGGTTCTTGGGGGTTTGGCGTAGTGGACAGGGACTAACACCTTTGGAACTGGATGCCAGGAAATGTAATAGGAGAAAAAATTGCAGATTTTTTTTTAAATTAGTAAGATAAAGTGAGAAGAACAAGTGACTGAGCGATGAGCTCAACCTCTCACTCAGGATGTATAAAATCCATAACCCTCTTGCCAGGTAGTCCTGTTGGGCTGTCAGTGTCAAAAACAGATCTGTTGGTGTGATCTTCAAGTGGAGGTCTTGCATTTATATATCACCTTTCATGGCTCAGGACATCCCAAAGTTCGACACAGCCAATGAAGTAATCTAAAGAGTAGTCATTGTTGTAATGCAGGAAAATGCGGAGCCAATTTGTACACAGAAAGCTCCCACCAACAGCAAGGAGATATATGACAGAATAAACTGATTTTAGTAATATTAGTTGAGGGATAAATATAAGCAAGGATACCAGGAAAACTCCCATTTTCTTCTTCAAAATAGTGCCATTTTGAGTGGATAGTTTTAGCTTAAAAGAACAAGGCAACTAGTGACTGTTTACTGACTGTCTCAGGAGGACCAGAGACTGAGTGACTGTATACTGACTGTCTCAGGAGGACCAGAGACTGAGTGATTGTAGACTGACTGTCTCAGGAGGACCAGGGACTGAGTAACTGTATACTGACTGTCTCAGGAGGACCAGAGACTGAGTGATTGTAGACTGACTGTCTCAGGAGGACCAGGGACTGAGTGAATGTATACTGACTGTCTCAGGAGGACCAGGGACTGAGTGACTGTGTACTGACTGTCTCAGGAGGACCAGGGACTGAGTGACTGTGTACTGACTGTCTCAGGAGGACCAGAGACTGAGTGACTGTGCACTGACTGTCTCAGGAGGACCAGGGACTGAGTGATTGTAGACTGACTGTCTCAGGAGGACCAGGGACTGAGTGACTGTATACTGACTGTCTCAGGAGGACCAGAGACTGAGTGACTGTATACTGACTGTCTCAGGAGGACCAGAGACTGAGTGATTGTAGACTGACTGTCTCAGGAGGACCAGAGACTGAGTGACTGTATACTGACTGTCTCAGGAGGACCAGAGACTGAGTGATTGTAGACTGACTGTCTCAGGAGGACCAGGGACTGAGTGACTGTGTACTGACTGTCTCAGGAGCACCAGGGACTGAGTGACTGTGTACTGACTGTCTCAGGAGGACCAGAGACTGAGTGACTGTGCACTGACTGTCTCAGGAGGACCAGGGACTGAGTGATTGTAGACTGACTGTCTCAGGAGGACCAGGGACTGAGTGACTGTATACTGACTGTCTCAGGAGGACCAGGGACTGAGTGACTGTATACTGACTGTCTCAGGAGGACCAGGGACTGAGTGACTGTGCACTGACTGTCTCAGGAGGACCAGTTACTGAGTGACTGTGCACTGACTGTCTCAGGAGGACCAGGGACTGAGTGATTGTAGACTGACTGTCTCAGGAGGACCAGGGACTGAGTGACTGTATACTGATTGTCTCATGAAGACCAGGGACTGAGTGACTGTGTACTGACTGTCTCATGAGGGCCTGGGACTGAGGGACTGTATACTGACAGTCTCAGGAGCACCAGCAACTGAGTGACTGTGTACTGACTGTCTCAGGAGGACCTGGGACTGAGTGACTGTAGACTGACTGTCTCAGGAGGACCTGGGACTGAGTGACTGTATACTGACTGTCTCAGGAAGACCACGGACTGATTGACTGTATACTGACTGTCTCAGGAAGGCCAGGGACTGAGTGACTGTATACTGATTGTCTCATGAAGACCAGGGATTGCGTGACTGTGCACTGACTGTCTCAGGAGGACCTGGGACTGAGTGACTGTATACTGACTGTCTCAGGAAGGCCAGGGACTGAGTGACTCTGTACTGACTGTCTCAGGAGGACCTGGGACTGAGTGACTGTATACTGACTGTCTCAGGAGGACCTGGGACTGTGTGACTGTGCACTGACCGTCTCAAGAGGACCTGGGACTGAGTGACTGTATACTGACTGTCTCAGGAGGACCAGGGACTGAGTGATTGTAGACTGACTGTCCCGGGAGGACCAGAGACTGAGTGACTGTATACTGACTGTCTCAGGAGGACCTGGGACTGAGTGACTATATACTGACTGTCTCAGGAGGACCAGGGACTGAGTGACTGTATACTGACTGTCTCAGGAGGGCCAGGGACTGAGTGACTGTATACTGACTGTCTCAGGAGGACCAAGGACTGTGACTGTATACTGACTGTCTCAGGAGGACCAAGGACTGAGTGACTGTATACTGACTGTCTCAGGAGGACCAAGGACTGAGTGACTGTATACTGACTGTCTCAGGAGGACCAAGGACTGTGACTGTATACTGACTGTCTCGGGAGGACCAGGGACTGAGTGAGCTTCCTGGGATACAAAACTTGTTTTTATTTTCACTTTGTTCTGTAGCACTTGCATACCTAAGCAAACTGTTTGCATTTTCCACGTGAGAGGTTGACCTCTTGTTTGGTCCCTTGGTATGTGAACATCAAGTTGGCTACAGTCGAGGCATAAAATGTTGATATTCTTTAATCGTTACAGCAATGATGATTTTTAAAGATGAAGCAAGTCTGTAGCTATCAAACTCTTCTGAACAGAGGGTCATTATCAAAAAAGATTCATCACAAGTTTGAATCAATTAGTAATTGCAATGCTTCACTGTCACTGACACCCCTCTCCCCATGCAGAGGTGCAACGCTGCTGAGGCTTTGTTGGAAAACAAACAACTTTCCCCAAAAGCTTTACTGAAACTCACTATGGCTGGATTCACTTACCCAGAATGCATGTGCCATGGACAGGGTCACAGTCCGCCTCGATACAGGGGCAGGGGTGGGCACAGTTGGCTCCATATTGCCCTGAGGGACAGGTCATGTTGCAGCTGAAAAAGGTAGGGGAGGGGGGAAATAGGTTGGAAAAACAGATAAATTGTTAAAATCGTCAAGCAGCAACTTTTTGGCAACAACAAAAGGACAGCCACACTTTTAAATTAACTTTTCATTCTGTCCATGACTCAATTGTTTCTGCAGAACTACCACCACCTTTTCTTCACTTTCCCAGAATAGATTTGTTTCTCTTTCTTACCGTTCTTTTCTTTTACCAATTCAATAGATATTTGTGCAGCCACCTCCTCGAGTTAGTTGTTTAATTGTCCAACACCATTCACGGCTGGATGTGGCAGGACTGCAGAACTTAGATCTGACCTGTTGGTTCTGGGATCGCTTAACTCTGTCTATCACATGCAGTTTGGCACGCAGATAGTCCTGTGTTGTAGCTTCACCAGGTTGACACCTCATTTTGAGGTCTGCCTGGTGCTGCTCTTGGCATGCTCTCCTGCACTCTTCATTGAACCAGGGTTGATCCCCCGGCTTGATGCCAACGGTAGAGTGGGGGATATGTCAGGTTACAGATTGTGACTGAGACATTGTGTCCACAACGACTGTGCGGTGGTCAGAGTCGCGTCCAGTGGAGCGTAAAATCGACGTGGGGTGGCCACGTTGGCTGGTGAGTTAATTTACATTTCATTAATGCTCATTTAAATATTTAGATGAAGGCCCTGCCGCCAAGCAGTGGGAGGGGGCAGCACCGAGGCTTCTCCGCTGCCGCTAATATCCGGTGGGCTCTTCTCAACGGCGTGGGTCGAGGCAGGCTGCTCGAGGCAGAATTTTATGGGCCCCCCCCCACCCCACCACGAACCCCGACAAGAAGGGCTCGTAAAATTCAGTCCATGGTAGGTGAAATTTAATGCAGAGAAATGTTATTTCATATATTTTTTTTTGTTCATTCATGGGATGTGGAAGTTTTGCTTCTTACTCCAAACACTACAGTTAAAACCCACCGACCACAGAATGGTGAGGAGAGGGTGAAATTTCTGGGTAGTGTCAATTGCTTTAGGTTGTCAGCTATAAGCTGAATGGTATTGTGTGTTGTCTGCTGAGGGTGCTGCGGGATGGGGTAGATCTTGACTAGTGTAACACAGTGTAAACGTAAAACCAGCTGATGACTAGCCATCACTCGATTTACACCATCCCACAAAGTCAAGAATCCTCCCATTGTCCAGTTGCAACTCGAAAATAAACGCCTTATTCTCATTTTTAGAAAGCAGCTCTCAAGTTAGTATTGCAAACTCGGCCTCT
This sequence comes from Heterodontus francisci, assembly GCF_036365525.1. NCBI lineage: Eukaryota > Metazoa > Chordata > Chondrichthyes > Heterodontiformes > Heterodontidae > Heterodontus > Heterodontus francisci. The sequence goes on from NC_090393.1 coordinate 25,540,096, forward strand.
CTTTCCTCCCGTCTCTGCCACTTTTGCCTTGTGACTGTGACATACGCCCCCGGCACAGCCTGAACCTGGGCCACACTAACACATGGTCGCTGAAATAGTCCCATTCCCGGCCAAGGCCCCTCAAATGCCCCGCAGCACATTCTGTTAGCGCAAATGAAATTCACAAGCAGCAATGGTTTTACAGGGCACCGGTGCATGTGGCAGCCCCTGGGGTTAAGCACACTGTCAGGCAAGTCAAAAGGAAAGCAATACACTTTCCGAGTAACTCTCCAAATAACTCTCCACTCTGTGCCCAACAGCAGTTGCTCACTGTGGACACTTCACAATCATTCTTTGTAGCCAATTGTTACAGGAAAGGCTTCAGTGTTGGGATCATTCCGTTTATCCGGCTGAAAGCCGAATTTCCTCAGAAGCCAAGGAATGCAGCAGCCTCCAGGATGTGGCCGAGAGGGGAGAGAAAGGGGGTGGGGACGTGGGGGGAGCGTTCCAAGCCAGCAGATCCATATAATGTTACAAATATCAAAGCAAATTCCTGTCAAGAGGGTTTTTTCTTGGGAGTTCAGAAAGTGTTTCCATTTTGCATTTTGCAAATCCCCACATAACTGGCCCTTGACCACAAGGCCCTGTAATGGAATTTGTATTTTAGTCTGTGACTGAAAAACATATAATCCTTTCTCTGTCCACTGCACCCCCCTCCCCCACTCTCCCCCGACAAAAAAATCACAACTCAGAATGCAGGAGCAGAGAAGGAAGTGGCCAGATTCAGGCAATATTCCAGCTGGATTGTACAGCGCAACATCCGGTCGAAATCTCTTTGAAGACTCAGACAGTTCTCTCATGCCAAAGCTAAATTAGATACATAAGCACAGCTTTTACCCTGCCCCCACTCCTCCCCTGGGACACGGCACTGAACAATGTGCTGGCACAGTAACTCCACATTGCAGCACTTTCTAACATACCTACAGGCCTAATAGAGAGCCAGTTCTAACATAACAGGCACCATTTGTGGCTCCTTCTCTAAGCGAAACCACATGAAACACTAGAATTCTGCAGCTCTGTCTAATTCAGCACTAAACTGTCAGTCTCACTCAGAGGAATGGCTGGTGTAGGATAAGGAAAAATGTAACACTGGTGCAATCAGGCCTGCGCTTCTGACATTGAGGTTAAGTGTCAGCTTAGTTCGCTGATAGCACCCTCGCCTCTGTGACAGAAGGTCGCGGGTTCAACCTCATTCAAGGACTTCAACACATAATCTAAGCTGACAATTCAGTGATGGTACAGTGCAGCTACTTACCATGTTGTTAAACTCTCAGATAGATGTAGGAATGGTGCAGATAGCGACATGCCCATTGCCCAGAGATTACTATATCTAGACAAAGTTAAACTCCAAGCATGAGTTCATTCTGGGTGAGGGCAGGAGGCAAAGGCTTTACTGAGACTTTGTCCAGTTCTGGACCACGTGCTTCATCACATGGTGCGAAGGAGGCACAAGCAAATCATGTTCCCAATGTGCTGATTTAGTAAAAGCTAGATTTAACTAAAATTACTTGCATCAATGATTAGCTCATGACAAATGCCAACAGCAAGAGCATGCACTGCTCCTTCTCTCAAACAGGTGAAGACATATATTCACATGCATGCTCATCCAAGCCAAGTCTGATTTTGAAAGCAACACTTCAGCATCAGGGATGGCTGCTGGCTATTTTGATCGTTGAAAATCGGAAAGAAAGGTTTGTTTTTTGATTGCTACACTAACAATGTTTTGTGCATGTGTGGGTTGGATCTTTTGGTGTATGCTTACAACTCTTTTTAAATACCATGCAACTGTATTGTTTTGGGCTGGGCAATAGTTGGCAACATATTGAGCCTTAAGCAAGTCTCTATTTAAAGTAATGAAAATAGAAAATGCTGGAAATACTGACTGCTGAACAGCAAGTCAGACTGCATCTGTGGAGAGAGAAACAGAGGTTGTGTTTCTGGTCAATGACCTTTGATCAGACTGGAAAGAGTTAGAGACGTAGCAGGTTTTAAGCAAGGACAGGGGCAGGAAATGGGGGCAAAGGGGAAAAGAACAAAACAGAAGGTCTGTGATAGTGTGGAAGGCAATAAAGATTAAATGACAAGAGACAATAGTGCAAGGCAAAAGGAGATGGTAATGGGACAAGTAAAGAAACAAAGATAGGTCTAGAGGAGGTGTAAATGGGAAAAGACAGAATCTGAACCAACAGTTGCTGTCTGAAAACTAGAAAACCGGGGGCAGAGGTTATGATCTGAAAGTGTTGAATTCAATGTCGACTCCAGAAGGCTGTAATGTGCCTAATTGAAAGATAAGGTGCTGTTCTTAGACCTAATGTTGAACTTCATTGGAGCAGTGTAGGAGGCTGAGGATAGAGAGGTCAGAGTGGGAGTGGGGTGGAGAATAAAAATGACAGGTGATTGTAAGTGCGGGGTCACAGCGGCAGATGGAACAGAGATGTTCTTCACAGCAGTCATCCAATCTGTGCTTCGTTTCCCCGGTGTAGAGGAGACTGTATTGTGATTGCAGAATACAGTATACCAAATTGAAAGAAGTACAAGTAAATTGCTGTTTCACCTGGAAGAAGCGTTTGGGGCTTTGGATGGTGAAGAGAGAGGAGGTAAAGGGTAGGTGTTGCATCTCCTGTGCTTGTATGGAAACGTGTTGTGGGAAGGGGAAGGGTTGTTGGAAGTGATTGAAGAGTGAACCAGGGTATTGCAGAGGGAATGGTCCCTTCACAATGCTGAAAGGGGAGGAGACGTATTTGCTGATGGCATCATGCTGGAGGTGGTAGAAATGGTGGAGGATGATGGGTTGGATGTAGAGGCTGGTGGGTAGAAGGTGAGGACAAGAGGAACCCTATCACGGTTCTGGAAGAGAGGGGAATAGGTGGCAGCAGAAGTGCGGGAAATGGAACGGACACAGTCGAGGGTCCTGTCAATCCTACTCTTTTCCCCCTTTCCTTGTCTCTGTATTTGCTTAATACCTGTTACATCTCTAATTTTTTCCAGTTCTGATGAAAGGTCATTGACCTAAAATGTTAACACTGTTTCTCTCTCCACAGATGCTGCCTGACCTGTTGAGTGTTTCCAGAATTTCCTGTTTTTATTTTAGATTTCTAGCATCCGCAGTATTTTGCTTTAAAGCTTTGGTAGGTATAGCATCTAACAGATTGGTCTACTTCAACATAAATGGGCCACTCAGTGTTCATCTAAACCATTCCAGACATGACTGGAAAAGCCAACAGATTTCTGTATAGAAGGTGAGGAAAACAATGAAGCAGGAGTACACATCACCTTCACTGCTTAATTTTGGCCATAAACCCACATGAACCCATTCAGCATAAGAATGCAGTAAATAAAATGGGCTGTATACTTGTCCCAATCTAGCCATTTTGATCCTTGTCTTGCTGCTATACTGAGCTTCTATCTGGTATGCAGTTATTACTCATGATGTGAAATATGGCGGGTTCAAGTGTCAGCTTGGCTTTGTTGGTGACACTCTAGCCTGTAAAACAGAACATTGTGGGTTTGGGTCCCATTTCACTGCCTCATAGCCAGTGCAGTACATTATTGATAGAGCTGCTGTCTTTCAGATGAAACAGTAGCCTTTTTAGATGGATGTTAAATAGCCCATGCCACTATTTGAAGAGCTGAGAGTTCTCCTGGTCTTCGAGGCAAAGTGTGTCCCTCTTTCAACACCACCAAAAACAGATTAACTCTCAAAATGGGATCTGTGTTTGCCCACATTTACTGCACTTCAACATTTGTGAAACAAAACATACAAAATGTTAAAAATACACAGCAGGGCAGTCAGCATCTACAACCAGGAAAGACAGAATAGAACGAACAGAAACGTTAACTCTGCTTCTCTTTCCACAGATGCTGCCAGACCTGCTGAGTGGTTCCAGCATTTCTTGTTTTTATTTCAGATTTCCAGCATCCACAGTATTTTGCTTTTATTTAAGACAGAATAGAGGTTGAAGTATAATCCTCCATCAGGTTACACCCAAAACATTAACTTGTCTTTACTTGTACTTCTTTCAATGTAGTATACTGTATTCGCTGCTCACAATGTGGTCTCCTCTACATTGGGGAGACCAAGCGCAGACTGGGTGACCGCTTTGCGGAACACCTCCGCTCAGTCCACAAGCAGGACCCTGAGCTTCCGGTTGCTTGTCATTTCAACACTCTCATGCTCACATCTCTGTCCTGGGATTGCTGCAGTGTTCCAGTGAACATCAACACAAGCTCGAGGAACAGCATCTCATCTACCGATTAGGCACACTACAGCCTGCCAGACTGAACATTGAGTTCAATAATTTCAGAGCATGACAGCCCCCCATTTTACTTTTATTTGTAGTTATTTTTTCTTTTTTTCTTTTTTACATTTTTGACAATTTTTTTTTGCATTTATTTCATTTCATCTTAGTTTGTTCAGTTTGCTTACCCACTGTTTTTTTTCATGTTTGCACGTGCTGCTGTTCAATATTCAGTCCGTTAACGCCTTATCTGTACTAATGCTTTGTTTTTCAACACACCATTAACATATTGTTTGCCTTTGCTCCATGACCTTTTGGTCAGCTATCTGGCCTTGTCCAATCTACACTTTCTCCTTTGTTATCTCTTGCCCCACCCCCACCTCACTTGCTTATAACCTGTGACATTTCTAATATTTGTCAGTTCCGAAGAAGGGTCACTGATCTGAAATGTTAACTCTGCTTCTCTTTCTACAGATGCTGCCAGACCTGCTGAGTGGTTCCAGCATTTCTTGTTTTTATTTCAGATTTCCAGCATCTGCAGTATTTTGCTTTTATTAACTTGTCTTTTCTCTTCACAGAAGCTGAGCCTTATTTTAATTAATTCCCCACTGTAAAGTCTGGCATTTATTGCCTATCCCTAATTGCCCTGAGATGGTGATGGTCGGTCTTTCTCTTGAACTTCTTGCTGTTTGATGCAACTAAGTGGTTTGCTAGGCCAAATCAAAGGGTAGTTAAGAGCCAACCACATTGGCGTGGGTCTGGAGTCACATATAGGCCAGAGCAGGTATGGCCAGCAGGTTTTCTTCCCTAAAGGATATTAGTGAACCTGCTGGTTTTTAAACACAATCTGTGAGTTTCATGGTTTGCTCTACTTCCGGCACTTCCTGTTTCCCATTTTGTTTTAGATTTCCAGCATTTGCTATTTTTTTCTTTTTCTTTTTCCACTGTATAAGAAGCACTTTGAGAATTTTAGAAATGTGCTGGAGCTGAAGTAGAAATGCAAGCTTTTCTTTATTCTTGCCAGCGTCTGTAAACTCCTTACTGTCCGCTCTACCACATCAGTAAGTTGCATTTCTAGAATGCTGCTAACATAAATGAAAAGTTTTGAGGCATTTCAGAAATAGACATTGTGCCAGAAAGAGGGAATTTATTGCATTGGTGAAGGGGAAATTGGCGTAAATAAGTGAGGTGTGGGTAATGGGAGACCAGGATTTATTGCAGGTCAGGATTAAGTGGCAGATTCACAGACAAGTTGAAGTTCATGGACAGGGCAAGATGGAAGATTAGCAATGAGAGCAATGGAATAGAGTCTAGAGCTTACAAAGGCATACCAATGATTTCAGCATTGGAGGAGCTGAGGTATAGGTGGAGGCAGGAGGTATTGGAGTGGTGAAAGTAAGCAGTCTTTGTGATGGACAGGATGTGAGATTTATAGCTCAAGGGCGCCAACATTGCAAATGACCTTTTTGAACTTTAGAGTGTCTGCCAGGGAGGGAAACAAATTTGATGCCAATGGAGCAGCAGGACAAGAGGTAATAATGGCTTTAGTCTTCCCGATGTGGACCTACAGGACGTTACAAGTCTGACAAAACAGTAGTAATCAAAGATCCAAGAGAAATGGTGCAGAGGTAGATCTTATTATAAATGCACACGTGGAAGCTAACTACCTGTCCATGGACAAGGTCCCAATGTACGTAGCATATACAAAAGCAAAAAGGAAACAGCTAAGGATAAACCAGCATGAGATCCTGGAGATGACTGTGCATGGAAGCCATTACTTGAGATGCTTTGGCTGCAGTTGGAAAGGTCACAATGGAACCATGCTAGGGTAATGACATGCAGTTCAACATCATAGGGGAGACATTGGAGGATAATGATGCGGTCAACCCTAACAAAAGGTGCAGAAAATTGGAAGAGGATGCAGACAGATAATGCACCATGATTACAGTCACAAAAGGTATTGTTCGATAGTTTGGTTAGGATTATTTTGGTGCTATGTGAAGTACTGAAGCATGACTGGAGGAATTCAAACAATTGACGGACAGATGGGCATGTAGCTGATAAGTGATGACACATTCAAGGACCTTAATGAAGAAAGGGAGGTTGAAGGTAAGCAGGAGTTGGAGAGGACAGATTGGTCGAGCATATTATTTTCTGAGGCAGGTGGTGATGAAGCTAGCTTTAAAGATGAGCAGGATGGTGCCTGAGGAAAGAGAACCATTGACAATATCAGCTCGCTGCGGTGCCAGGAATGGAAGTCGAGCCATGAGGAGACATCTGAGATGAGGATAGAGTGAGTAGAATGTATACCTCATGGACAGATTAAGCTTGGAGAGGGCAGAAGGAATGTAGGAGGGAAACTACAGAAAGACAGGTTCAGAACTATAATGGGTGGATGTCATCCTTATCCCACCATGGGACCTTCAACTTAACTCTGCACTCCTTCCTGTTTTCTCCTATTTACTGTTTCCCATTTACTATCATGTTTTTCTGTACCCTGATTTTCATATAACCAAATCTATGTAACTGGAGTTCCCTGAGTCTATTCTCATGTGCATTTTGGCTGCTGCTCCAAACCTGAACCTATCAATCTATTTCCACTTTTGCTCTTTCTCTTTAACTTCTTTTCTCTTTACCTCTCCTAGGCCCCTCTTTTCTATTGTCATGTCACTTTTCACTTCTCCACTATCAGGTACTCTGCCCTCCTAATTCCCTATCTCAACCCCTCAATACTCCTCAACCTTCCTACTCTCTTGCTGGCATTGCAGGCTTTGCTCCCTCTTAAATAAGCTGACAGCTTCCCTCTGTGCCTCCCTGGCCATCCTCCGATGGGCTCATCAAGGCACTCAGCACTAGCTCATTATGAGTAGCAAGCCCAATTGCCCCATCCCACTCTCTCATTGACCTTCCCATCCAGTGTACCTGCTGTGGGCTAGTCTTGCTAATCTTCTTCCTGTCCAACTCATCCCTCCCACTGCTGACCCAGTGTGGCCTCTGCCAGCGGATCAGCACTCACCAGCTCTCTAGGTAGCTCCCTCCAGAATGCCCATTCACTTGTGAACAAGGCCCTTGCCAGCTATGAACCTATGGTGAGTGACTGCATTGACATCATGGCCTTAGTGGAAACCTGGCTGACGGGTGAAGACACCTTGTCACTTAATGATGTCTCCCCACCTGGCCACATCTTCCACCACTTTCCCCTGTCAGGACCGTCACAGTGACAGTGTGGCTCTTATCACAACTTGGCTTAACCCATAATCCTCTGGCACTTCCTCCTCCTTCGAGCAGCTCACCTTGTTCCACCCTCTCACTTCTCTTTCAAAATCATCATTCTCTGCTGCCCTCCCAAGTACAATAAAATTTTTCTCACCGAGATATCTTCACTGCTTTCCATCCTCAGCCTCTACACCAAACGACTTCTTATACTTGGTGATTTCAAACTCCATTTCAACTCATCATGCTGTCTCTCCTCTGAGTTTACTGCCTCTCCCCTCCCTCTCTGTAATCTCCTCCTGCCCCATAAACCTGCAAGATATCTGTGCTCCTCTAATTCTGGCCTCTTGTGTATCCCTGATTTTAATCACTCCACCATTGGTGACTGGACCTTCAAATGCCTTGGCCCTAAGCTCTGGGATACCCTCCCTACATCTCTCTGCCTCACTTTCCTCCTTTAAGACACTCCTTAAAACCTACCTCTTTGACCAAGCTGTTGCTCATCTGACCTAATATCTCCTTGTGTAGCTTGGTGTCAAAGGTTCACTAAATTGGTCACTGGGATGAGAGGTTTATCCTATGATGAGAGGCTGAGTAAATTGAGCCTATATTCTCTGGAGTTTAGAAGAATGAGAGGAGATCTCATTGAAATATATAAGATTCTGAAGGGGCTGGATAGGGTGGACACTCAGAGATTGTTTCCGCTGGTCGAGGAATCTAAAACACAGGGTCACAGTCTCAGGATAAAAGGCTGATCATTTAGGTCTGAGATGAGGAGAAATTACTTCACTCAAAAGGTTGTGTGTCTTTGGAATTCTCTAGCCCAGAGGGTTGTGGAGACTCCATCATTGAATACTTTGAAGGCTGGAATAGATAGATTTTTGGTCTCTTGGGGAATCAAGGGATATTGAGAGCAGGCGGGAAAGTGGAGTTGAAGACTAAGATCAGCCATGATTGGTTTGAACGGCGGAGCAGGCTCGATGGGCCATGTGGTCTACTCCTGCTCCTACTTCTTGTGTTCTTGTGATGTCATATTTTATTTTATAATGCTCCCGTGAAGTGACTTGGGATGTTTTATTACGTTAAGGGCACTATATAAATATAAGTTGTTTTGTCAGGGAGAGGTTGGGATGGGAGCAAGCAACAGAGACAGCTGTGCAGATAATTTTAGTCTTAAAGATGGAGAAATCCACGTACTCCTTGGATGCAGTGCTTAAGGTGAGGGTGAATGGATCAGGTAGAGGGGTTTAAGGTGGCAGTTTGTCATGGCAAAAAAAAAGATCCTGGGATTGCTTTTGCTCTTCAGCATGATTCTGGAGTAATAGGTGGATTTAGCTGAAGAAAGCAAGACATGGCAATGCTCGACAGATCTGCCGATTGATCCAACAAAATAATTGTGGGCCAATCCCATTGGCTGTTCTCACACAGTAAACCTAAGTTGGAACTGACTCAGTGGAGGAAATTGTCACTGAAACATGCACAAGTGGTTTCTCATTAATCTCCCTGATATAAAAAAAAATAGCCATTAAAAGCTCGACAGGCTCCCTCAGTAGCATAGTCACTTGTTCCAGTGAATAGATGAATCACAAAGACTTGGAAAATCCTGGGCTCCATCCCTAGTCTGACCTAATCTCAGTGAGTGTCGCAGTTGGAATGGTGCAATGAGCCTTGCCGCCCATTGACTAGGAGGGAGGAGAAAGAAAAAAAATCAGCTGAGGTTCCTCTCCTGATTATTATTCAGTGATGCCTACTGAAGATCACTGTGTGGACATGGGATGAGAGCAGCATCAGGCTTAGTTTTGGACACCCTACTGAAACTCATTGTCAAGGTTCACAAGAAGAATGGGCTCCTGAGTGAGGTACCAGAAGACGGCTGCCACCCTCATAATCACACTGCTGCAGGAGCAAACATATTGGGGAGAATGGCAGGACATTTTCAAAAGATCACAAAAAAAAGGCCTGCTCCACCCCATCCACTATAGTTCACAAGGACCTGGTGTAGTGATTGTCCATCAGCAGGAGGGCTTGGTTTTGGCTTGCCAGCTCCGTTGCCCTAACAGGTGGTCTGTGTAAAAATTGGGAGCAATGGGGGAGGGGAAGAATCGGAAGGAAAGACACAGAAACCCTTACTGTGCATTTCTACAGCTGTACTTCCTGCAAAAAAGAGAAGAAAATCACACTGTTTTAAATATAGGCCAACTGTCAGCCCGAGACCTCTGCTCATGTCTGTCCCAGAGGCTCACGGGCAGGAAATAATCAGCAGCCACTTCCTCAGGTCCAACAGACTGGAGCTCTGAGCTAATCCTGAAGCAATATAAAACACTGATTGTTATTCTGTGATTGTACTCAGCAGCCACTGAATAAGATTCTCATTTACTGCAGGAAGGGAACATGTCCAGGCACTATCCCAGGAAAGACTCACTGTTCACTAAGCCTGTTAATGTGGAGGCTCTTCCTGTAGCTCTGAAGTAAGCTATAAGTTTGAACCGTGCAGTCAGATCCAATGAACAAAGCCACTTCTGCCTCCGTCTACACCTGCTGATGACAGATACTGCAAGAGTCCATGTGCGAACAAAGCTCCTGAGCTTGTGCTGAACTGAGAGCTTGTGTCCATCACCTTGGAGCAGTGACTTCAAAGCTGTTAACTGTGCATCACCACACAGCCTCTTACACCCGTTAAGGGCTGGATTTTACCAAGCCCCGGACATCGGGCTCCATGTTGGGGGTGTGCCTGAAGATCATTCTGCCAGCGGCTCGCCACGTAGTTCGACGCCAGGAGGGCCCTGCCCGATCCTCCCGACGGCGGTGAAGCTGCATGGCAGTACCCCGCCACTGGGCAATGGGACCTGCATCTACGTATTTAAATCAATAAAATGAATCCATTAACATAAACTTACCTTCAATCTTACAAGCCCACCGCAATCTTCTCTGCGGCGGCTGGCACTCCCACGCCTGCACTTCCCCATCTGGGGAAAGCAGGCATGACATTGGTGGGGAGGGCGGAGTAAAGAGTTTTAGTGCAGGGGCCGGGGAGTGGGGGGGAATGGGGTCAAATAAACCTAATGAGTGTAGGGAATGGTGGGAAGGGGTGAACTTTAAACTTGGTACAGTCTGGGGGCGGGGGGGACGGGGGAAGGTCAGATTTCAAAAGTAAGTGTTTTGAGAGGGAAAAGGGCAAATAGTTAATGGGAAAGGGGCATTAGAATTTTATTTGGTACATTTTGTGGGGTGGTGTCTTTAAAATTTAAATTTGCCGACAGGACTGGCTGCCCTTTAAAAATGGCGCCACTGCCTGTGCACAGGCAGCTGAGGCGATTGCTGGTGATGGACATCCCACACCCTCCACGTAATTTGAGTGGGGGGTGGTGGGCTGCCTGGCTATTTCAATGAGCTGCTGCGTGGGAGATCGTGGCGGCTCTACAATGTGCGGCCCTTTTGCCCGCTGCCGAGAGCAACGGCAGGCTCTTAAAATCCAGCTGTAAATGTTTTCATTTTTCAGTGACTGAGGCCGAAAATCTGACTGCATTGAACTCTACAATTCCCCCAGGATTGTGCCCATTGGGCATCTTTGCTGCTCACCCTGGTGAACTATCTGGAATCAGAGGGAGGCTCCTTTAATGTGCATTCATTTGGCAGTTACCTGCATCACTAGGGGGTGTAACTAGGTTGCCTGCAATGCTGGGAAGACTGAAAAACCCAGCTGAAGGCTTTGTTGCTGGGTAAGAGAAGAATGGGGAGGTGGAGTTGGATGCTAGTCCCCTCACTGGAAACACCACAGCCTCCTCCCACCTAAAAGAAAAAGTGTTTTTAAAATGAAACCTCTTTAGGGACCCTGGGGCCTGGACTCCCAAGATAGGCCCCACATCAGTCGCTCAGTGGCCTGGTCCAACTGGCTGTTGGTACTCTGCCAGGCCGCTGAGAGGCCAGAGATGTGGGAGCTCATGACAGAGCAGCAGGTTTCACTGTGCTACACTGACATCTATTCTGGGCTACATACAGGCACAGAAGGAGCCGAGGCATACTTGAAAATGAACTCAAATCCCAGGAGAGGTTGTATAAGTTAAGTAAAAGCACAGTAGCCAATAATGCAAAGATACAAAGAGCCAAGAAAAGGCAAGGTCTAAAAAGCAATTGGAGTCCTATCTGAAAAACCGGATTGAGTTATCCGGCCTCATATTACGAAGTTATTCAAATAGCTGTTGATTTTGACTTGCTGCTGTTTCAACTACTAGCCCTCAGTGAAAGCAGAAGTAAACCTTTCGTTTATGCAACTCGCAGGCCAACATCTGGAAATACTTTACTCCCAACCCAGTCATCTATAGCATGTATACCCAAGCCCCTTGAAGGCTAATATTATTCAGTGTGGACACGTTTTGTCCGGCTGTCTCAAATATCTGCAAATCTTTGATCTGTTTACCAACCAATCTTAGTGTTCATCGTCACATTAAGGCATGGAGCAGCTGCGAACTATAGCATTAGTACATCAATCTCAAAACTTTCTTTAAATTAAATTCAATTTTTTTGTTCATTCTCTCTTGAAGATATTGGGCTAAATTTCTTCCACTGCCCAAAGGGCGACAGGCCACTTTTCACTACTACAGGCATCTAAGTGGTGACATTCCTCCCTCCCACTATGGTTGGCAACTCTCCTGCATTGTCCTGAAGTCTCACTCAATGCAGCCCAGGAACTGAATTTGGAACTGTCTTGGTCTGGAATGGTTTAGAACCACACTGAGTGATCCATTTGCCTTAAAGAAGCATTAATCATGCCAAGAATAGGTACACAGAAAACAATCCTTTAAATTTCAGAAAGACACAAATATAGCACCAGTCTCCATTTTTTTACGAAGTCCTTTCTCTCCATAAAACAGAAACTATGATCGTGCCAGCTGCAAGCCCTGAGATACCAATGTGCAAATGTGCAAGTGGTTAACATGTCCACTAAACAGCATTGAGCATTTGTATCTTGGTATCTCATGGAGGAACGTCAGAGCTTTGAATGTTCATGAGTATGTGTGGACTGCCTGTTTATAATTTGTGTGGGTAACATCATTGAGCTCACACTGCATCATTATGGTATGTCATCCTCTGCGCTTCAATACTTACAAGGGGCCATGAAAGCCTTTGTTGCAGATACATTCTCCAGTGGCAAAATGGCAAAAGCCATTAATGCAATCTGCACAGACTGAGTTGCAGTTCTCACCATAGGTACCATTTTGGCATTTTAAGTCACACCTGTTACATAAAAAAAGAAATCATCAGTGAAGCAAGAAACTACAATGAAAAGTACATAAAGCACTCTCTGCTGATGCTCCCTCATTCACAGTAGACAGTGTCAGATGCCAGACGATACACAATCATCAAAATTATCAAACAGCCCTGATTTGCATAACGGCTGATGACTTTCAGTCGTATCAGCACATGTCAGTACTCCTGTAAGGATGTGACAATAACACAGCAGGTAATACCAACGTACATCTGAAGTAAGCTACAGTTTTTAGTGAACAACTTGCACTTTATGGTGTATTTATCAATGCAAAGCATCTCAAGACATTTTATATTAGGGAAGGGAAGATAGAAGTAACACGAAGCAGTAATGTGGAGAAGAATAATGGGAGGTGGCTTTGGGCATGGTCATAGAAACAAACTTTGAGGAAGCTTTTGAAGATGAGGAGAGATAGGACAAAGTGGAATGATTTCAGAAAAGAATTTCAAGATGCAGTCATTTGATGGCTCAAGGCTCTGCTGCTAATGATGAATTGAAGGCAGGCCAGAACAGATTGTAGTCAACGTCAGAAGAGTGCACAGCGTAGGCTAGGATTTGGGTGGAGCAGGTTGTTGAAGTGAATGAAATGAGGACATAGAGGAATTTGTGAATAAGGAGGAGGATTTTGAAATTGATGTTTTTGGATATAGGGAGCCAGTCGGAACAGAGAACCAGTAAATGACACAGAATCAGTAGAGTTTAGGATGAATGAGCAAACATTAATATTGTTGTATGATCGCTTCAAGAGTGATGTCCCTTTAAGAACTCAGTATGCTAATGAGCTAATTACCAGGACATAGTCATGTGACTAGAAGCCATAGTTACTCTGCAACTGTAACACCCTAGACAAAGGTTCTGTGCATAGTTTGCTCTGTATTGTATATACTTTTTTTTTTCTTTGGCTTCCTTATCTCGAGAGACAATGGGGAAGCGCCTGGAGGTGGTCAGTGGAGTGTGGAGCAGCGCCTGGAGTGGCTATAAAGGCCAATTCTAGAGTGACAGGCTCTTCCACAGGTGCTGCAGAAAAATTTGATTGTCGGGGCTATTACACAGTTGGCTCTTCCCTTGCGCCTCTGTCTTTTTTCCTGCCAACTGCTAAGACTCTTCGACTCGCCACACTTTAGCCCCGCCTTTATGGCTGTCCGCCAGCTCTGGCGAACGCTGGCAACTGACTCCCACGACTTGTGATCAATGTCACAGGATTTCATGTCGCGTTTGCAGACGTCTTTAAAGCGGAGACATGGGCGGCCGATGGGTCTGATACCAGTGGCGAGCTCGCTGTACAATGTGTCTTTGGGGATCCTACCATCTTCCATGCGGCTCACATGGCCAAGCCATCTCAAGCGCCACTGACTCAGTAGTGCGTATAAGCTGGGGATGTTGGCCGCCTCGAGGACTTCTGTGTTGGAGATACGGTCCTGCCACCTGATGCCAAGTATTCTCCGGAGGCAGTGAAGATGGAATGAATTGAGACGTCGCTCTTGGCTGACATACGTTCTCCAGGCCTCGCTGCCATAGAGCAAGGTACTGAGGCCACAGGCTTGATACACTCAGACATTTGTGTTCCGTGTCAGTGCGCCATTTTCCCACACTCTCTTGGCCAGTCTGGACATAGCAGTGGAAGCCTTTCCCATGCGCTTGTTGATTTCTGCATCTAGAGACAGGTTACTGGTGATAGTTGAGCCTAGGTAGGTGAACTCTTCAACCACTTCCAGAGCGTGGTCGCCAATACTGATGGATGGAGCATTGCTGACGTCCTGCCCCATGATGTTCGTTTTCTTGAGGCTGATGGTTAGGCCAAATTCATTGCAGGCAGCCGCAAACCTGTCGATGAGACTCTGCAGGCACTCTTCAGTGTGCGATGTTAAAGCAGCATCGTCAGCAAAGAGGAGTTCCCTGATGAGGACTTTCTGTACTTTGGACGTCCCTCTTAGACAGGCAAGGTTGAACAACCTGCCCCCTGATCTTGTGTGGAGGAAAATTCCTTCTTCCGAGGACTTGAACGCATGTGAAAGCAGTAGGGAGAAGAAAATCCCAAAAAGTGTGGGTGCGAGAACACAGCCCTGTTTCACGCCACTCAGGATAGGAAAGGGGTCTGATGAGGAGCCACCATGTTGAATTGTGCCTTTCATATTATCATGGAATGAGGTGATGATACTTAGTAGCTTTGGTGGGCATCCAATCTTTTCTAGTAGTCTGAAGCGACCACGTCTGCTGACGAGGTCAAAGGCTTTGGTGAGATCAATGAAAGCAATGTAGAGGGGCATCTGTTGTTCACGGCATTTCTCCTGTATCTGTCGAAGGGAGAACAGCATGTCAACGGTCGATCTCTCTGCACGAAAGCCACACTGTGCCTCAGGGTAGACGCGCTCGGCCAGCTTCTGGAGCCTGTTTAGAGCGACTCAAGCAAAGACTTTCCCCACTATGCTGAGCAGGGAGATTCCATGGTAGTTGTTGCAGTCACCTCGGTCACCTTTGTTTTTATAGAGGGTGATGATATTGGCATCGCGCATGTCCTGGGGTACTGCTCCCTAGTCCCAGCACAGGCAAAGCAGTTCGTACAGTGCTGAGAGTATAGCAGGCTTGGCACTCTTGATTATTTCAGGGGTAATGCTGTCCTTCCCAGGGGCTTTTCCGCTGGCTAGAGAATCAATGGCATCACTGAGTTCCGATTTGGTTGGCTTTATGTCCAGCTCATCCATGACTGGTAGAGGCTGGGTTGAATTGAGGGCAGTCTCAGTGACAACATTCTCCCTGGAGTACAGTTCTAGGTTGTGCTCAACCCAGCGGTCCATTTGTTTGCGTTGGTCAGTGATTATGACCCCTGATTTAGATTTGAGGGGGGCGATCTTCTTGATGGTTGGCCCAAGAGCTCTCTTAATGCCATCATACATTCCTCTGATGTTTCCGGTGTCTGAGGCCAGCTGAATATGACTGCATAGGTGTTGCCAGTGGTCGTTTGCGCAGCGCCTGGCTGTTCTTTGTGCAGTGCTTCTGGCTGCTTTAAGTGCTACGGATGTTAACTCGCTGGGGGCTTTCTTGTAGTTCAGCAGTGCAATGCGCTTAGCGGCTATGACAGGTTCCAGCTCTTCATTATGAGGTTGAAACCAGTCTGCATTTCTCCTCGCACTTTTGCCGTAGGTGGTCAAAGCTGACTCATAGATGGCGTCTCTGATGTGGGCCCACTTGGTCTCAGCATCCCCTGTGGGAGTGTTTTGAAGGGCTGACACAAGTGAATTTCGAAATTTTTGTAACAGCTGTGGGTGAGAAATTCTGCTCGTGTTGATGCGCAGGTGGCCCTTCTGCTTGGAATGATGCATCTTCTTTGGTCTGAGTCTAACCTTGCTGCACACCAGGGAGTGGTCGGTGTCGTAGTCCGCACTGTGGAAGCTGTGTGTGATTTGAACACTGTTTAAGGCGGCTCGCCTTGTGACAATGAGGTCTAGCTGGTGCCAACGACGCGATCTTGGGTGCCCCGATGAAACCTGGTGACAGGGTTTAGTGTGAAAGAACGAGTTGGTGATGCAGAGGTTATGATAGGTACACAACTCAAGCAGTCTCTGCCCGTTCTCATTCATCCTTCCAACGCCATAGCGCCCAAGGCAGGAGGGCCATGAGTCATGGTCATCCCCAACCCTGGCATTAAAGTCCCCCAGCAGGAATAGGTGTTCGGTGTTGGGGATGCTGCTTATGATGTTATGGAGTTCCTCGTAGAATTGATCTTTAGCTTCAGGTGGGGAGCAGAGTGTTGGAGCATAGATGCTGAGTAGGTGTACCGGGCCAGAGGTGGTGAGCAGTTGGATGGACAGTATGCGTTCTGAGCCATTTGAGGGAGGCTCTATCATGCTGAGCAAGGAGTTTCTGATGGCGAAGCCCACTCCATGCTGTCTTGGTTCTTCAGAATCCCTGCCCTGCCAGAAGAAGGTGTAGTCTTGCTCTGTTAGAGATCCACTTGCGGGGAGGTGTGTCTCCTGAAGTGCTGCAATGTCTACATTGAGTCTACTGAGCTCGTTGTTAATGATGGCGGTCTTCCGAGAATCGTTGATTTGTATAAGGTCTTCCGACAGGCCAGGACACATAGTCCTGTATATACTAGTTTAGCTGTTAATAAACCTGTTAGCCATCTTCAAGGCATTAGAATCCACATACCTCATTGTGCTGCTTAACATCGCACAAAGAACACATGACATGGTGGCAGCTGTGGTGAAAAGATCAGGTATAACCTTGAAGACCACAGGTAAAACAGCAAACCAGTGAAGAAACTTTAAAACAAGTACCTGTAAAGAGTGAAAGAAATACTGGCCCAAATAGTGGAAAGAAGAAAAAACTTATCCAGCTGTGGGAGACCGTGTACTGAATGACAGGCTACAAATAGATTCCTGTCATCGGGCGAGTCATTGTGCTGATGGTCGAGGAATCCTGGTTTGGAGAAAAGACTTTGAAGTGCATGGAAAATTAATTTTTTTTAAGCCTCAGTGAGAGAAAAAAAATGAGGAAAACCCAATTCCTCGCTCAGGCTGATCGAGGTTGGCGCCAGTACAGGAGGCATTCAAAATAAGTGTGGGAAACCCCCGAACACTACAGAGTATCCATTGAAGAAGTCAAACTGAAAAATCATTAAACCACCCAACCGTGAAGAAGGTAAATAAACTCTAGCAAAAAAAAAGCAAAGGGGAAAATCCTTGAACTGCCTATCGAACAGCTGTGTAAACATACAGGCGGAAGTGCTGAAAACAAAATAAACAGAGAACACTGTCAAGCACCTGTCACTCTCCATCAAAGCAGCTAGTCTAAATAAAAGAATTTCTTACAGGGGAAACAGTGCAGAGTTAATAGAACAAGTTTTAAAACCAGTTTCAAACCACAAATAGAAAAGTCATAACAAATACAGTGCTGCAGGCACACATAGAGCTAAACAAAGTTAAATACAGAGCAGAAAGCAAAGGAACAGCAGAAAGATGGATATCAAATTTCCCAGCATGAACTGGAAGGCCATTGATATCCTAGCCGAGTTCAACCTTTCCAAACAAAGAATGCAGTTATGCTTCACAGACCGAGCAGTTGTAGAACAAGAGAAGCAGGCTGTAAAAATACTGATAGCAGTTGGAAATGAGGGGGTTATACAAAAATAATACCTCTGGCTTATGTGAAGAGGACCAGAAAGATCCCGCAAAGATATGGAAAGTGCTAGAAGATCAGCTTTGGGTATGAGTGAATTTTAGAATTCATCGCCTCAAATTGATGAACTATAGGCAACAGCCACAGGAATCAATAGATCAATTCATCAGTAAATGCTGTAGTAAGGGCAACGAATGCGACTTTTCAGAAATTGAGCTATCGGAGCAAATAATGGAGTTGGTGATTGTCTCAACGCCTATTGAAGCATTTCAAAAAGACCTCTTGAGAAAAAAGGTCACAGCATTGACGCGTTGCTGGAAGTTGGCAAGAAATACGAAGCCATTGTAGCTAGACAACATCAGCTGCAAGCACTAGTTGCAGCCGACAGTATCGGCACGATAACCAGGTCGCAAAAAGAAAGCAAGCTGTGTGGTAAGTATGGTTTGTCCCACTCACTGCAAAGTTGTCCTGCATTTCAAGACCTGTGCAAAGGGGTGCGGTGCAAAAAGACACTGGGCCTGCTTATGCACGAAATCTGGCTCCAAAGACGCAGCCAGAAGTCACAATAGGACACAAACAAACAGAAGATGCAGCAACATGGCAACAGCAGCAAGGAGCGCGCCAGAGACCTGCGTAAACTCAAGTCGATACATGAAGTCCACAGCAGAACAGACCTGAGACAAGTCTCGGAGTGGAGACAGAAGACAATCAGGCATTTCACATTGTGAATCTCTCACATTGTGTTGATGAAGTCAAACAACTGGAAGCTTTTGCTATACTTAACATCATGTACCCAAAGAAAAAAATGCACACCCTCAGGACTAAGATTGACATGGGAGCTAGTGCAAATATCCTACCAATCCAAATCCTTAAGGATATGTACCGGGGTCGTTGGAAATTAATAATACAACCGACAAATGCAAAGCTAACTGCATACAATGGGTCACCCATCCCTTGCAGTGGCACACTAACAATGCAATGCAGCTATGGCAAGTCGGCATGGAAACCACAAATATTTTACCTGGTAGACAGAAGTGGACCAGCAGTGGCAGGATTACTAGCGTGTAAGGTCCTCAACATTGTGACTATCCATAAGTTAACCAAGGTACCCACTACAGAAGAAGAGACCAAGGGTACCGGCATTGAGTCAGTCCACGACTTAAAACAAATGTACCTGGGCAGATTCGATGCCACAGGAGATTTCAAAAGCGATGCCCTACTGCACCTCAGAGAGGATGCACTTTCTGTGTTCAGCCCCCTGATGTCTGAGATTGAGTCACAGTTCTTCCAGGATCTCAGTGTTCTGGTTTGGAGAGTGTCAACCCCTTCTCAGAGATGCCACTCCAAGAGAATGAAGATCCAAATTCAGATGATGAAAGTTCTTTGTCAACAGGCAGTGTTTTTCCACACTTCAGAGGCTCAGAAGAAGAGACTGATGTTGTAACCATTGAGAAGCAAAGAATTGCGGTGGGGAACATTGCCAAGGGGAAATCTTCAAGGACCGGAACCCATTCGCAGACTATGGCCAGTATCAAACAGTGCAGTCTGGAAACCCAACAACAGCACAACTATGCCGTGCCCTCACCTCTGTTCTCGAGAGAACCGCCAGCACCAACATGAGCCAAAACAGACAGGTACCTCCACGAGGCCAAGTACACATCCCCAACAAGTCCTCGACCTTGAGCTCCAGGCCTTCAGATGTAGAGGATGAAGAGAGGCAAAGGACACACAATGTCCTGAAGAGGCAAAGAAGGAATGAGTTGAAGCATTGTCTGTTGGCTCTTTGAAATGAGGTGCCGGAACTTTCCAAGAATGACAAGGCCTCAAAAGTGGTAATCCTGAGAAAAGCAACAGAGTATGTTAGCAGGCTGAAGGCAGAGCAACAGAAACTGAATGCAGAGAGGGAGAAACTTCAGAAAAAAACAGCAACAGCTTATATGCAAATTCTCTGAGTTGCAGGAGACTCTACTCAAACAGCCAGGGGTGAAATCCACATACCAATACAACACCTGGAAGAGTAGTCAAACCACCAAAACGATATATGGACTCTTAAGCTTCTGCACTTGTAAATTTCATAATCTCTGTCCCCTGTGTAAATAATTTTGATATTGTCTAATTGTATGTGTTTGTACTTATAGTGTATGAGACTTATCTTTGGAAAGAAAGGGGATGTTGTATAATTGCTTCAAGAGTGATGTCCCTTTAAGACCTCAATGTGCTAAAGAGCTAAATACTAGGATGTAGTCATGTGACTAGAAGCCATAGTCACTCTGCAACTGTAACACCCAAGATAAAGGTTCTGTACATAGTTTGCTCTGTATTGTATCTACTAGTTTTGTTGTTATAAATCTGTTAGAGATCTTCAAGGCACTGGAATCCATGCACCTTATTGTGTTGCTTAAGATAACACAAAGAACACATGACAGGCATGCAATAGAATGCAGGCAGCAGAATTTTGGATGAGTCGGAGATATGAATGTAGAGTTTTGCCATGAAAGCAACTAGCTCCAAGCATTCTTCCACTTGTTCTTGGGTATGCTAGAGTTTTCGATATCTGTTGAAGTGATATATCATGAAATCTAGCTCCCCAATAGCTTATTGAGTTTATCCTTTGACTAGCTAAGCCATACAGAGCAGAAAGTTTCCAGATTTTATAAATGATCTGCGCTTAAGTTAATTGAGTTCAGTTGGTAGGCATGCTACAATTGCACTCAGTGCTCTTGGGTTACGGAGGGGAAATTGACCAAGGTCTCCCATTTATAATCACTATCCTGTGGTCCCTGTGCACATGGATGTCATGAAGGACAGTATCAGGCTCACTATAATGGTCCCATCTTTGAATAGTGTGGGGACACTCACAGTTTTGTCTCAGTTCTGAAGAATGGTTAATTGTGCAAGGTACTAGTCCCATGGAACCATACTCGAGCCAATGCCTACAGGAGAAACAAACTGGTAAGGAAAACTGGTGGAACTTCAGGTTGACAAGACATTCACTCTCAACCCTCAGATTGATAAAACAATGAACAGCCAAAGCAAATCCTTACCGAGCTCCAATCCATCCAGGATTGCAGTGCAGGCATTTCCCATTGATATGGTTACAAGCATGTCCATCTTTGCAACGGGGACATGGCTCTCCACACCCTTCCCCGTAAAAGCCTGCAGAGCATATCTTATCACATCTGGTTCCATTCCATCCAGGCTCGCAGGCTAAACATCGACCATCAGCAATCGTACAGGGCTGGAGATTCTTACACTGGCCGCACCTAATATTACATAAAAGGAACAGGCTCAGATTTGTTAAATAAAACACAGCTTTTTTATATCTCTCTAGCTCAGAAATTACTATTAATGTCATCAGTGGATGAGTGCTTTATTGTTTTCTTGGCATGTCTTACTCTGCTATTTTTACATAGACACTAGCCAATTTATTATAAATAGGTTAAAGCATTTCTAAGCTTCTATTTTCAGCCTTTTTTCCTTCCATGTAGGAAACCTGTCATCCTTTCCTGTTAACACCAATATGGAAGACTTAAGATGTGAGGTGACTCTGCATCCAGTACTTTCAATTTCCAGTCTTCTGTCACATGACATTAATTTAACACTTAGGGTCCAATTTTCTTAATCCATGCAGCTGATATGGGCCAGTGTATTCATTATGAAATATGACAGAGTTGGAATCATCAAATTATGTTAATGTTGTTATTAAATCCAAACTGTAAATTTAACCATGTTACCAGTGGTCACCCTCTGGTACCACACTCCTGTGGTCATTCTACAGACACCTGTTATGTCATTGGATTGCTGGGGTATTTAGTACTAAGTAAGAAGAACCCCAGCCCTTAGTGACATGTCGACATTTTCAGATCCCATCAGTGAGACAAACAGATTGCCCCTCACAGTACTGCAGACCCATCTGGCTAAACTATCTGGTTACCACGTCTTCTGTAGGGGATTGAGTTCGAATTAATCCTGCATCATCAGGTGGTTCAACCTGGAGCCAATTCAATAGTAAAGAGATCCCACTTACTTTCCCACAAAGGAGGCTGATCAATATCTGGTCATTGTACAACTGAGGGGTGAAGAATGAGCTCTCAAATACCTCTCAGAACTTCTCCTTAGCAACCAGTGAGCACTGCAACTCACCATAAAATATGTGAATACATTGCTAAAAACCATCTGATCACACCTTATAACCTATTGGCCAATGGTTAGGTATAGCAAATTTAGATGCAGATGAAAAATTCCTTGACAACAATCATCAAGCACTCCCAGGTCACCTACAGCATGGAGGAGATGCGGAGTAAAGTTCTTTCTGTATGGTCCAATCAATATAGGGATGCATCCTACACTTAGCAGCATCCCCACAGCCAAGAGATGTCTCCCATGTCAGGTATAAAACAGGTTAAATATAGAATCAAGCTACCGCCACACTCTGATATTAAACGCTCTCATGTAAGGCGCAGCCAATGTTAGATACAGAATAAAGTTCTGTCTACATTGTATCACTGAACATTTTCAGGTAAGGCGCTAAGAAATACCCCCCAACCCAACTCACCTGTTTTCGAGGGTGCCCGTCCATTGAGGCGCCCCCTTCTAGCAGCTGCAGCCTCAGAAATGACCATCACTCGTGGTGGCGTTGCTGAACTGCTGGCCCTCTGATTGGACCAGCAGCTTTTGGAGGCAGGTCACCATCCATAATTGGACGGCAGGCCCAGCAACAGCCTCTTAGTTGGTCGCTGCCGGCAATATGCCAGTACGGATCCTGCCACCCGCCAAAGCGGAGTTGACAGAAAATTCAGCCCATAGATTCAGTATAAAGTTCCCTCTACACCACCCAATAATGGGAAATTGTAGATGTGATAGGTTTTCTGCGTAACTGCTAATCTCTTCCAGCTGGTCTCAGTCTAGTCCAAATCCACACTGATCTGCAGATTGGATGAGTTTCGCCTATTCTATGCGAGGGGTCAGACTCCATTGTGATGGAAAAATTTGATCAGGTTGTCAGCTGATCCCATCATAGTCAAATCCAGGGCAAGACCATAAAACGTTTGCAGACATCTTTTTTTGTTGAAAAGCTTCAGTAAAGAGCCAAAATCCATCGTGCAAGACACCACAAAGTTCAATGCAAGAGAAAATGAGACAGGGTAGATCAGCGAATAAAGATAAAGTGACAAGAAGTCAGGATGTTAAAGCTTGTGGATTGTAGGATGCAGGAACGACTGAGGGAGATAAGGAGCTCCATGGAGTTGAGAACATGGGAAAGAATGAGATGGAGCAAATGACTGTGAACAGAGTCTTGTTTTCAACAGATTGTGGCACAGGGAAAAGGAAAGCTAGTACATTTTATGGAATAGTCTTTGGTTGAACACTGTTTATGTTGGATCTCTTGGCTGTGGGGATGGTGCTCAGTGTATGACACATCCCTATATTCTCTACCACAGAATTATAGATGGTTGCCACTCTTTGAGGCAAAACCCACCCATGTAGTTGTCTGGAGTTAGGAGCACTTAGGAATAGTGAAAGACACAGATATATTTTCCCATAAGTGATTATTGAAATTGGCATCAATCACTTTGTCCCCTTTTCCCACCCTATCAAATGCCACAAACTGCAGCATTTTGTCTCAAATTAGAAACACACTGGAACCTGCTACTATTGGGAATTAACGACAAGGCAAATGCAACAGGACAGAGAGCAAGTGCACTAATACACTGCAAAGATACAAATCAATATCTCAAATACATCATTCAGTGCCCTGATTGCTCCCATTTTCAGGTGGGGGTGGTGTGGGGGGCAGGTGGTGGAGGTGGTTCTGCAGAGGGAAAGTAAACCAAATGAAGCAGCAAAGCAGAGCGGGAGCTCCCTGTGCTTCTGATACGGTGCTAGAGGCACTGGTACAGGAGGAGTAAAGAACAAGAGAAGCAGCGTATCCACAGGGGGCTGGGAGACCCTCAAGACAAATCCTGAGAAGGGGATAGGAGCAGGTGGCAGGGAGTCTTGCCCTGAGAACCTGGCAACAGTGCCGCATGAAGTTCAATGACCTCACACGGGTGGTCAAGGTCAGTGAATGAATTTTCACAGGGCGTCTCCTACCCACCACACAACCAACCTGTCACACTGCTCAACGCAACATACCCCCATCAGCATTCAGCACTTATGCCGAATTTTCACAGACTCCACCCAAAGTACCCTCTAATTTTCTTTGGCGTGCATGGGCAATTTATTTAAGCGTGCGGCCCCTTTAAATGTTTTTGTGCCACTGTGCAGCTTAGAGAGAACATTGATTGCACCTCACCCTTACACACCTACCAATGTTTCCAGCCTCATAGCAACCCCTTGCTGTTTCCACATATCTTCAGCTATTCAGCTATGTCAGGTTTATCACTTAGACACAATGCAACACACTCACTGATATTCTTTCCTCTCTCTTACAGGATAAGGTGGCCCCTAACAGGAAGGAATAGAGCAGAACAAGAGAGGGTCAGGCATACCTGCTTCACCTGAACCCTCTAAAGGAGACGGTGCTCAGCATCATGGGGACGGCTATGACAGAGCCCGTTGCACCAGTGTCACCAGGAGCATTCAGGATGATGGTATGTTCCTGCCTTATGGCCCTTCTCAAATCCCACCTTACCCTCACCCTTCTATCTGGTATGAAGTGCAAGCTGTAGACTGTGCGACTATGAACCCCTTGCTTTCCACCCACACCTGCTTCTGTCAACCCAACACTTGGCTTCTGCATTTATGCTTTTAGATACCCAAGAACTGCGGCCTGGCCAGCCACTGCAGCCGCATGAGGATGAGCGAGAGCTGTTACAGACCTCTGTGGAAGAAGCACCATCACTCAATCTGACAATGGCAGCCACCTGCTCAGATACTGGCACTGCGCTTACCTTAGAAGCTAGTATAGAGTCAGGATCTGCACATGTTGAGCCACTGAGTATGAGTGGGCTGCAGCAAGCTGAGGGGGGAAAGTGCATTTCATGTACCAGCTCCCTGGAGGGCGAGGTGGCAGACAAATTCAGCTGCAGGAAACTCAGATGAGCACTTTGATGGGGCATTACAGGAAAACATTGGTGAGCATGCACACTGAGATGCTTGGTGCATTCGCAGGCCTGGCAGACAGCCTCCTGCCACTATTGAGGATCATGAAGGAGTCTGGTTCCAACATAGCCCAGGGCTCCGTGCACAGCTTGGAGCCCATCCTTTCCAATGTAGAAGTGGTAGCCAACTCCATGACAGCACTAGCCGGCCGACCTGTGATGCGGTGTCTGGTGGTCGCTGTCTCAGTTTCCATTGCAGTAGAGGCGGAAAGCACCCAATGTGTCAGTGTTGCAATGGAAAATCAGACTGAGATCCATGCTTGTTGCCATGCAAGCCCAGTTGGCGCCGTGGAGACTCAGACTGCTGCCATCATAGCTGCAGATATCAGTGCTCAAAGGAGCTTGCAGGCTAGGATAGCACTGCGTAGGAGCACTAGCACAGGCAAAGACTCCCACAAGACAAGCACTAAGGGAAAGCACAAGGGTGAATAGTTCAGTTTTGTTTGTATAATTAAAGTGTTGTTGGATAAAGTTGTTTGGGAAAGGATTTTTGTTGGTGTCTTTTATTTCAGGATTTTAGCTGAGGATGTTGTAATGGGACGTCACAGAGGAATTGATAGTGCGGTTATGGAGGATGCAGCAGACCACAATGAATTTGGACAGCCACTCTTAGTGAGTACTGGAGGGCTCCCCCTGAGTGGGCCAGGCAAAGGAACTATTGCTTCAGAATGCCAATGGTTTGCTCCACCATGTTCCTTGTGGTGGTATGGCTCTCGTAGGCAGGTTGTCCGAGTGTGGTTAGCTGGTGGAGGGCAGTATTGAGCCAGTGTATAAAAGGAATCTCTTGTCACCAGGCAGCTGGCTTCATCGTGGTGGGTCCAAAGGTGGTGGGAATGGTTGACTGCCTCAGGATGACAACACGTGGCTGCTTCCAGGATAGTGGGCGTTCACTGACATGATGTTCTGTGCATAACTGCACTAAAGGCCTGCTCGAGACTGCAAATGAAACCCGACCCGAGCTCGACAGAACCACATCCGACCCGAGCCCGACCTGGCCTGAGTCCTTTCATTTTTTCCCGTGCCCAACCTGGCCCGACCACCGGAATGTTCAGTTAACCTAGCTTCCGTTTTTCACTTTTTAAGCTTGTGCAGATAAGCAACAAAAACTGTAACTGGGCTTGAAAGGTTGTTTAAAAAGTACATTAAGATTGGAGCCACGTACCGGAGGTGGTGATAGAGTGTGTTCGACCCGGCTCGACCGGACCCGAGCCCAAATGCCGGACCCGGAAGAGCGACCCAACCTGACCCGAACCCGACACACGTCGTCGGCTCCCATCGGGTTCGGGTTGGGTAGCCATGCTCTAAACTGCACACCAACTGTACATTGATGGAGTGGTAGCCCTGTGGTTCTGGGGGCCCGCAGAGCCACGTGTGTCCAGTTGATCACTCCATGCACCATTGGGAATTCCACTAGCCTGGCTAAGCCACGTTCCCATTCCTCCTGTCTCTCTCTGGTAAGAGAGAAGACAATAAAGTCCCCTCTCCTGGCGTACAAGGCCTCTGTCACTTCCCTGATGCAACGATGGATGTTAAACTGGGAAATGTTGCCTATGTCACCTGCTCCTGCCTGAAGGAACTGCTTGCGTAGAAGTTGAGGCCAATGATGACCACTGGCAGCACCATCCTCGTCCTTCTGTGCAGCTGTTTGTCCTGTTGTAGGAGGTGGGACAGTTTAGTCACCACCTCCTTGGTGAATCGTAGGTACCTCACACAGTGCTCCTGGCTGAGGTGGAGGTTACAGAGGTGCTCCCTGAATACCCTTCGTGGGCAAGGCCTTCTGTTGAGAGCTCTCCTCCTCCTCTCTATGCCCACAGCTTCCTCTCAGTCAGAAATGATCACAGAAAGCAGTTGAGATCAAAACATCGAATTTTTTTCAAGAAGGAGTTAGATATAGCTCTTGGGTCTAAAGGGTATGGGGCGAAAGCGGGAACAGGTTACTGAGTTGGATGATCAGCCATGATCATACTGAATGGCGGAGCAGGCTCGAATGGCCTACTCCTGCTCCTATTTTCTATGTAAGTGCTGTCTTTTTAGTTGAGATGTTAAACCAAGGCCCCCGTCTTCCCTCTCCGATGGATGTAAAAGAACTCATGGCACTATCTCAAAGAAGAGCAGGGGAGTTATCCCTGGTGTCTTGGCCAATATTTATCCCTCAATCAACATTACAAAAACAGATTATTTGGTCATTATCACATTACTGTTTGTGGGAGCTTTCTGTGCGCAAATTAGCTGCTGTGTTTCGTACATTATAACAATAACTACTGTCATGAAGACCCCCACCTGCCAAGAATGAGACATATTCATTTTGTCATATGAACATTAATTTTAAACTGTTGCTGGAGTGAAGAAATGACTTGTTTTACAAGAGATCACCAGACATTTGGCTGGAGAACATTTTTGCACACTAAGAGACAGTGCTTGGAGAGACAAAAGAATTTCCCACTGATTCAATTAACAAAGATTGGGCTGGGCAATGGTGATCTTGTCGAGGTGGAAGACAGCATTACATCCCCCCACCGAGAGCTTTAGAATCCACAAACGCAGAAGTGGTTAAAACCAGCTGGTCACATGACTAACCGGCTGGCCCAGGCTTTTTGAATTAGACACAGGACCGTTTGAAGAGACAGACTGCAGATTGTAGCTGAACCTGGAACAAGACAGCCTCTCTCCTGACAGGTTCTTTCTCGCTTTCTCACAAGTCTCTAGCCCCACTGAAGACATGTAAACCTCAAGTGAGAAAAGACTCCTACATCAAAACAAGTCAAAACGTGCACTGGGCCCCAATGAACAGCAAGACTTACCAGCAACCAAAGACTCAACATCAAACTCAAAGGACTGTAACTACCTGATATTGCCTCAAACTTTTCCCTTTTATTCTTTTCTACTTTTTTTGTCTCCACCTGCATCTGTGTTTATCGCATATGCATGCTAGCGTGGTCGTGTCACGTACTCGTAGTCGTTAACTGAATTAGAGTGGGTGGCACAGTGGTGCAGTGGTTAGCACTGCAGCCTCACAGCTCCAGTGACCTGGGTTCAATTCTGGGTACTGCCTGTGCGGAGTTTGCAAGTTCTCCCTGTGACCGTGTGGGTTTCCACCGGGTGCTCCAGTTTCTTCCCACAGCTAAAGACTTGCAGGTTGGTAGGTAAATTGGCCATTGTAAATTGCCCCTAGTGTAGGTAGGTGGTAGGAGAATTGAGGGAAGGTGGGGATGTGGTAGGGAATATGGGATTAATGTAGGATTAGTATAAATGGATGGTTGTTGATTGGCATAGACTCGGTGGGCTGAAGGGCCTGTTTCAGTGCTGTACCTCTAAATAAAAAAAAACTTTCACCTTTCTTGTTTAAATCTAAGAAAACTTGTATGATTTCTTTGTCCTACAATTGGAACGCAATGAACAAAGATTCACTGAGGGGGAGCAAATACACGGTGTTTTTAAAATTAAACCCTGTTACGGTTAGACCAGGCAAAGGCTGAGAGGGAACCCCTAGACCCCTTCTCACCTGGTCGTAACACTACACTTCAAAAAGTACTTCATTGGCTGTAAAGTGCTTTGAGATGTCGGGTGGTCATGAAAGGTGGTATATAAATACAAGTATTCCTTTCAAAATATTTGATACCTCAGACATAATGGAATTGTAAATATACCAATATCCCTTATGCACCAATTGGCTGGGTCCAAAAATAATGCTTACTTCTGATAACCAGAAAGCTTGAGTATATTATGACTCCAAACACACCAGATCTCTCAGATCCACTGGATACATTATATTGCCCTGATAAGGAACCTTTCAGAATGTTTTAGCACGTGTAAAATTGACCACATTTATGATGAATCTGGAAAACTCTGTAGAAAGCAGTTCTAGATCTGGATTTGGCCAAACTTGTTCATATGATAGATTCTGATGATCATTCTGAGCCTCAGCGTCTTCACCTGAGAGCTGGCCACTAGGACCATGACACTATCACGTCCTGTAACACAATGACAGAGATCGATAGATTTCTAGATATTAAAGGTACCAAGGGATATGGAGATAGTGGGGGAAAATGGCTTTGCGTAGAAAATCAGCCATGATCTTGTTGAATGGCAGTGCAGGCTCGAGGGGCCAAATGGCCTACTTCTGCTCCTATTTCCTATGTTCCTATGTAATAATTGAAAGATAAGTCCTTCACTCTATCTTCTGACCATCATTGCTCTTTTCTTAGTTTTGAGGGAGCTGGAGATACTAGACTGAAGAGAAGGTGGAGTGAATGGGAGCAAGAATATATGAAGTGAGGGCAGGCTGACAGGGTGTCTGGACCCATCACCCAGCTACAAAATACTAGTTTCTATGCATTTCATAATCTGAATTTGAAACTGCTGGCTGTTTTACATTGCAATCTTCCTGCTTCTATTCACACTGGTGAGAATGCATGTCTATGATGGAATCAAGCTGAACACTTTAAGAAGCCTCAAGTGGGTGAGAATTTATAAAGTCTGATCAACTGACATTGATTCTTATTCAGCAAATTAATTTCCATAAATGTTACCAACTGAGAAAAAATCAAAGAGGAATCACCCACTCAGAATGGGGAGGGCAGCGGAAGGGGTGAGGAAAAAGCACTAAAAAACTGCACTAAGAGGCCCGACTATTGGGCTGACTTATGATGGGAGAACCTGTAAAAATAACTAAAGATAAAGGTGAAAGGGATCAGGAGGTGAAAGTAGATTTTACACTTCACATGCGAAATTGCTGTGCAGCAGCAGTTAACAAAGTGACTTAGAAAGTCCACAAGTGTTGCAGCCCTGGCCGCACTGGCCATGGAACTCCACTGCTATCTCCACCGAAGCCTGTGGAGGTCAGAGGGTGTAGCCTCCATCAATGGGCTTTCGGCAGTTTGGCGGCTCATCTGTGGCTCCCGTCATCCAAGCACTCCAGAAAGACTGGTGAGTGGGGATTTGCCATCAAATTCCCCCCCCCACAACATAACCAGCATCAGCCACCAGCAGTGTCACCAACGTGAGCAGCAATACCAACACCAGCAGCATCACCGGCACCAGCAGTATCACCGGCACCAGCAGTGTCACTGTCACCAGCAGCCTCACCGTCACCAGCAGCGTCACCGTCAGCAGCAGCATCACCGGCACCAGCAGCGTCACCGGCACCAGCAGCGTCACCAACACAAGCACCAGCAGCATTGCCAACACCTGAAGCGTCACCAGAAGCTTCACCAGCAGCATCACCAGCACCCGCAACATCACCGACACCAGCAGCATTACCAACACCAACACCAGCATCACCGACACCAGGATCACCAACACCAGCAGCGTCACCGACACTAGCAGCGTCACCGGCACCAGCAGTGTCACCTGCACCAGCAGGGTCACCAACACAAGCACCAGCAGCATTGCCAACACCTGAAGCGTCACCAGAAGCTTCACCAGCAGCATCACTGGCACCAGCAGCATCACCAGCACCAGCAGCCTCACCAACACCCGCAGCGTCACCAGCCCCAGCAGCATCACCAACACCAACAGCCTCACCAACATCAGCAGCGTCACCGGCACTAGCAGAATCACGAACACCAGCAGCATCATCGACTCCAGCAGCATCGCCAACACCAGCAGCAGCACCAGCATCACTAACACCAGCACGTCAACAGCACCAGCTGCATCACGAACACCAGCAGCATCACCAGCATCAGCATCACTGACACCAGCAGCAACACCGACACCAGCAGCATTACCAGCACCAACAGCATCATGAACACCAGCAGCATCTCAGCTCCAGCAGCATCACCAACACCAGCAGCATCACCAATACCAACAGCACCATGAACACCAGCAGCATCACCATCACAAGCAGCATCACCGGCACCAGCAGCATCAACACCAGCAGCATCAGCAGCACCAGCAGCGTTACTGGCATCAGTAGCATCACCAACACCAGTAGCATCACCAGCACCAGCAGCGTTACTGGCATTAGTAGCATCACCAGCACCAGCAGCCTCATCCGACACCAGCATCATCACCAGCACCAGCAGTGTCACCGGCACCAGCAGCATTGCCAACACCAGCAGCATCACCAGCACCAGCAGCGTTACTGGCATCAATAGCATCACCAGCACCAGCAGCCTCATCAGGCACCAGCAGCCTCATCAGGCACCAGCAGCATCACCAGCACCAGCAGTGTCACCGGCACCAGCAGCATCACTGGCACCAGGAGCATCACCAGCACCAGCAGGGTCACAGACCCGAAACGTTAACTCTTTCTCTCGCCACAGATGCTAACAGCCCTGCTGAGTATTTCCAGCATTTTCTGTTTCTATTTCGGATTTCCAGCATTTGCAGTTTATTGTTTTGAAGTCACAGAAAATCTTTGTAAATTACTGGTTCAGCATCAGATACTTAGGAACAGTGGTTGTCCATTTAACCCCTTGAGTATGTTCGGCCATTCAGTGGCTGATCAGTAACCTAACTCTGTAAGTTAGATTATTGTGTCCAATTCTAAGCTTCACACTTTAGAAGGGATGTCAAGGACATGGAGAGAGAGCAGAAGCAATACATCGAATGTGACCAGAGATGAGGGGCTTCAGTTACCTGTGGAGACAGAGAAACTAGAATTGTTCTCCTTAGGTCAGAGAAGTTTAAGGAGGGATAAGATAAATGTGTTCAAAATTTAGATGGGTTTTAAGAAGGTAGATAGGAATAACCTGTTTCCACTGGTGGGAGGGATGGGAAGAGAGGGCACAGATTTAAGATAATTGGCAAACAATTCAGGAGGGCAATGAGGAGAGCTGATTAATGCGGCGAGTTGCAAGGATCTGGAATCCACTGCCTGAAAGTGTGGTGGAAGCAGAGTCAATAGTGTCTTCCAAAAGGAAATTGTATAAATTCTTGAAAAGGAGAAATTTCCAGGGTGCATGCGGAAACAGCAGGGGAGGGGGATAGATGTTTCAAAGAACAGGCACGATAGGCCAAATAGCTTCGTTCTGTGTTTTATGCTCCTAGGGTTCTATAAACACCGAACAATAGCTTCAGCATTAACAGGGATACTGGAACCATGCATCAGTATTAGCAGCAACAGTTGCAGTGGTACCAATTCCAAACAGAATTGGCAACACTAAACAAACCTCCCAATACCAAATGAGGCATGAGTGTCAGTGGCAGCAACACCACCACCTACAGCAACACCACCACCTACAGCAACACCACCACCTACAGCAACACCACCACCTACAGCAACACCACCACCTATAGCAACACAACCACCTACAGCAACAATAACACCTACAGCAAAACCACCTACAGCAACACCACCTCCTACAGCAACACCACCACCTACACCAACACCACCTACAGCAACACCAACAGCAACACCATCACCTACAGCAACACAACCTACAGCAGCATTACCACCTACAGCAACAAACTCCTACAGCAACAGCACCAACTACAGCAACACCACCAGCTACAGCAACACTAGCTACAGCAACACTACTTCCTACAGCACTGCCACCTACAGCACCGCCACCTACAGCAACACCACCTCCTACACAAACACCACTTCCTACAGCAACACCACCTCCCACAGCAACACCACCACCTACAGCAACACTACCGCCTACAGCAACACTACCGCCTACAGCAACACCATCAACTACAGCAACACCACCACCTACAGCAACACCACCACCTATAGCAACACAACCACCTACAGCAACAATAACACCTACAGCAAAACCACCTACAGCAACACCACCTCCTACAGCAACACCACCACCTACACCAACACCACCTACAGCAACACCAACAGCAACACCATCACCTACAGCAACACAACCTACAGCAGCATTACCACCTACAGCAACAAACTCCTACAGCAACAGCACCAACTACAGCAACACCACCAGCTACAGCAACACTAGCTACAGCAACACTACTTCCTACAGCACTGCCACCTACAGCACCGCCACCTACAGCAACACCACCTCCTACACAAACACCACTTCCTACAGCAACACCACCTCCCACAGCAACACCACCACCTACAGCAACACTACCGCCTACAGCAACACTACCGCCTACAGCAACACCATCAACTACAGCAACACCACCACCTACAGCAACACCACCTCCTAGAGCAACACCTCCTACAGCAACACCACCTTCTACAGCAACACCACCTCCTAAAGCAACACCATCACCTACAGCAACACCACCGCCTACAGCAACACCATCAACGACAGCAACACCACCACCTACAGCAACACGACCTCATACAGCAGCACCACCAACTGCAACACCTCCACCTACAGCAACACCAGCTACAGCAACACTACCTCCTAGAGCACTGCCACCTACAGCACCGCCACCTACAGCAACACCATCTCCTACAGCAACACCACCACCTACAGCAACACCTCCTACAGCAACACCACCACCTACAGCAACACCACCTGCAACAAGACCAACACCAAAAGCAACACCCCCTCCTAAAGCAACACCACCACCTACAGCAACACTTCCTACAGCAACACTACCAACAGCAACACTCCCACCTGCAGCAACACCATCGCCTAGAGCAACACCACCTCCTACAGCAACACCACCTCCTACAGCAACACCATCACCTACACCAACACCAGCGCCTACAGCAACAGAATCTCCTAACAGCAACACCACCTACAGCAACATCATCTCCTACAGCACAACTCCTACAACAACACCACCAACTCCAGCAACACCACCAACTCCAGCAACACCATCACGTACAGCAACACCAAAACCTACAGCAACACTACATCCTATGGCAACAACTCCTACAGCAACACCACTAACTACAGCAACACCACCACCTACAGCAACACCACCTACTGCAACACCACCTACAGCAACACCACCTACAGCAACACCACCTCCTACAGCAACACAACCTGCAGCAGCGCTACCACCTACAGTAACACTTCCTACAGCAACACCACCACCTACAGCAACATCACCTCCTACAGCAACACCAGCAGGTTGATAGGTAAATTGGCCATTATAAATTGTCACTAGTATAGGTAGGTGGTAGGGAAATATAGGGACAGGTGGGGATGTTTGGTAGGAATATGGGATTAGTGTAGGATTAGTATAAATGGGTGGTTGATGTTCGGCACAAACTCGGTGGGCCGAAGGGCCTGTTTCAGTGCTGTATCTCTAATCTAATCTAATCAACACCATTTCCTACAGCAACACTTCCTCCAGCAACACCACCACCTACAGCAACAACCCCTCCAACAGCAACACCACCACCTACAGCAACACTTCCTACAGCAACACCACCAACAGCAACACCATCACCGACACCAACACCACCGCCTACAGCAACACAATCTCCTACAGTAACAACACCAGCTACAGCAGCACTACCACCTACAGCAAGATAATCTCCTACAGCAACAACTCCTACAACAACAACACCAACTACAGCAATACCACCAAGTAAAGCAACACGATAACCTACAGCAACACCAAAACCGACAGCAACACTACCTCCTACAGCAACACAACCTACAGCAGCACTACCGCCTACAGCAACACCACCACCGATAGCAGCACCTCCGACAGCAACACCATTTCCTACAGCAACACCATCACCTATAGCAACACCACCACCTACAGCAACACTTCCTCCAGCAACACCACCACCTACAGCAACACCCCCTCCTACAGCAACACCACCACCTACAGCAACACTTCCTACAGCAACACCACCAACAGCAACACCCCCATCTGCAGCAACACCATCACCGATACCAACACCACCGCCTAGAGCAACACAGTCTCCTACAGTAACAACACCACCTACAGCAGCACTACCACCTACAGCAACATCATCTCCTACAGCAACAACTCCTACAACAACAACACCAACTACAGAAACACCACCAACTACAGCAACACCATCACCTACAGCAACACCAAAACCGACAGCAACACTACCTCCTACAGCAACACAACCTACAGCAGCACTACCACCTACAGCAACACCACCTACAGCAACACCAACAGCAACACCACCTCCTACAGCAACACCACCACCTATAGCAGCACCTCCTACAGCAACACCATTTCCTACAGCAACACCATCACCTATAGCAACACCACCACCTACAGGAACACTTCCTCCAGCAACACCACCACCTACAGCAACACCACCACCTACAGCAACACCACCACCTAGTGCAACACTTCCTACAGCAACACCACCTCCTACAGCAACACCACCTCCTATAGCAACACCACCTACAACAACACCTCCTACAGCAACGCAACCTCCTATAGCAACACAACCTCTTACAGCAACACCACCTACAGCAACACCACAACCTATAGCAACACCACCACCTACAGCAACACCTCCTACAGCAACACCACCACCTACAGCAACACCACCACCTACAGCAACACCTCCTACAGCAACACCACCTGCAACAAGACCAACACCCAAAGAAACACCCCCTCCTACAGGAACACCACCACCTACAGCAACACTTCCTACAGCAACATCACCAACAGCAACACCCCCACCTGCAGCAACACCATCATCTACAGCAACACCACCACCTACAGCAACACCACCTCCAACAGCAACACTATCACTTACAGCAACACCACCTACTGCAACACCTCCACCTACAGCAACACCAGCGACAGCAACACTACCTCCTAGAGCACTGCCAGCTACAGCACCGCAACCTACAGCAACACCATCTCCTACAGCAACACCACCACCTACAGCAACACCTCCTACAGCAACACCATCTCCTACAGCAACACCACCACCTACAGCAACACCTCCTACAGCAACACCATCTCCTACAGCAACACCACCACCTACAGCAACACCTCCTACAGCAACACCATCTCCTACAGCAACACCACCACCTACAGCAACACCTCCTACAGCAACACCACCTGCAACAAGACCAACACCAAAAGCAACACCCTCTCCTAAAGCAACACCACCACCTACAGCAACACTTCCTACAGCAACACTACCAACAGCAACACCCCCACCTGCAGCAACACCATCACCTAGAGCAACACCACCTCCTACAGCAACACCACCTCCTACAGCAACACCATCACCTACACCAACACCAGCGCCTACAGCAACAGAATCTCCTAACAGCAACACCACCTACAGCAGCACTACCACCTACAGCAACATCATCTCCTACAGCACAACTCCTACAACAACACCACCAACTCCAGCAACACCACCAACTACAGCAACACCATCACGTACAGCAACACCAAAACCTACAGCAACACTACATCCTATGGCAACATCACCTACAGCAACACCACCTCCTGCAGCAACACAACCTCCTACAGCAACACCACCTCCTACAGCAACACCACAAACTACAGCAACACCGCCTCCTACAGCAAGACCACCACCCACAGTTACACCACCTACAGCAACACCACCAGCTAGTGCAACACTTCCTACAGCAACACCACCTCCTACAGCAACACCACCTCCTATAGCAACACCACCTACAACAACACCTCCTACAGCAACGCAACCTCCTATAGCAACACAACCTCTTACAGCAACACCACCTACAGCAACACCACCACCTATAGCAACACCACCACCTACAGCAACACCTCCTACAGCAACACCACCACCTACAGCAACACCACCACCTACAGCAACACCTCCTACAGCAACACCACCTGCAACAAAACCAACACCCAAAGAAACACCCCCTCCTACAGGAACACCACCACCAACAGCAACACCACCTACAGCAACACCACCACCTATAGCAACACCACCACCTACAGCAACACCTCCTACAGCAACACCACCACCTACAGCAACACCACCACCTACAGCAACACCTCCTACAGCAACACCACCTGCAACAAAACCAACACCCAAAGAAACACCCCCTCCTACAGGAACACCACCACCAACAGCAACACCGCCACCTGCAGCAACACCATCATCTACAGCAACACCCCCACCTGCAGCAACACCATCATCTACAGCTACACCACCACCTACAACAACACCACCACCTACAGCAACACCACCTCCAACAGCAACACTATCACTTACAGCAACACCACCTACAACAACACCACCACCTACAGCTACACCACCACCTACAGAAACACCACCTACAACACCACCACCTACAGCTACACCACCATCTACAGCTACACCACCACCTACAGCAACACCACCACCTACAGCAACACCACCTCCTACAGCAACACCACCTACAGCAACACCACCACCGACAGCAACATCAGCTCCTACAGCAACACCACCACCGATAGCAACACCACCTATAGCAACACCACCACCGACAGCAACACAACCTCCAACAGCAACACAACCTCCGACAGCAAAACTTCCTACAGCAACACAACCTCCTACAGCAACACCACTACCTACAGCAGCACAACCTCCTACAGCAACACAACCTCCTGCGGCAACGCAACCTCCAACGGCAACACTTCCTACAGCAACATCAGCTCCTACAGCAACACCACCATCTACAACAACACCACTTCCTACAGCAACACCACCTACAGCAACACCACCACCTACAGCAATGCAACCTCCTACAGCGGCACCACCTACAGCAACACTTCCTACAGCAACACCACCTACAACAACACCACCATCTACAGCAACACTTCCTAGAGCAACACCACCTACAGCAACACCCCCATCTGCAGCAACACCACCTCCTAGAGCAACACCACCTACAACAACACCACCATCTACAGCTACACCACCATCTACAGCAACACCACCACCTACAGCAACACCACCTCCTACAGCAACACCATCACTTACAGCAACACCACCACCTACAGCAACACCATTACTTGCAGCAACACCACCACCTACAGCAACACCACCTATACAACACCACCATCTACAGCAGCACAACCTCCTACAACAACACAAACTCCTACGGCAACGGAACCTCCAACGGCAACACCTCCTACAGCAACATCAGCTCCTACAGCAACACCACCATCTACAACAACACCACTTCCTACAGCAACACCACCTACAGCAATACCACCACCTACAGCAACACCATCACCTAGAGCAACACCATCACCTACAGCAACACCACTACCTACAGCAACACCATCACCTACAGCAACACAACCTACAGCAACACAACCTCCTACAGCAACATCATGTCCTACAGCAACTATAGCAACACCACCTATCGCAACACCACCATAAACAGCAACACCACCACCGACAGCAAAACCACCGAAAGCAACACCATCACCTGCAGCAACACCACCTGCAACAACACCACCACCCAAAGCAACACCCCCTACTACAGCAACACCACCACCTACAGCAACACTTTCTACAGCAACACCACCAACAGTAACACCACCTCCTACAGCAACACCACCTACAGCAACACCTCCTACAGCAACGCAACCTCCTATAGCAACACACCTCTTACAGCAACACGACCTACAGCAACACCACCACCTGCAGCAACAGAACCTCCTACAGCAACACCACCTACAGCAATACCACCTCCTACAGCAACACCTCCTACAGCAACATTACCTCCTACAGCAACACCACCACCTACAGCAACACCACCTCCTACAGCAACACCATTACTTGCAGCAACACCACCACCTACAGCAACACCACCTATACAACACCACCATCTACAGCAGCACAACCTCCTACAACAACACAAACTCCTACGGCAACGGAACCTCCAACGGCAACACCTCCTACAGCAACATCAGCTCCTACAGCAACACCACCATCTACAACAACACCACTTCCTACAGCAACACCACCTACAGCAATACCACCACCTACAGCAACACCATCACCTAGAGCAACACCATCACCTACAGCAACACCACTACCTACAGCAACACCATCACCTACAGCAACACAACCTACAGCAACACAACCTCCTACAGCAACATCATGTCCTACAGCAACTATAGCAACACCACCTATCGCAACACCACCATAAACAGCAACACCACCACCGACAGCAAAACCACCGAAAGCAACACCATCACCTGCAGCAACACCACCTGCAACAACACCACCACCCAAAGCAACACCCCCTACTACAGCAACACCACCACCTACAGCAACACTTTCTACAGCAACACCACCAACAGTAACACCACCTCCTACAGCAACACCACCTACAGCAACACCTCCTACAGCAACGCAACCTCCTATAGCAACACACCTCTTACAGCAACACGACCTACAGCAACACCACCACCTGCAGCAACAGAACCTCCTACAGCAACACCACCTACAGCAATACCACCTCCTACAGCAACACCTCCTACAGCAACATTACCTCCTACAGCAACACCACCACCTACAGCAACACCACCTCCTACAGCAACAGAACCTCCTACGGCAACACCACCTACAGCAACGCCACCTCCTATAGCAACACCACCTACAGCAACACCTCCTACAGCAACGCAACCTCCTATAGCAACACAACCTCTTACAGCAACACCACCTACAGCAACATCAGCTCCTACAGCATCACCACCACCAATAGCAACACCACCTATAGCAACACAACCTCCTACGGCAACACCACCTACAGCAACATCAGCTCCTACAGCATCACCACCACCAATAGCAACACCACCTATAGCAACAGCACCATCTACAGCAACACAACCTCCTACAGCAACACATTCTCCTACAGCAACATCACCTCCTACAGCAACACCACCACCTACAGCAACACCACCTATAGCAACACCACCTCCTACAGCAACACAACCTCCTACAGCAACACCACCTCCTACAGCAACACCACGAACTACAGCAACACCACGAACTACAGCAAGACCACCACCCACAGTTACACCACCTACAGCAACACCACCACCTAGTGCAACACTTCCTACAGCAACACCACCACCTACAGCAACGCAACCTCCTATAGCAACACAACCTCCTACAGCAACATCACCTACAGCATCACTTCCCACAGCAACACCACCTACAACAACACCACCTACAGCAACACAACCTCCTACAGCAACACAACCTCCTACGGCAACACCACCTACAGCAACATCAGCTCCTACAGCATCACCACCACCAATAGCAACACCACCGATAGCAACAGCACCATCTACAGCAACACAACCTCCTACAGCAACATCACCTCCTACAGCAACATTACCTCCAACAGCAACACCACCACCTACAGCAACACCACCACCTACAGCAACACCACCACCCACAGCAACACCCCCTATAGCAATACCAACTACAGCTACACCACCTAGAGCAACACCATCACCTGGTGGATGGGGTGCTGATCATGCTGACAGCTTTGTCCTGTATGGTGTTGAGCTTCTTGACTTTTGCTGCAGCTGCAGCCCCCATCCCAGGCAAATGGGGCGGCACAGTGGCGCAGTGGTTAGCACCGCAGCCTCACAGCTCCAGGAACCTGGGTTCGATTCTGGGTACTGCCTGTGTGGAGTTTGCAAGTTCTCCCTGTGTCTGCGTGGGTTTCCTCCGGGTGCTCCGGTTTCCTCCCACATGCCAAAGACTTGCAGGTTGATAGGTTAATTGGCCATTATAAATTGCCCCTAGTATAGGTAGGTGGTAGGGAAATATATAGGGACAGGTGGGGATGTGATAGGAATATGGGATTAGTGTAGGATTAGTATGAATGGGTGGTTGATGGTCGGCACAGACTCGGTGGGCCGAAGGGCCTGTTTCAGTGCTGTATCTCTAAACTAAACTCTAAACTATTCCATCACATTCCTGGCTTGTGCCTTTTAGGTGGTGCACTTGCTTTGGTGAGTCAGGAGGTGAGCCACTCAGATTAATCAGCCTCTGAGATACATATCACCATGCTTGTTATTTTAGGGCACATTGGAGCAAAGTGTGCTCTGTGCAACCTATATCAACTGGAGGTCCAGCTAAAGAGGAGCAACGGGTAAATTTGTGTGTGATTTTGTGCAGCAAGTGTCACTGCCACGAACTTTCCCAAGATCACCACCTCTCGCCATCACCATCCCCCCACCTCACTCACCCTGCCACAGACCTACCTTGTCCCGACTCGCAGGGCAGGCTGAGCAGTATTATTGTGGGCCAGAGCAGGCAGCCTGTCTCGGGGCTGTTAATTTCCTCCTACAGCTTGCTGCAAGAATGCTAATGAAGCCCAATCTTCAAAATGGACCAGGCCACCTGCTGGGACTACTGGGCGCCCAACTAGTAGGTGACCACGTGAAGCCTGCACGTGGTGAACGTCTACTCCATTGTGTCTCTTGGAGCATGTGGTCACCTCATTCTACACCGACCCTATAACCTGTGATCTCATCAACACCTTTTGGACGAAGTTATTTGACACAGCGGAAAGTGACTTCAGCTGGGACTCTGTTCCACATAACCACTACACTGCGAGAGAATTGAAAAAATGTAACCTTTAATATTGCTTATGGCTTGTTAACTTAAAATGTGTTTCCTCTAGTTCTGGGCTCACAGTTCAAATCATGTCCTCACTTACACCTACATCACGTATTCCTCTCAGAACTTTCAAGACCTTCAGTTTTCCATTTTATAATGTAAACAACTTCAGCCCCTTGAGGTTTTGCTCATAACTTAAAGCCCCGAGTTAATAATTTTAGTTCGTGTTTATCTCTTGACTTCTATCCGGCATGTGCAGCAGAAATTATAAAGGGGAAATGTTTATGTGTAGCACACGCACACTTTGGAGTGCCAACTGTGAGTTAAACCAATGGCAGTTAGGAGAGTGGCATTGGATTTCCACATGTTGCATTGAGTTCTTACCCAGTGTTTTATCGGGATGAGAATCAGTTGCCAGACAAACAAGAAATCATTGTCCCACACTTGTATCAAGCTTCCTACCTGTGGCAGTAGTATATACATAGTGTGGCAGGGAATGTGGGGGGAAGGAGAGTTCACAAATCCCTGATAGCCTTGCCTCATCCAATTAATATTCTGTACGCCTGCCCACACACTGCTGCTCACTGCGTGTTTTGATCTGCCCTTCCTGTTGTCTAGACTGTGTTCCAGATTGTTTTACATCTTTCTCTGCCTTATTCTGGGATCCTGTTTGAGAAGTTCCACATGTTTTTTTTAAATGCTCACATCTGTGTCATGTAAGTGGCCTCAGCCTGCTCCGACCGTCACGCCAGGAACCCTATCAGCCTTTTCTGTACAAGACCATTTAAGTTTTAGTCTTATTTTGCAATCTGTACCCATAACCAAAACAGTCCACAGATGAAGTCTTACTTCTGGTACTGATAGTTCACATAAACGAGGCTCATTTAATCTTGCTGTTTTATTTTGCAATTTTCTCCTGCCCTCTGCAGTACTTTTCCCTGGCAACAGCAGCCCCCTGTCTTATCTTCATGAGCAAGTCTGGACAGTGTTATTCAACTGTAGAGGGCATCACCATTAAGCTTAATCATTAATCTTGATGTCCACACAAATATACATTCTAGCAGGAGTTACTGGATAGTGATTCAAAGCACAAACCCTGGCTCATGTTCCCTACACTAGCTTAGGGGTGTTGAAGTTAATTACTTGTGCCCCCAATTGCCACAACAGCTGTGATCAGTTAACCTCGCATAGGCTGTGTTTGGAGCCCGGCACCTTCCAAGTTTATGTAGCACAGTGCCATGCTGGGCCATTAGAAGTCGTTGTTTTTATTTTCTATTTATTTTAAGTAATTTTTTGCTCACTGTGGCATGTTCTATTCTCCATTCAAACAACAGGGATACTGGACCATTCCTGTGTCTCCACCAATAGCTGGTTAATACAGCAATGAAGATTAGCTCGTCTCTGAATTTCTCTTCCCGTCTGGGAGTGTCTCAGCTCCAGTATCCTTGCATAGAACAGCAATTCACCCCTGATATAATGTGACATTGCAATGGGGTAAGCTCTACATCACAGAGGATATCTCTGACAATTAACACACTTTTAAACTATCCTTTTACTATAAATATCTATAACATATTAAAACTCTTATATGCGCATTTCCCATCTGCAAAACCTTACACGCTGTTGTCACCTCGTTGCCAACCATATCCATTATAATTGCCTATGTCCAGAGCTAGCTATGCAAACTTATCACACTTTAATTACACTCTCTTGACAGTAGTTGTGTATCTCCTATGTCCTCAGCCTGTACAGGACAGAATTATATCTTTGCACACTGGTCCAATTATACCCCACCCTCTAACTCCCACTTCACATTGAGCCTTCACTTCGTCTGGCATGATATGATTTATTTTCACAGTGGCACAGTCAAGCATACAGAAGATAAATGACCGTCACTTACACCTTTAGGGGCGTTTTATTGAGAAACAGCCCACTACCGCAATAAAGGGCCTCAGTTCCCACTGAGATGATATTGTAAACATACACGAAAGGAATGTGTTTATAGTTTCACTGAGAAATACCAAAAGCAATCTTAACAAACCGATTTATGATAATGCTCCACATAGTGCTCAGAGGAGTTTTCATTCCATCGAGTTAAAGAAACCTTTGGGCTTCACTAAACCAGCAACACCAACAGAAAATTGAATGAAGAGAAGGGTATCAAAGCCCACTGAACCATCTTATATTTTTGAGAACCTATTCAGGGAGTTGAGCCCCATCTTTGTATTTGTCATTTCATTCACAGGAGGCTAGACCCTGACAAACAGCAGCAGCCCAAGAAATCATATTCCTTTTAGCTAATGAGCTTGTTATCATTTTGGGGGGGGGGGGGGGGAATGATGGCAGTAGTCACTGCCTGTTTAAGCAATGAAGTGCCAAAGGATGTATATTTTCTAGGTACTTATGTATTTGTATATTTGTATGCCTGATTACAAGGAGGAAAATCAGGTGGACAATTCTCTCAATTCAATTTTCCTCCACGTGCTCTTTCCAGGCATTCCTTTAGGTGTCAGCTGTGGCTCAGCTGTTAGCACTCTCACCTCTCAGTCACGGAAGTTGTGAGTTCATAGTTCCATTCCAGAGACTGCAGCAGATAATCTAGGATGGCACTCCCAGAGAAGGACTGGGAGAATGCTGCACTGTCAGAGGAGCTATCTTTCAGATGAGACATTAAACTGAAGCCCAGTCTGTCCTCTCAGGTGGGTATAAAAGATCCCATGGCACTATTTCAAAGAAGAGCAGAGGTGTTCGATACAGTTTTTAGCCTTCAACCAACATCACTAA
Organism: Heterodontus francisci; assembly: GCF_036365525.1. Classification (NCBI taxonomy): domain Eukaryota; kingdom Metazoa; phylum Chordata; class Chondrichthyes; order Heterodontiformes; family Heterodontidae; genus Heterodontus; species Heterodontus francisci. The sequence goes on from NC_090393.1 coordinate 25,584,319, forward strand.
AACAGATTATCTAGTCGTTATCTCATTGCCGTTTAAGGGACCTTGCTGTCGTGTTTCCTACATTTCAACAATGACTACACTTCAAAGGTTTGTTGGTTGCAAAGCTCATTGGGACATCTTGAGGCCAATAAAGATGTTATATAAATGCTTTCCTCTTTCTTTGCACCCTGGCACAATGAAAGGAAGATCTGCTCCTACAAGTTGAGCATTGGAATGTAGCAACATCAGTTTTACAGCAATGCTAATCATGTGGAGGGTCAACCAAGAGCCTCACTCAATTTTGCTCCAATGCCACGGCAGATCCTCACTCTGGACCCAAGCTCCTAGGTGAAACTGCTTCACAATGACACTACAGTTAGTGTGAATGGATCCTTCAGCCAGGCTGCTGGTGTTCAAATTTTGATATGGGAGTTATATTTTATCCAAAATAACGCTTCAAGTTAAATCATGACAGTGGGACAAAGGATCACAAGTTTCAACTGGTGAAAGATACAGTTTGGATTGATGACAGAAAGAACTTATTTCCACAGGTGAAATAGACTTTTGGGGACAGTAAAGGAGAAAAAACACCGGAGTCATTTAACAAACAGTAGTGTACTGTGACAGGATGGGAACTCTTCCAGATGAATGAGGAAGGATGAGCTGAATGCCATTCCTCATCTGCATCTGCCTTGTGATTTTCTGAATGCGATTACATAAATCACTCATTTTTAACACCATCATCAACTTGTCCAAGATGATCTGAGACACATCGTGGTTGATTTAATGAGTCTACTCCCATCAGGCTAGTGTGGGGCTGATGAGTTGGAGGCCTGAACCACCTTTACAATTTGTACACACTTTGAGCAGCTCACCAATCGGAGGGGGTGGGAAGTCATTCCAGGTAGGTTAAAGGTTGGGGGGGAGGGGGGGTGGTGGTGGTGGCAAGCATGGAGGCAATCCTCCAGAGGGAATCAGATGATCAGGATGATTTTTGTGGGACCTGGAAGAATGTTTCACTCCGAACTGCAAAAATAATTTTAAATATTTTTCTTGAAGTTTTTCGGACCTGCCTGCAGCAGTCCCTTTAAGGACAGTGATCAGGTCATTCTACATCCTGCGCCACTGGGTGGAGTGTACCCAGAGTAGACCACATCCATTGGTACTTAAAATTTTATCAGCACCTGTTTGATGTCATAGGATTCTGATTTGTTTGAGATAATGAAGCCTATCTCTGGTGGCCTGTATCTCAGCAGAAATGGGGCAATAAGTTCTGCACCCCATTTTCAGTGTAATACTGTCCCATTCCTACCCAAGAATAAATAGAAAATTGACCCCATTATCTTTGCTTAAATTCCCATGTTATGATTCACAGATAAAATCTCCAGCAACATACATGACAAAAAAACAATCTGCTCGCAATTGATGGTTTTAGCAGAAACACTTCAGCCATAGATTTCTGGGTTCTCAAACTGAAACATGTGAGGACAATACTATCTATTCAAGGCAATAGTTCATTCTGCAGCTGTATACTGCAATCAGTGTATGTTTTGCCAGAATCATGTTACATTATTTTTTTAAATGGGGTGCATTGTTGAATTTTTTTTCCACCAGGCATTGCTCGTTGAGCTGTCATTTCAATGCGCAAACTTGCTGAATATCAAATTCTACCAGAGTCAATTAGTGGCAGTTGTGAAAACGTTGTTCTCATGAGTGATTGATTTTGGCTGGAGAGAGGGGATGCAGGTCAGTTTAACCAGCGTCTATGTGATTGCCCTGTCTCTCTCTACATGTCAATCATGTTTAACTTTGGGCACTGGTATAGAATGTGCAATATCAAACTGACAGACAAATGTACACCTCACATGATTTTCTCTACCTTTGACTACAATGGAAAGGAAGGTATGGCGAATGATGGGGGGCAATTTGATAACGCCCACTTTACAACATCACCCAAAGTTAATGTTATCCCCAGTGTGTCTGTGCCCACAAATATATAATGAGCTGATGATATTTGATGATGAACTGTGCTGCTCTCCATGCTTCTCAGGAGTTTGCTGTCCAGCCAGCAAGATATAAAACCATTTTTGTAGCCATCTAATGACCAAGTGACTATATTCCTGGGTTGGTGGGAGGGGGGTGGAGGGTGGGAAATAGGCCTCTTTGGTTTGAATTGGCTCCAAGATGGTGCATCTGGTGATGGGAAATTAAAACTGACTTGATCTTCTGTGCCAGACTTGTTAGTTCACTACCTGGGCCACTACTGTAGAGTAATGATGATGACAGACTAATTAGCCAGGCTTATTGTTGGGACTTAGAGGGTATGATAACTAATTAGCCAGGCTAGTCTTTCAGCAGGGATGGGATTCTTCCCACTTGGCTCCATATGCTCCTGTAAGACCGTGCTTCAGCGAGACAAGCAGTGCAAAGCTTACCTGTGGGCTCAGTTTTATCTGGTTAACTCCAATATTACCAAAGCACACATTTGGGGGAGCTCAAGCTTTGTCTCCTGGCAACCTGTGCCTAACTTCTCTCTGCTTAAGTAACTGAGGTGTGGCCCTATAGGGAGAACATGTACACCCCATAAGAGGCAACCAAAAACTACATATGTTGGTTCCCTCCTGTGGGACTCTTAACCATAATGATTGGCTTCAGGCACAGAGCTGACCAAAGTAACAGAATCCATGGATAATTATATAAAACGTACCTTCTTTTACATCCGAGACCAAAAAATCCAGCTGGACATGGCTCCCTGCAATACCTCCCTCTGTATCCAGAATAGCATGAGCATGATCCATCGACAGGGTTACATTTCCCGTGCACACACTGGCAGCGCTCACATCTCGGCCCCCAGAACTTCTCCTTACACTGGCACCTCCCCATCAGCTGGTCACATGGCGAGCTGTTACAGGAGCACTGATTGTGGCAGCTACGGCCCCACCAGCCTGGCTGGCACATGCACTTGCCTGTTTTTGGGTCGCACTGAGAGTTGGAGCTGCAATAGCAGAGGTTTGAACAGGTGGGGCCCCATCTGCGTGGCTCACACTTGCACTTCCCGGTATCCTGGTCACATTTTCCATAGTGGCACAGACAAAGTTTATTACAGGTTGGCCCCCAGCGGTTGGAGTTACAGGTGCATTTACCAGTCACATCGGCGCAGCGCCCGTTTGGGTGGCACAGGCACATCTCCTTGCAGTCCGGGCCCCAGAACCGTTCGGGACACTCTGAAAAGATAAAGGACCACAGCTTAGACAGCTCTTAAGGAATGATATCCCAGCTGCGTTCTGTGTTTTTCTACATGTTGTTTTACAAGCAGCTGCAGTTCAACACCCATTGTATTAATGCAAGGAAAAAATCGAGGGCATGCAAAGGTCATTCAGCGAATTGAAGCTCATACTCCAGCACACTAATTCTCTCATTATAACATTCAACCATCTTCGGAAAACCTTTTGGCTTCATTACCTTAATTTTAAGATTCTCATCCTTATTTTTAAATCCCTCCATAGCATCGCACCCCGCCCCCCCCCCCCCCCATTTCTGTAACATCCTCCAGCCCTAAAATCCTCCAAGATATCCGCGTCCTCCAATTCTAGCCTCTTGCGCATTCCTTATTTTAATTACCTCACCATTTCTAGCTGTGCTTTCAGCTGCCTAGGCCCAATGCTCTCAAATTCCCTCTCTACCTCTTCTTCTTTAAGCCTCCCCTTAAAATCTATCTCTTTGACCAATGTTTTGGTCATCTGTCCTAATATCACCTTAGCTGGTTCGGTGTCAATTTTTTTTTGATGCTCCCTTGAAAAATCTTGAGGTGTTTTACTGCATTAAAGGTACTATATAAATGTAAGTTGTTGTTAGATAGTAGATTATTCCAAATGTTCATTACCCTTCAGTAAAGAAATACCTTTGATAATGTAATTTACATAGAAAATAGGAGCAGGAGTAAGCCATTTGGCCCTTCGAGCCTGCTCCACCATTCATTATGATCATGGCTGATTGTCCAACTCAGTAACATGTTCCCGCTTTCTTTCACCCCATACCCATTGATCCCTTTAGACCCAAGAGCTACATCTAACTCCTTCTTGAAAACATACAATGTTTTGGCCTCAACTGCTTTCTGTTGTGGTGAATTGCACAGGCTCACCACTCTCTGGGTGAAGTAATCTCTCCTCATCTCAGTCCTGAAAAGTTTATCCCGTACCCTTAGACTATGACCCCTGGTTCTAGACTCCCTCACCATCGGGAACATCCTTCCTGCATCTACCCTGTCAAGTCCTGTTAGAATTTTATACGTTTCTATGAGATGCCCCCTCACTCTTCTGAACTCCAGTGAATATAATCCGAACCGACTCAATCTCTCCTCATACGTCAGTCCCGCCATCCCAGGAATCAGTCTGGTAAACCTTCGCTGCACTCCCTCTATAGCATGAACATCCTTCCTCAGATAAGGAGACCAAAACTGCACACAATATTCCAGCTGTGGCCTCACCAAGGCCCTGTATAATTGCAGCAAGACATCCTTGCTCCTGTATTCAAATCCTCTTGCTATAAAGGCCAACATAGCACTTGCCTTTTTTACTGCCTGTTGGACGTGCATGCTTACCTTCAGCGACTGGTGTACGAGAACACCCAGGTCTCGTTGCATATTCCCCTCTCTCAGTTTATAGCTGTTCAGATAATAATCTGCCTTCCTGTTTTTTGCTATCAAAGTGGATAACATCACATTTATCCACATTATACTGCATCTGCCATGCATTTCCCCACTCACTTAACTTGTCCAAATCACCCTGAAGCCTCTCTGCATCCTCCTCACAACTCACCCTCCCACCCAGTTTTGTCTCATCTGCAAATTTGGAGATATTACATTTAGTTCCCTCATCTAAATCATTCATATACATTGTGAATAGCTGGGGTCCTAGCACCGATTCCTGCGGTACCACACTAGTCACTGCCTGCCATTCGGAAAAAGATCCGTTTATTCTTACTCTTTGTTTCCTGTCTGCCAACCAATTTTCTATTCATTGCAATACACGACCCCCAATCCCATGCGCTTTAATCTAACCTGCTAATCTCTTATGTGGAACTTTGTCGAAAGCCTTCTGAAAGTCCAAATAAACCACAACCACTGTCTCCCCCCTCATCAACTCTACTAGTTACATCCTCGAAGAATTCTAGTAGATTTATCAAGCATGATTTCTCTTTCGTAAATCCATGCTGACTCTGTCTGATTCTACCACTGTTCTCTAAGTGCTCTGCTATAAAATCTTTTATAATGGACTCTAGAATTTTCCCCCTACCGATGTCAGGCTGACTAGTTTATCATTCCCTGTTTTCTGTCTACCTCCCTTTTTAAATAGTGGGGTTACATTAGCTACCCTCCAGTCTGTAGGAACTGTTCCAGAGTCTATAGAATCTTGGAAGATGACCACCACTGCATCCACTATTTCTAGGGCCACTTCCTTAAGTACTCTGGGATGCATACCATCAGGCCCTGGGGATTTATCGGCCTTCAATCCCATCAATTTCCCCAACACCATTTCTCTACTGATACTGATTTCCTTCAGTTCCTCCCTCTCACTAAACCCTGTGTTCCCCAACATTTCTGGTATGGTATTTCTGTCCTCCTCTGTGAAGCCAAAACCAAAGTATGCATTTAGTTGGTCAGCCATTTCTTTATTCCCCATAATAAATTCCCCTGTTTCTGAGTGTAAGGGACCTACACTTGTCTTCACCAATCTTTTTCTCTTCACATACCTATAGAAACATATACAGTCAGTTTTTATGTTCCCCGCAAGCTTGCTATCATTCTCTATTTTCCCCTTCTTAATCAATCCCTTGGTCCTCCTTTGCTGAATTCTAAACTACTCCCAATCTTCAGGGCTATTGTTTTTTCTGGCAAATTTGCATGCCTATATCTTGGATCTAATGCTATCTTTTAAATTTAAATTTACTTTTCACTCATTTAAATATATGTTCTCTACTCCTACTGGCCTGATTCTTCTTCAAGTAACTATCTGAGTTCACCTTTTCGATGCCAATCAATACATGATATAAAAGATGTCGAGATTGCACAGAACCAGCTTTCCATTGTTTCAGCTCTCAGCACATCCCCTTTATACCTAGGTTCAATCTTGTTGCTCCTCTCTGCATCATTTTCACTGTATATATATACTTTTTGAAATTGGCCAACCATAGGAACATTAGGAACAGGAGTAGGCCATTTAGTCCCTTGAGCCTGCTCCATCACTCAATGGATCATGGCTGATCTGCACCTCAACTTTGTTTACCTTTGTTTCATAGCCCTTGATCCCCTTGCCTAATTATAATTTATCCATCACAGTCTTGAAAGCTGCAATTATTTTAACATCCACAGCCTTTGGGGGCGAGTGAGTTCAAAGTTTCTATGACCCTTGCTGTGAAAAAGTGCTTCTTAATTTTGCTCCTGAATCACCCAGCTCTAGTTTTTAAAGTTAATGTCTGTTTGTGCTTGATTGTGCAGAGACTTTAGATTACACAGGCTGGATCACATTTAGAATACTGTATATAATTTTGATATCGTAATAAACCTTGTATTGATACCAAGCTAGGTAGCAAAGTAAGCTGTGAAGAGGACACAAGAGGCTTCAAAGGGATATAGACCAGTTAAGTGATTGGGCGAGATGGTAGCAGATGGAGCATAATGTGGGGAAGTGCAAAATTATCCAGTTTGGTAGGAACAAAGAAAAAGCAGAATTTTGTTTTAAAGTTAGGAGATTATAGCAAATGTTTGTATTCAGAATGATGTTGGTGTCCTTTTAGACAAGTCACAGAAAGTTAACATGTAGGTAGAGCAAGCAATAAGAAAGGCAAATGCTATGTTAGCCTTTGCTAACCTATGCAACTGGGTTGGAGTATAAGAGCATTGAAGTTTTGCTCCAGTTATATCGGGCTTTGTTGGGACCACACCTGGAGTTCTGCACTGTTTTGGTCTCCTTACCTAAGGAAGGATGTGCATGTCTCAGAGGGGGTGCAACAAAGTTTCGCCAAATGAGAGGGCTGTCCTGTGAGGAGAAATTAAGTAAAATGGTCTATAGTCTCTCAAGTTTACAAGAATGAGAGGTGATTTTACTGAAATGCATAAAATTCTTCAAAGGCATAACAGGCTAGATGCTGCAGGATGTTTCCCCTGGCTGGAGACTCGAGAACTAGTGATCATAAGTCTCAGGCTAAGGGGTGAGCAATTTACAACTGAGACGAGGAGAAATGTCTTCACTCAGAGTTGTGAATCTTTGGAATTCTCTATCCCAGCGAGCTGTGAGATATTCAGTCATTGACTCTTGGGCACTTGGGGAATCAAGGGATATGAGGATAACACGGGAAAGGGAGTTTATGTAGAATTTCAGGTATGATCTTAATGAATGGTGGAGTAGACTTGAGGGGCTGTATGGCCTACTCTTGTTTCTGTTTCTTATGTTTCTTATTGTTCTCTAAATTTCTATGTCCAGATTATCTATGTATATAATAAATAATAACAGCCCCATCACAGACTGTCGAGCACTGTCATCACATCTTTCCAGTCTGAGAAACTTCCATTTTCTCCCACTCTACTATTCTGGCAATCCATCCCAACAATCTGCTTGCTTTTATAATTGCATCTCCGCATCATCTTCATATTGGAAGTGCTGAATCTACCGTGACTCCCAGGTCACATTCCACTTCTCCCACTCAACATTTTGCAAAAAAAGTGCTTTTCCATTCTTCCTACTTAAGCCCTTCATTGGACAACTTTTTTTCTTCCAATGTGCAATACCTTGCTTTTATTGTTTTTATATTTCATTTACAATTTAACTACCCAATCCCATAATAGATATAAATCCTCCTGAAAAATATTGGCTGCATCTTCCAACCCTACGACACTTCTTGTTTTACTGCTGTCTGCTGTGTGAAAATAACAGTAAATTGCGAGCATCAGTCTTCATTTATTCAGCAGGGCAAGGATCACCCACCATGTAACAGTACAAAATTACTGTTTATTCAGCAGGTTAAGGGTAACTCTGTGTAACTGCACAAAATTACAGATGTGCAAGTGTACAGATTCCTCTGCCATCAAAACTGGTGCTTCTCCCACAAGATATGAATGGAGATCTGACCATGCTGGCTCTAACGTAACAGTTGGACTTGGCGCAATATGAATGGAATGTAGTCATACTCCTTTTTAGAGTGAATCTAACCTTGTGGACAACCAATTTGGCATTGGTAACAAGCTTAATGCACACACAGCTGAGAGAAGCTGGATGATTGTGAGGATTAGGCTGGTTTTGGATGAGATGATACTGGCTCAAAACACACTGGATACAAATGAAAACTGCAGGGTTAATACAAATCAAAGGAATATTTTCTGAGAAAACATGATATAATCTGAAGTTACACTGCTGTCAAATGAGCAAGCTGCCACTTGATTGTTGTATTACATCTGTTTCCTTGACATGGGGTGGTGATGAATGTTGGACTGGAACCACGCTTGGCTGGGAGATAGCAGGCTCCTCTTTTAGCACCTGGTGAGCTCCTAACTTCAGCCACGTTGCTACTTGGAGTGGAGGCTTTCTGTCTCTCCAAATTAGGGGCCAACTCCAAGTGCCTCCCTGGGCTGGTCACAGATCAATATCAAAGATGATTGGAAACTGATCATTCATCTTGCCTTCTGAATATGGTGAATATGGTATATTGTGCACAGAAATACAGAAAGGGGATAAAAATGAATCCCTGCATAACACAGAATGGATTTTAATACTCAATATTGTCATTAATATTTCAGAGTACAACTCACAAATTCCATTTTACAAACTGACATGTTTGTATTGTTAAAACAGCCATTTCAGTAACTAAATAGCTGGTGCAAAGGGGCAAGCTCGGTAATGGGATCACACCTAAAACACATCAATCAAAAGGAGCTGTGAACAGACATTATCGATCACTGAGCTAACACAAAACGATAGTTTTTTTTTTATTCAGAAAGGCAACGATCACGCACTGTTGTAACCATACAAAATTACAGTTATTTCAGCAGTGTTCGGGTTTTTGTGTAACAATACAAAATTACAATTTATTCAGCAGGTTAAGGATCATTCACTGTGTAAGTGTATGGAGTGTTTATTCAGAAGGGTAAGGATTACTCACGATGCAACTGTACAAAATTTCTGTTTAGTCAGCAAGGGTAAGGGTCACTCATGCTGTAGTTGAATGGAGCGGTTACTTATTCAGCATCACCTGCTATGTAAGTGGACAAGATTACTGTTTATTCAGCAGTGTAAGGGTAACACACTGTGTAACTGCAGCGAGTTACCATTTAGTTCACAGTAATCACGAATATTTTACTCACTAGTCTCACAGTTCGCTCCGAAGTACCCATGCCTACAACGGCATTCGTTTGGTCTGACGCAGATTTCATTTGCTTTGCAGGTGAAGTTTCCCTGACAGAGAGCTGGAAAGAGAGAGACACAACAGGAGGGGATCAGGCTGGCATGGCTCACGTGAAATTATTAACAATCAGAGTAAAGCTGACAAGTATTTGAAAGGTTACTGACCCATTGGACATTCACTGCCTTGCTGTTTCCACCCAGGACAACACACAACTCCAGGAGAGCTTTTGGGGTGGGGAGGGGGGGGGGGGGGGGGAGACAAAGTGAAAGAAAAAGTCTTGTCATTATGCATAAATGTATCAATTTATATATGTATATATATAAAATGCATGTGTGTGTGTAAGAAATGATTTTTTTAAATCCTTCTATTAAAACCTTACAGCCCAGACTCAACAACGCTAACAACCTTTTCATTGCGATCAAAACAAGACCAGCATTAAAACTCCTCTCCCATATTGTTGCTTTACCAGTTTACAGACCACACCCCAGTCCCCGTGGTTTCTAGCCACTGCAAAATAATTGCTTTCTGTCTGAGATAACATTTCGGGATTCAGACTCGTTTTATCCCAGGGTGGGTGGGGTAGATTCAGAATCCCATTCCCTGCGCTGCCTCTGGTTTTCCAACTGATGTTTGACGCCTTGGCTGAGGAAGGAGGAAATTAAAACATAAGAGCAAATATTCATAAGAGACAGAAACTCTTCGGCTTCATCTCCAGATGTGGGTAAAGGGTCCGAGAGGTAACGGTTTCGTGTGAGTTCTGTTGTGGGGAGGAGACAGACACACGAGAATAATAACCAAACCGTTAAAACAGCGAAACAGCTTGCTCAGAAAACGTTCGGAGTTGTGGTGACAGGTTGGAGCTGCCCAGGTAATATTCTCAGCTAAAGATGCCCCTTGAAGATTCTGTCTGTGCATCCCGAGTGGGCGCTCTGGGGAACTCAGGGGGTCTCAGGAATCGCCCCCCCCCCCCCTTCACCAGCCTACTTACCCCCCCACCCCCCTTTCCAATTCCCGACTTCTTACCCCTGCCTCCTGCACACATTCCTGCCGCTAGGACTGAGCTCCTGGCCCCAGCTCAGGGCCGCCAGAGCAACCAGAGCAGCCCAGAAGTAGCAGCTCAAGCTGGGATCCATTGTACAGACAGCCCGGCTCAGCATCCTTCAGAGCAAGTCAGCCTTCACCCATCCATCAATCCGTCCAGCACGTCCCGGGGTCAGCCCCGTGTCATCCCAGAATAAAGGCGCAGAGTGGAACGATCTAGGAAGTTTAGGCTGGGAGCATCCTTCAAACTTTAATCCCAGGGAAACAGGTCAAAATCTATCAAGTGAATGAATAACACGGGGTGGGGGGGGGGGGGGGGGGGGTGTTCCTTTCAGAACGCCATCCCTTCCTCTCCGCCCTACTTCCACTTCTCCATTTCTTGAAACTTCTCTTTAAAAGTTTTCCAACTTCAATCCCGTTACGACTGTGATTTTTTGGTGTTGCTTGTTTTATTGAAACTATTCTATTGCCGTCAGATCCCCAGGGCTGCCAGTAACCCTCCGAGGTCGCTCCTTCATCCTCTCGCAGTAAATTATTTTTCACACACTCCCAGAGTTGGAAGAAGTTCTCCAGTTTGTTCCCTCGGCGGTGTCCTGAACGGAGAGAGAGCTTGGCACCGACACAGCAGCTGGGAGGGCAGCTTTTCTGCCACTGGGAGTTCCAGCAGGAGGAGCCCAAGGAAGGGAAATCCCTGATTCGTTACCGTATTTCTTGCACAGGGTTTCAGAGCTTAAAAAGAGGCTTTGTGCCATTCGCGGGCGTGTGTGTAAAACAATAATCCCACACGCACACAATTAGTTCAAGTATTTTTTTTTCTGTGTGTGTATGTATAAATTTTACAAACTCCCGTTGTCATGACCTCTCCGGTTCCTGAAGTCAAGACAGTACCCAGATGTGTTCAGGAATTGCTCTCCCTTTCATCAAAGCCCAGACTTATAAATGCAGTGTCTGAATACAAACGGCGACAAATTAAAGCAGCCGGCTGCCGAACGCAAGGCAACAAGACCAGAAAAATGCTGGAGACCCGTCTCAGAGAGGAACGGAGTAGCTTCTGGGGGATTAATGATCATGCCATTTCAGACAAAGGGTTACAGAATACCACCTACCCTGGCGTCTCCATCTCAGCCGCTGATGGATCTGATGTTCACTTTCTGCATTTGACTTTGATAGTGGAAAATGGGTGAGAGCGAGTGGCACCCTGTTTTTCACAGCTCTGCTGATTTTTAATTCTCATTTTCGAGGGAGATGCAAAACGGGATGACAATTCGCCAGCATTCAGTTTTTTCAAGTTTCAGAAAGTCAAAATCTGAATTTAGCTGTACACAAAAAGACCAAATCTCCCAGCACTAACTGTACAACAGAAACAAATATCCCAGGACGAACGGCATACCAGAAACAAATATCCCAGCAGTAACTGTACAACAGAATCCAATATCCCAGCAGTAACTGTACAACAGAACCAAATATCCCAGCAGTAACTGTATAACAGAACCAAATATCCCAGCACAAACTGTACAACAGAAGCAAATATCCCAGCACAAACTGTACAACAGAAGCAAATATCCCAGCACTAACTGTACAACAGAACTAAATATCCCAGCACATACTGGACAACAGAAGCAAATATCCCAGCACTAACTATACAACAGAACCAAATATCCCAGCACATACTGGACAACAGAAGCAAATATCCCAGCACTAACTGTATAACAGAAACAAATATCCCAGCACTCACTATACAACAGAACCAAATATCCCAGCACAAACTGTACAACAGAACCAGATATCCCTGCACTACCTGTACAACTGGTCAACAATCCCAGCATTTACTGTATAACAGACCCAAATATCAAAGCACTAACTTTACAACAAAAGCAAATAACCCAGGACTAACTGTACAACAAGACAAATATCCCAGCACTAACTAGAAACAGGACCAACAATCCCTGCAGCAAAAGTACAATAAGAACAAACATCCCAGCACTAACTGTACAACAGCACCAAATGTCTGAGCTCTTACTCTCCAATGGGACCCACAATCCCAGCAATAACTTTACAACTGGAGCAAACATCCCAGCACTAACTGTACAACAACTCAACAATCCTAGCACTAACTGTACAACAAGACCAAATATCACAGCACTAACTGTATATCAGAACCATATATCCCAGCACTAACTGTATAACAGAACCAAATATCCAATCACTACCTGTACAACTAGTCAAAAATCCTAGCACTTGCTGTATAACAGACCCAAATATTCCAGCACTAACTTTACAACAAAAGCAAGTATCCCAGTACTAACTGTACAACAAGACAAATATCCCAGCACAAACTGGAAACAGGAGCAACAATCCCTGCAACAAAAGTACAATAAGAACAAACATCCCAGCACGAATTGTACAACAGCACCAAATCTACCAGCACTAACTGTACAACTGGACCAAATGTCTCAACTCTTACTGTCCAACAGGACCGACAATCCCAGCAATAATTTACAACTGGAGCAAATATCCCAGTACAAACTGTACAACAGAACCAACAATCCCTGCGCTAACTGTACAACAGAACCAAATATCCCAGCACTAAATGTACAACAGAACCAAATATCCCAGCTCAAACTGTACAACAAAACCAAATATCCCAGCTCAAACTGTACAACAAAACCAAATATCCCAGCACTAACTGTATATCAGAACCAAATACCCCAGCACTAACTGTAGAACAAGACCAAATATCCGAGCAATTAATCTACAAGAAGACCAAATATCCCAGCACTTATTATACAGCAGAACAAAATATCCCAGCTCTAACTGTACAACAGAACAAGATATCCCAGAACAAACTGTAAAACCGAACCAAATATCGCAGCACTACTTGTACAAGTCAACAATCCCAGCACTAACTGTACAACAAACACAAATATCCCAGCACTAACTGGAAACAGGACCAACAATCCCTGCACCAAAAGTACAACAAGAACAAACATCCCAGCACGAATTGTACAACAGGACCAAATCTCCCATTACAACTGGACCAAATGTCTCAACTCTGACTGTCCAACGAGAACCACAACCCAGCAATAATTTACAACTGGAGGAAATATCCCTGTACAAACTGGACAACAGAACCAACAATCCCTGCACGAACTGTGCAACAGGTCCAAATATCCCAGCACTAACTGTATAACAGAACCAAATATCCCAGCACTAACTGTGTAACAGAACCAAATATCCCAGCACTAAATGTACAACAGAACCAAATATCCCAGCACTAACTGTGTAACAGAACCAAATATCCCTGCACTAACTGTGCAACAGAACCAAATATCCCAGCACTAACTGTATAACAGAACCAAATATCCCTGCACGAACTGTGCAACAGGTCCAAATATCCCAGCACTAACTGTATAACAGAACCAAATATCCCAGCACTAACTGTGTAACAGAACCAAATATCCCAGCACTAAATGTACAACAGAACCAAATATCCCAGCACTAACTGTGTAACAGAACCAAATATCCCTGCACTAACTGTGCAACAGAACCAAATATCCCAGCACTAACTGTATAACAGAACCAAATATCCCAGCACTAACTGTATAACAGAACCAAATATCCCTGCACGAACTGTGCAACAGGTCCAAATATCCCAGCACTAACTGTGTAACAGAACCAAATATCCCTGCACGAACTGTACAACAGGTCCAAATATCCCAGCACTAACTGTACAACGGAACCAAATATCCCTGCACTAACTGTGCAACAGAACCAAATATCCCAGCACTAACTGTATAACAGAACCAAATATCCCAGCACTAACTGTATAACAGAACCAAATATCCCTGCACGAACTGTGCAACAGGTCCAAATATCCCAGCACTAACTGTGTAACAGAACCAAATATCCCTGCACGAACTGTACAACAGGTCCAAATATCCCAGCACTAACTGTACAACGGAACCAATATCCCAGCAATAACTGTACAACAGAACCAAATACCCCAGCACTAACAGGAGAACAAGACGAAATATCCTAGCAATAAATCTACAAGAAGACCAAATATCCCAGCACTTACTGTAAAATAGAACAAAATATCCAAGCTCTAACTGTACAACAGAACCAAATATCCCAGCACAAACTGCACAACAGAGCAAATATCCCAGCACAAACTGTAAGACCGAACCAAATATCCCAGCACTACCTGTATAAGTCAACAATCCCAGCACTTATTGTATAACAGACCCAAATATCCCAGCACTAACTGTACAACAGAACCAAATATCCCAGCACTAACTGTAAAACAGAACCAAATATCCCAGCACTCACTGTACAACACAACCAAATATCCCATCACAATCTGTACAACAGAACCAAATATCCCAGCACAAACTGTACAACAGAAGCAAATATCCCAGCACAAACTATACAACAAAACCAAATAACCCAGCACTAACTGTACAACTGAACCAAATATCCCAGCACTCACTGGAGAACAGAAACGTATATGCCAGCACTAACTGTAAAACGGAACCAAATATCCCAGCACTCACTGTACAACAGAACCAAATATCCCTGCACAAACTGTACAACAGAGCCAAACATTCCAGCACAAACTGTACAACAAAACCAATTAACCCAGCACTAACTGTATATCAGAACCAAATATCCCAGCACTAACTGTACAACAGAACCAAATATCCCCGCACAAACTGTCCAACAGAGCCAAACATCCCAGCACAAACTGTACAACAGAATCAAATATCCCAGCACAAACTGTACAACAGAAGCAAATATCCCAGCACAAACTATACAACAAAACCAAATAACACAGCACTAACTGTACAACTGAACCAAATATCCCAGCACTCACTGTAGAACAGAAACGTATATGGAAGCACTAACTGTACAACAGAACCAAATATCCCCGCACAAACTGTACAACAGAGCCAAACATTCCAGCACAAACTGTACAACAGAAGCAAATATCCCAGCACAAACTGTACAACAAAACCGATTAACCCAGCACTAACTGTACAACACAACCAAATATCCCAGCACTAACTGTACAACACATCAAGAATGCCTGCACAAACTGTACAACAGAACCAAATATCCCAGCACTCACTGTAGAACAGAAACGTATATGGAAGCACTAACTGTACAACAGAACCAAATATCCCCGCACAAACTGTACAACAGAGCCAAACATTCCAGCACAAACTGTACAACAGAAGCAAATATCCCAGCACAAACTATACAACAAAACCAAATAACACAGCACTAACTGTACAACTGAACCAAATATCCCAGCACTCACTGTAGAACAGAAACGTATATGGAAGCACTAACTGTACAACAGAACCAAATATCCCCGCACAAACTGTACAACAGAGCCAAACATTCCAGCACAAACTGTACAACAGAAGCAAACATCCCAGCAGAAACTGTACAACAAAACCGATTAACCCAGCACTAACTGTACAACACAACCAAATATCCCAGCACTAACTGTACAACACATCAAGAATGCCTGCACAAACTGTACAACAGAACCAAATATCCCAGCACTCACTGTAGAACAGAAACGTATATGGAAGCACTAACTGTACAACAGAACCAAATATCCCCGCACAAACTGTACAACAGAGCCAAACATTCCAGCACAAACTGTACAACAGAAGCAAATATCCCAGCACAAACTGTACAACAAAACCAATTAACCCAGCACTAACTGTACAACACAACCAAATATCCCAGCACTAACTGTACAACACATCAAGAATGCCTGCACAAACTGTACAACAGAACCAAATATCCCAGCACTAACTGTACATCAGAACAAAATATCCCAGCACCAGCTTTAAAACAGAACTAAATATCCCAGCGCTAACTGTACAACAAGACAACATCCCAGCACTAATTGTACAACAAGTCAACAATCTCAGCACTAACTGTCCAGCAGGAGAAATTATCCCAGCACTAACTGTGTAGCAGGAGCAAATATCCCAGCACTAACTGTACAACAAGACAACAATCCCAGCACTAACTGTAGAACTAACCATTGGGATAGAATTCGAACATATCTCGCAATGCAAAACTGGGCATCCATTAGGCGCTGTGGGCCATCAGCAGCAGCAGAATTGTTCTCAACCACAATCTGTAACCTTAAGCCCCGGCATATCCCTCACTCTACCATTACCATCAAGCCAGGAGACCAACCCTGGTTCAATGAAGAGTGCAGGAGGGCATGCCAGGAGCAGCACCAGGCATACCTCAAAATGACATGTCAACCAGGTGAAGCTACAACACAACACTATCTGTGCGCCAAACTGCGTAAGCAGCATGCGATAGACAGAGCTAAGCGATCCCATAACCAATGGATCAGATCTAAGCTCTGCAGTCCTGCCACATTCAGCTGTGAATGGTGATGGACAATTAAACAACTAACTGGAGGAGGTGGCTCCACAAATATCCCCATCCTCAATGATGGGGGAGCCCAGCACATCAGTGCGAAAGATAAGGCTGAAGCATTTGCAACAATCTTCAGCCAGAAGTGCCGAGCTGATGATCCATCTCGGCCTCCTCCTGAAGTCCCCAGCATTGCAGATGCCAGACTTCAGCCAATTCAATTCACTCCGCGTGATATCAAGAAACGACTGAAGGAACTGGATACTGCAAAGGCTATGGGTCCTGACAATATTCCAGCAATAGTTCTGAAGACCTGTGCTACAGAACTTGCCGCACACCTAGCCAAGCTGTTCCAGTACAGCGACAACACTGGCATCTACCCTGCAATGTGCAAAATTGCCCAGCTATGTCCTGTACACAAAAAGCAGGACAAGTCCAAACTGGCCAATTTCCACCCTATCAGCTTATTCTCAGTCATCAATAAAGTGATGCAAGGTGTCATCAACAGTGCCATCAAGCAGCATTTGCTTAGCAATAACCTGCTCACTGGCACTCAGTTTGGGTTCCGCCAGGGCCACTCAGCTCCTGACCTCATTACAGCCTTGGTTCAAACATGGACAAAAGAGCTGAACTCAAGAGGTTGACATCAAGGCAGCATTTGACCCAGTATGCATCAAGGAGCCCTGGCAAAACTGCGGTTAAAGAGAATCTGGGGGGAAACGCTCTGCTCTTTGGAGTCATACCTCGCGCAAAGGAAGATGGTTGTGGTTGTTGGACGTCAATCATTTGAGTTCCAGGACATCACTGCAGGAGTTCCTCAGGGTAGTATCCTAGGCCCAACTATCTTCAGCTGCTTCTTCAATGACCTTCCTTTAATCATAAGGTCAGAAGTGAGGATGTTCGCTGATGATTGCACAATGATCAGCATCATTCGTGACTCCTCAGATATTGAAGCAGTCCGTGTAGAAATGCAGCAGGACTTGGACAATATCTAGGCTTGGACTGATAAGTGGCAAATAACATTCGCGCAAGTCAACAATCCCAGCACAACCTGTACAACAGAGGCCAATATCCCAGCCCTAACTGTACAACAGAAGCAAATATCCCAGCACTAAGTGTATAACAGAACCAAATATCCCAGCACTAACTGTACAACAACACAAATATCCCAGCACCAACTGGAAACAGGACCAAATAGCCCAGCATGAATTGTACAACAGGACCAAATCTCCCAGCACTAACTGTACAACTGGACCAAATATCTCAACTCTTACTGTCCAACGGGATCCACAATCCCAGCAATAACTTTACAACTGGACCAAATATCCCAGTACTATCTGTACAACAGAACCAACAAACACTGCACTAACTGCAGCACAGGTACAAATATCCCAGCACAAACTGTACAACAACACAACAATCCCAGCACTAACTGTACAACAAGACCAAATATCCCAGCACTAACTGTACAACAACACAACAATCCCAGCACTAACTGTACAACAACACAACAGTCCCAGAACTAAATGTACAACAAGTCAACAATCCCAGCACTAACTGTGCAACAAGACAACAATCCCAGTGCAAACTGTACAACAGGACCAAACACCCAGCACTAACTGTACAACAGAGGCAAATATCCCAGCACTTACTGTATAACAAGTCCAAATATTCCAGCACTAACTGTATAACAAGACCAAATATCCCAGCGATAACAGTACAACATGTCAATAATCCCAGCACTAACTTTACAAGACCAAATATCCGAGCACTATCTGTACAACAACACAAAAATCCCAGGACTAAATGTACAACAAGTCAATAATCCCAGCACTAACTGTACAACAGAGGCAAATATCCCAGCACTAACTGTACAAGTCAATAATCCCAGCACTAACTGTACAACAAGTCAACATTCCCAGCAGTACCTGTACAACAGAAGCAAATATCCCAGCACTAACTGTACAACAAGACCAAATGTCCCTGCACTAACTGTACGGCAAGTCAATAATCCCAGCATTAACTGTACAACAAATCAACAATCCCAGCACCAACTGTATAACAGAAGCAAATATCCCAGCACGAACTGTATATCAGAACCAAACATCCCAGCACTAACTGTATAACAAGTCAATAATCCCAACACTAACTGTACAACAAGTCAATAATCCCAACACTAACCGTACAACAAGTCAATAATCCCAGCACTAAATGGACAAGAAGTCAACAATCCCAGCACTAACTGTATAACAGAAGCAAATATCCCAGCACGAACTGTATATCAGAAACAAACATCCCAGCACTAACTGTACAACAAGACCAAATATCCCAGCACTAACTGTACAACAAGACCATATATCCAAGCACTAACTGTACAACAACACAACAATCCCAGCATTAACAGTACAACAAGACAACCTTCCCAGCACTAACTGTACATCAGAAGCATAATTCCCAGCGCTAACTATACAACAGATTCAAATATCCCAGCACTTACTGTACAACAAGACAACAATCCCAGCACGAACTGTATAAAAAAACCAAATATCCCAGAACTAACTGTACAACAAGACCAAATATCCCAGCACTAACTGTACAACGTCAATAATCCCTGCACTAACTGTACAACAAGTCAACAATCCCAGCACTAACTGTATAACAGAAGCAAATATCCCAGCACGAACTGTATATCAGAAACAAACATCCCAGCACTAACTGTACAACAAGACCAAATATCCCAGCACTAACTGTACAACAAGACCATATATCCAAGCACTAACTGTACAACAACACAACAATCCCAGCATTAACAGTACAACAAGACAACCTTCCCAGCACTAACTGTACATCAGAAGCATAATTCCCAGCGCTAACTATACAACAGATTCAAATATCCCAGCACTTACTGTACAACAAGACAACAATCCCAGCACGAACTGTATAAAAAAACCAAATATCCCAGAACTAACTGTACAACAAGACCAAATATCCCAGCACTAACTGTACAACGTCAATAATCCCTGCACTAACTGTACAACAAGTCAATAATCCCAGCACTAACTGTGTAACAGAAGCAAATATCCCAGCACTAACTGTACAACAAAACCAAATATCCCAGTACTAACTGTACAACAGAACCAAATACCCCAGCACTAACTGTAGAACTGAGCTAAACATCCCAGCACAAACTGTACAATAGAACCAAATATCCCAGCACAAACTGTATATCAGAACCAAATATCCTAGCATTAACTCTACAAGAAGACCAAATATCCCAGCAATTACTGTATAACAGAACAAAATATCCCAGCTCCAACTATACAACAGAATCAAATATCCCTGAACAAACTATATAACAGAACCAAATATCCCAGCACAAACTGTACAACAGAGCAAATATCCCAGCACAAACTGTAAAACCGAACCAAATGTCCCAGCACTACCTGTACAAGTCAACAATCCCAGCACTTATTGTATAACAGAGCCAAATATCCCAGCACTAACTGTACAACAGAACCAAATATCCCAGCACTAACTGTGCAACAGAACCAAATATCCCAGCACTAACTGTGCAACAGAACCAAATATCCCAGCACTAACTGTGCAACAGAACCAAATATCCCAGCACTAACTGTACAATAGAACCAAATATCCCAGCACGAACTGTATATCAGAACCAAATATCCAAGCTCTAACTGTACAACAAGACCAAATATCCAGGCACTAACTGTACAACAGAACCAAACATCCCAGCACCAATTGTAAAACAGAACCAAATATCCCAGCTCTAACTGTACAACAGAACTAAATATCTCAGCACTACCTGTCCAACTAGTCAACAATCCCAGCATTTACTGTATAACAGACCCAAATATCAAAGCACTAACTTTACAACAAAAGCAAATATCCCAGGACTAACTGTACAACAAGACAACTATCCCAGCACTAACTGGAAACAGGACCAACAATCCCTGCAGCAAAAGTACAATAAGAACAAACATCCCAGCACGAATTATAAAACAGGACCAAATCCCCCAGCACTAACTGTACAACTGGACCAAATGTTTCAGCTCTTACTGTCCAATGGGAGCCACAATCCCAGCAATAACTTTACAACTGGAGCAAATATCCCTGTACAAACTGTTCAACAGAACCAACAATCCCTGCACTAACTGTAGAATAAGACCAAATATCCCAGCATTAACTGTATAACAGAACCACATATCCCAGCACTAACTGTATAACAGAACCAAATATCCCAGCATCAACTGTATAACAGAACCAAATATCCCAGCACTAATTGTACAACAGAACCAAATATCCCAGCTCAAACTGTACAACAGACCCAAATATCCCAGCACAAACTGTACAACAGAACGACATATCCGAGCTCTAACTGTAAAACACAACCAAATATCCCAGCACAAACTGTACAACAGACCCAAATATCCCAGCACTAAATGTATATCAGAACCAAATATCCCAACACTAACTGTACAACAGAACGACATATCCGAGCTCTAACTGTAAAACACAACCAAATATCCCAGCACAAACTGTACAACAAAACCAAATATCCCAGCTCTAACTGTACAACAGAACCAAATCTCCCAGTGCTAAATTTACAACTGAACCAAATATCCCAGCACTACCTGTATAACAACACCAAATATCCCAGCACTAACTGTACAACAAGTCAACAATCCCAATACTACCTGTACAACAGAAGCAAATATCCCAGCACTAATTGTACAACAAGACAACAATCCCATCACTAACTGTACAACAGACAGGGTATTGTGTAAGGAGAGAGGAATAATTGACAATCTAGTGGTGCGAGACCCTTTGAGGATGAGCGACCATATTAAGATAGAATTCTTCATCAAGATGGAGAGTGACATAATCTGATTCTAGGGTCCTGAATCTTTGTAAAGGAAAGTACGAAGGTATGAGGCGCGTGTTGTCTATGATGGATTGGGAAACATTACTTAAAGGGATGATGGTGGATAGGCAATGGCAAACATTTAAAAGTATATGGATGAACTGCAACAATTGTTTATACCTGTCTGGTGCAAAAGTAAAGCGGAAAAGGTAGCCAAACCATGGATTACAAGGGAAATTAGAGACAGCAGATCCAAGGAAGAGGCATATAAATTTACCAGAAAAAACAACAGACCTGAGGATTGGGAGCAGTTTAGAATTCAGCAAAAGAGGAGCAAGGGATTGATTAAGAAGGGGAAAATAGAGTACGAGAGCAAGCTTGCAGGGAACATAAAACTGACTGTAAAAGTTTCTATAAGTATGTGAAGAGAAAAAGATTTATGAAGACAAATGTAGGTCCCTTACAGTCAGAAACAGGGGAATTTATTATGGGGGACAAAGAAATGGCTGACCAACTAAATGCACACTTTGGTTCTGTTTTCACAAAGGAGGACACAAATATCATGTCAGTAATGTTGGGGAACACAGGGCTTAGTGAGAGAGAGGAACTGAAGGAAATCAGTATTAGTAGAGAAATGGTGTTGGGGAAATTGATGGGATTGAAGGCCGATAAATCCCCAGGGCCTGATGGTATGCATCCCAGAGCACTTAAGGAAGTGGCCCTAGAAATAGTGGATGCGTTGGTGGTCATCTTCCAAGATTCTATAGACTCTGGAACAGTTTCTACAGATTGGAGGGTAGCTAATGTAACCCCACTATTTAAAAAGGGAGGTAGAGAGAAAGCAGGGAATTATAGACCAGTCAGCCTGACGTCAGTAGTGGGGAAAATTCGAGAGTCCATTATCAAAGGCTTTATAGCAGAGCACTTAGAGAACAGTGGTAGAATCGGACAGAGTCAGCATGGATTTACGAAAGGGAAATCATGCTTGACAAATCTACTTGAATTCTTTGAGGATGCAACTAGTAGAGTTGATGAGGGGGAGCCAGTGGATGTGGTTTATTTGGACTTTCAGAAGGCTTTCGACAAAGTCCCACATAAGAGATTAGCGTGTAAAATTAAAGCACATGGGATTGGGGGTAGTGTATTGCAATGGATAGAAAATTGGTTGGCAGACAGGAAACAAAGAGTAGGGATAAATGGGTCTTTTTTCGAATGGCAGGCAGTGACTAGTGTGGTACTGCAGGGATTGGTGCTAGGACCCCAGCTATTCACAATATATATTAATGATTTAGATGAGGGAAGTAAATGTAATACCTCCAAATTTGCAGATGACGCAAAATTGGGTGGGAGGGTGAGTTGTGAGGAGGATGCAGAGAGGCGTCAGGGTGATTTGGACAAGTTGAGTGAGTGGGCTAATGCATGGCAGATGCAGTATAATGTGGATAAATGTGAGGTTATCCACTTTGGTAGCAAAAACAGGAAGGCAGATTATTATCTGAACGGCTATAAACTGAGAGAGGGGAATATGCAGCGAGACCTGGGTGTTCTCGTACACCAGTCGCTGAAGGTAAGCATGCAGGTGCAACAGGCTGTAAAAAAGGCAAATGATATGTTGGCCTTCATAGTGAGAGGATTCTAACAGGACTTGACAGGGTAGATGCAGGAAGGATGTTCCAGGGGTCATAGTTGAAGGATAAGGGGTAAACCTTTCAGGACTGTGATGAGGAGAAATTTCTTCACCCATAGAGTGGTGAGCCTGTGGAATTTGCTACCACAGAAAGCAGTTGAGGCCAAAACATTGTATGTTTTCAAGAAGGAGTTAGATATAGCTCTAGGGTCTAAAGGGATCAAAGGGTATGGGGCGAAAGTGGGATGGATGATCAGCCTTAATCATAATGAATGGCGGAGCAAGCTCGAAGGGCCGAATGGCCTACTCCTGCTCCTATTTTCTATGCTTCTATGTTTCTACAACAAGACCAAATATCCCAGCACTAACTGTACAACAAATCAACAATCCCAGCACTAACTGTACAACAGTAGCAAATATCCCAGCACTAACTGTACAACAAGACCAAATATCCCAGCACTAGCTGTACAACAAGACAAATATCCCAGTACTAAATGTACAACAAGACTGCAGGGACCTGGGTTCGATTCTGGGTACTGCCTGTGCGGAGTTTGCAAGTTCTCCCTAAGTCTGCATGGGTTTTCGCCGGGTGTTCCGGTTTCCTCCCACATCCAAAGACTTGCAGGTGATAAGTAAATTGGCCGTTGTAAATTGCCCCTAGTGTAGGGAGGTGATAGGGAATAAGGGATTACTGTAGGGTTAGTATAAATGGGTGGTTGTTGGTCGGCACAGACTCGGGGGGCCGAAGGGCCTGTTTCAGCGCTGTATCTCTAAATAAAAAAATACAAAAATAAAAATAAGACAACAATCCCAGCACTAACTGTACAACAAAACCAAATATCCCAGCACTACCTGTAGAACAGAACCAACAATCCCTGTACTAACTGCACAATTGGACCTAATATCCCAGCACTAACTGTACAACAGGTCCAAATATCCCAGTACTAACTGTACAACAGAACTAACAATCCCTGCACTAACTGTACAAGACCAAATATCCCAACACTAACTGTACAGAAAGACCAAAAGATTCCAGAATTAACTGTACAACAGGTCCAAATATCCCAGCATGAACTGCACAAGAAGACCAAATATCCAAGCACTAACAATACAACAAGAAACAATCCCAGCACTAACTGTACAACAGGACCAAATATCCCAGCATTACCTGTACAACAGGACCAAATATCCCAGCACAAACTGAATGACAAGACCAAATATCCCAACATTAACTGTACAACAGGACCAATTATCCCAGCATTACCTGTACTACAGGACCAAATATCCCAGCACAAATGATACGACAAGACCAAATATCCCAGCACTAACTGTACAAATATTCTAGAATTGACTGTATGTAGAAGAAACTGTTTTGGCACCATTGTTGTTTACCAGAAGTGTCCAATGATGGAAGTATATATATTAGCGTGGTGTGTTCACAGTATGTATATTATCCATTGTTTAATGTGAAAGGATGTTTATAATACTCAATGATGAGTGTGTATATTATTTTCTGCTAATTCTTAGAGTATGAATACCTTTATTTTGTGCTGTCGTCCATCTGCCCATTCATACACTATGATACCCTTGTATCTAATAAAGCCCTAACTTTCCCCCACCCTGATCATTCGCAGGAACATCGGAACAGGAGCCGGCCATTTAGCCCCTCTAGCCTGTTCCACCATTCAGTGAGATTCTGATTGATAAGCGAAGTAACTGCATATACCTGTCTTCGCCCCATATCCCTAAATACCTTCGGTTAACAAAAATCTTTCAATCTCAGTTTTAACATTAACTATTGATCGAGCCTCAATTGCCATTTGCACGAGAGAATTCCAAACCTCTACCATCTTTTGCATGTGGAAGTGTTTCCTAATTTCACCCCTGAAAGGTCTGGCTCTAATTTTTAGACTATGCCCCTAGTCCACATTCGGAAACATCAGAGGAATGCATGATGGTATTAAGAGAACTTTTGGGCCAACCATCAAGAAGATCGCCCCCCTCATATCTAAATAAGGGGACACAATCATTGACCAACACAAGCAAATGGACCGCTGGGTGGAGCACTACCTAGAAATGTACTCCAGAGAAAATGTTGTCACTGAGACTGCCCTCAATGCAGCTCAGTCTCTGCCAGTCATGGATGAGCTGGACGTACAGCCAACATAATCGGAACTCAGTGATGCCATTGATTCTCGAGCCAGTGGAAAAGCCCCTGGGAAGGACGGCATTACCCCTGAAATAATCAAGAGTGCCAAGCCTGCTGTACTTTCAGCACTGTACGAACTGCTTTGCCTGTGCTGGGACTAGGGAGCAGTACCACAGGACATGCACGATGCCAATATCATCACCCTCTATAAGAACAAGGGTGACCGCAGTGACTGCAACAACTACTGTGGAATCTCCCTGCTCAGCATAGTGGGGAAAGTCTTCGCTCGAGTCGCTTTAAACAGGCTCCAGAAGCTGGCTGAGCGTGTCTACCCTGAGGCACAATGTGGCTTTAGAGCAGAGAGATCCACCATTGACATGCTGTTCTCCCTTCACCAGCTACAGGAGAAATGCCATGAACAACAGATGCCGCTCCACATTGCTTTCATTGATCTCACCAAAGCCTTTCACCTCATCAGCAGACGTGGTCTCTTCAGACTACTAGAAAAGATCGGATATCCACCAAAGCTACTAAGTATCATCACCTCATTCCATGACAATATGAAAGGCACAGTTCAGCATAGCGGCACCTCATCAGGCCCCTTTCCTATCCTGAGTGGTGTGAAACAGGGCTGTGTTCTCGCACCTACACTGTTTGGGATCTTCTTCTCATTGCTGCTCTCACATGCATTCAAGTCTTCAGAAGAAGGAATTTTCCTCCACACAAGATCAGAGGGCAGGTTGTTCAACCTTGCCAGTCTAAGAGCGAAGACGAAAGTACAGAAAGTCCTCATCAGGGAACTCCTCTTTGCTGACGATGCTGCATTAACATCTCACACTGAAGAGTGTCTGCAGAGACTCATTGACAGGATTGTGGCTGCCTGCAACGAATTTGGCCTAACCATCAGCCTCAAGAAAACGTACATCATGGGACAGGACGTCAGAAAAGTTCCATCCATCAATATCGGCAACCATGCTCAAGGGTTCAAGAGTTCACCCACCTAGGCTCAACTATCGCCAGTAACCTGTCTCTCGATGCAGAAATCAACAAGCGCATGGGAAAGGCTTCCACTGCTATGTCCAGACTGGCCAAGAGAGTGTAGGAAAATGGCGCACTGACACGGAACACAAAAGTCCGAGTGTATCAAGCCTGTGTCCTCAGTACCTTGCTCTACGACAGCGATGCTTGGACAATGTATGTCAGCCAAGAGTGACGTCTCAATTCATTCCATCTTCACTGCCTCCAGAGAATTCTTGGAATCAGATGGCAGGACCGTATCTCCAACACAGAAGTCCTCGAGATGGCCAACACCCCCAGCATATACACCCTACTGAGCCAGCGGCGCTTGAGATGGCTTGGCCATGTGAGCCGCATGGAAGATGGCAGGATCCCTAAGGACAGCGAAATCGTCACTGGTATCAGACTCACCGGCCGTCCATATCTCCGCTTTAAAGACGTCTGCAAATGCGACATGACGTCCTGTGACATTGATCACAAGTCGTGGGAGTCAGTTGCCAGTGATCGCCAGAGCTGACGGGCAGCCATAAAGGCGGGGCTAAAGTGTGGCAAGTCGAAGAGACTTAGCAGTTGGCAGGAAAAAAGACAGAAGCGCAAGGGGTGAGCCAACTGTGTCACAGCCCCGACAACCAATTTTATCTGTAGCACCTGTGGAAGAGCCTGTCACTCTAGAATTGGCCTTTATAGCCACTCCAGGCGCTGCTTCACAAACCACTGACCACCTCCAGGCACTTACCCATTGTTTCTCGAGACACGGAGGCCAAAGAAAGAAAGAAAAAAAAAAGCCCCTAATCCTGGACTGCCCAACCAATGGAAAGTAATTTTTCTTTATCTACCTTATCTGTTTCCCCTTAATATCCCAAAAACTTTGATCAAGTCACCCCCTTAACCTTCTAAATTCCAGGGAATACAACCATAGTTTGTGTAATCTCTCCCTGTAATTTTACCGGACTCCAATCCAGGTATCAATCAGCTAAATCTATGCTGCACTCCCTCCAAGGCCATATATCCTCCCTAAGTTGTGGTGTCCAGAATTGCTCACAGTACTCCAGGTGTGGTCTAACCAGGGCTTTGTATAGCTGTAGCATAGCCCCTTGAATTTGATTCCTATAGATACAAAGGCCAGCATTTTTTTTGGCTTTTTTAAAAAATATTTTCTGTACCTGTTCATAAAATTTTAATGATCTATGTACCTGGACTCCCAAGTCTCTTTGGACCTCCACTGTTCTGCGCATTTCACCATTTAGGAAGTATCCTTTTCAGATCTAAAGTGGTAACCTCACATTTCCGTACTTTGAGACCTATTTGTCACAGTTTTGCCCATTCCTTCATCTATTGCTATCTCTTTGTAATGTTATGCTTCCATCTACACTTCTTACAATGTCACCCATCATTGACAAACTTGAACCTGTGACGTTCTATCCCATCATCTAAGTCTCGAATAAATAAAGTAAATAGTTGAGACTCCAATACAGATCCTTGCAGCTTGCCATTAGTCACATCCTTCCAATTAGAGTACCTGCCCATTATCCCAGTTCTCTGTCTTCTGCCACTCAGCCAATTTCCTAACCAGGTCAAGAATTTGCCTTCAATTCCATGAGCTTCAACTTTAGCTAACAGTCTCTTACAAGGGACTTTATCAAATGACTCCTGTAAGTCCATATAAATATCATCCATAGACATTCTCCTGTCTATTACTTTAGTCACTTGTTCAAAAAATTCCCCCTGCTGCATCCCCCATCTTCTCTCCCTTAAACCCAAGATGTTCAGACTTCAACGTATATCATGCACATTTGGTTTGGCCATTCATCGTCAGAGCTGCCTTGACCACATCCATCTCTATCAGGCCCTGCTCTCCTCTGCCAAAGCCATTCCAGGATCATGCTGAAATACAAAGGGAACCCAACATCTTTTCTCCACTACTAGCAGTCTCCTTAAATTCCTCTCCCTTGCTCCTCCACCCTTACCTCCAATAACAAATACACGGAGCTCTGGAATTCCCTTCCTAAACCTCTTTGATTTTCCATCTCTATTTCTCTCTCTCCTCCTTCAGACCCTCTTGAAAACCTACTTCCTTTTCCAAGTTTAAAAAGAAAACAGCCTAATATCTTTCTTTGGCTCGGTGTCAATTTTTGGTCTGATTACTCTCCTGTGAAATGACTTGAGAAATGTTTTTCTACATTAAAGGCACTTTAATAGTAAGTTGTTAGAGTTGATAAGAGTTTTTATATTATCATCAGTGCCCTGTGATGGGTTTGTGTGTATTATCATTATGGTTCAGTGATGAGCATATGCACATTGCTATTTGTGTCCAATAGTGAGAGAGTATTCATTCTGAATGTCTAGCAGTTAGAGTGTGTATATTATTATTTTCAATGCCAGTGATGAGAGTTTGTATGTTATGTTACGTTATTTTGTTAATTTTTTTGAGGACTTTGGTTTTAAAACTGAAAGGATTCCATAGATGCTGGAACTTTGTGTTTTTTTTAAAAAAAGGTCACCAGAAGATCTTTTGGACTGACCTTGGTTGAAAACAAACAATTACTGTAAGAATCAAGGAATGCTAAACACAAGCCCTTCCTGGAAGGCACTTGTCTTCAGATAATTACCTAGCAGGGTTTTTTTTTGACTTGGAGAAAGATGTTTACAATGAAGTAACAGGTCAAGATTTACAGGGGTCAAGAGGCATGACTCTTGTGACATTGTTTTTGGTTTTGCGTTGGACAGTGAGTTGGTGGTGTGGACAGTGTTAAAAGACAGTTGGAGAAAACTTGCCAAGGGAACAAACCCAACTCAGCTTGTGCTAGCTCTTTAAAAAAGCCTGCCAACTTTTCCATCTCTTTAAGAAGCCCTGAGAAGCAAGTGTAAGAAATTGCAATTTTCCTGGAAAGCCTGCCCAAACTGATCTTCAATGTCACCTGACAAGAACTGTTCTAGGAAGATCCCAGTGACAGCAGTCTACACGTATTTGAGACGCCAAACCAAAACAAAGGACATCTGACATCTTTCCATATCTTTTTTTTTCTTCAAGAATTAGCAAGTATTTGGGCAATTTTTTTTGATTAATGGGTGTTTATGTGTGTGTGTGAGAGGCGCTAAGGTAAAAAGGGAACTTTCATATTTCAATCTGTGTGTTAATGTTTTGCATTGTTATTGGTTAAGACTTGTTTTATAATAAACTGATAATGTTGTTGTTTATTAAAGAAACCTGATTGGTGTGTTTTGTTTGGGATAAAAATAAAGTCTATGATTGACCGTATTAGTAACTGGGAAAAACTTTAACTGTATGTTGTGAGCTGTGGATAAGTGGAACTAGAAAAACAATGCATTCCTCCTGCTTCGGTCGTAACAGTTATTAATGTTCAGTGTTGAGAGTTTAGGTATTATCAGTGACTAATAATAAAACTGTGTATATTATCAGCATCACCTGCTGAGAATCTGTATGCTATCATAGAATTGCTGAATTGTTACAGCACAGAAGCAGGCCATTTGACCCATCGTGTTCCCGCTTTCTCCCCATATCCCTTGATCATTTTGGCATTAAGAAATATATCTATCTCCTTCTTGAATATATTTACTGACTTGACCTCCACTGCCTTCTGCGGTAGAGAATTCCATAGGTTCACCATACTCTGAGTGAAGAAATTTCTCCTCATCTCGGTTCTAAATGGCATACCCCGTATCCTGAGACTGTGACCCCTGGTTCTGGACTCCCCAGCCATTGGGAACATTCCCCCTGCATCTTGCCTGTCTAATCCTGCTGGAGGTACAGCTGCTGCCACAGAAAACTGTAAGAGAGGTTATTTCTTCCAAAAATATTGAAGCATGTGGATATCATGGGCCTGTTGATAATGTTACGACCAGGTGAGAAAGGTGCCTCGGGGTATTTTTACTGTCTTCACCTGGTCTTCTTGTAACAGGGTTTAATTTTAATCATACTGTGTTTTGAGCTCCCCCTTGGTGAATCCTTGTTCACCACTTTCCAATTACAAGGCAAAGAAACGAGCATAAACAGACTTTCTTAGATTTAAAGAAGAAAAGTGAAATTTATTAAACCTTAAACTTAAACTCTAATTCGGTTAACGCCTATGGATACATGTCACAGCCCACATTAGCATGCATACGCACATGCAAATGGAAACAGTAAAGAGCAGAAGAAAAATAAAGTGGAGAGATTTGAGGCAATATCAGAAGAGTTTCTTGTTTACTGTGCTTCGAGCTCACTGTAGTCCTTTTGTAAGTAGTCTTGCTTTTCGTTGGGGTCCAGTATTCTTTTTAAACCTTGTTCGCTGTAGGAGACTTTTCTGTCTTGGGGTTCATGTGGCTTCAATGGGTCTTCAGTTCTTTGAGAAAGAGATGGAAGCAGACAGGAGAGAGGTGTTCTCAGTCCAGGAGGAAAGAGCTTTCTGCCTTTCAAGCACTCTGTGGCAATTTCAAATTCAAACAGCCAGTTAGTCATGTGACTGAACTGGCCTGCCCAGGTCTTCTGTGCATTGGAAGAGCAGGGACTGGGTCTGCCAGTATGCAAAATGGTCTTTCCGGCGAGGGGCCTGGCAATTCCTTGTGATCGGCCCTCTTTTCTTCCCAGCAGCAGTTTTAACATTCATGTGGCGAAATAATGTTTGCCCCATTCTTGGCAGGTTTAGGCCTGCATGACAATAAGAAGAAGTCAATGAACATTAGCTCGGCTTTTTTGGGTCAGTGGTGAAGCAAGGGCACTTGCCACTGAACTCAAAGAAAGCTGCACTGAGAGATCTTGCGATCTTCGTGGTAAGAATTTCAACTCTCTTAATGTGCAATTGATTGTCGCACAGTTTGATGGTGATTCCCAGTGTCGCATTGCAGTGATGTCATCAAGCTGTACAAACAGCCAATCACATTAAAAAATTCTCACAGACAGTCAACAAGGAAATGAAAAGCACTAATAATCAAGTCACTTTTTAAAAATTTTACAGACAGCAAAAAAAAGATTGAGACATTCACAGGAAGCTAAGGTAGAAGATGAAATATCGCAAACGAACATTTAAGAATTATTTTTAAAAATCTAGTTTAAAAAAATCTAGCAATTACTTATAATGGAGACATTTAACAACATTCCGCAGATAAAAAATTATTCTTCCAGGGCCATATCGGTTGTTTTGCAATAGTACTTAGATTGCCCTTAAAAACTCAATTACACCTCATTGAACAAGACATGACTTTTTAATGGGATTTTTTGAATTGATTCTTAAGCATTCAATGATGCTGGAGGGGATGGTGGGGAGGGGGGCACCAGTGGGGGACCTAAGGAGTGGACCAGAAATTGGTTCAGCATATTGGAGCTGAGCCAAAGGAGAGCTGTATTCAAATAAAAGAAGATGATTAGTATAACAGTCTGAGAGCCATTGTTTAAAGTGTAAAGGAGTTGGAAATAGAATAGTTGCAAAGTTCCCCAAATTTATTAATGTTATATTAGGACAACTGCAAATAATGGAACAAGCAGACAAGATACAGAGGTCTCTGGATAGACTGAGGTAATATGTGACAAATTTGATTTAATGTGAACAAAGGCAAATTAATGAGACTGGGGAAAAGGAAACAAAGAGGCAGAATATAATATCAATTATAGTAGATTCATGGACATCCTACAGGAGAGGGATCTGGGTGTGGGTGGATAGCTTCTTTAAACAATAACAGAGAAGTCAAACAAGATCTTACATGGTACAGCCAAAGGGATAGAGCATAGGTCTTGGGGCTAATAGTGAATTCTGCTCCCAATATTATAATAGTGGCAACCAGGCTATGGAGAGGATGCAGAGAAAAGCAATCAGATCGATGCCAGGAATTAGGTACCTAAGTTAGCAGGAAGCTGGAAGTGTTAACAATGCCGAAAAGGCAGCTTAGGGGACACCCTAGAGGTTTTCAAGGAGGGTAAGTAAACTGGACTTGAAAACATTTATTAACATGACCAGAAACTCTCTAACCAGAGGATGAATCCAAGCTAGGAAGAGGTAGAGTGAATAAATGGTATAAAATTAAAAGCTTCATGGAGCGGGTGGTGAATATGTGAGACAAACTGCCCAGGGAGGCAGGTGAGGTGAACAGTTTCAACAAATTCAAGAGGGCATAAGATAGGTTTATTTTAGCAAACAAATTAATTGAGTATGAAAGATGGAGCACAGGATAGTTTCTTTTCTTAAATTTTGAAACAGGACACATTATGAACATATGAATTCAGAGCAGGTGTAGGCCACTCAGCTGCTCGAGCCTGCTCCAAGGTGGTCCACATTGGACCACAATGGTCTTCTTCCAATACTAAACATTCCTATGTAGCTATAATGCCCCTCGGTGCATTCTTGCAATCCCTCTCACAAGTTGGTCTAGTGTTAGTCCAAAGGAATGAAAATTAGTTCTTAGTTTGCTGCAGTTTGTCTGCTTGGGTCCCATTGGTGCAGTGAGAATGATGAGGCAAAATAAAATCTCTAGTTTACACTCTCAACTTTGCCTTTCGCAAGCTCTATCCCACCTATGGCGTTCATGTGCACTTTTCTTTCCAATTAATAATCTGTCCCTTGATGCTGAGTTCGATACAGACATAAAGAAAGCAGCTACCATCTTTGGCCAACTTTTGAAATGCGCATAGGATAACACCAAGCTGACCCTTAGGACCAAGTTAATAAAAGCAAAATACTGCAGATGCTGGAAATCTGAAATAAAAACAAGAAATGCTGGAACCACTCAGCAGGTCTGGCAGCATCTGTGGAAAGAGAAGCAGAGTTAACGTTTCGGGTCAGTGACCCTTCTTCAGAACTAGCAAATATTAGAAATTTACAGCCTGCTGGACTGAACATTGAGTTCAATAATTTCAGAGCATGACGGGCCCCCCATTTTACTTTTATTTTTAGTTATTTTTTCTTTTTTACATTTTTTACAATTTTTTTCTTTTGTTTATTTCATTTCATTGTAGTTTGTTCAGTTTGCTTACCCACTGTTTTTTTTCATGTTTGTACTTGCTGCTGTTCAATCTTCAGTTCGTTAACACCCTATCTGTACTAATGCTTTGTCTTTCAACACATCATTAACATATTGTTTGCCTTTGCTCCATGACCTCTTGGTCAGCTATGTGGCCTTGTCCAATCTACACCTTCTCCTTTGTTATCTCTTGTCCTACCCCGGCTCACTTGTCCTACCCCGGCTCACTTGCTTATTTTGACATTTCTAATATTTGCCAGTTCCGAAGAAGGGTCACTGACCTGAAACGTTAACTCTGCTTCTTTCTCCACAGATGCTGCCAGACCTGCTGAGTGGTTCCAGCATTTCTCATTTTTACTTAGGACCAAGCTGATGGTTTTTAAGGCCTGTGTTCTCAGCACCTTGCTGTATGGCTGTGAAACATGGGTGACCTATAGCTACCAGGAAAAGAAGCTCAATAATTTCCATCTTCGCTGTCTGTGGCACATTATGGGTATATCCTAGTAGGACAAAGTCACAAATATGACAGTCCTCTCAAAGGCAGAGCTCCCAAGCGTTTTGGCAGTAATCAAACAGAGCTGGCTTTGATGGAAGATGGTCACATACCCAAGGACCTTCTGTATGGTGAGGTAGCTGAGGCCAGATGCCCAGGACGGCGCCCAAAGCTCCACTTCAAGGATGCTTGCAAATGTGGCATGAAGGCCCTAAATGTCAACCATCACACTTGAGTGTCACTCGCTGGCAAAAGAGGGAAATGGCAACACATCCTATGGACTGTTGTGCACTACCATGATGACCAGTTACTACAGCAGCTTGGCAACAGGTGCCAATGTCAAAAACAACAACTCACAGCATCACTTGGCAACTTCACGTGCAGCACTTGTGGCAGAACCTATCTCTCAAGGATTGGCCTTCACAGCCATCAACAAAGGTGCACCAAGAGAAGACATCCCACCTAAATGGATCTTGGTTTCCTCCTCTTTGAGTCTACTGTCCCCCCATACCTATTAGTTTAGCTCCATCTGAAAATTTAACTATATTGCATTGAGATTGCAGTCCCATTTATATATACCTGGAACAAGATGGAATCTAGCAGCAACATTTGGTGCATTCTGGCTCTGCATCACCCCTCCTCTCCCCATTGTGGCCTAAGTCTCCATACTAATTGCACTTTTTTTCTTTAGCCAATTACTACCATTAATCTTTTCTGACTGCAGTTTGTAAATGAGTCTCTCATGTAATATTTATTAAAAGCCTTTTCAAAGTTTAGGTCTGCTACTTCTAGCCTGAATTCAATAGTGTAAACTTTTGTCACATAGGGCTGAATTTAGTGTTCCCGTCATGGGTCCTGGCAGCGGACCCGGAAGTGAGTGCCATCAGTGCCTGTGACTTGTGCAGCCGGCGGGCAGCCACTTACCATAATGGAGGAGTGGGGTCCGTCCAACTACACAGTGGGGCGGGCTCTGACTCGCTGATTGCGGCCTCAGGTGACTCCTGAGCTGCTACTAGTTCCATATTTAAAGCCCTGCCAGCCCTAATAGCATTGTAGTCTTTGAGAGATTTACTGATTCCGGATTGCTCCTGAACCTGGTGTCGTAACTCCTGGACACCCACTCTGCCTGGAGAAGGATAGCGTACTATGGCAGAGTCAACACACCGGGTGGCCTCACACTTTAGCGATGCATCTCTGGAGATTCTTCTTCAGACTGCAAGGGAAAGGAGGGCGGCCCTCTTCCCCAGGGATGGCAAGAAGAGACCCTTCCACCCGATCAAGCAAACCTGCATGGAGATCGCAGAGGACGTTAACAGCGGGGGGTCACCCTCCATCCCCACTCCAAACATTTTTTTAATTTATTCTTTCTTGGGATGTGGGTGTCGCTG
Organism: Heterodontus francisci; assembly: GCF_036365525.1. Taxonomy (NCBI): domain Eukaryota; kingdom Metazoa; phylum Chordata; class Chondrichthyes; order Heterodontiformes; family Heterodontidae; genus Heterodontus; species Heterodontus francisci. Next base: position 25,619,653 of record NC_090393.1, read on the forward strand.
TCAAGGCCAGTATTTGATGCCCTTGACAAGTGAGTGGCTTGCTACGTCATTTCAGAGGGCAGATAAGAGTCAATCACATTGCTGTGGATCTGGAGTCACATGTAGGCCAGACCAGGTAAGGATGGCAGATTTCCTTCCCTAAAGGACATGAGTGAACCAGATGGGTTTTTACGACAATCAATGATAGTTTCATGGCACCATTACTGAGACTAGCTTTCCATTCCACATTTTAAAAATTAATTGAATTTACATTCTACCAGCAGCCGAGGTGGGATTTGAACCCGTGTTCCCAGGGCATTATCCCAGGCCTCTAGATTACTAATCCAGTAACATTACCGCTATGCCACCGTCTACCCCAAAGGGTGCAGTGCAAAAAGAGAGTCAACGACCTCCTTCCTTCCACCAAGGTGAGTGCTTCATACCTCTTTGCGGCTTGCATGTGGTTACATGGCAGGCAGCACGACATGGAGAGGGAGTTACCACAAAGGCACTGGCAAAGGGGTTTAGGCATCAGCACATCCTGCCAGGTGCATGGCTGCATCTCGGCCACAGCCACCTTCTTTCACAACTCACCCTCATTATGTTCCCTGAGTGCGAAACAGGGGAAAAATCATGTAGGAAACCCCAGCAGGGAATGGGGGGGCTGCCACTAGCAGCACTGTTCTTTCGCTCATCCTGCAAAGTCTTATTATCTCCCTCCTTCCTCTTGCAGGGCAAGCGGGACCATAACAACAGGGAGACCTCAAGGACTGGCAGGGAGATTCCAGATATACGGCCTCTGTTGACGGCTGGGGAGGAGGCACTAGAGCCTAGGGTGGCTGCTCAATAGTGGATTGTGAGACTGGATCTTTTTTTAATTCATTCATGGGATGTGGGTGTTGCTGGCTAGGCCAGCATTTATTGCTCATCTCTAATTGCCTTTGAGAAGGTGGTGGTGAGCTGCTTTCTTGAACTGATGCAATCCTTGGGGCGTAGGTATGATTCCATGAGTATGACTATGTCAGGCTGTTGCTTGACTCACCTGTGGGACAGCTCTCCCAACTTTGGCACAAGCCCCCAGATGTTAGTAAGGAGGACTTTGCAGGATCGACAGAGCTGGGTTTGCTGTTGTCACTTTCAGTGCCTATGTTGATGCTGGGTAGTCAGTCTGGTTTCATTCCTTTTCTTACACTTTGTAGTGGTTTGTTACAACTGAGTGGCTTGCTAGGCCAATTCAGAGGGCATTTAAGGGTCAACCACATTGCTGTGGGTCTGGAGTCACATGTAAAGGACATTACTGAACCAGATGTTTTTTTTTTATGATGATCACCATTAGACTAGCTTTTGTAATTCCAGATTTATTAATTGAATTCAAATTTCACCATCTGCCGTGGTGGGATTTGAACCCATGTTCCCAGAGCATTAGCCTCGGTCTCTGGATTATTGGGCCAGTGATATTACCACTTTGCCAATGCCTCCCCCTTGTCTCCACACAAGAGAATAAGGATTGTCTTCATTCAACACCCAACACACTTCTGGAGCATAGTTGGTGTGGCGAGATCTGCACTGCCTAACCCACACATGTTTCTGTTGTCTCATGCAGGTCGGTGTCTACAGGAGGCTTCAACTGAAGGGGGACAATAGTCAATGTCTGGGAAGGAGGACCACTCAGAGGATGCACCGTCCCATGACTCCCCTGTACCTTCCACCAGAACAGAATGTTCACCTCGGTGGGTTTCCACTTGGCCTTAGAATCAGAGTCACTAGCTGGTGACAGCATCACACATGGGTCTAAGCAGCTGACTGAGCCTGAGACAGCCAAGGCCACTGACAGTCAGAGGATTTGGTGTCCAGGTCCACGCTGAGAGCCAGGCTGATGATGAGCCTCTGGTGTCGACAGCATAGAGCATGCTGGAGTTGTAAAGAGAGGCAAGGCAACATCTGGTGGCGATGCCAGAGGCCATGTGCAGCCATGAGCAGCTGATGGAGGAGACCATTCATGCCATGAGTGCTGCCATGTCTCAGGCATGTGAGAGCATGGCTTCCTCCACTGAGAGGAGAGCCAGATCCCACAAATGTGTGCAGACGTGCACACCATTGCCTTGGCCATGAACTCGATGCAGCAGTGGCAAGGCGAGAGAAAAACAAGGTGCCTGGTGTCTTCTCCCGCTCCTTGTCCTTCTCTGGTCAGCAGAGGTTCAAGTGAACCTTGAAAGGAAGGAAGAAAGGCTGACCTCCTCGGCTGGGGTTTGCCCTCAGGATGCTGTTGGTTTGAATAGCTGCTCCTCAGCCCCTCCACCAGTGAGCCCAGCTCCAGCAGCTACGACCCCTGAGGAGAGTCCTGCACATGTGCAGGAAACCCTCAGGCAGCCGGGGACAGCTGCTGAAGTCATCACAGGCCAAGGGGCAGCCTGAACAGCCCCCTGCCTCCAGCCTAGCTGCTATTGCAGGGGTCGCACCATGTAGAAGTACACATAAACTTGTTAAGAAAAGCACCAGGACACATTTGGAGTTTCAAGGGTGTTTGGCATTTGTCATTTGTTTTGTGTCATAAATTTATATTGTTATTACAGTTCACATTCATTGTTGAAAAATGCTTCTTCTTTCATGCCTTAATTGTGAGATGCTGCCTTCACCCTTCCTCCCTCATTGGGCTGCTAGTGTAGGCACAGCCTCCTTTGGTAAGCGTCCCAGATGTGCCAGAGAGCGCGGCTAAGCTGGGCGCTAGGCATGGAACCTAAACAGAAAGGAAGCGACAGACTGAGTCCATTAAGGCAAATCTTTATTGAATTCACTTTGAGAACCACCATATTGGCTAGAAGTGGGTAAATATGAGATTGTCTCTTGCCTCTCTGGCCCGTTGTTCAATGTGCCTGTCGTCCAGTGCAAGGGGTTCAAGATCCAGTGCTGCCTGCTCATTAGCCTCCTCCGGGTCCTCCTCATCTGTTGAGGACTGGCGGTGAATCATGTTCTTTTTATGCAAGGCATCCCCCCTCTGCAGTGTTAGGTTGTGCAGAGAACAACAGATTACCACGATACTTGAGGCCCTTGCTGGGGAATACTGCAGTGCTCTGCCAGATCGATTGAGGCAGTGGAATTTCATCTTCAGCAGCCCCATGGCCTGCTCGATGGTCGCTCAGGTGGAGCCGTGACAAGTGTTGTACCTCTTCCCCACTGCATTGCAAGGGCTCCTCGCAGGCCAAGTCTCCAATGCCCTTGTCCCTAAGAATCCATCCCTGAAGGCAAGAGAGGGGCCTAAAGAGTTGTGTCACCTGGGACTGTCGAAGTATGTAGGTGTCGTGGCTGCTTCCCGAGAAGCAGGCACACACCTGCAGGAAATGCTTTTGGTGGTTGCAGACCAGTTGAATATTGATTGAATGGAAGCCCTTCCTGTTGATGAAGGCAGCTGGCTGGTCCGTTGGAGTCTTGATGGCCACATGCATGCAGTCTATCACACCTTGCACCTGGGGGAATCCAGTGATGGCTCCAAATCTGATTGTCTTTTCGGCCTGACTTTCAGGGTCCGTCTGGTAGCGCACATAGTTGCTGGCCCTCTTGAACAGGGCATTGGTCACCTCCTTGATGCAGCAGTGAGCTGCTGCCTGGGGGACCTCACACAAATGCCCCAGTGGAGCCCTGGAAAGAGCCAGACATGTAAAAGTCGATGCCACGCTGATCTTCAGGGCCGTGGGTATAGAGTGACCACCGAAACCCATAGGTCGCAACTTGTCCTGCAGCATGGCACATAAGTTGGTGATGGCCTCCCTGGAAAGCTGCAGTCTTTGCTGACAATGCCACTCGGACATTTGGAGGTAGCTGAATTGAGTTGGATACACTCTATGGCGCAGGTGGCCCCTTCTTCGTATGGCTGATGGCTGTTGCTCTCATTGTGAAGCTTCATGGGCAGGCACAGCTGTCTCGGGCCCTCCATCCATCAGAGATGCAGTATCACACCGCAGGCATCCAAAAAGACACGGTATATGAGACCCATGCCAAATGATCAGTAGACCTCCAGAGTGCTGTCCTTGCAGAGACCAAGTGGCATTTGCATCTTTGCCTTTGATACTCCTCTCGGGCTTATGCATTAATGACCCTCAGTGCCCACCCTTACTGAGAGCCAACCCAGCACCCAGTACTATGGCCACCCGACCTTCTCGTCCAGTAGTATGGGCACCCAACCCTCTCACCCAAGGCCAAGACCCCCCCCAGTCCCGTCACCTGAGACCTAGCCCAGCTGGTATTGCCACCCAAGACCAAGCCCACCCTTACAGAGTGCATAACACTGAAGGTTGACAATGACCTCTGCTTTCCCCCCTTCCCATACCCAGTGTTCATCATGGCTGCCTTCCCATTGTGGCACTGAGGCCTTGCCTCAGCGCTGTCACATTTCAATAGCCGGGGATCTGAAGGCATGCGATGGCCACCTGCAGTTCACATGATTCCAAGCCCCCTCTGCATTGAATCACAAAAAATTGCATGCTAATGTGTTATAACTATCTGTTCAGCAATTCAAATGGAAGTCTTGCCATGCTGAGGCGGAAACGTCGCTTTGGAGCTTTCCCACTGCTGACTAAATCCAAAACTGACGTTACAGTGTCAGATTTCCGGGCGGACACATCGGCACTATTCTCTGAACCCCCCTCCCCCCCCCACCACACCTCCATTCCCACTCCCAACCGCCTCACAAAATTCTTCCCATCATGTGATGGGAAGCCTCTGTGATAAACCACGAGCGCTAACCCGTGTGGGACAATAATAAACTAAACAAATAAGATTCTGCAAAGAATTGTCAAATAAGTGCTGTTCAAATTCTTGAAGGACATGTTGAAGCTGTACGGATGTCAGCTGGCGTACTGAGTGCAATTCATGTCACTGCAGTATCCAAAATGTACAGGCAGTGCAATGAAGACCAGCAATATCAATCCCAACTAACAGAAACAAGAGTTGTGAGGATCAGCATGCTATGTTAGGAATCTTCAGCCTCGAAAAGAGACATCTGAGAGAGGATCTCCTTAATGCATATATAAGATACTTACAGGAAAACAGAAGTAAACTGGAAACAATGCTTTAAGATAAACCAGAGGAAAATGCATTTGACTGAGCATCCTCTGGTCAAAGGGATTTAGTGAGCAGTCTACATTCTCAGGCAGTACAGTGCTATGCCATAGTTTCTGCCAATCTTCTGAGCTCTGTTTACCTATGCAGCTGCTACTTAAATTAGTTAATTGGAAACTTGGGAGGTTTCATATGGAAGAACGTCAACATTAATTAAATAAAAATAATGGTTATTATCCCTGAAAGCTCTAGAAATGAAAAACATACTAACTTGTGTTTTAAAGGAATTTGTACTAAAACAAAACCATAATTATAACCAAAAATAAAATAGTCATCATTTTTCGTGTTCAACCCAGATTTCCTCTTCTGGGCAAACGTACATCTCATTAAAGGTCAATGTCCTTCTGTTTGGTTTTCAAGGAGAAAAGCAGTAATCTTCAGATTGCAGGCAAGGAGGTGTGGGGGGTGCTAGAAGGTTAAAACCAACTTCATTCAACAATCCTGAGCGTCAGAACATGGCCTCAAGGATCTCGTCTCAGCACCTCATATTTTGGCTGCTTTCCCCCCTTTATTTTTGATTTCACCTCGGCTTTTCTGTCTTGTGTCTGCTCACAGCTTTGGAGAAGGAAAGCACATCAACACAGAAAGCTTCTTTGTTCGGCTTAATTATAAATACTGGAAGATCATATAGTTTAATTGCTGCGTTCAAATTTGGCGTTCATCTATCCATCAATTTATTCCTGCCCCACACCATTTTATTCAGAATTACTCCATTGCTGGGCAGTCTTGGGTTTAGTTTAGCCTTCCAATCAAATTGCTGCTTCTTTTAATGTTTTTTTCACTGTTGTGTCCAGGCAGATGTTAATAATTTTTCTCCAATTGTCAGCTAATGTTGGTTCCATTGGCTGGTGTAAGTGGCCTGGTGGTATATGGCCCAGCAAATCCCAGAGTGGACAGCAAATCACTTTGGTGAGAATTTTACTCTCTTGTACCAATTTGGCATTCTCTAGCTTTGCTGCAATCCTTTCATCAAAGATCCTGGGATTGATTTTTTATCCCCGTTTTCAGGCAGGAATGGGGCGGCAGTACATTCAAAATAAGAGCACTAAACCTGTAGCCTTGCCCTCACCACTGTTCCACTCACTGCCATTTTGATTGGGGCCTTCAGATAGGCAAACCAAGGTTCTTACCCAAAATAGATGGTGGCCTCATTAAACAATGCAAATCAGCTTTCTACAATTCTACAACCTCAGTAAGACCTCAATGCAATTTTCAAGTAGCAACGAGCAAACCTTGTACCATGTGGGTTCTGCTCTTGGACGTAGAGCGGAAGCAGGTAACCAGCAACTCCAATGCAGTCACACCTGCCTCTTCTCTTGCCTATAAAAATTCCTCTTCTTCCTGCATCTCTCTAAGGGAAAGGGGAATTCCCAGCAGAAATGTCCTATTCTTTCCACAGCCTGCTGTTCCCCATTTCTGGTGAACTATCTTGAATAATGCAAGAGAAAAATGTAAATTGAAACCAACAAACAAGTGATTCAATCCAAAGAAATTTTGCCAGAACAAAGGTAGAAATGTGAAGAAAGCATAAAAGGCCCCAAAAGAGAAAGGACAGCGTTTAGAGTGCTTCAGGTGTCTGAGAGACTGCAGAGGTGTGCTGTGCACCAGGCTTTACCGGCACTCAGCAATTATGTCACCCGCACCAGTGACATGGCACACCAGAATTTCTAAGGCAGCAAGGCCACACAACCAAATATGTAAAGTTAATGCCCTAATGAGGATCATGCCCAGAACTCTGCTCCCGCCAGTGTATCCCCAGAGGAAAGCTCAAGCAAAGCGCAAATGGGACCTAATGCCCTTTGATTTTTTGCTCCCTTTGTGTCTAGAGCTGCCTGTGCCAGGACCGCACAAAGCAAAATTTCAACCTGTATGTTGCCCTCAAGCTTCTTTCACAACTCCCTCTTTCTCTGCCAGGTACGCATGCGGTAGGCATATAGTCCTAGGCTGCTGGTCCCACCACCATGTTTCACAGAGGTGTGTACCAATATTTGCATGGAGTGGCGGGGTGGCAGGGTGGCTGTGGGCTGCCTATTCCTGTACTTTGTCTGCTCCAACATCCTTTTTTACAAAAGCTGTGCAAGATTCAACCTTCCTATCTGTGCCACAGTGGTTCTCTGAAGGGAACTCATAACAATCTGTTATTTCTATTGCTGTGTTCCACAGCCTCTTTTTTTCTTAAGTGTTTTTGAGTATGATTGGCCTCGCGTCATGGGTTACAAAATATGACCCAACATCACATGGTATGATAATTCCCCCAATCCTTAAGTGGCTCAGCACTAGCTCTTTCCAGCACTCGCATACGATAGCATTCATTGTTGTCTTGGATTGACTATGATCCCATTGCGTGGGCTTCTATTACATCTATCCATACTGATTACGTTTCTAAAACAAATACTTTTTTCAAATAAGGGTCATATCATCATTGCTTGACTCCTAAAACAGCAGAACCGACAAATATTCATATCTATTAAAATAAGTAGCATCTGAGAGCAAATCGCACCCTTCCAACCCCTACCATAGAATCATAGAATGATGCAGCACAGACAATAAACCAGTAAACTAACACCAATCTTCTGATGCACATTCACAATCAAGCAAGTGAACTTGGAGCAAATTGCTCCCGAGTTTGCTTTGGGTTTGGAAAGCTGAATCATACAGGCATGACCAAAACCCAAACCCACTTCCTGGGCTTGAATAGCCATGAATATATGATTGTATCGTATCATCTACATGATGATGTTGCAACGAGGGCACAGAGCACAGTTTGATAAATTTAGGAGATTAAGAAGTGCTTTCCATTATCCAGAGTGGGGACAACCGATTCAGCCATGAGATTTCATTGAATTTCAATTTTTGGTCTTCTTCCTGGTGATCTCCCAAACCACTGTCCAGAATGATTGGATACAAGGTCTTGCTGAGTGCTTTCTGAGTATGCTCACTGGAGAGAAAGGGCCCCCACCCTGCTGTGAGAACAACTCTCATTGCTAACTGCAAGAAGATGTGTTCCTCCTTCTATGACGGAATGCAGCTACACCCATGGAAAACATGTGGCTGAAACATATGTGGGACATCTGTCAATTGAAACAAGTGTTGCCTGGGCTCAGCCTGGAACTGGAGAAGTACCGAGCAATCTGGAGCCTATTCTCAGAGACACACTAAGCACAGCCTAATCCTTCAGCACAGCAACTCACTCAATGCCCATGGAAACCACTAACCCTAACTAACATGGCCACAGTATGCAAGACCCGTCCCCTACTCCCCTACTCCGCTGCAAGGAGCCTGTTGTAGTGTTGAATATGTCACATTGGTACCATGCAGTAATGAGGTACAGTGAATCCATTAACTGTGTATGGGAATATCAATCGCAAGAAAACATGTGCAATTGTCCCTCTAATATACAATGAGCTGATAAATATATATATAAATTGACCCTTAATTGTGCAATGGTTTCATTAAATATGTTTGAATGTCCATCTATACATAGAGTAGTTTCATAAACTGTGAATGCACAGTTAAATCCAATTAAAAATGCAAAGTATTTTAATTTTTTCCTCTCTTGCTGGCTTTGGAAGCCAAATGTCAAAAGACACTGTGGGCTGGGATCTGGAATTCAAGTCTCAAGTATCAGGTAATGCAGGTTGCATTTTTGGGCTTGCTGATCCCGTTAATCTGATGTTGCTGCACTGCAACAGATCAGTGACACAAAATGAGGGGGAGGCTCTCAAAATTGACTAATCCTGGCACCACTAGGGATTCATCTCAGAGAGGAGTGCACTAGAAAACCCATGAAATTCAGTGCCATTATCATCTTTACTGTAAAACCAAAAATAGTATATAAATGCACAGATAAAGAAGGTCATTTGTGTCATCTTAGTTCATGTCCCAGAAAGAGTCTACAATCCCAATTCCCAGTTAGTTTTTGAGTGATGTACGGTTTTCAACAGAAGCTCTTTTCCAAGCACTGATCACTCTCTGCGGTCCATTTGTTGTGTTGTTGGGTTTGTATTAGTAGCATTGTAGGGCGTTCTAGAGAAAGTCTTAGACTCTGGTAAAGGTTAACTAACAATTCTATTATTTACAGTTACTATATACACTCTCTGAAAGTCACCTAAGCTAGCATCCTTCATGCTACTATACCTTCTTTTCCTCAAGCCTATCTCATGTGACTGTTACATCATCACTTGTACAGCCAGAGGGGTCTCTCTCACTGTCTGTGGTATTAACCTTCTAGCCAGTGGAAAAGCCCCTGGGAAGGACGGCATTACCCCTGAAATAATCAAGAGTGCCAAGCCTACTATACTTTCAGCACTCTACGAACTGCTTTGCCTGTGCTGGGATGAGGGAGCAGTACCTCAGGACATGCGCAATGCCAATATCATCACCCTCTATAAGAACAAGGGTGACCGCGGTAACTGCAACAACTACTGTGGAATCTCCTTACTCAGCATAGTGGAGAAAGTCTTCGCTCGAGTCGCTTTAAACAGACTCCAGAAGCTGGCTGAGCACGTCTACCCTGAGGCACAGTGTGGCTTTCGAGCAGAGAGATCCACCATTGACATGCTGTTCTCCCTTCGCCAGCTACAGGAGAAATGCCGCAAACAACAGATGCCCCTCTACGTTGCTTTCATTGATCTTACCAAAGCCTTTGACCTCATCAGCAGACGTGGTCTCTTCAGACTACTAGAAAAGATCGGATGTCCACCAAAGCTACTAAGTATCATCACCTCATTCCATGACAATATGAAAGGCACAATTCAGCAGAACGGCACCTCATCAGACCCCTTTCCTATCCTGAGTTGCGTGAAACAGGGCTGTGTTCTTGCATCTACACTGCTTGGGATCTTCTTCTCCCTGCTGCTTTCACATGCATTCAAGTCTTCAGAAGAAGGAATTTTCCTCCACACAAGATCAGATGGCAGGTTGTTCAACCTTGCCCGTCTAAGAGCGAAGACCAAAGTACGGAAAGTCCTCATCAGGGAACTCCTCTTTGCTGATGATACTGCATTAACATCCCACACTGAAGAGTGTCTGCAGAGACTCATTGACAGGATTGCGGCTGCCTGCAACAAATTTGGCCTAACCATCAGCCTCAAGAAAACAAACATCATGGGACAGGACGTCAGAAATGCTCCATCCATCAATATCAGCGACCACGCTCTGGAAGTGGTTCAAGAGTTCATCTACCTAGGCTCAATTATCACCAGTAACCTGTCTCTCGATGCAGAAATCAACAAGCGCATGGGAAAGGCTTCCACTGCTATGTCCAGACTGGCCAAAAGAGTGCAGGAAAATGGTGCACTGACACGGAACACAGAAGTCCGAGTGTATGAAGCCTGTGTCCTCAGTACCTTGCTCTATGGCAGTGAGGCCTGGACAACGTATGTCAGCCAAGAGCAACGTCTCAACACATTCCATCTTCGCTGCCTCCGGAGAATCCTTGGCATCAGGTGGCAGGACCATATCTCCAACACAGAAGTCCTCGACGCGCCCAATATCCCCAGCATATACACCCTACTGAGCCAGCGGCGCTTGAGATGTCCTTTGACAAAGGTTTGCATTTGGAATCATGGGTGGAAATTAAGGGATGCTGCAGGCCTGAGGGGCCTTTAGCAGCAGTAATGGACATCGGAAGTGGGCCTCCCACTTGAAGATCTTAATTTGACCAGCAGAGAAAATACTCCATTTACCTTTTTCAACTTTCATGTCCTCACTGCCTGCCCCTCTCAGATCCTCTATGTCTACACAACCACACGTACATACATATGTATACACATGTACATATATATAGATGGTGGTGTAGTGCTTTGTCACTGGACTAGTGACCTAAGGTATTGCTCTGGGGACATGGGTTCAAAACCCATCACAGCAGAAGGTGGAATTTGAATTCAGTTCAGAAATCTGGAATTAAAAACCTAGTCTAATGATGGCCATGAAACCATTGTCGATTGTTGTAAAAACCCATCTGGTTCACTAATGTCCTTTAGGGAAGGAAATCTGATGTCCTTACCTAGTCTGGCCTACATGTGACTCCAGACCCACTGCAATGTGGTTGACTCTTATATGCCCTCTGAAATTGCCACTCCAAGTCACTCAGTTGTATCTAACTGCTACGAAGTCAATAAAAAGGAATTAAACCAGATGGACCAACCAGCATCGACCTAGGCACCGGAAACGACATCGACAAAACCAGCCCTGTCGACCCTGCAAAGTCCTCCTTACTAACATCTGGGGGCTTGTGCCAAAGTTGGGAGAGCTCTCCCACAGACTAGTCAAGCAACAGCCTGACATGGTCATACTCACAGAATCATACCTTACAGACAATGTCCCAGACACTGCCATCACTATCCCTGGGTATGTCCTGTCCCACCAGCAGGACAGACTCAGCAGAGGTGATGGCACAGTGGTATTCAGTAGGGAGGGAGTTGCCTTGGGAGTCCTCAACATCGACTGTGGACCCCATGAAGTCTCATGGCATCAGGTCAAACACGGCCAAGGAAAACTCCTGCTGATTACCACCTACTGCCCTTCCTCAGCTGATGAGTCAGTACTCCTCCATGTTGAACACCATTTGGAGAAAGCTCTGAGGGTGGCAAGGGCGTAGAATGTACTCTGGGTGGGGGACTTCAGTGTCCATCACCAAGAGTGGCTCAGTAGCAAGATTGCTGGCCAAGTCCTAACGGACATAGCTGCTAGACAGGGTATGCAGCAGGTGGTGAGGGAACCAACAAGAGGGGAGAACATACTTGACCTCGTCCTCACCAATTTGCCTACCACAGATGCATCTGTCCATAACAGTATTGATAGGAGTGACCACCGCACAGTCCTTGTCGAAACGAAGTCCCGCCTTCACATTGAGGATACCCTCCATTGTGTTGTGTGGCACTACCACCGTGTTAAATGGAATAGATTTCAAACAAATCTAGCAATGCAAAACTGGGTATCCATGAGGCGGTGTGGGCTATCATCAGCAGCAGAATTGTACTCAACCACAATCTATAACCTCATGGCCCGGCATATATCTCACTCTTCCATTACCATCAAACCAGGAGACCAACCCTGGTTCAATGAAGAGTGCAGGAGGGTATGCCAGGAGCAGCACCAGGCATACCTCAAAATGAGGTGTCAACCTGGTGAAGCTACAACAGAGGATTACTTGCGTGCCAACCTGCGTAAGCAGCATGCATGGACAGAGCTAAGCGATCCCATAACCAACGGATCAGATCGAAGCTCTGCAGTCCCGCCACAACCAGCTGTGAATGGTGATGGACAATTAAACAACTAACTGGAGGAGGTAGCTCCACAAATATCCCCATCCTCAATGATGGGGGAGCCCAGCACATCAGTGGAAAGATAAGGCAGAAGCATTTGCAACAATCTTAAGCCAGAAGTGCCCAGTTAATGATCCATCTCGGCCTCCGCCTGAAGTCCTCAGCATCACAGATGCCAAACTTCAGCCAATTCGATTCACTGCGCGTGATATCAAGAAATGACTGAAGGCACTGGATACTGCAAAGGCTATGGGTCCTGACAATATTCCAGCAATAGTACTGAAGCCTGTGCTCCAGAACTTGCCGTGACCCTAGCCAAGCTATTCCAGTACAGCTACAACACTGGCATCTACCCAGCAATGTTGAAAATTGGATAGGTATGCCCTGTACACAGAAATCAGGACAAGTCCAACCCGGCCAATTACCGCCCCATCAGTCTACTCTCAATCATCAGTAAAGTGATGGAAGGTATCATCAACAGTGCCATCAAGCAGCACTTGCTTAGCAATAACCTGCTCACTGACGCTCAGTTTGGGTTCTGCCAGGTCCACTCAGCTCCTGACTTCATTACAGCCTTGATTCAAACATGGACAAAAGAGCTGAAGTCAAGAGGTGAGGTGAGAGTGACTGCCCTTGACATCAAGGCAGCATTTGACTGAGTGTGGCATCAAGGAGCCCTAGCAAAACTGAAGTCAATGGGAATCGGGGGAAAACTCTCCGCTGTTTGGAGTCATACATGTCGCAAAGGAAGATGGTTGTGGTTGTTAGAGGTCAATCATCTGAGCTCCAGGACATCGCTACAGGAGTTCCTCAGGGTACTCTCCTAGGCTCAACTATCTTCAGCTGCTTCATCAATGACCTTTCTTCAATCATAAGGTCAGAAGTGGGGATGTTCGCTGATGATTGCACAATGTTCAGCACCATTCGCGACTCCTCAGATACTGAAGTAGTCCGTGCAGCAAGTAGAAATGCAGCAAGACCTGGACAATATCTAGGCTTGGGCTAAGAAGTGGCAAGTAACATTCGCGCCACACAAGTGCCAAGCAATGACCATCTCCAACAAGAGAGAATCTAACCATCTCGCCTTCACATTCAATGGCATTACCATCGTTGAATCCCGCACTATCAGTATCCTAGGGTCTACCATTGACCAGAAACTGAACTGGAGTAGCCATATAAATACCATGGCTACAAGAGCAGGTCAGAGCTAGGAATCCTGTGGCGAGTAACTCATCTCCTGACTCCCCAAAGCCTGTCCACCATCTATAAGTCTCCACTTGCCTGGATGGGTGCAGCTCCAAAACACTCAAGAAGTTCGACACCATCCAGGACAAAGCAGCCCGCTTGATTGGCACCCCATCAATAAACATTCACTCCCTCCACTACCGACGCACAGTGACAGCAGTGTGTACCATCGACAAGATGCACTGCAGCAATGCACCAAGGCTCCTTAGACAGCACCTTCCAAACCCACGACCTCTACCAATTAGAAGGACAAGAGCAGCAGAAAATGCATGGGAAGACCACCACCTGCAGGTTCCCCTCCAGGTCACACACCATTCTGTCTTGGAACTATATCACCGTTCCTTCACTGTCACTGGGTCAAAATCCTGGAACTCCCTTCCTAACAGCACTGTGGGTGTACCAACTCACAAGGACTGCAGCGGTTCAAGAAGGCAGCTCACCACCACCTCCTCAAGGGCAGTTCGGGATGGGCGATAAATGCTGGCCCAGCCAGCGACACCCACATTCCATGAACAAATATAAAAAAAAGAAAATACACACAAGTACACAGATAACATACACATTCACTCACACAGGGACTCACACTTGACACATTCGCAGTGATGTGGCCATTTACATGGCAATAATTTTCTGAGTATGTGCTAGTGAAGCCTCACATGCTGCAGTGTGTATTAGAAAATCTCTGGTAGTGTGTCTGCCAAGTGATGACATGTACTGGTGATGGTAGGTGAGATTCTCACCATTTGCACCTACTCGAAAAAATCAGTCTGTATTCCCAGCTCCCAGGCTCCACGTTCTCACTGTTACCAGTACAGTGGACAAGCACCTGCAAAATTCAGACCTTAAAGCACACAATTGCACAAATTATGAAGAGGACAAAGTGGTTCCTTATTTTCCCCTGAAACTTAGGGCAAGGCGGTTTAAAAAAAGATGAAAAATCTTTAGCAAGTTTCTTTTTTATTAATTGCCCCTGAAGCAGTTAGATGGCTTGCTAGGCCATTTCAGATGCCAACCACATTCCTGTGGGTCTGGAGTCACACATAGACCAGACCAGGTAAGGACAGGAAATTTTCTTCCCTAAAGGAAGTTAGCAAACAAGATGGATTTGTATGACAATCCGATAGTTGCATGAGGCTGAATTTTACCTGCGGATGTCAGGATCCCAAAATCGGGACCATATGTTGGCTGCCTCCGTGTTCGCCATCTGACTAAGGATGGCAGGTGTTATCACTATGTGGGAAGTCCAATGAGAGGGTCCACAGCACTGGACAGCTGGCAGCCTCACCAGGAGAGGTGGGCACTGCTGAGGGAGGTAGGTGAGCGTGAGGGTGCCTCGAAATGGAGGCGCTCTCAGATGTCTGCTGAACATGTTTAAAGAAAGAAGGCCCAGAGGTGTTAGGGCCATCAGTTTGGAGGAGGAGCCCTTCCACAGGAATGATTCTGGCTGCAGCTGTAACTATTTCAGCCTTGCGGTTCTGTCATTGGGTGTTTGAGAGGAGGCACTGACGGTCTCTTGTTGGCAGGCCACCTCCATGCAGTTTACAGGTTCTGGACTCAGTAGAAGTCTGTCCGATGTCGAGAATGTTCCGTCAGCATGGGAAAATGGCCCTTGATTGTGGCCTTAATTGAAGTTATAGGCTGCCCATCTCTGAGTAGCGGCCTGCCGATTCCCCTCTCTACCCACCCCTGGGAAAGTCGTCAAGAGGTGGGACAACATCGGGGAGCTGTCCCGAAGGGAGTTTTCTGCTGAATTCCTGGAATCCTGTTTCCAAATCTGCCTCCAGAGGTTTGGGAAAATTTAGCCCATGGTCGTCATTACTGATATTGGCTTTTATTTCAAATTTTAATTAACTGAATTTAAATTCTCCTGCTGCCATGGTGGGATTTGAACTCATGTCTCCGGACCATTAGACCAGACCTCTGGATTAGCAGGAACGTAACATAAACACTATGCTAGTGTGATAGCAGGATAAACAATAGGAAAGAAAGCTGCAGGTACTTGAGAAAGTGAGTGGAAGACAAGTCACTTAAAAGATGGAGACAGCACTGTTTGAAATGAATTCTCATATTGCTGGAGTTTCCTTCTCTACTGGATGGAAGAGTGCAGCTGTCTCTCTCTTCTGAATGTAAACTCAGGATTGACCCAGGGTGACGCAGGGGAGGAAATGTATCTTTAGATAACATAATTAATTAGGCGAAGATAATATTTTTATAAACTCATCCTTTGAGCAGTGAGCAGGATGTGAAAAATTGTGTGCAGGAGGCCCTGCCCAGCCTGCCTGTGATGGATGTTGTTGGTGCAGGAAACAGAAAAGCAATGCAGGCGATGGATCAGCTGAGTCTTTCTCAGTCTCAGGGACATCCAGAATTTGAAAACCACAACCATGAGGTAAATGGGAAATGCATCAGAGGTATTCAGGGGTGTTGTCCATGTAAACCTTTTAATACATTTTCTTTTCTCAGGTAAGCTAAAGACGTATGACACACCCAGGCCAAAGCCAGCAGGTATCTGGGAGGAGACTGAGATCTACAGGGCAGGGGAATGAAACAACTTTTGGATATTGTCAAAAAATGAACCGCACTTCAAACTTTTAGGAGTCTGCCACCAGTGCTCAAAGGGTTAGATTATGAAGAGAGATTATTTAAATTAGACTTGAATTCCCTGGAATATGGAAGGCGAATTGATTGTGGTTGTTAAAATTTTGAAAGCAATTGATAGGGTAGATCGAGAGAAACCTTTTGCAATGATGGGAGAGTCCAGGACAAAGGGACATAACCTTAAAATCGAGGTCAGGCCATTGTGACAGAAACCACACCTGCCAAATGGAAACATATTAATTTTGTCAGATGGAACGCTACTTGAACACTTTTGCTGAGCATTGCACTGAACTTGTTTTAAAAAGACCACAGTTGGACAGCTGAAACATGGCTGCACATTTGCAGTCTAAGAGAGAGTTGAATAGAGAGTCAATGGGAGTGCTCACTGATTCAATTAACAAGATTTGTCTGGGCAATCATAATAATCAACCTTCTTTGTCTGTGTAAGAACCAGAGCTCCACACCCACCGAGTGTGACTGGAGAACTTTGAGAATCAACAACCCTCACAGACAATGCTGTTTCAAGCATGGAGCTGATCACATGACTTACCTGCTGGCCAGACAGGGAACTGTTTGAATTGTGCCTCACAGAAAGGTTTGGGCAGACTGCAATTTGAAGACCAAAGAGAAGCAAGGTCTCTCCCAATCTCTCTCTCAAGCAAAGTCCCAGAGACTCATGGAAGCAGCTTAAGCCTCAAGACAGAGGACCTCTTCAGCATTCTGGTACCAGAGAAGCAAGTTTGAAAGTGTGCATTGGGCCCCAGCGAGATCTACAAGACCGTAATTCCAACCAAGGACTTTACAGCAAAACTGAAGACAGTAATTGAATTCCATTTACTATTCCAAGCCACCCCCTCCCCACCCCCGCTAATTCTTTCTCCCCCTCTGTAACTATGGATGTATGTGTTTATCATGTATGCATGCCAGCGTGGTTGCATCGCATAATTTAGTAATTTTAACCGAGTTGTAGTGTTACGGCTAATAAACTTACATCGTTCTTGTTTAAACCTAGAAAACCTGTCTGGTTGGTTCATTTTGCAATTACAATTAGAGAGCAGTGAGCAAGGACTCACTGAGGTGTTAAGCTAAAAACACTGTTTTAAAAGTTAAACCCTGTTACAGTCAAACCAGGGAAAGGAGCAAGAGGTGAGCCCGAGACCCTTTTCACACTGGTCATAATACCATTCATAAGAACATAAGAAGTAGGAGCAGAAGTAAACCATAGAGCCGCTCAAGCTTGCTCCACCATTCAATATGATCATGGCTGATATTCTGTCTCAACTCCATTTTCCCGCCTGCTCAGGAGAGAAGTCAGGAAACATTTCTTCACACACTGGGTGATAGAAGTTTAGAACTCTTTCCCAGAAATGGCTGTTGATGATCACTCAATTAATACTTATATATCTAAGATTGATAGATTTTTGCTCGTCAAGGGTCTTTACGGATATGGAGCCAAGGTGTGTGAATGGAATTATGATACACATCAGCCATGATCTCATTGATTGGGGGAATAGGCTCAAGGGCCCAATCCTGTTCCTATGTTCCTATTTACATTTTTTTTGCGGCTCAATTAGGCTGATTGATCCATTAAACAGTGGTTCTGATTGGCTAGTTGCAGCATTCATGTAGCTTGTACTGTCAGGGTAATTGTGAAAGGAGCAGCTAGCCAGAACCATTCTCGAAAAGGTTTGTTCCACTGCAGCCAAACAGTGTCTCCCAAGTCCTGCCACCAGCCAAAGCGGGGTTGCCTCCCACTTCCGGCCCCGGAGGCAGGACTTCTGCCGCCTCAGAAAAATTCCGCCATTAGCACTGCGATTGAAGTTGGAGTTTGAAGTCAGGATTGGGATGTCTGCTTAGCCTGCACACTAGGATTATTATGGTTATGAGATTGAGCCAAAGATCAAGGTTTGGAACAAACCTTTGCTGGAATAGATTTGGTAACATTCATCAGCTGCTCTTTTCACAATTACATAAATGTGATGATTCGAGTTGTGGGTTAAGATTTCATCACTCTACCATCTGTGATTTCTACAATTAACTCCTTTCCATCAGCTGCCCATTCTTCCACCTATCCACCCAACACCCTGACCATTGTCTCTCTACTATCAATCCACTCTATCATTTCCTCTCTGTCTGTTCCCTCTACCCCATGCATATGAACACACGGCCCCTAACTATGCTGTTACCCAAAATAAATAGACTCAATTTATGCAGTAACAACTATCTACTTATATGTACTTAACCATTATGTGACATTCATGACATTCATTCTGGCACACCCACTGTCACATTTACTTGTTCACACTGTGTCACAATTTCACAGCATTCACTCTGTCACAATTTCCAGATCCATTGGAGTCTTTGACAATGACAGACGCAGTCTCCAACACATTTGATCCTTCTCATACTGGACACACTAGTTCATCTTTGCAAAATGTGCACATATAGATCCTGAATCAATAATCCCTCGGGTGGGTGGGAAACTGGCCTGACTGTAGCAGCGTGAGGTCTGGGAGATGTTGACTCAAGGCCTCACCTGCGTGCTTCCGGTTAATTTTTCTCCCCAAACAGCAGGGGGAGGGGTGCAGACTGGAGTGCAATATTGGGCAGCAGGAGAGTGCTCCTGGGGACAATGCCAGCAATCA
Source organism: Heterodontus francisci (assembly GCF_036365525.1). NCBI lineage: Eukaryota > Metazoa > Chordata > Chondrichthyes > Heterodontiformes > Heterodontidae > Heterodontus > Heterodontus francisci. The sequence continues at coordinate 25,638,503 of NC_090393.1, forward strand.
GATGAGTCAGGTAAAGGGGACTTCAGGACTGCAGTTGGATGGGGGGGACACAGTAGACAAAGTCCAGAAAAAGGGAGGCCTAAACTTTTATTGTGGAGCTTGGAGTAGCCCTCCTGCTCCTCCAAGCCCCACAAAGGAAGTCAAAATAGCTAGGTGAGCCATTTTCATTCTCAGGCCCATAGTTAAGATAAAGCCTGGCACCGGTGATGTCAACAGATCCCACCAGTTTCTGGCAGGTGTGCTTCTTGCCTGCCCAGAAGACCAGGTCAAAGTCATAACCTGTGGGCAAAATGGCAGGTGAATCTATGAGAGATGTTAAAATCACCCCGATATACACTACACTTTAATTAAACTCCTTAAAATTGTGTGCCAGAGTGCTGCTGTTTTGTATCCGCAGTTTTCATGTAAACACTCCCCAGTTATTACTGAAGTAGTGAGTGCTGACAGAATAAACCAGCTGAAAATAGAGGCGCCAGCACCATCATTAGGTTACAATGAGGTCTGCAGCCAATCGCAGTATGGAAGTTGACCAGTAGAGGACACTCAGTGCATGCACTGAAATGGACAGTGACAGCAAGGGTTTCTGTGTTTCTGCCTTGCACAAAATATATTAGACTTGGGTGAAATTTTGCTGGAATTCCTTATCCGTTTTGTAAAGTAACTGAGTTGGATGCCAAACCTTTAAATTTGCCTCAACCTTTCTCAGTCCCAGACAAGAGACTGAGACAGGATTGAGCCACCTGAAAAAGAAGTCCAATGTTTCACCGGAGAAAATTGAGGCTCATCTAGGATTGGATGTTAGATGAGGTGTTTGACAATATAGAGCCAGTGGAGGAGTCCACTGAGGTGGTGGAGAGGTAAAACAGGTTGTCAAAATGTGGAAGCTGACTCCATGTCAAGGGGCAGCATATTGATATGGAAGCAGTGGAATACATCGTTGGGGATAACAGAGTTAATAGTGCAAGGATGGGAAGAGAAGCCATTGTTGGAGATGTTCTGATTAGGCGGGTAAGCATGGAATTAAGCAAGGCAACAGAAAAGAGGCAGTGAAGGGGGTGTTGTAGTCAGTTGTGTTAAAGACTACAGAGAGATCAAAGTGGATGACTCGGGATAGTGAACCTCAGACACAGTCAAAGAGGATGTCCCTTATGACTTTAGAACATAGAACATAGAACAGTACAGCACAGTACAAGCCCTTCGGCTCACAATGTTGTGCCAAACCATTAACCTACTCTAGGATCAAACTACCTACGTACCCTTCATACTACTATCATCCATGTACCTATCCAAGAGTCGCTTAAATGTCCCTAATGTATCTGCTTCTACTACCACCGCTGGCAGTGCATTCCACGCACCCACCACTCTCTGTGTAAAGAACCTACCTCTGACATCTCCCCGAAACCTTCCTCCAATCACCTTAAAATTATGCCCCCTGGTGATAGCCCCCTGGTGATGGTCATTCAAGGACTTTGGAGAGGAAAGAAACTTCCCACAAATACTAAAGAAGCAAGGGACTAGCAACAATGAGGAACTAAAAGAAATTAGTATTAGTCAAAAAGGACGACTGGAGGAAGTAATGGGACTGAAAGTTGGTAAATTCTTTCTTCCACTCCAAGGTTGTGGGTCCTTAGAATACTGAATAGTCCAATTCTGGATCCACGCACTCTGCCACAGGTGGGGCAGGTGGTGTTTGATAAGGTGAGTGAATGGGATGCTCGAATTTCCGAACGCTCCTTCCGCTGTTTGCACTTAATCGCTGCCTGGGCATGATGACCTTGTTCGAACTGGCTGGCACCTTTGCAGATGCTTCTTCATTTTGGATTGTCTTGGGCAAAAGATTCCCACAAATCAGTGGAGATGTCATCTTTTTTCAGGGAGGCTTTAAGGACATCCTTGTAGCATTTCCTCTGCCCTCCTGGTAGCCTCTTGCCTTGATGGAGCTTGGAGTACAAAACGTGTTTTGGGAGTCCTGTGTCAGGCATGCGGACGATGTGGCCTGCCCAGCATAACTGACTAGCAATGACCAGTGTCCCAATTCTGGGGATGTTAGCCTGAGAAGAAGAGATTAGAAAGCAAAATTAGAGCACATGGGATTGGAGGTAATAAACTGGCATGGATTGAGAATTGGTTAAAGGGCAGAAAACAGTGAGTAGGAATAAACAGATCATTCTCACATTGGCAGGCTGTGACTAGTGGGGTACCGCAAGGATCAGTGCTTAGGTCCCAGCTATTCACAATCTATATTAATGATTTCGATGTGAGGACCAAATGTAGTATTTCCAAATTTGCTGATGTCACAAAACTAGATGGGAATCTAAGTTGTGAGAAGGATACAAAGAGGCTTCAAGGGGATTTAGACAGGCTAAGTGAGTGGGCAAGAATATGGCAGATGGAATATAATGTGGAAAAATGTGAAGTTATCTATTTTGGTAGGAAAAACAGAAATGCAGAGTATTTCTTGAATGGTGAGAGATTGGGAAGTGTTGATGTGCAAGGGACCTGGGTGTCCTTGTTCATGAGCTCACTAAAAGCTAGCATGCAGGTGCAGCAAGCAATTAGGAAGGCAAATGGTATGTTGGCCTTTATTGCAAGAGGATTTGAGTGCAAGAGTTAACAAGTCTTGCTGCAATTTTATAGAACCTTGATGAGACTGCACCTAGAGTATTGTGTACAGTTTTAGTCTCCTTACGTAAGGAATGTTCACCAGACTGATTCCTGGGATGGTGGGATTGTCCTATGAGGAGAGATTGAGGAGACTGGGCCTGTATTCTCTAGAGTTTAGAAGAATGAGGGGTGATCTTATTGAAGCATGCAAAATTCTTACAGGTTTCGACAGGGTTGATACAGGAAGGATGTTTTCCCTGGCTAGGGGGTCTAGAACCAAGGGACACAGTCTCAGAATCAGAGGTAGGCCATTTAGGATTGAGAAGAGGGGGAATTTCTTTACTTAGAGGGTGGTGAATCTTTGGAATTCTCTACCTCAGAGGACTATGTTCAAGATAGAGATCAATAGATTTCTAGATATTAAAGGTATCAAAGGATATGGGAATTGTCATGCAAACCCCACCTGCCAAGAATGAGGCACATTAATTTTGTCATGAACATTGATTTTAAACTGCTGCTGGAGCGAGAAAATGACTTGTTAAACAGATCAGCCGTGGCTGGAAAAGGTATTTGCATATTAACAGGTGGTGCTTGTGTAGACAATGGACCATTCTCTGACACATTCAACCCACAATGGATGTTGATCACTGGACAGTGAGGGGGTGGGGAAGCACATTCCAGGGCCTGCTGGGGTGATGCAATCCACAGGGGCCAGGACTGGTTGGACCAGCTGGTCACATGACTAACTGGCTGTTCCAGGGTCTTTTGAACTAGCCACAGAGAGTTTGAACTGGGAAAGACTATTTGCTCCTGGACTGAGAAGATCTCTCCTGTCTGCTCCCATCTCTTTCTCACAAGCCTCTGAATCCACTGAAGACACATGAACCCCAAGAGAGAAAAGTCTCCTACAGTAAACAAGGTTTTAGAAGAATACTGGAGCCCAACAAAAACCTACAATCAAGGACTCTACAGTGAGCTCGAAGAACCGTAACAAAAACTCTTCAGACATTGCCCCAAACTTTTCCACTTTATTTTTCTTCTGTTCTTTTCTATCTCTACTTGCATGTGTGTATTGCGTATGCGTGCTAGCATCGATGTGTCAAGTATCCGTAGACGTTAACTGAATTAAGAGTTTAAGTTTAAGTTTAAGTTTGATAAATTTCAACTTTTCATCTTTAAACCTAAGAAAGCCGGTTGTGCTGATTTCTTTGCCTTGTAATTGAAAAGTGGCAAACAAGGATTCACCAAGGGGTAGCTAAAAACATGATGTTTTAAAAATTAAACCCTGTTGTGGTAAGAGCAGGTGAAGTATGAGACGGACCCCTAGACACCTTTCTCACCTGGTCGTAACAAGATAGTGTGGGAAAATGGCCTTGAGGTAGAAGATCAGCCATAATCTGGTTGAATGGCAGAGCTGGCTCAAGGGGCCAATGGCCTATCACTACTCCTATTTCCTATGTTCCTATGAAAGGGAGATTGGCGATTGGCAGTAGTTTGTAAGGAGAGAGTGGTGGAAGGTGGGTTTTTCTGAGGAGGGGGCAATGGCAGGATTTTTGAAAGGAAGGGGGACAGTATCTCAGGAGAGGGAACCATTTACAATATGAACTAGCATGGGGGTGAGAAAGCAAAGTTATGTGGTCAGTGGTTTAGTGGAAATGGGATCAAGGCATCTGGGGGTGGATCTCATGGACTAGATAAAGCTCAGAGAGGGAACGACGGGAGATAGGAGAATAATTATAGAAAATTCTGAGTTCAGGGCTATGGGCAGCAGGTGGCTGAGTCAGATTTAGCTTGGTCGGCAAGGGGAAGGGGAAAAGCAGCAGTATCAGCTCACAGAAGGTGCAATTTTAGTAACAAAAAAATCCAATGAGCTCCTTGCACTTGTTTTACATAAGGGTTGAGGGGAGAGGGGAAAGGAGACAGTTGGTGGTCCAGAAAAAAATGATTAGGGTTATCTTTGCTTTTCAGGATGATTTTGGAGTGGGTGGTGTGTTCCTTTGGTTTATGAACTATTGTAAGATGAACTGGACTGCAAGTAATTTCCAAAAAATATGTGGGCTTTTATTATAACTTAACTAGAACATACAGTTACTGCACGAGCACATCTCACTCTGTCGGGCTAAACCCACAACTCCCTGGTCATGTGTGACATGACATCACTTCCTCCAGTGACCTTCACTTACAACTTCTTAAGGTGGTTCATTCTTAAGGTTGTCCCACAACAGGTGATTTTGGCACAGGAACTGAGACCTGATACTGCTTAATATGGTGTAGCTAGATTCAGTGTTGGATGGCTAAACTAGGTGTGTACAAGATATGTTGATGTGTGTGTCCCTTGGCACTTGACTTAAGGGAGCAAAGGTGGGGGACATACCAGGGGAATAACCAGGATGAGAGAGAGTAAATATTTAACGTGGACAAGACCTTTGTACCAATTCCTTCCAGCTTTTGCCGCAGATGGTGCAGCGAAGAAGACAGGTGCTTTGTGGAGAATGCCACTCACCTGTTGAAGCAGAGGGTCAAGAAGCATGGGTAAAGGTTGCTAAGTGAGTCTGTTACATCTGGGAGAAAATGTTCAAAATGATCTATAGCATCAGGAAAACTGTTAAAAAGATTTGTCAACACCTTTGTGTACATGTGTAGTCTTTGTCCCTTGAACCCATGACTAAATCTGTGTTCATCTTCTGCACCTCCAGGGAGCTAGCATGCAAAGCATTCAGAAAGCATTTACTTTTTTCACAATAGTCCTGCAAAAAACAGACATTATGGAGCACAATTCTAGTTCAGCACTGTAATACTTTTTACATGAAAGTTCAAAGTTCAGTTCACAATGAGTATTGCTAATAGAAACAACAAGTAAGCTACTTTGGAATATGCAGGGGCAGGAATGGAGGTGGACTAGGCAATATATGCTTTGTGTGAAATACGGAGGCAGTTCTGCTCATAGACCAGTGCAGCACATAACCGCAGAGAAACACCAAGGACAGTCAGTGGATCAACCTTGCTGAATCAATTGTCCCATTTTGAGGAAATGGCTTGGCTCCTTTAGGTCTGTGTATGGCAGGTTGTGATGAACGTGAGTTTGGAGAATTGGTGGTGTAAATCTGTTTTCTGTCCAGCCAGTGCCTCCTTTCCACAGGGAAAGTAATAAAGGTATTTCCCCTCACAATGATGGCATCACTTGTTTTGTACTGGAATGAACTTCAAAAGCCAGTTTATCTGGCAGATCACCCTTACAATGTTCTGCAAGTGTGGCATAGAAGCTTAATGCTGTTTTGATCTTCATTGCTACAAGATAACTATCTCAGCCCTTGAATATTTGTGTAACTCAGCTCACATCAGATGGTACAACTTGATCACTGCCTCAGCAATCAAGCTGAGAGGAATTTTTTTTTTCAATATTCTGGACATATTTCAACATCCTCCATTCTAGGGGTTTCCATTCCTAGGAAACATGGACTTCTGCAAAAAGATTGTCTCCCTCTGCAAAAACCGCCCTTGATGCACTGGTTAACTCTCTGCTATGTGACCATCACAGGGTGACCTGCGGTCTTACTAAGAAAGTGAGATTTTTGAGTTGCGCAGAATAATGGAAGTACTCTGTGAAAGTAACACTCTGGTTGCGTGGATATCTCTAATTCCTCATTTCTACATCCTACATCTGCTGAGAGGGGCAAAAGGAAAAATAAGCTGTGATATACATACTATAATGGACTTAAAATCAGACTAGTATGGCTAATATCAAAAGGAAGAACTTGCATGCTTTTGAAGGCTGAGTAGACCTACCACTATCTTGCTAGACAGCATTGCTCCACAAAGTGTTTGTCTGAAGACTTCCATCTCTATGGAGCTAACTTGCGCAAGCAATGCAAACCCAATAAATTACAACATGCTCTCTTTCCATGGATATGTGGCTTCACCCGGTATCAACCACCACATATTCTTCCTGTATCTTAGCATTTTTGTCACCTTGGCCTGAAACAAGCAGAATGTTGTCAAGACAACTTTAATGTTATGGTAAGAAGACTACGTTTTGCATATATTTATATATTTTTATTTGTTCTTGGGATGTGGATGGCGAGACCACATTTATAGCCATCCCTTTATAGTTGCCCTGAGAATCGCTGCGGTCCTTCTGATGATGCTGTTCCCACAATGCTGTTAGGCAGCAAATTCCAAATTCTTAACCAGTGATGATGAAGGAATGGTGAGATATATCCAGGTCAGGGTGATGTGTGTCTTGGAGGGTAATTTGGAAGAAATGTGCTTGAATTTAACGAGGAGGCGGTGGCCCTGCCCGATGGCTGTAAAGTCGCGGGCGAGCCTGCCTCCGCTGGCCCTGGAAGCCACAACTGTATTTTACAGTCTTCAGGCAGTTAATTGCCTGAGGTCATTGCTTCCGCCCTTCAAAGGCAGGATGTCCAGCTTCCAAGAGCTGCCAGTCAATCAGAGAGCTGGCCAATCTTCAGTCCCAGCAGCGCCACCAGGAGTGGTGGCCAATGCTGGGACTGCAGCAGTCCCCAGAGCAGCAGCCATCGAGGAGGCCCTGGTGTGCAGGTAAATGGGGTAGGGGATCACCGGAGCCAATCATGAAGGCCCCGGCGAGGGGTTGGAGGGGTCGATTGCAAGGGCAGGGTGGTTCTACCAGCAGGGCGGTACTTGCCTCTGGGGGGACCCTCCATGGGGCACAGGGTGCCTGATCAGGAGGTACCAGCCCCACCGTGGCCAGAGGGAGGCTGCCAGCTTTTACTGGGTGGCGTCCCCAGGTGGCGAAGTGCCCCTCCTCCGCTGAAGAAGCCATCATGTGGCTGTTAATTAGCCACTTAAGTACCTCAATTGACGCAAAAGTGGGCGGGTTGCCTGCCATCTCCCCCATCGCTGGTAAAATACCAGCAGAGGTGGGTAGGTGATGGGCATGGCACTCCTTGCCATCCTACCAGATTTTATGCATCCCCCACCTCCCTGCCCACTCTCATTTGGTGGGGGGGGGGGGGGGGGTGTAAAACTTCAGCCATGGTTTTCCTATGATCCTGCTGCTCTTGACCTTCTTTTCCAATACTGTCCTCATGGCCTCCCATTTGTTACTTTAGTGAATTATCCAGTAACTTCTTACTCTCTTATTTTGCCAGTATTAACTCGGTATACTTTATACAGCAAGGAAAACATGAGCTGCCGTTCCCCATATGGTTAAAAAGTTCTCAGAGATGTCCTGCTGCAAGCCTTAATTACTCTGTCATTCACTGAGTTGACAGCTTCACTCTCGTATTTTTTTCACTTAAGGTATATCATAGTTGGTGGGAGTGGTTTAACAACATCACATTTGTAACCCAATTGGCTGATTGTTACCAAACAAATCTCTGGATCGTGTTGTACAATGTGGACTTCTGTTTGCATTTGAGTTATCTACTTTGTGGACTATTTTGATGCCATTACATTTTTTTTTTTGTAGTTGTCTCATTTCTGGATTTTGGATCATCTGCTTTTATTGCATAGAAAGGATGAGTTATCATAGTGGCCCCAAAGTTGCTTGAGTAACACCCAAACAGCCCATCAGTGCTGCAGGTTTGCGAGGTCAGTGTGTGGGCAAATTGTTTACATGGGATAGATGAACGCAAGTGTCATTTTTGCACCTTCCTGCCATATCAGGCAGAAACTCTGACAGCAGTGGAAGGTGGGGTTGCCCAGCCTCTTCCCCCTACCCCTTCCCAACTCTGACCATTATCTCTTAAGCCCCTGAATAAGGGGCCAATCTACAATTTATGTTTAAATCTTAGTCTTCCAAGATCCAGGCTATTTGTCTATCCTGCAGCCCAGGATAGGGCCCACGTTAAGGCCCACGTATTGTCTTGGTGGAGGTCAGTATTTCAGTCGCCATTGACACATGGGGCACCAGTAGAGCCTGAAGAACGGATTATCCATTTAACTGAGTCTTTGCTTTTTTCCAAAATGTTCTACCAGTCGGCGTCAATGTGGGAGACCAATAGAACCTACGAGGAATTTCAGGTCCAATAAATTTACACAGCTTTACTAAGCCTCAGACTGTAGACTCTAAGACATTGTTGAAAAATGTAGATTTGGATTCAGATTTAGACTGTGAAAGTTAGGTTACAAATTCCAGAGAACAGTCATACTGTTTATCATTGGGTTGGCCTTCTGATCTGAGCCCATCATGAGGTGTCTGCCAAGAATCCACTCTTGAGCTGGGGAAGTAGCCAGTTTTAGTGACAGGCCTACTGCTGAGTTACAGCTTAGGAACAGCAAAGCTCCATTTTTTGACTTCCTTGAGTTAGGTTTTAATTAGGAGTCTGTGAAAGACAAGCCGAGGACTGGAAACTAAGATGCAGGCCGTCACTCTTCAGCAGTTAAAAGTTGCCAAGTAAGAAAGATAATACCAAAAATAAGTAGGTTAGACTACAAAAGGGACAGAGCAGGTGATGTATTCTTTTCTTATTTTTCAAGAAGGTAAGGAAGAATTCATGACAAAAGTGTGGTTTGTTTACAACTGCTACTCTGTATGCTCACTGACTGTATTAAAAGAAAACACATTAACAATTCACATCACGATCACGATGTCTCATTCAAATGTTTTTCAGTCCTGTGTTTGAAAAAGTTGGAAAAGGACACGTAAGGGTAATGCAAAAGACAGAGCGTCCAGTTCAGATCACAAGGGGGTGCTGCTGTTACACCCTCAGGTTAAGCTATTGCATAAAGAGATATTGAGCAGCAAGGGTACAAATGTGAAAATAAAACATTCAAATTGCTAATGAGAGTGACCTGTAGCACTGTGCCTGAGAAAATATCGAAGGCAGATCTAAAACCTGTAATGATGCTTGTTATGATGATGAAAGGTAGATCTGGGAAATGGGATTCTTAACATTTCAGATGCCTAGGCCTGGATTTTCCACAGGAATTCTGCCAATTTTTGGGTGCTCTTGTGAGGACAAAGGATGAAAATTGGTCAGGGAAGCTTACAATTGAATACCCCCTCCCACCCACCCATCCCTCCATTAAAACTTCCAGTACAATTTTCCTCCATTCCCAATGGAGGAAAACTACACCTGGCACTGTTTGCCCACCCTGCCACATGCAGATGGCATTGAAGGGTTGTGCTTTCTGGGGCACCATTTCATTTCCTTACTACCCGTAGTCACGTGTCCTGAAAAGAACATTCATATCCACAAGGCATTGGTGTTTGCTTTTGGGTAGCCACAGGCACTGTAAGACTCTTAAACAGGGGGTCTCACTTCCCTCAAAGGTCCTGACCCTGCATTGAGTATCAATCGCATGAAACAAACTTTGGATACAATTTTCACTTTACATGGAAAACCTTTATTAACCCACAAAGCAATAGTATATACTTACAACACCAGTTGCTTAGTTAGAGCCATGTACAGGACTTCATTCCCGGGTGTCAGATCCACAGAACTAATTTTTTCGAACTACTTCCTACGACTGATCAAGTCACACTTTCCGGCTGCAGCAACAATGTCCTTGTGGTCTGTGGCTTTATACTCCTTTCTGATCCTGGTTCCTTGACATATTAAGTAATGTCTCGAATTGGGCCATCCAATTGGGTGTCAGTGTCTTATCAATCCCACCATGGCTATGCAAGACCACTTGCATGTGGTCATATCCTGCACTCAGCGGCAGGGAGGTGGGGGTGGGGGTCTTAGATGCAGACCAGCAATGGATGTGATATCTGCGTCTTGATAAGGAAAGAAAGAAACCATTCACACACATTCCAAGAGGTCATTGTTCATGAGAGTTGTAGTAGACAGAGTGTCTGTGTCTGATGTTGTAATAGCCTGGGGCTACCATTTTAATGGCATGTCCTTACGTGCGTGTGTGTGTGTGTGTGTGTGTGTGTGTGTGTCCTTGTTCAGATAAACTATCTATTTCTTAAGAAGTCCAAAATGAGTCCCAGCAATGATGTCTTCGGTCAGTATTCATCTCCCTTCATCCCGATGTCCTCCGCATTCCATGTTTTTACCACTCGGGGAACTCCACACACTGGTTCGCACCACAACTGGTTACACTTCACTTATAAACAGAAATGCAAGAGATATTAAAAATGCTTTACAGCATAACAGAAATACAAGAGATATCCAAATGCCTTACAGTACAAGAATCCTTGCAAGTCAGAAGACCTTTTTTTTTTAGATTTATGACAATGTGGCCTTTATTGAGACCTCCCACAACTGCAGATAAGTTTTTGTTTTAGTGGATTCCTGCTGGTTTCTGGACCTCAGGAAATAGTGGGTGTTCTCTTAGGCCTCGTCTTAGTCTTCTGCTATGAAAAGAAAGACGAGGAGAGTCAATAGGACTATCACAGAGAGGCCAGGTTGCTTAGACACGATAGATATCCTCTCGCCTCTGACCACTACTACCCACATCTCTGTGTCTACAGAACCAGACAGAGCTATTTCTACATCAAGCTGATCATCTGGTAATGCTTGAGAAGGTTGCACTTTGCTTGCAAAGTGACTGTGTGGCAATATCCGTTTTGTCCGTGCTGAACTTTTAAATTTGTACTTTTGCATTGGGGCATCAGGTTAATTTCCAAGGCCACACAAATATTCTTTTCAACATAAAGCCATCAGCTTAAACCAGGCAGTCTGTCTGCCAGATTTTCTTCAAGGTGGCTGGTTATGCTAACCACAACAATAATAACTTTGATTGACAAATGTTTCTAAGACCTTGCAGAAGAGAGCAAGGACCTTGATTGCCATCAGTCCACTGTGGTCTACAGCTTGGTGGGCATAGACTTCACCTTAAAAGATTGTAACAGCAACCACAGGCAGTCTCCATGGAACAATCAATGTATTTGAAACTGGTAGCCAAAAAAAAAATGAGTTGGCAAGAGAAGATAGGATAGAGAAAGTTTACAGTTAGTGATCTCTGTTTAAAATATATGTTCAGAAAGATAGCTTGTAGCACCTTTGTGGTTTTATATTTCAAGAAATGTAGGAAACATTATATATTACTGTGTCAAACTGTGGACTTTACATTGTCAGTCTTATGTAAATAAAACCACTTATTGGAATTTAGTAGGAATGTTATCCAATCTGCTATTAGCACGTGCTGGCGTGTGATACATTTTAGTAGCCAGTGTGCAGACTCAGGCTTCTCTGTTATTATCCCTGGATCCTGCTATCATGTATCTAGATAATGGGCAGGAAAAGGTGCTCTGCAAATTATAGAGGCAGCAACATCTGTTTTCGGGAGTAACCAGTGATTCTGAACGTGAGACTGATCTAGCGTAATAACCCAAAAATGTGGCTGAGTTCTGCCAGCTGCTAGACAGCTGTGAGCACAGATCATAAGCCAAAGAACCCCTGCTATTATGCTCTCCTGGGCAACAAACTCAACTCATTTGTTTGCTGACATGTAGCTCTCCACCCCAATACCAAGGCTCCCATTTAGAAATAATTCTGCACAGGCATCTTTCCACCTTGGCCCAAATCCTCCTGAATATATCTTGTCAGTGTGAAAAAAAAATAATTTCACCAAAAGCAAATCTGGCAACCTTCTTGCTATTTGCGGCCACCATGTCTCCCCTTGGTGCCTACTCATGTGCACCCTTTCAGTCCTAGCCTCCTATTTCTTCTACAGCAACAGGAGGCCTTGAAATGGCTGGCTGATAATTTGCAATAGCTGCTTTGGGAGATTGAGGTGGCAATTCCTTGTCTTAGGCTGTGGGCTGCTTTAGCGCTAAAAGGAAAACAGAGAATTTGGAGGCACTCTGCATGCCATCATAAGGAATATAACCTTGATTTTAGAAGGCATTTGTTATCAGGTGCAGAATGAGGCATATATCATGGCATCTTCCAATGCTTCTTGATGTGTTGACTGTAAGTGAAGGGAAACTTGCAAAGAAAGAGGATGTGCAATGTACCATGGTACCTCCTGCACATTGCTATTAATTTGCAGCTAGATGGCTGCAGGGGGAAGATTTTACAAATTAACAATCCAGGCAAAGGGCATCTATATCCTTCCCATGATCAAATGACCAGTACTGATGGGATCTGCCAACACTCTATACAGCAACAATAAAACTTATTTTGATTTCAATGCCATCCTTTCCTCACACCATGCTCAAACTACATCAATAGACTTCATCCCACTCCTGAGCTCAAGCTCCTGTAACGTTGATTCCTGAACCCTTAGCCTCTTCAAAAGATCAAATAAAATTCAGGAATCCCCTTGGAACTGAGACCAGATTCCTTACTTGACGTGATGGGTTTGAGATGAAATGTTGCCTAGGTGCAAAACAAGCATTAGCGGATCGGCTGCATATTATGCACCCAACCCAAACTTGACTTCCATTGAAATCAATGAAACCATGGTTTCCATGGTTCTAGCAGCTCAGGAACCATCATACTCTACTTAGCAATCCAGCACTGTAAGACTCTTAAACAGGAGCTCCCGCTTCCCTCTAAGGTCCTGACCCTGTACTGAGTATCAATTGCACAAAACAGACTTTGGATACAATTTCCACTTCATATGAAACACTTCTTTTAACTCACCAAGCAATAGTATATACTTACAGCACCAGTTGTTTCGTAGACCCACGTACAGAAGCTCGTTCCCGGGTGGTCAGATACGATGAACGACTTTTCCCGCAAGACTTCCTATGACTGACCAAGTCACACTTCCCGGCTGCAGCAACAATGTCCTTGTGAGATGTGGCTTTACACCCCTTTCTGACCCTGTCCGTCGACATGTGGGGTAATGTTTTGATTGGGTTTTACTGCCTTATCAATCCCACCCTGGCTCTGCAAGACCACCTGCATATTGTCACATCCTGCTCTCAGCAGGGGGGATTTTAGGTGCATACCACCCATGGATGTGATATCTGAAACTTGATAAGGCAAGAAGGAAACCACTCATACATATTTCAAAAAGCCATTATCCATGAGTGTGGATGTAGACAGGTTGTTTGATGTTGGACCAGCCCAGGCTATCACATCAGTGGCATGTCCTGACTTGTCTGTCCATGTGTGTACATGTGGGACCTCAGTTCAGTTAAGCTGTCTTTTATTTTTAAAAAGTCCAATATGAACCCCAGCGATGATGTCTTCAGTCAGGATTCTTCTCCCTTCATCCCGATGTCCTTCACCTCCACATTTTTACCATCCAGTGAGCTCCAAGCGCTGGTCCACACCATAACTGGTTACATTTTACTTATGAACAGAAATGCAAGAGATATTAACAAATGCCTCACAGCATAACACTTTAAGGCGGCACAGTGGCGCAGTGGTTAGCACCGCAGCCTCACAGCTCCAGGGACCCGGGTTCGATTCCGGGTACTGCCTGTGTGGAGTTTGCAAGTTCTCCCTGTGTCTGTGTGGGTTTTCTCTGGGTGCTCCGGTTTCCTCCCACAAGCCAAAAGACTTGCAGGTTGATAGGTAAATTGGCCATTATAAATTGTCACTAGTATAGGTAGGTGGTAGGGAAATATAGGGACAGGTGGGGATGTTTGGTAGGAATATGGGATTAGTGTAGGATTAGTATAAATGGGTGGTTGATGTTCGGCACAGACTCGGTGGGCCGAAGGGCCTGTTTCAGTGCTGTATCTCTAATCTAATCTAATCTAATCATAACAAAAATACAAGAGATATCTAAATGCCTTCCACATCACTGGGTGTACTTATTCTTATAAGTCATAATTTTCTGAAGTCATCCAACATCTTTTTAAAGATGTTAATCACCCACATTCCCTGGCCTGAAACCCAGACCATGGATGTCATGAGTAGCCCAAGAAGACAAGTGAAAGCTAGGATTTAAACTCGGACCACTATCAATAAGAGAGAGCACACAAATATTTTTCTTTCTGTCCCAAAGGCTCTCCAAGATGACAGATCTTTTTAGGTCTGCCAGATAAGATTGCCAGAAAAGCTATTTTCAAGTATTTGACAGCCATGGATAACATTGCAGTGGGAGCCATTTTCCAAAGCACTGCTCAATGCCTGCAGCCATCTAGGGTTCCATGACTTCTCCATTAACCATTGTTGACTGGGAAGCTCCCTTTTTGTCCTAGAGTACTTGCATTCATTACTTGTACACAACAGCAGTCGTTGTTTAGGATTATTCAGATGACAAAAAGTATCATGCTACTGCAGACATAGCTGTGACCTTAATTTCAATATGGTGCAGCAATAGAGGTGATACAAATTGGTGTCAGCATTTCTGGGTGAGGGAGGGGTAAATTAGCCAAGTCGCTGACTCCTGATCACTATCCATTGGGGCCGGTTGGAAACGAAGACTGTGGGGATGTTGAATGAAGGTTGTGCTTGGCAATGATGCCTTACATGATCTAATATCATGCCAGCAGTGAGTGTTTAGCCTCAACCATAAAGAATAGTTGATTGGATGAAGTAATGGAGGGCTGCTGATGTGTGTGCAATTCAACCGAAATAAGAGTCAGTGCCTTCAGGGGCGAGACTTGGTTAAAAAAATTGGTTCTTGTATGTGTTGGACAGTAACTAAAGATGCGGGAATAGGGCTACACTAGAGGGCACAACTATTACTAAGTTATATAACTCACAGTTTGAGATAGAGTTTCCCATTAATTTTAGTCATCTGGCTCCTCAAGTAAGGACTGGATGACCTTCAAATGAAGTTGTTACCTGGCAACAGAGGCCTTGAGGGGATCATGTGCTATTTATTCAGTTCCAGTCTTTGAGAGAGCTCAATGTTTTCGAAAAAAAAAACTGGCACAGCTTAAGTCTGCTATAAAAATTACAGGAACGATATCAAGTCTTCAAACCGGCTTTGTAAATGTTGCTGCAGTTCTAAATGCACAGCAGGCAGCCACTTCCAAACCATTTAATCCTCAGTAGTTTAAAACCATTACATAAGTGCACATGGTGTCCACATGTCCAGCATTTGCAAAATTCATTCACTCAACATTTTTCAGCATCTACTTATTATTTAGTGGATTAGTAGAAACAGATAGAACAATCTGGAATAATGCCTGCGTGTGAGAGCTGCTGTTTATTCTCCTATACTTTGGATTACGGGGTTACTTTGCTTTGCCAAAGTGGATTGTGGACTTGCCAGCAATCTTACAACAACAAAAACTTGCATTTATATAGCGCCTTTAATGTAGTAAAACATCCCAAGGCACTTTGCAGGACAAAGAGAGTGTAGGGTTTAAGAGAGGTAGAGCAGCCTATTCTCAGTATAAAAGTGGCACCTGATATGTTTTTAGATGATGAAACTGAGGGGCAGCTTGTTGGTGAGAAGTAGCAGGCGACCAAGGATAGATCCTTGGGGGACACCCTTTATACAAAACAAAAAAGGAATTCATCCCTTCTTTTCATGGCTGTGCCAATCTGTCCACTTTTACTTGTCTTGGTTTGTGTGCCGTGTGTTTTTCTTCATCCATTCTTTAACCAAAGAGATAAGGAAGTGATCTTCCTTACTCTTTTTCACAGCTGTTAAAGATGAAGCACATAAAGCATGGGACAATAACATGCATTTCTATAGGACTTGTATAGTACATCATAGTGATCAGGAAAAATTGGATACAAAACCTGAGGGAGCAAATAAAAGCAGAAGAGTAATAGAAGACGTACATGAAAGAGAATATTTTGAGGTTTCTGAAAGCAGTGAGAGATGTGAAAAGGAACAGAATGTAGGGAAGAAGTTATAGAGGGTTGCAGAAGCTGAAAGAATAGCCATTAATGATAGAGTGCAAGAGGTGGGAATTAAGGAGTGACTCAGTGCCAGAGGAGTCAAAGATGTGCCCTGGGATCTCTGGCTAACAAACTATGCTAAGGTGAGTTATGACCATAAAGGGGTTAGAAAATGAGGCGAAGAATCTTTAAGTCATTTCACTGGACATAGGAAGCCAAATAGTCCAGCTGAGATTTGGAATGTACCTTGTGGAGAATCAATGAAAACCATATCCAATCATTACGTAATCTATTCAGCATTAGGTACCCCCTAGAACTCACCTTTCTACAATAAGTTAGATTAAGCCCCAATGCACTCATGGATTTGAATTTTTGGTGCACATTGATTGTGAGTTCTTAACAAAGATATATTCTATTGAGGAAGAAAGACTCTACCAGAAGGATGCACCATCCATGGCTAATTAAGGAAGTTAAGGGCTGTATCAAAATTGAAAGAAAAGACATACAATGCTGAAAAGATTAGTGGTAGGCCAGAAGATTGGGAACATTTTAGAAACCAGCAGAGGACGACTAAAAAAAGGGAGAAATTGGAGTATGAGAGAAAACTAGAAAGAAATATAAAAACAGATAGTAAAAGCTTCTACAAATATATAAAAAGAAAAAGAGTAGCTAAAGTGAGCATTTGTCCCTTAGAGGGCAAGACTGGAGAATTAATAATGGGAAACGAGGTATGGCAGAGGCTTTGAACAAATATTTTGTATCCGTCTTCACAGACGATACAAAAAGCATCCCAAGAATAGTAGAAAATCAGTAGGCAAAAGGAAGGGAGGAACTTAAAACAATCACTAGCACTCGAGAAAAAGTAATGGGAATACTAATGGGACTAAAGGCTAGACCTGATGGCCTGCATCCAAGGGTCTTACAGGAAGTGGCTGCAGAGATAGTGGACGCATTGGTTGTAATCTTCCAAAATTCCCTAGATTCTGGAAAGGTCCCAGCTCATTAGAAAACTGCAAATGCAACACCCCTGTTAAAGAAAGGAGGGAGACAGAAAGTAGGAAACTACAGGCCAGTTAGCCTAACATCTGTTATTGGGAAAATGCTAGAATCCATTATTAAAAAGGTAGTAGCAGGACATCTAGAAAATCACAATACAATCAGGCAGAGTCAACATGGTTTTGTGAAAGGGAAGTCGTGTTAGACAGATTTATTGGAGTTCTTTGAGGACGTAACAACCAGGGTGGATAAAGGGGAGCCAGTAGATGAAGTGTATTTGGTTTTCCAAAAGGCATTTGATAAGGAATCTGTCATGCTAGGCTCCCACCTGCCAAGAATGAGGCACATCAACTTTATCATGAACATTGATTTTTAACTGTAGTTGGAGCAAGGAAATGACTTATTAATCAGATCAGCCGTGGCCGAAATTTTTTTTTTACATACCAGCAGACATCAAAGGTGAAGAAGCACACTCCAGGGCCTGCTAAGGAGGATACAATCCACAAGGGTCAGGACTGGTTAGACCAACTGGTCACATGACTACCTGGCTGTTCCAGGGTTTTCTTTTGAACTGGCCACAGAGGGTTTGAAGGCAGAAAGTCTGTTTGCTCCTAGACTGAGAAGATCTCTCCTGTCTGCTCCCATATCTTTCTCACAAGCCTCTGAATCCACTGAAGACACATGAACCCCAAGACAGAAGTCTCCTACAGCGAACCAGGTTTAAGAAGAATACTGGGCCCCAACAAAAAGCAAGATCTACTTACAATCATGGACTCTACAGTGAGCTCAAAGATCCGTAACAAAAACTCTTCAGATATTGCCTCAAACTTTTTCCACTTTATTTCTTCTGCTCTTATCTGTCTCTATTTGCATGTGTGTATCGCATATTCATGCTAGCGTGAGCGCGTCATGTATCCATAGGCATCAACCAAAATAGAGTTTAAGTTTAATAAATTTGAACTTTTCTTCTTTAATCTTAAGAAAGCCTGTTTGTGCTGGTTTCTTTGCCTTATAATTGGAAAGCGGTCAACAAAGATTCACCAAGGGGGAGCTAAAAACACTGTGTGTTTAAAAATAAAACCCTACTACCTGAAGGCTGAAAGGGAACCCTAGACCTCTTTTTCACCTGGTCGTAACAGCATCACATAAAAGGTTACTACACAAGATGGTGTTGGGGGTGATAGTTAGCCAGTCCTCTATCCATGCTAATCTAACAGGAAACAGAGAGTCGTGATAAATCAGTCTAATGTTTAATTCAAGAACCCATCTTGGTAACAAAGTTGACGCCAGTCATGAGAACGGCTACCTGGAGGCATGTCAAGCAGCTAATTGCTACTTAAAATGCCTGCTAGCGCTCATTAAAGATGTGAATAGCACTTCAACTAGCACCCTCTCCTTAAAGTGACCAACAGTTTGGGAGCATACACAATGTTAATTTCAACCATTGCTTAAAGGGATACTCACAATTTCAAGGTCATTGCTACTGTGGCTGTGAAGAGGACCTCTGAAATAATTTGGAGACTTCCAGTTTGGAGTGTCTGTTTTGTGGTGGCTTTATCTTCAGCATTGTAGCCAAGCAGATGCAGTGACAGTCAGTAGCAGTGGGATGGTAAAGAGTGAAACTGTTGGTGAATGGGGAATTGGGTTGTAATCACTAGTATTAGAGTTGGATGAGTCTACCACATACAACCCAGCCATAAAGAGGCTGTGTCGGTTGCCTCCTCCCTTACTCCTCCTCAGCTGGTCCCAGTATACCTGGCGGCAAAGGGCTGCGCCCTTATGATGGAGAGGTTGTGCAGCATGCAGCAGAGCAGGCCAAATCCTGAGACATACTCTGATGAGTAATGCAAGGCTCCTCCAGAGTTGTCCAGGCAACAGAAGCACCCCAATGGTCCGCTCGATCACATTCCTTGTGGCAGCGATGCTTTCATTATATGCAAGCTGCCCACACGTGCTTGAGTTGTGAACTGGTGTCATGTGCAAGGTGGTCAGAGGATAACCCTTGTCGCCATGTAGAATGAAAGCATCATGACTGGGCATTGACCTACATGATGTGCTGAGAATGGCTGCACACCATCTGGTTGTTGAGAGGGTGGAATTCCTTCTGAATGCAGTACATCTCCGAATTAATATGCAGTGCCCGCAAAGTGACGTGCATGCAATCATTGGAGCTTGCTCCACGGGGAAGCCTGCTATCCTGGAAGGCTGCTGATTTTTTTTTTTATTCATTCATGGCATGTGGGCATTACTGATTATGCCAGCATTTATTGCCCTTGAGAAGGTGACGGTGAGCTGCCTTCTTGAACCGCTGCAGTCCATGTGAGGTAGGTATACCCACAGTGCTGTTAGAAAGGGAGTTCCAGGATTTTGACCCAGCGACAGTGAAGGAACGGTGATATAGTTCCAAGTCAGGATGGTGTGTGACTTGGACGGGAACTTGCAGGTGGTGGTGTTCCCATACATCTGCTGCTCTTGTCCTTCGAGGTGGTAGAGGTCGCGGGTTTGGAAGGTGCTGTCGAAGGAGCCTTGGTGCGTTAATGCAGTGCATCTTGTAGATGGTACACACTGCTGCCACTGTGCGTCGGTGGTGGAGGGAGTGAATGTTTGTGGATGGGGTGCCAATCAAGCGGGCTGCTTTGTCCTGGATGGTGTCGAGCTTCTTGAATGTTGTTGGAGCTGCACCCATCCAGGCAAGTGGAGAGTATTCCATCACACTCCTGACTTGTGCCTTGTAGATAGTGGACAGGCTTTGGGGAGTCAGGAGGTGAGTTACTCGCCACAGGATTCCTAGCCTCTGACCTGCTCTTGTAGCCATGGTATTTATATGACTACTCCAATTCAGTTTCTGGTCAATAGTAGCCCCTAGGATGTTGATAGTGGGAGATTCAGCGATGGTAATGCCATTGAATGTCAAGGGGAGATGGTTAGATTCTCTCTTGTTGAAGATGGTCATTGTCTGGCACTTGTGTGGCACAAATGTTACTTGCCACTTATCAGCCCAAGCCTGGATATTGTCCAGGTCTTGCTGTATTTCTACACAGACTGCTTCAGTATTTGAGGAGTTGCGAATGGTGCGGAACATTATGCAATCATCAGTGAACATCCCCACTTCTGACCTTATGATTGAAGGAAGATCATTGATAAAGCAGCTGAAGATGGTTGGGCCTAGGACACTACCCTGAGGAACTCCTGCAGTGATGTCCTGGAGCTCAGATGATTGACCTCCAACAACCACAACCATCTTCCTTTGCGCTAGGTATGACTCCAACCATCAGAGAGTTTTCCACCTGATTCCCATTGACTCCAGTTTTGCTAGGGCTCCTTGATGCCATACTCGGTCAAACGCTGCCTTGATGTCAAGGGCAGTCACTCTCACCTCACCTCTTGAGTTCAGCTCTTTTGTCCATGTTTGAACCAAGGCTATAATGAAGTCAGGAGCTGAGTGGCCCTGGTGGAACCCAAACTGAGCATCACTGAGCAGGTTATTGCTAAGCAAGTGCTGCTTGATGGCACTGTTGATGACACCTTCCATCACTTTACTGATGATTGAGAGTAGACTGATGGGGCGGTAATTGGCCGAGTTGGACTTGTCCTGCTTTTTGTGTACAGGACATACCTGGGAAATTTTCCACATTGCCGGGTAGATGCCAGTGTTGTAGCCATATTGGAACAGCTTGGCTATGGGTGTGACAAGTTCTGGAGCACAGGTCTTCAGAACTATTGCTGGAATATTGTCAGGACCCATAGCCTTTGCAGTATCCAGTGCCTTCAGTCGTTTCTTGATATCACGCGCAGTGAATCGAATTGGCTGAAGTTTGGCATCAGTAATGCTGGGAACTTCAGGAGGGGGCCGAGATGGATTATCAACTTGACACTTCTGTCTGAAGATTGTTGCAAATGTTTCAGCCTTATCTTTCACACTGATGTGCTGGGCACCCCCATCATTGAGGATGGGGATATTTGTGGAGCCACCTCCTCCAGTTAGTTGATTAATTGTCCACCACCATTCATGACTGGATGTGGCAGGACTGCAGAGCTTAGATCTGATCCGTTGGTTATGGGATTGCTTCGCTCAGGCTTTTGCATGCTGTTTACGCAGTTTGGCATGCAAGTAGCCCTGGGTTGTAGCTTCGCCGGGTTAGCACGTCATTTTGAGGTATGCCTGGTGCTGCTCCTGGCATGCCTTCCTGCACTCTTCATTGAACCAGGGTTGGTCTCCTGGCTTGATGGTAATGGTAGAGTGGGGGATATGCCGGGCCATGAGGTTACAGATTGTGGTTGAACACAATTCTGCTGCTGCTGATGGCCCACAGCACCTCATGGATACCCAGTTTTGCATTGCTAGATCTGTTCGAAATCTATCCCATTTAGCACGGTGATAGTGCCACACAACACGATGGACGGTATCCTCAATGTGAAGGCAGGACTTCGTCTCCACAAGGACTGTGCGGTGGTCACTCCTACCAATACTGTCATGGACAGAAGCATCTGCGGCAGTCAGATTGGTGAGGACGGGGTCATGTTGGTTCCCCCACCACCTGCCGCGTACCCAGTCTAGCAGCTATGTCCTTTAGTACTCAGCCAGCTCGGTCAGTAGTGGTGCTACCGAGCCACTCTTGGTGATGGACATTGAAGTCCCCCACCCAGAGTACATTTTGTGCCCTTGCCACCCTCAGTGCTTCCTCCAAATGGTGTTCAACATGGAGAAGTACTGACTCATCAGCTGAGGGAGGGCGGTAGGTGGTAATCAGTAGGAGGTTACCTTGCCCGTGTTTGACCTGATGCCATGAGACTTCATGGGGTCTGGAGTCGATGTTGAGTACTCCTAGGGCAACTCCCTCCCTACTGCAGACTACTGTCCCGCCACCTCTGGTGGGTCTGTCCTGCCGGTGGGACAGGACATACCCAGGGATAGTGATTGTAGTGTCTGGGACATTGTCTGTAAGGTGTGATTCCGTGAGTATGACTATGTCAGGCTGTTGCTTGACTAGTCTGTGGGACAGCTCTCCCAACTTTGGCACAAGCCCCCAGATGTTAGTAAGGAGGACTTTGCAGGGTCGACAGGGCTGGGTTTGCCGTTGACGTTTCCGGTGCCTAGGTCGATGTTGGGTGGTCCGTCCGAATTCAATGAGGGAAATTGATTTCCAATGGGGGAAATTCTGCTTCTCTCTGGCACGAGCAAATGAAATGAATTCAGCTCTGTTTGCAAACAGAGCCTCATTGGAATTCTCTATAAAACAGTGAATGGCGAACTGGAAAATTTTACAAGTATCATCTGCTCCAGCCTGGAAGGAGCCTGTTTCACAAAAATTCATGGATACTGGCCGTGCCATCTTCACCCTGCTTTGAGGCTGCAGTTCTGCCTGAAACTGGTGACAGATTTCAGCGAGCACATCCTTAGTGAAGTGGCGGCTTTGTGCACAATTTTTTTAAATTTGTTTCTGGGATGTGGGTGTCGCTGGCTAGGCCAGCATTTATTGCCCACCCCTAATTGCCCTTGAGGAGGTGATGGTGAGCTGCCTTCTTGAACCGCTCCAGTCCGTGTGGGATAGGTACACCTGCAGTGCTGTTAGGAAGGGAGTTCTGAGATAAGAGAATTGCTCCCTAAAGATTCTGGGTGGATATGGCCTCCTGCTGAGAGCCTCTCTGCCCCTTCTCCTCCTCCCTCTTTGAGCAGCTTGTTCTCCTCTGTGCTGCCTCTGCTCATTTAGTCTCCCTGTCATGTTGCAGGCCATGGGGAATAGAAACTACAACACCCATGACTGTGAGCAAGTGTTTGAGCAGAACCCTTGCAGTCAGAATCAAGGCCTTCATCATATTCCCCATTACTCCCTGTCGACTTCAGAAACTTTGAATAGCAGTAGAAACCTCCAAATACTCCTACTAACTCAGCTGGTAGAAATCAATCATCAATGAACCTGAAAGCAGCTGATGATCCTTTTAAAAAAGAACTGTTGGGGGCTCTTCCTGCTACTGAACGCAGGTTGAGCTACGCAAGGTTAAGTGAGGGCATTAGTTGGAGCGTTCAGATGGAAAATAGCCCTGCTGACATCAAATCAGCGTGACATGCTAACTGTCGTCTCAATCTGCCTACTCTGCATGCTTTCGGTGCACACTCCCAGCACCCACACTAATGACCACCCAAAATGGCATAAAGCGTGGCCTGCATCAAAAGAGTGGACACACGGCACAGATGCATTTTGATACTGAAGCATTGCCCAGAGTGCCGAAAATGCGGGCGCTATGCAACTAAATTTTGTGGCCATGACGTCCAGAGTTAACTGTTACCTTCATTATAATTTGTCTCACCAATTCATGAGCCGGGGCATATGATTGATGCGTGTTTTGTTCGATGGCACTCAGCTTATTGGTGAAAACAGCAATTTAGTAATATCACACAATATACAACAGGTCACTGAAAGAGACAATGATAACAAGGAATGTGGGAAATATGGCACAGGAGCTTAAATGGGCAAGCCATAGATTTCCACAGTCTGTTTCTGAAACCCTGATTCAGGAAGTGGTAGTTTGTAACTCAGAATTAGAACTTCTGCATTAAAGGAACTGAAATTCATGTGGCAACAGTGTCTGAACAGTACCTTTGACTTTAATGCAAATCTTTTGGATCTATGCTCAATAAGGTACAACCAAAGCAGTTTTTGAATTTATGGCATAAATATGGAAGCCCCAATTATAGGCTACATTATTGTCAAACAGAGGGTATGCTAATTTAGTGTTAACTATTGGGCAGTATAGGCACCATCCTGAACGTAAGATGCTTGGATCACCTACAAGGTCATTGGCATATAAGCAAAAACTGACTCCATGCATGTGGATGATTTTGCATAGAAATGCAGCATACAAAAAGGCCATTCAGCCCAACCAGCCCGTGCCAGCATCTATGCTCCACTCGAGCCACTTCCCATCTGTTCTCATCCAACTCTATCAGCATGACCCTCTTCTCATTTATATGCTTATCTAGCTTCCCCTTAAATACATCTACTATTCACCTCAACTACTCCATGTAGTAACGAGTTCCACATGTCACCGCTTTTTGTTTTTCCAATTCAATCACAGGATGTGGGCATCACTGGAAAAGGCCAGCACTCACTACCCATCCCTAATTGCCCTTAGAAAGATGGTGGCGAGCCGCCTTCTTAAAATGCTGCAGCCGTGTGATGGTCCTGTTAGGTAGAAAGTTCCAGGATTTTGACCCTGCAGTGATGAAAGAATGTCAATATATTTCCAAGTCAAGATGATGCATAATTTGGAGGGGTACCTGGAAGTGGTTGTGTTCCCATGCATCTGCTGCCTTGTAGCTTGTCCTTATAGGTGGTAGAGGACATGGATTTGGGAGGTGCTGTTGAAGAAGCCTTGACGAGTTGCTGCAGTGCATCAAGTAGATGGTACACACTGCAGCACGGTGCACTGGTGACGGGGGGAGTGACAGTTTAATGAGGTGGAAGGGGTGCCAATCAAGTAGGCTGCTTTGTCCTCTCTGGTGTCGAACTCCTACAGGGTTGTTGAAGCTGCACTTATCCAGGCAAATGGGGAGTATTCTATCACACTCCTGACACGTGCCTAGTAGATGGTGGAAGGGCTTTGAGGAGTCAGGAGCTGAATCACTCATCCTAGAATATCCAGCTTCTGACCTGCTCTTGGAGCCACAGTATTTATGTGGCTGGTCCAGTTAAGTTTCTGGTCAATGGTAACCCCAGGATGTTGTTGGAGATAAATTCACTGAATGCCAAAGGGAGGTGGTTAGACTCTCTCTTGTTGGAGATGGTCATTGCCTGGCACTTGTGTGGCACGAATGTTACTTACCACTTATCAGCTCAAACCTGGATGTTGTCCAGGTCTTGCTGTATGCAGGCATGGACTGCTTCATTATCTTAGAAGTTGAGAATGGAACTGAACACACCACAATCACCAGCAAATATCCCCACTTATGATGGAGGGAAGGTTATTGATGATGCAACTGAAGATGGTTGGGCCCTGAGGAACTCCTGCAGTGATGTTCTGGGGCTGAGATGATTGGTCTCCAATAACCTCAACCATCTTCCTTTGTGCTAGGTATGACTCCTGCCAGTGAAGAGTTTTTCCCCTGATTACCATTGACGTCAATTTTGCTAGGGCTCCTTGACGCCACAATTGGTCAAATGCTGCCAGTTAGTTAAACCTCACATCTTATTTGAACCAAGGCTGTATCTGAGGCCTGGTCTGGTCCTGGTGTAACCCAAACTGAGCATCGATGAGCAGGTTATTAGTAAGTAAGTGCCACTTGATAGCAATATCGATGATCCCTTCCATCGAGATGGTTGTAAATTCATCAGCTGTATGTTTTGCACTCTTGCTGGGCTCTGCTACCATTGAGGATGGGGATGTTCATGGAGCTACCTCCTCCTGTTAATTGTTTAATTGCCCATCATCATTCATGACCGCATGTGGCAGGACTGCTGAGCTTTGATTCTGATTGTGAACAATAGTGGTCGCAGTACTGATCCATATGTGACCCCACTTCCCACCTTCTGCCACACTGAATAACCACCATTTACCCTTACTCTCTGCTTTTGGTCTTTCAGTCAGCAGCGATCCATTCCTCTATTTGTCTCCTGCTGTTGTATGCTCTGACCTTGTTCATTAGCCTATTACATGGTACCTTATCAAAAACCTTTTGGAAATTTTGATACATTATATCTGCAACATTATTCTTGTCTACTATTTTTGTTACCGCTTCAAAAAATTCAAATAAGGTGGTCAAGTAAAACTTTCCCTTTTGAAATATATGTTGACTATTCAATGTTATATTTTTGTGTTCTAGATGTTTTTCTATTTTCTCCTTTAGTATAGGTTCCATTATTTTTCCTACTACCGATGTTAAGTTGTCTGAGCTGTAGTTCCCTAGCCATATTCTATCTCCCTTCTTAAACATAGGTATAACAGCCTGACGTTGGTAATGGGGAAAATTCTAGAGTCCATTATCAAAGATTTTATAGCAGAGCACTTAGAGAACAGTGGTAGAATCGGGCAAAGTCTGCATGGATTTACGAAAGGGAAATCATGCTTGACAAATCTACTAGAATTCTTCGAGGATGTAACTAGTAGAGTTGATGAGGGGGAGACAGTGGATGTGGTTTATTTGGAATTTCAGAAGGCTTTCGATAAAGTCCCACATAAGAGATTAGCGTGTAAAATTAAAGCGCATGGGATTGGGGTTAGTGTATTGCGATAGATAGAAAATTGGTTGGCAGACAGGAAGCAAAGATTAGGGATAAATGGGTCTTCTTCCGAATGGCAGGCAGTGACTAGTGGGGTACCGCAGGGATCGGTGCGTGGACCCCAGCTATCCACAATATACGTTAATGATTTAGATGAGTTAGCGAAATGTAATATCTCCAAATTTGCAGATGACACAAACTGGGTGGAAGGGTGAGTTGTGGGGAGGATACAGAGAGGCTTCAGGGTGATTTGGACAAGTTGAGTGAGTGGGTTAATACATGGCAGATGCAGTATAATGTGGATAAATGTGAGGTTATCCACTTTGGTAGCAAAAACTGGAAGACAGATTATTATCTGAACGGCTATAAACTGAGAGAGGGGAATATGCAGCGAGACCTGGGTGTTCTCATACACCTGTCGCTGAAGGTAAGCATGCAGGTACAACAGGCAGTAAAAAAGGCAAATGGTATTTTGGACTTCATAGCGAGAGGATTCGAGTACAGGAGCAGGGATGTCTTGCTGCAATTATTCAGGGCCTTGGTGAGGCCACACCTGGAATATTGTGTGCAATTTTGGTCTCCTTATCTGAGGAAGGATGTTCTTGCTATAGAGGGAGTGCAGCCAAGGATTACCAGACTGATTCCTGGGATGGCGGGACTGACGTATGAGGAGAGACTGAGTCAGTTAGGATTATATTCGCTGGAGTTCAGAAGAGTGAGGGGGGATCTCATAGAAACCTATAAAATTCTAACAGGACTTGACAGCGTAGATGCAGGAAGGATGTTCCCGATGGTGGGGGAGTCCATAACCATGGGTCATTGTCTAAGGGTACGGGGTAAACTTTTCAGGACTGAGATGAGAAATTTTCTTCACCCAGAGAGTGGTGAGCCTTTGGAATTCGCTACCATAGAAAGCAATTGAGGCAAAAACATTGTATGTTTTCAAGAAGGAATTAGATATAGCTCTTGGGTCTAAGGGGATCAAAGGGAATGGGGTGAAAGCAGGAACAGGTTACTGAGTTGGATGATCAGCCATGATCATAATGAATGGCAGAGCAGGCTTGAAGGGCTGAATGGCCTACTCCTGCTCCTATTTTCTATGTTTCTATGTAACATTAGCTACCTGCCAGTCCTCTGGCACTTTGTCAAGGGGCAAATGGTAGTTCAAGAAGAGGAGGAATTCTTGGTGGAAGCCAGAGGTGAAGGTGTGGGTGTGTGAAGAGAAATAATTTCAAAAGATGTTCTTGGGAGATGAGAAGAAGTTTGAAATTGCCGAGGATGAGCACTCACTTGGTGCAAAGGTTGAAGGAAGAATGAAGGGAGGATATCTCAGGGTGTGGTACCATGGACAACAAGGATTTTGAAGGACATGCAAGAGGGATGCAATGGATTGAGGTGCTCAAAGAGGAGTAGAGGGAGAGATTAAATGGTGACCTAATTTAAAGGGATGCCACTGCACCAGTTTAAGCAAGAGTAATGTTGAAAGGTACAGCCAGGTGGGGAGGCTTTGGCAGGAGCAAAAATTTTGCCACCCATGAACCATGTTTCAGCCAAAGTCAGAACCTCGATGTGATCATGCACAATAAGGTTATGGGCCTTGATTGTGAGTGAGTGGACATTTTGAAGAAAAATGTTGAGATTGTATAGCATGCAGCAGGCCAACATGAATTTGGAGACAAGCTCCAGTGAGTATTGTAGGTTTCCCCCCAAGTGGGCCAGGCAGCAGAACTGTTGTTTCAGAACACAGAAGGTTTGCTCCACAATGTTCCCGATGACAACATAGCTCTTGTTATACATGCACTGTCCACGGTTTTCAGGTGGTGGAGGGGAGTCATGAGCCACTATGCAGCGGGTAACCTTTGTTATCAAGCAGCCAGCCTCTGGTTTATTGTGGTGGTTCAAATATGCCAGGAATGGCTGACTGACACAGGATGAAAGCCTTGTGGGCTGCTGCCATGATCACAGGTATTCACCAACATGATTCTCTGTGCATAGTTGCACACCAACGGCACGTCAAGGGAGTGGAACCCCTTGCAGTTCCAATATATCTCCCTGTTCACATGTGGGACCCAGAGAGCCAAGTCCGTGCAGTCAATGGCTCTCTGCACTATTGGGAATCCTACTACTGGCAAAGCCACCTGCCCACTCCTTTTGCTTCTCTCTGGATTAGAGAGAAGATTATGAAGTCTCCGCTCCTGTTACCTTCCTGATGCAGCAATACACAGCAATCCGTGAGACGTTGGTAATGTTGCTGGTTCCAGCCTGAAAAGATCTGTTTGCATAGAATATGAGGGCCACAGTCCTTTCCCTGCTCTGTGGCTGCAGGTCCAATCGGGGGAAGTGGCACAGGTCAGTCACCACCTCCTTGGTGAATCATAGCCGCCTCAAACACTGCTTGGTTGAAGTGGAATGAGGAGAAATGCACCTTGAAGACCCTACATGTGTATGGCCTTCTCTGAGAGCCCTCCTCCTCCTCCCACTGCGCATAGCATCCCTTCTCTGCTGCCTGTGCTCCATCTCCCTGTTGTGCAATAGACCCCATGAGTGACAGCCGAATGTCTGCTGACAGGCCTTCAACTATACCGAACTTCTTGGAAAAGTCCAGCACCACTCCCTTCTGAGTCCAACAACTTTTCAGAATTCCTCCTGCAACACAGTACTTCCACCAACTCTGCAGCAGCAAAAAAAATTCAAAAGCACCTCACCTAAAAGCCCAACGGTGATCCTTTTAAATAGCACTCATGGCAGGGTCTGAGTGTATTGGTCACTCGTGCAGCTGGACGCATGTTCAGCTGAGAATGTTTAAAAGAGGCCATTAACAGGATCTACGGGTTCCAAAATGGCAGGTCGGGTGCCAAATCAGTGTTAGACACACAGTGATGTCACGATTTTCCCACGCTGCATGCTTCTGGTGCATGCATGGTGTGCCTGCACTAGCGCCCTTACAAGCATAGCGCATCATGCAGGCTGCATTAGAAGTGGCCAGAAGCAGATCAGACACCATTTTCTGGATTCTGGGCTCAGATAGTGCTGACGCCAGTGTGCTATGTAATCATACCCTGCAGCTTAAATCTCCAGCATACCAGGGAAAATTGTCTGGGGAGAAGGCACTTTAAAAGTAGGAGCAATAGAATCATATTATCATAGAATAATACAGCACTGAAGGAGGCCATTCAGTCCACTGTGCTGGTGCTGACTATAAGAGCTATACAATTAGTTCAAGCCCCAGCTCTTTCCCCATCATCCTGTAATTTATTTTTCCCAATTCCCTTTTGAAAGTTATAGTTGAATCTGCTTTCATCACCCTTTCAAATCACAACAACTCACTGAGTAAACAATATTCTCCTCCTATCGCCTCAGGTACCATTCTAGTAAATCTCTTCGGCATTCTCTCTGAGACCTTGAAATCCTTCCTAAAGTGTCGCGCCCAGAACTGAACACAATAGTACTATTGTTCCTTTAATCTCATGGGTTTTAACTTTGCCAATGAGAGTATTATGTGATTAGGCTTTTTAAAAGCCTCTCTTATATGTCTTTTATTTCCAGATAGTACTTAGGCTTTAATGAGCCTTAATGTCAGATGCCATTATTTACTTATTTCACTTTGAGCGTCCTTTACTAGCACAAGAGGATTTTCTACCACTAATCCATCAAGTTTGTGCGTTCAGAGGAGAGAGGACCAGCAGAAGACTGCTAGACTGGACAGGCTGCCCAAGATGCGCTCTGGTACCTCCTACTTGCTCTCCAACATCTTCAGAGAGAGGTTGGTGGAGGATCCTCCTCCCAATGACAGAGTGCTAGCATCTCCCTAGCAGCATTACAATGAGACGCAAATGCCTGTCTATCATTCATGCCGGAATGTTCTTCAGAAGCCTCCCAATCACAATATATCATTATTTGTATGACATTGCACGAAAGATGGCTTAGCTGTGTTGCCTGGTTGGTCAAACCTGCCAAGGTGGCACCACTTCTGCAGACGCTGGTAGGCCCACCTAGCAATAGCTGCTGCAAGCTGCCTTCTCAAGGTCTGTGTCAGCAGAGCAGAAGATGCCAAGCCCCGCTATTTGCTACTCAGACATCAACAACTACGAGTAGCATGGATCTTCCACATGCACAAGGGCAGTAACAGTTAGCTGGGGCCTGAAATTTGGACATACCTTCATGTAAGCTTGCTGCAGGGCTGATCTATCTGATTGCGCTGTAGGCAAAAAACCTCCTCGGAAGGAGCAAGTGCACTACCTAAATAAATTTCAGCAGCCTTTGGAGAGGAGCCAAGTGCTGGGCTGCACTGTCACTGAGTTGAAGACTTATGCTTACACCTACCGACCCATGGGAGGCGGTGGCGTACTGGTATTGCCACTGGACTAGTAACCCAGAGACCCGGGTATTGCTCTGGGGACATGGGTTCAAATCCCACCACAGCAAAAGGTGGAATTTGAATTCAATTAATAAATCTGGAATTTAAAGCTAGTCTAATGATGGCCATGAAACCATTGTCGATTGTTGTAAAAACCCATCCAGTTCACTAATGTTCTTTAGGGAAGGAAATCTGCTGTCCTTACCTGGTCTGGCCTACATGTGACTCCAGAGCCACAGCAATATGGTTAACTCTTACATGTCCTCGAAATGGCCTAGCAAGCCACTCAGTTCAAGGGCAACTAGGGATGGGCAATAAATGCTGTCCTGGCCTGCGACGCCCACATCCCATGAATGAATAAAAAAAAACATTACAACCATAGCCTGTCGCTTCTTGACTCTATGCCCTTCCAGCCTCAATAAATATTGCTGAATTAAGATTCCTTTCAAGGATCTCCTGAAGCTTTCTAAATTTTTGTCCCCCTACTTGTGACATTACCCTTTAATGATACCCATCCCTTTGAATTTGATTTATACACAATTTTCATCTCTTACCAGTGATGTCATCCTAGAGCCCATGATTTGAAGTGGAGTTGTGAATCATTTTTCAAATCAAATTAGATGTGAAAATTACCAGTTATTAGCATTTGGATTTCCTGGGGTTTTAAAGTAGTTCAACTTTGGTTAGTCTATGGAAGTACTTAGTATCAGTTCATTCAAATGCAAATTAGATTGATTTCTTTCAGAAAATAACTTTTTGAGATGCAGTATATGAGCAATATGAGATATGAGATGTGGTGAGTGCAGCATGCTTGGGAGGAATAAAGTGGCTTTGGACCAAAGCTCTCCACCATGAGGGTTTTTCCTTGTGCCATTTCTGGGTCTGTTGTAGACTATGTGATCATAGAATCAGAGAATCTTACAGCACAGAAGGAGGCCATTCATGCTTGTGTTGGCTCTCTGAATTACAAATTATTCCCACTCCCCTGCTCTTTCCCCATAACCCTGCAAATTTTACCTTTTTTACTTAGAGATCCAATTCCTTTTAGAAAGTTACTCTTGAATCTGCTTCCACTGCCCTTTCAGGCAGTGCATTCTAGATCATAATAACTCGTTGAGTAAAAAAAAAAATCTCCTCATCTCCCTCTGGCTTTTATGCCAATTATTTAAAATCTGTGTCCTCTGGTTACTGACCCTCTGGCCGGTGAAAACAGCTTCTCCCAATCTACTCTATCAAAATCCTTCATTATTTTGAATACTTCTATTAAATCTCTCAATAATCTATTCTGCTCAAAGGAGAACAATCTCGGCTTTTCTAGATTTTCCAGGTAAATGAAATGCCTGATCCCTGTTACCATTCCGGTAATTCCCATCTGCACCTTCTCTCTGGCCTCGACAGACTTTTTAAAGTGTGGTGCCCACAATTGGACTTAATACTCTAGTTGAGGACCAACCAAAGATTTATAAAGGTTTAGCATAAGTTTCTTGGTTTTATAAGAACATAAGAACTAGGAGCAGGAGTAGGCAATTCAGCCCCTCGATCCTGCCCCACCATTCAATATGATCATGGCTGATCTATACTCAACGTCTCTATTTATAAAACCAAGGATCCTGGGTGATTTTATAGAGGCTTTATCAACTTGTCCTGCCACCTTCAAAAATTGTGTATCTGAACTCCCAGGTCCATCTATTCCTGAACACCCTTTAAAATTACCTTTTAGTTTATACTGCCTCTTGTAATTTTTCCTTCCAAAATGCATTACTTCACACTTCTTTGCACTAAGTTTCATCTGCCATGTGTCTGCCCATTTCACCAGTCTTTATAAGTCCTCCTGATGTCTGCTCAACTCCTTCTCACTGTTAACTACATATCCAAGCTTTATATCATCTTCAAATTTTGAAATTATTTCCTGTATACCAAAGTGTAGGCCATTATTATGTATCAAAAAGAACAATAATCTTAATACTGACACCTGGGGAACATCACTGTATACTTCCCTCCAGAAATGTGAAGTGATTCATTTTGGTAGGAAGTACATGCAGAGACATTACAAAATAAAGGGTACAACTCTAAAGGGGGTGCAGGAGCAGAGGGATCTAGGTGTATATGTGCATAAGCCATTGAAGGTGGCAGGACAGGTTGAGAGAGCAGTTAATAAAGCATACAGTATCCTGGACTTCATTAATAGGGGCATAGAGTACAAGAGCAAGGAAGTTATGTTGAACTTGTAGAAGACACTAGTTCGGCTTCAGCTGGAGTATTGCATCCAGTTCTGGGGACCACACTTTAAGAAAGACGTGAGGGCATTGGAGAGAATACAGAAAAGATTCACAAGAATGGTTCCAAGGATGAGGAACTTCAGTTATTAAGATAGATTGGAGATGTTAGGACTATTTTCCTTGTAGAAGAGAAGGCTGAGAGGTGATTTGATCGAGGTATTCAAAATCATGAGGGTCTGGACAGAGTAGATAGAGAGAAACTGTTCCCACTCGTGAAAAGATTGAGAACAAGAGGGCATAGATTTAAAGTAAAAGCACAATAGTGCAGATGCTGGAAATCTGAAACAAAACAAAAAGTGCTGGAAATACTCAGCAGGTCTGGCAGCATCTGTGGAGAGAGAAGCAACGTTAATGTTTCAGGTCTGTGACCTTTCATCAGAACTGGCAAAGGTTAGAAAAGAATTAGGTTTTAAGCAAGTGAAGGGGAGGGGAGTGGGGAGAGAACAAAGGGGAAGGTGTTTGATAGAGCAGAGGGAGATTAAATAACAAAGCTGTCCTGGGACAAAGGCAAAGCGTGTATTAATGCTTGTGGTGACAGATTTAAAGTATTTGGTAACAGAAGAAAAGTGACATGAGGAAAAGTGTTTTCACGCAACGAGTGGTTAAGGTTTGGAATGCGCTGACTGAGAACGTGGTGAAGGCAGGTTCAATTGAAGCATTCAAAAGGGAATTAGACAGTTATATGAAAAGGAAGAATGCGCAGGGTTACAGGGAGAAGACGGGGGAATGGAACTGGGGGAATTGCTCTTTTAGAGAGAAGTGAAGACACAATGGGCTGAATGGCTTCCTTCTGCACTGTAACGCTTCTGTGATTCTGCGATTCAGTCCAAAAAATAAATGTTCACTGCTACTCTCTACTTTCTGTCTCCAGGCAATGTTAGCCACTGTTAGATATGTATAGGCTATTATACTATCTGTACAGTGTTAGGAACTAATTAGCCAGAACTAGTTGTTATGTTTAAGTGGGGGGCTTCATTCATGGCGTACTGAAGAGTCATGTTATATGTAACACAAGAATCAGGCTCTACAGTACAAAGCATAGTGCTGAAATAAACCAGACTGATTCCAGCTTTTTCCAAGTTTAAAGTGTGATTCTTTCCAACATCTGGGAACCAGAAACAATATAAAGATGAAACATGGTGGCAGCGAGTGTCTGTGAGTAAACCTATGACATTTTTAAAAGCATCAGATTGAGAAAAATGACCCAAATTAGTGCCAGAGAGAGAGAGACAGAAAAACTGAGTGACTCATGCGAAAACTCTAAAAAAAAAGATTGAAATGTCAGCCGGGATAGGAATGAATGCACTGCTACAGCCCATAATGAATCGGGGAGCTGATGATGTTGTAGAGGCATTTGAGAAGTTTTAACAAAAGTGCAATTTGGCATTCAATAGTTTCATAAAAGGCAGTAGCGAAAAGGAGAGGGTCACCTATATCCGTCTGTGGGCTGGAGATAAAGGATTATATTTATTTAACAGCTGGAACCTAAGGGAAGAGGCAAAACCCCAAACAAAATTTTTGAAAGATTCAGCACCCATCCCCAGCCAAAATCAAATCATCGGATATACCAATATGAATTTCAAGGCCTCAGGCAGGAACTAGGTGAGCCTATTGACAATTTTGTAGCAAGATTGAAAAATGCAGCCAGGAAATGTAAATTTAAGGACACACATGAAAGGCTGACAGATCAGCTCATTTGGAGTTCTGCACATCCTGAAGTACAGAAAGCTCTAATCAGACAGGACAAGCTCACAATATCGCAGGCTGTAGACACTGCTAGAGCACATGAAGCCACGAGCAGACAGATGAAGACTCTGACCTCCCAAATAGCTAGACTCCAGTTAAGCCAAGAGACAGGCAGCAGGGTCGATGCAGTGAAACAACAACTAAAGAATGTACACCAAACAGAGAGAAAGACGTGCAGGAGCTGTGGACAACCACATGAATTGACAAAAAGAAGGAAATGTTCTGCATATGGATCAATCTGCAGACCTGGCAGAAAGACCAATCACTGGGAAAAGATGTGCAGAACAAGGCAAAAAGGAGGCGACACTGGAGGTTGAAGATAGTACACCTGTTGAAAAGTGCCCTCCAATAAGAAGCAAAGAAGATCTGGTACAAATGTACCCAGAGTGTTTTGATGAGACGGTTGGATGCTTTGAAGATTTTGAGTATCACATCACTATTGACCCAGCGATGAAACTAGTGATTCATCCCCCATGTAAAGTACCAGTAGAACTGAAAGGAAAGCTTGAAAGAGAGCTTCAAGAAATGGAAGAAAAGAAGGTGATCGCCAGAGTCATCGGGCCTACAGATTGGATAAATTCCATCGTGGTGAGAGAGAAGCCAACTGGACAGCTAAGAATTTGCCAAAATCCCAAAGATCTTAACAAAGCAATAAAGAGGGATCACTACCCTATTCCAACATTGAAGAAATCACACCAGCACTGGCAGGGTCAAAGGTTTTCAGCAAGCTTGATGCCAGAAATGGCTACCAGAATGTGAAACTAGACGCAGAATCTTCACTGTTGACAACATTCAACACACCCTTTGGACGGTACAAACTCCTGCGTCTTCCCTTTGGCCTCAAAGTGAGCCAGGATGTGTTCCAACAGAAAGGGGGCGAGACATACAGGGGAAGCAAAGAAGCAGTCGGCATAGCTAATAATATTCAGATATATGGTGTAGATGGAAAACATCATGACAATCATCTACACGAAGCCATGGAGAGAACCAGGAAAGCTGGGATTAAGCTAAACACAGACAAAATGCATTGTGAAAGTGACAGAATGACAGTTGTTCGGAATGGTGTACACACCTGACGGGGTTAAGCTGAGCCCTGAAAGAATCTCAGCCATCTCGAGGATGGAAGCCCCAATAGATAAGAAAGAGTTGAGAAGTTTCCTTGGTTTGATACAATACATGAGCTCCTTTATTCTGCACATGTCGGAACACACAGCAAACCTGTGGGAGCTGATGAAAGAAGATGTAGACTACCAGTGGTCAGAATCACATGACAGGCGTTTCAACAAACCCAAAAAGGTAGCATGCTAGGAGACAAGTCTGTCGTACTATGACAGAAAGAAACCTGTCACTCTGCAAGTAGATGCTTCCACAAAAGGATTGGGATCATCCCTGGTACAAGAGGGAAAGCCAATAGCATTTGCATCCAAAGCTCTGACATCAGCTGAGACAAGATATGCCAACATAGAGAGAGAGCTTTTGGGAGTCATGTATGGATGTGAGAAGTTCCACACATATCTCTATGGGAGGAAGTTCACAGTGGAGAGTGATCATCATCCACAGGAGAAACATGAGACAGAAGATCTAGACATAAAGATTCATCACCTAGTGAACATAACACCATCGAAACTGAGTCAAATTAGAGTTGAGACCAGCAAAGACGAGGAGTTACAGATCTATCTCAGAAAGTGATCCAGGGATGGCCTAATAAGATACAGCACACACAGCCAGCAATACGGCAGTACTGGTCTATCAGAGATGACATCTCACTGGAAGATGGTGTTCTGCTGACCGGATACGGAATAATCATACCCAAAACAATGCAGGAAGAACTTCTCCAAAAGATACATGAAGGCCACATGGGAATGGAGAAGTGTAAGCTCAGAGCCAGATCAGCTGTGTACTGGATAGGCATATTGAAAATATGATGTCTACATGCAATGTATGCCAGAAGTACAGAAACTCCCAACAGAAAGAGATGATAGCTGCTGAAGTACCACCCAGACCATGACATACTGTAGGAGTTGATTTATTCACACATAATCAAGAATGGTATCGCATAGTTGCAGAATACTACTCAAAATTCCCTTTTATCCAGAAGATGAAAGACTTGAGAGCCAGAACAATAATCTCAGCAGTACGAGTTTTGTTCACTGAGCAAGGGATCTCTGAAAAGTTAATATGTGATAATGGCACCCAATTTACATCCAAAGAGTTTAAGGAAATGGGAAGTTTCCCTTGTCACATCTCCACTCCTATCCCCTGTCTGCCTGTAACTTTAGTGGCTTGGATGGGTCCACATTCCCATTCTTCGTTGAGTGTGAGAGGTTGCAGCTCCTCTTCCACTGTTTGAAGGCATTGCTTTCAATTTCTAGTTGCACTTCAATCGCACACGCCTGATCTTTGGCTGTCCAGTATGGTTGGTGGGGGGCGGGGGTTGCAGGCAAGTTGAATCTCCTTGTGGATCTGCTCTTGGGCCTGACCAAAGTGGCCATTAACAGCCCCAGGCACCGTTTGGGGGGATTGCGAGTGGTGAGGTCAACAGTCCGCCTCTCATCTGTGGCCAAGTGGGTGTCCCTTGGCGAGAGAGCACACGATCTCCACCGGTATGGTTGAGGCATTCTGTGACTGGTGGGCACAGCATGTGGAATTGACACCGGGGACACTGTTATACCTTTATGTGATCATTTTGGTTTTGCTTTTAATTTGGAGTTTATTCTTTGTGCCCCTTAAAATAGGAGTCACTTTTGTTCAATTGATATCTATTGATGAACCTGTCAACTTAACTGGCAGGTAAAAGATACCATCCACCCTCCTTCCCACATCCAGCCTCTGTCCCTCCACCCAGGTCCCACAACCTCTCCGCTGTCTAACTGGGGGCACTGGCAGCAGAGCCCCAGAGGTCGGGCAGTATGGAATCATCGCGGCAGCCAGGGAGCGGGGCTGGGCTCGGCCGGGTTTTGTGAATGGGAAGGTCGCGCCCTGGCACCCGATTGGTCAGTTTCGTTCCGCCTGGAAGCAAGCAGGTACCGCTAGTGGGCTCTCTATCTCTCTGTGTTATCCTGCACTGCAGGGAATCGGAACAGAGAACCGAAGTATCTTCCCAGCCCCGCATGGCGAGTCGTGTACTCCTGCCAGGTCGCCCCCTCGCCAGGCTCTGCTCCACCGCCGCCCCGAAGCGGAATGAATCGGCCGGGGAGGAGCCGGCTCCTGGCCGCCGCCGCCCTTACCTGCCTCCCCTGGTGAGCGTGCGGCGCCCGGCCCCTGCCCCTGGCTCCAGCTCGGCCATTATTCCGGATTTCAGCAACTTCCGTGAAGCGTATCGCAGCAAGAGCAGTGCTGAGCTGGTGCGGAGCCTGCTCGTGTTCCGACTCTGTTCGTACAGCGTACTAGCGGACCGGCACAAGGAGGTAAGGGATATGCATGGGCTTCCATGTGTTTCACATTCAGCAAGTGTAGTAGTGAAGACCTGAAATGCAAAACTTATGTTTACAATCTAGAATGCACATGAAAGAAAACTACTCGCAGTGTATTCGGTGTCAGTGTTGATATAGTTTTTTTCCCTGCTCCCTGTGACTGGTGCAAATCGATACACTCCCACACCCCGTGCCAGCTTGATGAGACATCGACAGAAACGCAGTTGCACTCACTCAAACCAGAGTTTTCTGACTTCTTGAGCATTTTCCGCTGCAGTGTCCGTTCTCCTGCAGTGATTCCCTAGTGTCAGAAATTTTGTTGATAAGAGTAATTTGAGAAAATTGCACTTGCTTTCTTAAGGAAAGAAACGTTGAGGTGACCTAATTAAAGGTTTCAAATTTATGAAGGAATTTGACTGGTGAACGGTTCAAACATCAATACGTTTAAAATTAGTAAATTAGGAATAAGAATTAAAGGCAGTGACTCAGAGCATAATCTAACACAAATTCCAGTAGAGGAACCATACAAGATTTACATCACTGAATTATACTTTGTCAGTATTAGTCAATCAGTGTCTGTATTAATTATTCTCTGCTGTTTTCAGAGTCAGTTAAATATTTTATTCTGCTGACCTAAAGGCAGTAACACATACTAGGCTACAGTCCCACTGGCAGTGACTGGCTGGGCAGTGACTCTGGCTGGGTGACAGGCACAGGCATTGACAGAGACTGGGGTACGTTTAGCTGGGCAAACGGCCCCCTAGTAACTCAAAACTCTTGCCTTTTCATGTTAGTCTGGCTTCCTCAATGAGAAAAATGTGTAACATCTCTTATGTGATTCCTGAATTAATTAGTCTGCCTGCATTATAAGCAAATATAACATTTGCTTGTTTTGCTGGGGTCTGAGCTGTGTGTTCTAAGGAGTGGAAGTGTGATTTGTATTGAATGTTTCTTTACAATGTGCAGTCACTTGCAGTTCAGTAACGCTATTTGGTTATTTTTTGCAGCTCATTGGTCTGAGTAGGGTCTTGCTGGGGAAATGGCTCTTCAATAAGTTCATGAGGATGACCTTTTATGGACAGTTTGTGGCTGGAGAGGACCAAGACGACATCAAGCCCTTGATCCACCATAATCGTTCATTTGGAGTGGGCTCTATCCTTGACTACAGTGTAGAGGAAGACCTGACCCAAGAGGAAGCAGAGAGAAAGGAGATGGAGTAAGTCAGTTTCAAATTAAGTTAGATCGAGTGAGGGCAAGAAAGAACACAGCTATGCATTGGGGAATTGTTTGTGTTCCTCTAACTCCTGATAGTCTCTTAACAGATTGTTCTCTTCAGACCAGTTGAACTTGCACAATGTAGGGCCTTAAATAAAACGCTGAATCTCTTCAATGGCGCTGTGACACTCCCTCTGAAGGCGATGTGCAGTTTGCACTGTGTTGGACTTTGCTCCACCCGTTCAATCTTCCCAATAGTGACACAAGTCATAATGAAACCCCAGGAAGAAAAAGTTTTGAAATGTGTTCCTGAAAATAATTGAGTGGCACTCCTGGCTTTTCATCTCTCCTCTCACCAACACTCTTCCATTCCAGTTAATTGTATTCTGCACCATCATCCAGTCACTGTTCCAGCAGCAAGTACCTCAGAGAATTTGGCCATCCATGTCTGTCCTTATAACCTTCAATCCTGTGTGATATGATGGCTGAAATTTGCATAATATTCTATGTGTTGGCTCAGTATTACATCGTACATAGTAAATATGACCTTTCAAGCTCATGTCCTTGCGCTGTTGCAGCACTTGTTCAACCTTGTTGATTAACTAGCGTGGAAATTTACCCGTGAGCAGCTGATAACTGCAGCTGTATCATTTGCATTTTTGCTGGTGAAGTTTCAAAATAGGACTTGGATTGTGTACCAGTCTCATGTTCCAGAGTGCATTAGGTAAGTTAAATTTCGTTGACTGTTCCTTAGCCAACTGTTTGGTAATTAAACTGGTCAAATAAACACAAAGTTGGGACTTTGGTAAGTACTCGTCATTTGGCACTCCGTGTGCTGCCTTTGTGGTAACTAGTGCCAAGTACTTTTTGTCCCACCTTGTTCAGTGAAACCAAGTATAGCCTAGATTATGGCAATGTGGTGCATATCATCATGACTCCGAGGCCACACATAGGCCTCAATATTTGCAGGGAGGGATGTGAGTAGGCT
The DNA here is from genome assembly GCF_036365525.1 of Heterodontus francisci. Taxonomy (NCBI): domain Eukaryota; kingdom Metazoa; phylum Chordata; class Chondrichthyes; order Heterodontiformes; family Heterodontidae; genus Heterodontus; species Heterodontus francisci. The sequence goes on from NC_090393.1 coordinate 25,678,959, forward strand.
GAAAACAGAGAGTCTGCCAAGGCCAGGGGTGCTGAAGTTAATGGAAGAACCTCGCTATCCTTTTTTGTTTTGTTTCCTGCCTGGCAGCTGCCCAAATTCATGGCCTGGCTGGCAGTAGATAAGGAAACGTACTACAGGAGATTGGAGCTGGTGCCTGGTAATCAGAAGAGTGGAAAGTTGGCAGGGTGGAGAGGGGAAGGTGGGATGTCATTGGGGCTGGAGGAGGAGGAAGGGACCCTTGAGGGACCTAGGGGAGCACTCCTGTTCCTCCTGGCCCACAAGGAGTGTTGGAAAAGGCTGTCACAATCCCCTGGGCAGCAGTGAATTTTAAATCAGGCTCACAATTGCGATGCGGGAGTCCAATTTAAAAAATGTTAATAATGTGTCCCGCCTCTCCATGGTGGAGGCTGCAGCATCCCGATGTACGCTGGGATGATGTGCGGGATGTGTTGGCGCATTCCCCATATTTAAGTCTTTAACTGTTTCCCTGACCTTCTGCTGTCCGTTGTGGGTTTGTGAAGTTAGGGGTGGGAGTTAATATTATAATGTTTAACCCCATATTTCCATTAGTTTAGTTTAGTTTAGAGATACAGCACTGAAACAGGCCCTTCGGCCCACCGAGTCTGTGCCGACCATCAACCACCCATTTATACTAATCCTACGCTAATCCCATATTCCTACCACATCCCCACCTGTCCCTATATTTCCCTACCACCTACCTATACTAGGGGCAATTTATAATGGCCAATTAACCTATCAACCTGCAAGTCTTTGGCATGTGGGAGGAAACCGGAGCACCCGGAGGAAACCCACGCAGACACATAATGTGCAAATGTCTCATTGCTGCTACGAGCACATTCTGGAACTCTAATTTAGGATTTATCCACCATAAGGCAGCAGTACTAAAATTAGCCTTTTGCAAATCTGCCTACAAATTTCCAATCGGCAAAGAGGAGAAGATGAGATCCAAAACGACAGTGATCCCTGGGCTTGTACATAGAAACAGCTGGAGGAACAAGAAAGGCAGGTTATTTAATATTTTCCAGCTCAGTCAGACGCAACATGGTAATTGGAATGTTTGACCAGATTCCACTCTGTGTAGTCGATAGTTTGAACTGAGTAAATGCTTGTTTAAAGTTCATTTAAGTTTCAGTCAGATATGCTCCTGGTATTGATGGGGTGGGGGTAGACCGACCTGAGCCCAGAAACCCAAAAAGTCAAAATCTAACTGGTTCATAATGTCCTGGATTATTTCTTGAAATGCTTTGCTGGTAAAATAATGCCCTTCCAATACAGCCAACTTTCTGAAGTCAATTGCCACAGCAACAGGGGCAGCAAAAAGAAGGAATGTTTTGAGATGGGACTAAGGCACAGATGTGCCTAGAAAAATAGAAGCCATTTCCAACTGAATGGAAGTTACAGTAAAGCTAAAACAATGTTACCTGTGTGCACATAGCATCCAATATAGAAATTACACTGTGCTCCACAATACACTTCACAGAACCTTAATCTTGAGTTTTGATAATTGTGTAATATTGCATTTTTTTTTTACATTCTCAACAGTAGCAGTGTGTCAGGATACTACAGTCAAGGGTGAGTTCCAATCCAGTCGCATTTTGATTGCTTCTGTAAGTCAACCAGCTCGGTTGGTCTTGTGGGAATTCTTTGTTCATTTTCCCCTGATTCAGCTACATTCCCTGTGCCAGTGAAGTAATTCTTAATGCTCTGGTTAGCAGGGAGGTGTCCTATCTCATTCCTCCTCTTGGGACAGATCTGATGGTCTACTGCATCTTGGTTCAGTTGTGCCTGTTCTTTGTTGCTTCATAAAAAAGAAATTTGCCTTTCATGTCTGGCGTCTTGACTAGCCTGAAGTGTCCTGAAACCAATTTTATTTCTGCTTGTAACTTCTGCAAGTTCACTGGAGCCTCGAAGCACAATTTCATTGAAAAGAAGTTTCAATTTCTGTCTTAATGCTCCTGCAGCTCCCTTTGGTCCGTTACTGCAACTGTCTCTTGTGCTTCTCTTGGTTCTAACTGTCACTGGAAGGATGAAGTTGGAGGAAAATGTTGTCAAATAAACTGGCCATTTGACGCACCTTTTCCTTTTGTCTCTGATTTCATTGAGCTCGACAAAAAGCTTTGTTCCATTGCTCCGCTATCATTGACGTTATGTTTTATCCTCTCTAGGTCTGTCAGGTCCCCTGCTGTCTGAACTCCAAGAACAGCAATTACAATATGTGTTCAGATAGTGCCTTTCATGGTGTAAAGTGTCCCAAGGTGCTGTGCAGAACAACACCACCAATTTCTATTTACATAACGCCTTAACAAAATGATCCATGGTGCCTTTTTAAGAGGGTTATAGAGCAAAATTGATACCGAGCCATGTGCAATATTTGACCAAGCTTTTGGTGAGCTGCTCTAAGAGATTTTAAGGAGCATCTTAAAGGAGACAACAAGGTTTAGGGAGGGAATTCCAGAGCTTAGGGCCTTGGCCATTGAAAGCACAGTCACCAATGATGGAGCAATTAAAATCAGGGACGCTCAAGAAGCCAAAATTAGAGGAGTGCAGATATTTCGGAGGGCTTGTGGGAGATTTCAGGGATAGAGAGGGTCGGGGCCATGGAAGGCTTTGAAAACAAGGATGAGAATTTTAAAATCTGGACCAGGAGCTAACGTGGGTCACTAAGTCCAGACATTCTGGGTGAATGCATCTTGGTGCGAATAAGGATACAGACAGCTAAGTTTTGGATGAGTTCAAGTTTACGCAGAGTTTAATGTGGCCAGCCAGGAGTGCGTTGGAGTAGTCAAGTCCAGAGGTAACAAAAGCATGGATGAGGATTTCAGCAGTAGAGGAGCTGAGGTAAGGGTTGGGGGTTGGGCAATGTTAGAGGTGAATATAGGCGGTCTTAGTGATGGCATGGAAATGTGTTCGGTAGCTCATCTTGGGGTCAAGTATGACATCAAGGTTACAAACTGTCTGGTTCAGCCAAATACAAATGGACAGATGCTGATGCAAGAGTTTGGAGAGGTGGTGAAAAGATGTGTTTTGAGGAGTATTTTAAAGCTAGCAAGGCGGAGGAGTTTTAGGGAGTTTGTTCCAGAGACTGGCGCAGAGCTGACTGACTGCTTTTACACCAGTGGCGAAGGAGCTGCACAGAAGGCCATGCTCTGAGGATTGCACAGATAGGTTGGAGGTATTTGAAGATTAAGCTGATTATTTAAAATTCTGTTTGTTGGGGGACAAACAGCCAGTGTGGATCAGTGAGCATGATGGGAGGGTCTTGGCACAGGACTGGGTTGAATCTGTTGCATTGGTAACAACTCTCTTATTCACCACTTTTAACATAGAAAGGTGGTGCTTAATAGAGGTGTAATTTTTTTTTTAAAAAAAGGACGTAATGCCAAAAGAGATAGTAAGAGATGTCAAAAGTAGGACAGAGAGGTGGAAAGCTTGGGGGTAATTCCAGAGTGTGGGCCCTGGCAGGTTGAGGGCACAACTGACAATGTGGGGCAAATGGAGGCAGACTGTTACAGGAAGCTAGAATCAAAGGAATGAAGAGTTTAGGTAGGCAGTTGTGGGCTTGGAAGAGGTTACAGAAATAGGAAAGGGCAAGGCTGTGAAGGGGTTTAAATACAAGGATGAGAATTTTAAAGTGACACATTGTGGGGGCAAGAAAGTTTTTAATGATGAAGAGGTAAAGAGAGGGGCCTGGTGCAGGCATGAGAATTTTGGATGAGGTACAGTTTATGGAGCATGAGAAGCAGCCAGGAGAGCATTAAAATACTCAGGTCTGGAGGTGACCAAGGGATGGATAAAAGTTTTGGCAGCAGATGGACTGAGGTAGAAGTGGAGGAGGGCATTGATCTAGGAGGAGGTAGTAGTGTTGGCCAGAATATGGGGTTGGTAACAGACATCAGGGTCTGAATAGGAGACTAATGTTGCAAATAGTGTGCTTTAGCCTTAAGTAGTGGCTGGCGTTGGTAAATGGAATTGATGGCAAGATGGATTTTGTCAGAACAGGGTTACTTCATTATCCTACTTTTTCCCAAGACTGGATGTCAGAGAAACTGTTGTGCTGTGTCCTAAAAGCTGACAGAGGAGCCCTAACTGATATGGCGGTTGCTGCACTTTCAGAGTGAAATGGCAGGCAGGTAAAATGGAACTGGGAATTTATCCACTCTTTTCCTCACCCCTTTCCTCACCCTGTCCGATAGATTGCAAATTTAAATTCTGGCGAAGGTTTGAATATTGTTTCCGTTGGGCTGTTGTTGTGCAACCTCTTTTGTGTCCTAATAAAAGTTACAAAAAATATTGGTCTTGTAAATGATTGCTCGCACAACTGTAGTTTTCTATCTCCATCATTGGTTTTGAAATTGGACAGGGCTAGAGAATGAGTATCGCAATATATAATTAGCAGGTACCCGTTGCTTCAGCAATGCCTCGGCATGGGGCCCAAGTTTGTGTGACACAAGCACCACTTAAAGCTAATTTGCAGCTCTTAAAGGGGAAGTGGATTCTGGCTGGTGCAGGTGCTGGAACTGGTTGCAGAAGAGTGTGAGCGAGAACACTGAATTGTGGTGCAATAGGATAGATCATGCTTCAAGGTTCTCTGATGCTGTGCTGGATACCTTAGCGGTGGAGTTGAATAGGAGGAGAGAGGTCTCCTATCCACAAGAGGAACTCCAGAAAAACTGTGAAGGCTGTGGGAGCAGATAACTGTGATGCTGAATGCCAGGAGTCTGACTACGAGTACCTGGATGCAGTGTCGCAAGAAGTTCAGTGTCCTCACATAAATGATCAGTCAGTGAATTCATCTACAAATACCAAATCCCACCAATTACACCACTAGTCTCAAACACAAACTTGGGGGTACATGTGCATCGATCTTTGAACATAGTGGGACATATTGAGAGAGTGGTTAGCAAAGCATATGGGATCTTGGGCTTCGTAAATAGAGGCATAGAGTACAAAAGCAGGGAAGTTATGTTGAATCTTTATGAAGCTGTGGTTAGTCCCCAAATGGAGTACTGTGTGCAGTTCTGGTCACCACACTTTAAGAAAGATGTGGGGGTCCTTGAGAGGGTGCAGAGGAGATTTATCAGAATGGTTTTGACCTTTGTGCTCCAAAGACAACGCTTGTAGCATTTCTGAGCCTCTGTGGAGTCATCAGCCATCTCTTCAAGGGATATGCCTGATCTGCTGACAGTAATCCAGGGATTTCTGATGGTTCCACGAAGAGCTGCGACACCTGCGATTGCCAGAGGATGAAGGTGTCATAGCAGCTTCCAGGATAGCATGCACACTCCTGCAAAAAGCACCTCCTGTGTTCGCAGACCATCTGAATGCTTAACGAGTGGAATCCCTTCCTATTGAGGAATCTCCTTGGCTGGTCATTTGATGCTTTGATGGCCTCATGGGTGCAATCGATGATCCCCTGCAACTGATGGAATCCAGCGAAGGAGGCAAATCCCATTGCCCTTTGAGCTTGAGTGCCGTTATCCATTTGGAATTCGGTGTAATCCCCTGTCCTCTCAAACAGAGCATCTGTCACCTCCATGATGCAATGATGTGCTGCTGCCTGTGAGATGCCACCAATTGCTCCTGCTGCTTGGAAGGAACTGATTGCAAAAGAAGTGCAAGGCCAATGTGGCTGGACAACCATGGGAAGGTGACAGTTCTTGCGAATCCTCAGATGATCCTCAACGAGGGCACACAAGTCAGCAACCATCTGCCTGGACAGACGCAGCCTATTGTGGCACTGACACTCTGACATGTCCCGGTAGCTTTTCCTTTGGCGGTAGACCCTATGCTGAGGTATTGCCTTTGTTGCTTTCCTGCCCCTTGTTGCTCACCCCGTGCTCCTATTGTGCAGGGACTTGCCTCTGCTTCTGCAGATGCTGCTCCTCATCGCAAGTCGATCCCAACTCGGAGTGGTTTAATCCCATTTCCTGTTATGTCCATTCCTCCTTTCAGTTGTAATGTGGAGTCTTCCTGAGCCTCCCCCCCCCCCCCCCCCCCTTTCATAAACCCGTAAGGCCTGTATGCAGAAGAACCTGTCCACCCTGCAAAGTGCCCCAACTGCCCCATTTCCGCCCCCACCCAAAAAAAAATGCCCTTGTCAAGAGTGAAGGACTATTACAGATAATTCTCCTGATGCTGTACCACTGGTTGTCTGTGAATGAGGGCCTTCTCTGAGCTCTCCCTCTTCATTGGTGCTTCTTGCTGCTCTCCTGCTATTTTGACTCGCGCCCTGCTGTGTTGACGCCTCCTCCTCCCTGTCTTGGTCGAGACCCTGTGTTAATTGCATGCCTTAGAAAGAAAATTCAAAATTGGCCTTTAACATGCTGACAACAAGCTAGTTAAGAGGCTTATCTGGCCACTTATCCATTTCAGGCAAGTTGCCTCTTCCTGCTCTCCTTGGAGTCTTTTAAACTTTTAAGCATGTCAGTTCCGTGATGGGAAACCAGCAGGCTGACCCAAGGGAAGGGTTTAAATGACTGCCCACCTCCATTCCTGCCCTCTCACTTAAATCAAAATCCCGACCACTGTTCCTCACTGAAGTTCAGTTTAGAGCATTGCTCCCTGAGGACGTTGGGCAGATATGGTCACTTGCTGAGAGCCTTTCTCCACACAGCCCTCCACCCCCATCTTTCAGCAGCTTGTCCTACTCAGTGTTGCCTCTGCTCATTCTCCGTTCTGCTCTAGTCCAAGAATGATGGAAATGCTGCACCCATGTCTGGGAGAAAGTAGTTTGCGTAGAATCCTTGAAGTCAGGATATGCCACACTGCTCCCTGTAGACATTAGTAACGTTACACAACTTGGAAACCTCCAACTCTTCTTCAATTAGAACAGGAAAATGTGTTTGAGAGGGCATTGGCTGGAATCAGTGGAAGCACTGGTGTCAAATCAGTGTTGCATGCTGATTGACATCACGATCTGCGACCTGAATTCTTCTGGTGGTGCTTTTTGCACATGTGCTAAAGCCCTCACTAAAATGGTATCCGGTGTAGCTAGTACCAGAAGTGTATGCATGTACCACGTACATCATTTGCGGTAAAACGGCACCCGTAGCTCTGAAATATCAGGTATTATGGAGACAAATTTTATAGCCACAGTGTCTCCCTCACATTTTCCTTTTTATTGCTGCTTGTTTGAGCTTTCCTATTTTCCTCTTTTGGTCCTTTTAAGTTGCATCTGACTGGGCTGTTCCTCCTCCATGCATTTTTACAGTTGAAAATAACTTTTCCTCTAGCAATCTTCAAATTTAAAATACAGACTTGATGTTTTACTCCCTGGTTTACCTTTTTACTCTTTTGCACTATGACTATTGGCCCTTCCAACTTGATTTTTTTTTTTAAACACAATTGAAAAATCGTGTTTGTTCTCCTGTATTGCTGAGAGTTGTTCAGTGACCTGATTACTGTCTGCAAATGAACCATGCGTCTTGCTGTCCAAAAAAAAAATCACGTTTATCCCAACTGCAATACCACAACCTGATAAAATATAACCTTTGCATTGCATGCACACTTGTTTTGGGTAGATGAAAACTATTGGATGCAGGCCAGAGATTGGATGGGCTGAAACAATTCATTTATTCACAAAATAAAATACAATTAATACTGGACGACAAGACAACTGGGATACAATGGAAATGCAGTCAAGATGTTTTGTGGCCCTGTGATAGTGTATTGTCTTGAATTGTATCCCATACTGAGTACTGCCCTCTGGACACCCACAAATCCTTCTGTTCTGAAGGTCCTCCAGCATCCAGCAGCAGCTACAGACGCTTGTTTTTATACATTGAATTCCCTTGAAGGGAAATTGTAAAAATATTCCCCAAAAAAACTCCAAAGCAATAAGACTCTGTAGCTTTAAGACGGATCGTAACCATTTCTGTACAAAAGTCAGCCAGTTTCAACACGCTACTTTATCAACTAAACCGCGTGCTTATCTATTTCATAATGAAAATCATATAATGTGAAATGTAAGTAATAATTTTGAATGAAATCAATTTAAAGTCTGCTTTACAATACAAAGTAACATTTCAAAAGTATTTCTTTTGGCTGTAAAGCAGTTTGGGACGTTTTGTGACAGACTTGCATTTTGTAGAGCCTTTCTTTTTAATTGACACTTGTTTAGAAATGGATCAAGCATCTAGACTTAGGGGAATATTCACTCCTGGATGGGAAGCCAGCAGGATACAGGGGCTACTTGTCTGCCAGTGGGAGGATGGTACCATTTTAACAGCCAGACCTCATTTGAACGTTGCCAGACAGCTGTCCATCTGAAGTGGCCTGATCAATGTATATACTGACGCAGGCGCTCTTCCTAGCTGGAAGTCACTGGGTTTTTCCCCCATTCCCTAACCAAAGAGCCATGTTGACACTTTAATCGACCCCCAATTGCTGCCAGAGTTGATTAGCTGATTCAGCACAAACCACACTTCCACCTTGAATAAGTTTGATAGATCCTTAGTTTCAATTGAGAGTGCCCCTGAAATGCTAGGGTTGTTTAGGGCAGAGAAGGCTGAGGGGGGGGGACCTGATTTGAGGTATATAAAATTATGAGGGGCATGGATAAGGTAGATAGGAAGAAACTTTTTTCCTTGAAGGAGGTGTCAATAACCAGGGGGCATAGATTTAAGGTAAGGGACAGGAGGTTTAGAGGGCATTTGAGGAAAAATGTTTTCACCCAGAAGGTGATTGGAATCTGGAACACATTGCCTGATGGGGCGGTAGAGGCAGGAACCCTCACAACGTTTAAGAAGTATTTAGATGAGCCCTTGAAACGCCATAGCATACAAGGCTACGGGCCAGGTGCCGAAAAATGGGATTACAATAGATAGGTGCTTGATGGTTGGCATGGACATGATGGGCCGAAGGGCCTGTTTCTGTGCTATATAACTCTGACTCTAATCTTCAAAATTTTCTTTTATTGCAAATTTTCCTCATTTTTATTTCAAGTAGATTGGGAAGAGTTTGTAACAGTGGAAGAATGTGCATGGGCTGTTCGCATAATTAAGTCCTTGTAGTGAGCTATATCCACGTTTGTGTGTGAAATGTTGAGTGTTTTGGGGAGGGAGTGGGAGGGCGAAAGACTGTTTTATGTTCAAAAAAATTCTTCATTTGGATATGAAAATATTCTAACTCCAAATGTGTAACCTTTAGGAAGTAACTTTGCAACCGTGCTGGGAGTAGGTTGTTTTCATTGGTTAGCAGGCCAGAGGTGAGTGGCAGGGGGTTGGAGGCAGGATTAAGAGGGGAGGGTATTTCAGCAATGCCAAATGAATATTGCCTCTGATGGCTTCCTCAATGCACTGGCCCATGAAGCAGTCCTTTCCCAACTCTGGTGCTAAACTGCTTCATTTGGGTTTCATTTGTTTATATTTGGCTGATTTGAAGTCTCCTGTTAAAACAGCTTTCTTCATCGGGAGCCCTTGTAATGTAATTGACACTTGTATGGAGAAGTTGTTGTGAGAATCAGTACAGGCTCTCGGGATTTGAGCAACTGGATAATCGTTTTTTTTTAAAGCCTGGCTGAAAGGCAAAGTCCACAGTGCAAGACATGTTTGTGAGGAAAATTAAACATCTTTATCCATTTAATGTGCCATGTAGCTGGTTTTCTGTCATGGTACAGATGGCTTCAGTAAATCTGATACAGCAGATAACCCAGCTTGTTCTGATACAGCATCTCTGATACTGTGTCTGGTCATGTATCTAAGGGGAGACCAAAGCATTCAATGCAAATTTAGGCATCTTGTGGATTTTGTGTGTGTGTGATGTGTAAATACATTATGAAAATTGGCAAATCGTTTTGCGTTTGAGATACATTAAATTTCCTTTGTCCCAGTCTAATTTTGAAAACTATTTCTTAGTCTGTGCTGTTCAAGTTGAGGTCATTCACATGATGTAACAAGCAGCTGAAATATACTACCAAGAGCTTTCTGTCTGAGCTCTGGGCTCACTACATTCAGCCCAGCTAATCAAAGGCCATGTCACATTCTGACCATAGGGACTGAGGGTTCGCCGAGAGAAATGAGACACTGAACCCAAGGAAAAAGTTTCCACAGTTTAAAATGCAACAAATGTAACAACAAATAAGATTAATAAGAATAAAGATCATGTAAATTAGAAAGTATTGATTAGGTAAGTGCCAACTTGGATTTTAAAAGTCTGTAGGTTGGAGGAGGAAATATGTAGCTGTGTTCTCCCAGCTCATGAGAAGCACAGTAGTTTGAGTTGTTTTGGGTCAGTACACATAGTAGAACCAGCTAATTGAAGCAGGCACATTTCAGCTCCACATCCTCTGTCGTGCTCTCCCTGCTTTCCCCCTCTCTCTTTTTCTCTTTCTCCCTCTTTCACTTTTTCTCTTTGTGTCTCTCTCTGTCTCTTTTTTTCTCTCTCTGTCTCTCCCTCTCTCTGTCTCTCCCTCTCTCTGTCTCTCCCTCTCTCTGTCTCTCCCTCTCTCTGTCTCTCCCTCTCTCCCTCTGTCTCTCTCTGTCAGTCTCTCTCCCTCTCTCTGTCAGTCTCTCTCCCTCTCTCTGTCAGTCTCTCTCCCTCTCTCTGTCAGTCTCTCTCCCTCTCTCTGTCAGTCTCTCTCCCTCTCTCTGTTCAGTCTCTCTCCCTCTCTCTGTCAGTCTCTCTCCCTCTCTCTGTCAGTCTCTCTCCCTCTCTCTGTCAGTCTCTCTCCCTCTCTCTGTCAGTCTCTCTCCCTCTCTCTGTCAGTCTCTCTCCCTCTCTCTGTCAGTCTCTCTCCCTCTCTCTGTCAGTCTCTCTCCCTCTCTCTGTCAGTCTCTCTCCCTCTCTCTGTCAGTCTCTCTCCCTCTCTCTGTCAGTCTCTCTCCCTCTCTCTGTCAGTCTCTCTCCCTCTCTCTGTCAGTCTCTCTCCCTCTCTCTGTCAGTCTCTCTCCCTCTCTCTGTCAGTCTCTCTCCCTCTCTCTGTCAGTCTCTCTCCCCTCTCTCTGTCAGTCTCTCTCCCTCTCTCTGTCAGTCTCTCTCCCTCTCTCTGTCAGTCTCTCTCCCTCTCTCTGTCAGTCTCTCTCCCTCTCTCTGTCAGTCTCTCTCCCTCTCTCTGTCAGTCTCTCTCCCTCTCTCTGTCAGTCTCTCTCCCTCTCTCTGTCAGTCTCTCTCCCTCTCTCTGTCAGTCTCTCTCCCTCTCTCTGTCAGTCTCTCTCCCTCTCTCTGTCAGTCTCTCTCCCTCTCTCTGTCAGTCTCTCTCCTCTCTCTGTCAGTCTCTCTCCCTCTCTCTGTCAGTCTCTCTCCCTCTCTCTGTCAGTCTCTCTCCCTCTCTCTGTCAGTCTCTCTCCCTCTCTCTGTCAGTCTCTCTCCCTCTCTCTGTCAGTCTCTCTCCCTCTCTCTGTCAGTCTCTCTCCCTCTCTCTGTCAGTCTCTCTCCCTCTCTCTGTCTGTCTCTCTCC